>NC_133231.1:23939511-24574704 GCF_040436345.1 Pagrus major | reverse complement strand
CATCAGCTCTAATCTTCAAAGGATTTAATAACTAAACCGTTTAACCCACCTGAAAAATGAAGGCATTCAGCATTGCAGTTGCAGTGACACTCGTGCTCGCCTTTATTTGCATTCTGGAGAGCTCTGCCGTCCCATTGAACGGGGTAAGAATTTGACTTAAACTCACTTCATTTGCTTATTAGCTATAAATGTTTTGTCAGGATGCTAAGATGTGGCTCCTAAATGTGCATAATTCATTAACAGGTGCAAGAGCTGGAGGAGGCAGGGAGCAATGACACTCCAGTTGCGGCACATCAAGAAATGTCAATGGAATCGTGGATGGTATGTTCAATTGACTGAATGAATTAAGCCAATTACCGTGAGCAAATTAAAATTTAAGTGGATGTGTTTTCCCTGTGGAGTACCCCGGTGCTCTTCTCCACACAAGGAGAGGATGAAATGCTGGAGATGAACGCCATCACGCTCATGTCTCTTGTCTTCCGCACAGATGCCGAGTCGCGTCAGGGAGAAGCGTCAGAGCCACATCTCCATGTGCTACTGGTGCTGCAACTGCTGCAGGGCCAACAAGGGCTGCGGTTACTGCTGCAAGTTCTGAAGACTCCCGCGACGACCACAAAACTATAATTTATTACGCTTCTTATCCTAGACCCGAGAAACGACCTTTTTCTTGACCTTTCTCCAATGCATTGACTGTGCTACACTGTTTTGTCTCATTTTTACGAGGTGTGAAAAAACGAAGAGCTTTTCTTTGTATTTATTTTGTATGTTTTAATACTTAAGTCTTTTTTTAAGCTCAATGATATGTAAATTTGTTTCTAAAAATAATCCAGATGTGACTGTTTCTTCATCTAAATTGAGTTGATCTTTGATGCTGAATAAATCATGAACATTCAAAGTAACTGCAAAGGTGTTTTGTTGTTAATGAGGCAAAATTTAAAAGCAATACTTTCTTTTTATTGAATAGGTGTGAACTGAAAAACAAAAGTATAAAGATCATCTGGGCACATGTTAAATATTATAACTGATAGAGTCATAGTAAGATATTAAGTGCTTAAAGACAGTTTAAGAACTATACATTGTAATTATCATTGTGTGATTGTTGCAGTTACTCGTGCCCAAGTCAATGTTTTTTTATAATCCAGAATCACAAATTACCAAATCAAACAAAACAAATCAAGAGGCTTTAAATATGTACAGCATATAAATGAGCATCCTCCCCCTCCAAGAAAAACCCTTTAACAGGGAGAAGATCTCAGGTTGAGGAACCGAAAAGAGACTCAAGGGCGGTCAGACATGCAATAGATGTCAGAAATAGGTAGATAGTCTGATGGATGTCAGATTGTATAACATAAGTGAGGAGTGTGGATCCAGGAAGACGCTGAGCTGCTTCAGGTGTCGTCAGATAGGTAAGACCCGAGCCACACGATCTCCTCTCAACCGTGGAGAGCCGGAAGGAGGACAGACCACGCAAACACAGAGGAGGCAGCGCAGCATTCACACTGATAGAGACAGACAAACACACAGAGGGGAGATGGAGACATAATCACATGCAGACTGGGGAGAGAAGAGGAGAGGCTGCAAGTGGAAGATGTGAATGCAGCATCCAAACCCTTCAGAAAGCCTCAGGGGTGACACATTTTTGTAGGCAAAATCACTGTCCTGGTTCTCCTTGACAAAAAGTCTATAGGATTTTGGATTATTGCAGATAAACTCTGTGGCAAACAGAAGTTTATGATTTGATATGACTTTTCTTCAACAAGACAATCTTCACAGATTAACACAATTTTCAGGATTTTTAAAAGCATGAATGCAATCAACACAAGCAAAAAGCTAATGTTGGGCTGTAAATGAACTACATCGGGGTCACATGACTTCAATGTCGTCGCCACCAAACGTCTGACTACACTTTACTATAAATTGTTTGATCAACGAGTTTTAAAGTTCGGCGTGATGACGTTTAACATTCCTGATAACCTCTGTCGTCTAATTTAGCCACTTTTAAAGTCACCTCAATGCTTCATGACTCATATGTGGGTTATTTACTGATGCATTTTATATCGTAGAACAAAACATGGAAATCTCTCCAGCTTGTGTTAAGCATAGACCTTATTTCAGGCATCTGAATGAAAACCCATTCAAAAAACACATTGACGTCAAGACCTGGAAAATGCTGACTCATTCCTGCAGCGCTCTACTGGTTTTACATCTTCAGATACTACAGTTTATTACCACTTCAAAATTCAATATGCCTTGAAATAGTTGACAACGTAGGTTTCATTTACACTGGGGCTGCTGGGAACAATATTTTGTCCCCATCACTTTTTAAAAGCACAAATAGCTTCCATAGAGATGTTAACTAGCAGCTGAGAGCCGGCAGTTGAAACTAAATGCTGCTGGTGAGAAATGATGATAACATTTCAATCCAGGAACTAATTTGTACAGGATAATATACAACAGCCTACAACATGTGCAGGAAAACTGTTGTTGTTCATTAGATAATCATCAGCGTATACTGTCACATCTGAATGTAGTATATTAAACCTATACAGAGCTATACTTTCAAAAGCAGTTTCTAATGTTTCCTCCCTTTTTCACCTTGAGCATTGTGCAGTTTGGTTTGCTGTAAATAAGGCTGCTGTACTTATTTTTGAAAAATGTGTAGCCAACTTGTCAGGGATTGAATAACTTGTGGCCTTGTGCTCAGAATGAGTCATGAACATAGTGTCCTATGCTCTGACCTCATACTAATCCCCTCGTCACATGTTTAATTTGACTATTTTCCATCCGAGTCCTTATGTCCCCACCACTTTTCAACCCAAACTGACGTGCTTGGTTGACATAATACATTTCAAGTCTTATAATAATCAAACAATAATGTATAACTGTCATATACCATTAGCTCCTGTTCTTCTGTTCTCTATCACTGACAAATCCTTTACACAACAATGATTCAACCGATATAATTTATAAAGCATCAACAGTCTTGTAGGTTTTTCCTCTGTGGACATTTTTCACTGCTTCGATTTGTCATGATTTGATGAAAGGACATAAATTCTCATACAATCTCTCAATTTTATATTTTCAGCTGTCTCGCATCTAAGAGTTGTTTCGTGACTGCATTCTTCCTGAAAGAAAAAATACCTTGAAATGCTCAGGAAGTGACACATTTCATGTTTCCCGGAGTTTTGGTGTGGTATAATAATTAGAAGTGTTAATGTCAGCAGAAGGAATTTCACAATCAAGGCCAGCGGGGTCAACTCCTAAGCCGGTGCTGTATCATCACTTAACATATCGACATAAAGAGCACATTGTGATCAGCTCAACTTGATTTTTATTCGCAGCGGTGTCGCAGTCCTATTGTTTAAGACTTGCTATCTTTTTTTTTTTTGTTTTGGGCTGATTTTCAAAATCCCTCTGGTCTGATTACCTGTGTGCAGGGTGAGGAGACTGACTCCTGATTGAGGAGTGGAAGCAGCTTGGGGCTTTCACCTCCCAGCCAATCATGGTGTGACGACGCCCTTTTTTGTGAAGGCTTAAAAGAGGTGGGAACTGGCACCCAGGTGGTTCTCACACTCATTCTGGATCTGTCCCTGACTCACTGAGAACCTCATAGATTGCCAGCCAGAAACTCTGGTCTGTTTAGGACCTATCGTGTTTTCTTGGCTGCCCCACGTCATTCTAGTGAAGGAAACTGTGTTTATTCTTGAACCCCTTGAAACGCAATCCCCTATACACCTTCAGTTTTGACATTTTATTTCACTGAGGCTTGTAGGAGCACATTTCAGTTTGATCATACCCTCAAGAGGCGATGCCTGTAAAAGCACTTTACCACCAGTACCGCCACAACAGGGTCTGGTATCAATATCACACTGTAAAAACACTGTATACATGGAAACTTTAACTACATGTGCAGTTTCATACTTCCTGTCTGCTCTGTGAGACGCTCCTTCAGTATCTGTGTGAAACATATTAGTGGAAAATTCAACAAAGTACTGGAGTCCTCTGATTAGTATCGACAGCGTGCCCTCGGCTTCCTCAGCTAGTTATTGCAGCTACAACTGGTGAGAAACTAATCAGTTAACTCAAAAATGTAGCCCTCACTATTCCACTTCAGTGAGCGTGATATCTACCACTGAGCCCCGGCAAATCATTTTGAAGCCAGAGAAAAGAAAAACGCGATTGTGTTTTTAGGAGGGGTTCTTTCACCGAAGCAACGGGCGGCACAGATTGAATTCCCTCTCTGGATTACCAATCGAAAAATGATTTCAATTCGCGGACTGTCAGATTTAACAGTCACAGGGCTGATCACATGAATGAGTAGCATGTAACCCTCCTTTTCAACATGTACTCATCAGTGAATCAATATTTTTCTCTCTGACAGATGATGACAGGTTG
Organism: Pagrus major; assembly: GCF_040436345.1. Taxonomy (NCBI): domain Eukaryota; kingdom Metazoa; phylum Chordata; class Actinopteri; order Spariformes; family Sparidae; genus Pagrus; species Pagrus major. The sequence continues at coordinate 24,570,309 of NC_133231.1, read as the reverse complement.
TGTGTGTGTGTGTGTGGCATTGTATCGGTTACATTCCTGCTTTTTTTTATTAAGTAACTGCTGAGGGCAAAAACTATTTTCAGCTGTCAGTCCGGAGTATCAAGAGACATTGTTACATACACGTATTGTTGGTGCGTCAATTCAAGGTGTCGAACAGATACCTCTGGTTGTCACAATGCCACTCCCTGTATATTAGACAGAGAAAATGTGTTATGTGTGTGTGTGTGAGAGAGAGAGTGTTTGAGTATGTCTGTTGATATAAAGACAGTGAACAGCTGAACAATTAAAGGGAAGTGAACAAATAGAAACTAAAACTCCTGCCACATGAAAAATGACAGTTGAGAGAAATATTATGAAGGATCAAGTTCTCATGGGCCAAGTGCTGCGACTGTGAATGGGAGGTATAGAAATAGTATTTCTAGAAGTTCTTAACCCCCAGATTCCCACAATTTTATAGATATTTGGTTTAAGTCATGCGCCACCTATTGGCTGGCAAAGTTCATTGTCCCTTTCTTTTCTTGTTAGAACAATAAACTTGTTATATTATGATATGTTTTTATATTATAAAGATAAATTATATATTGTTTAAATGAGGAATGTTTCCTGTATTTCCATTTTCTGCTACTTTGAACCACCACTCCTCTACATTTTGGAGGCAAATATTAACTACATTAATGTGATAACTTTAGTTACTAGTTACTTTGAAGATTACACGCTGCATCAGAGCCACAGCAGGGCCTTTTTCAATCTATTTATTTTACAGGCAATCAATTCGCTACATGAATAATTTAGTTTTACTTGTACTTCGGCCACCGACACCGACCCAGAAGTTACTGTGAACACTGTGATTGGTCGTACATGAACTGGCAGTCTGAGAGCACCGTCACACATACGCAAAATCGGTTGAAGATTCGCCTCCTGTTCACTGCCATTATATGCACACAAAGGGGCAAATAGAACATTTGCATCTGGTGGCGAAGCAAATTCACATCTTGGCTTTGCTACCCTCTGACAGGAGAAGTCACCACAGCAACCAACAGCAAAATCGTGTGTGTAGTTGTCCCCTCAAGCGCACTATAAAAGACAGTGCAGGAGTTCAGTATCACATCGTGCCCACAGAAGGAGCTGGGCGAGGAAGGCGACTGCAGCTGAGGGAAGAGGTGTCTTGATGGGTGGGACAAGCGGGTGATGGAGAAAGGAGGGAAAGTCCGAGGGCATCTGGTGGATGGAAGAAAAATGGCAATGAAGGGTCCTACATAACAGGCAATGTGGCTGGAGAGGAGGAACAGAGAGACAAACTGTGACAACTAAAAATACTTTGCTAAGATTAGAGAATATCACGGTCGTAGTTGGAGTAATGACTCGTGCGAATGGTCATCTCTGCATCACAATGTTCGTTTCCACTGATAAAACTATTAAAATCATGATGACGTGACATTTGTCGGGGTGTGTGCCAAACAAAAAGGTTTTTATTACATCAGGGAATCAAGATTTGTAGGACAGGGCATCTCTGCAGCGCTACATTACTTCATTATAATCATGTTTTGTCAGACACGCACAGCTTTATCAAAAAATTGCAACTTCTGCAATTTGTATATTGCATTTGGCCATATTGCAGACACACATACACACACACATGCACACACACACCTAGATACAAACACACATGGAGAAAATTTGCAGCAATCAGTCAGTTTTGACAATTATTTTCATAATAATCAAGGCCTAATGACGGGTGATTATTTTATAAATTGCAGTGTCTTCTGTGTATTGTCATGTCATCAAAATTGCCATGCACACTCAAGAGGATGATTGCTACTGACACCCATCAACATTTATTATAATCCGACAGCAGCCATTTGTAAGTGTGGCTGTCACTCCTTTCACATGGTTGATTCATGTATAAATATTTTCTTTTAAAAACCCTGGCCTGATTAAATGTCTTTGAACGTACGTATAAATAGGAACAGTTACATCATCCCTCTTTTAAAAATTAGCTGAGAGATTGTCGTCAATGTGGTGTGAATGGAAACTACACCCCTGTCTCTATCCTGAGGGGATTTTATGTCAGGAAAACATGTTTAAGAGCACTCACCAATCACAATTACATTTTGTCAACTGGAACTTGAGTAGCAAAATGGTTTGTTGTTGAATACGTTGCAAAATACTACATCAAATAAGGAGCCACTTCAGAGAGAAATAGCCCTATTTTAAGGACAAACAAATAAGTGACTATGAGCAACATGCTTGTAAAATTGTAAGCCTGTCCTCATCAGAAAAACGACCAAAAGGACATTTTACCTGTTTGCAAAGAAAATTCAACTCTTTCTTTTTATAATCTTCTTTTGCTTTTATTCATTCATCTGTTTATTTGTTGTTTTTTGCTGCCTCCGTTGTCTGTTATCAGTGTTCGTTTGTTAGTCCTGTCATGTCTCCACGTGTACCTAGTTACGTCTTGTCTTGTCTCACTTGTTATGTCTTGTTTCACGAAATAGACGGAAACGTAAAAGAAAAACTACCATATACTGTGAAAGCAGCTTATTACGACCCATATTTACATTTGTTGTTAGCGGCGACCTCTAGTGGACATAGTAATTATTACGACAGCAAAGGAGGAAGTCAGGCAAAGTAGTATGAAGTGGGACATAGTCAGCATTGGGGAAATTGGTCAAACAAACACAAGACTTTCACTCAGAGACAAGAGGTGGCAAAAGTACACATTCTTTACTCAAGTAGAAGTACAGATACTAAAAAACACTCTTGAGTACATTTCAGAGCCTGTGCTTTCTTCTTCTACTTTTACCAAAGTATAAGAGTAAAAAGTATCCCTCTGAAGGACATCTCTACTGGCCATTTCTGTGCTAACTGAACCTCACGTCATATTAATATAATTCAAAGACTATTTAACTTAAAGGTGGAATCAGTTGGATTTGGCGATCCAGTTGATTGTTGAGCCAGGATGTCAAATACCGACATTGTGGGTCGGTAAATCGTGGTAAATAATTGATAATGAAATCAAAGTAACAGGTCTGTTTTGAAAAAGTAAGGAGAAGTATGATGTGAAAATGTATGGAGTAAAAGTGAAAAGTTGTTGAAGTATTTGTACTTTGTTCCTTCCCACCTCTGCAAGAGACCGCTGTTCTTGTCCCGTGTGAAGGCGATGTTAACGGTAAGTTATTTCAACTTACTAACGTAGTTACCTACGTAACAGCATGTTCGTAACTGAAGCCAAACAGCAATGTATTCCTAAACCTAACCAAGCAGTTTTCTTGTCTAAACTTATCCCAACCGTGAGTGTACGAGGAATTTCTGGTATGCCTGTTTTTTGGGAAGCTGCAAGGGTCCTGATGTTTTGGGAACACTGATTTGTTTTAGGAGTCATTGGCAATTGGCCTATTCAGTCATTTTGGTGTCAGGATGTGTTGTTTATTTATATGCCTGATAAAAAAAATACTAAAGACTAAAGAGCTACTTAAACCTGTCTCTCGAGTTATTTTTATCCGGAACTGTGACCTTGTCAAATGTTACTTTAGCCCAAAGCAAGAGTTATTCTAGAAATGAACTCGCTGCCAACAGCAGACTGCTGCACATCAATGTGTACTTCTCAGTACTCAACAACAGAGGCAGAGAAGCGAGAGCTCGGTCCAAGCCCTCGTTCATCCAATAAACTAATCTGAGCTGCTTAATGAACCCAGGACTTGGTCTCTAATGTGTCCAAGATATTCAAATACCAGAGAGGAGAAAAAAAAGTCATCAAAAGAAAATCAACATCGTTGAGGGCGAATACAACTTCAATAAGAATTTTTAATGATACAACAAGAATGAATGCCATCGGCATAACAAGCACAATGTTCCCTGTGTTATATCATCAATGATAGCTTAGCGGTTCCACTCCAGGCAAGTTTGTTTATTGGGTTTCATTCAAATTAAAGTTACCTCAATGAGCGTGATAATGTGTGTGTGTGTGTGTGTGTGGAGGAGGAAGAAGCAGTGAAGAGTTCAGTCTGGGAAAAATCAACAGGCAGACATGAATGGCTCAACCAACATACAACTTAAACAATCAAGCAGACACGTGTGGATGACATCCCCTGTCCTTTAAACCGGGAAGTTAATGAGCGAATGAGAAACAGCTGTGCAGGCAGGTGGTCAATCACAAAGACAGACTGGTGACAGGTGAAACTTAGTGAGGGTGCCTAGTGGACAGGTGGGGCATGAGAGGAAAATTGAACAGCACACACCACAGGCTCAACCAGACTGAATGTGGCGTTGAACCGATCAGCATCCTTCGAGGAACGAGAGAAAACAACAGTGGCGGCTCCACCAGAGGTTAGTGTAGCTGCTAAAACATCAGTTATATCAAAATTGGACAGAGCAGCACCGAAGGCTTCTCTCAATGGAAAATGTTTCTTTACTCTTTCTTTCGATCCTCTTTGAATTATACCATGAATTACACATATGATGTTTGTCAATTTAAAAAAAAAAAAATGCAACTAAGAACGTTGCAGTTCTTGACCTTAAGGTAGCTTACTGAACTGACTGAGTCTACTAAAGCACAGCTGCAGCTGTCAGCATGGCCAGGATTGTAGTTATTTTCACCTTTTTAATACTTTTTCTTTGCCAAGGTGACGGCCTTGTCGGTGACATGTATTGTAAGAAACTATGTGGCTCACTGAGCAGTTTCACACAAAACTGAGTTGTACTTCACTATCTTTGTCAAAACTGCGTCGTTCTTGATTTTCTGAATTGTCTTTGAAATGGGCGAACATGTACTTCATGTTACAATTCAAACAGGATTAACAAATATCTGACTCTCACCATATTTTTCTGACAAAGTCCTGGGGGTAACGACAAGGGGAGGGGCTTTGCCTCTCTACAGGTTTTTGAGTGTTTGTCCAGTTGTAATTGGTTTAGTCTGCGAGCAGATTCATTTTAATTATGCAGATTAAACCACCTGAGTAATGAGCGTGTTGGTGTATGCAGTTTATATTTCCAGTTCCTCTTTGTGATGCGTCCCTGACAAAGCCTGACAATAGGCCTTTCTCACTTTCCCCTTTTGACATAGCAGAAAAAGAGAAAAATAAAATATTTATTAACATTCATGAAGGCTGCATACTGCTTCACAGAGGTCCTTGTAGCCTATTGGCTCTGTTTTATTCAAGTGTTTCAGTGAGCCATGATAGTGTGATAGCAAGCCAGCACGGTCAAGACAAGGACCTTTAAACTGACGCAGCTAGAAATCAATAATTTCATTATTTACACCTGTTTTTTTTCTAATTCTTTTCTAAGTCTGAAAATGTCTTCCAAGGAAAATGTCTAAAATATCCTTGTGATTTAAAGTTCTTCTATCGAGTTTATCGGGTGACTAATAGTACATCAAATCAAGTCAGTTATGTATATATAACGCCAACTCAAGTTATCTCAGGACACTTTTCATACAGAGCATATCAAGGTTATACTCTTTAGTTTTCAGAGACCCAACACCATGAGCAAACATTTGGTGAGGAAAACTTTGTTTTTTTTCAATTGTTGATCAAGCACCTGCAAAACATTTCTGGATATGCATGCCTCTCAGCAATTTAGCCCCAACACAAAAGAATGAAACATGTGAAAAATGTCTAATACATGCAGCCTTCTTTTGTCTGAATTTGAAGGACACAACCACAGTGAATCCTCCACAGCCGTCAGGGTCTCACCATCCATTGTGCCGAGTCAGTTGTGTCATGGTGCAAAAAAAACATAGTACAAGAACAAATTTAAAACTGCAATATGTCAGAATTCTAGTTGAAAACATTTTAAAATGGTCTTAAATGAATGATTAATTAACAAAAGGTGAAAAAACAACAGTGTTGATGTTATGGCGTCTATGTATCGTGTTGCTGAGATATCTAGCCTACTAAAATTAGAATGCTAACTAGCTAACCCCCGTAACGTCTCTTGTGGTAACTTAACACTCCCCTGGTGTCCCGAGCTTTTTGTTTTCTTTTTAAAAAAGCTCAATACTTTGATGGCTGAATCTGCAGGAAACGTACGGTACAATACAATCGCCCTCTCATTCTAGGTCACACAAACAGTGATGCAATTTCAGTCAGATTATTGTACAGTTTGGATACAAAAATCATATTTTAAAATCTTTTCATCTTTCTCCTCGCCATTTTTTAAATGTGAGCTGAATGTGATAGGTGTCGTCAGTGGGCATTCAGCTTGAACTAAAAGACTATCATCTGCTTCAAACTACCTTTAACTCAAATCCATTTTCCACAATTTAATTCAGCTATATTTTACACTTGTGATATTGCCGGCAGTATCAAGAAGGTGACTATTTGTCATAATTATGGATCTGTGCTGTGCAGCCTTTGGATAGACCCACACAGTGTGTGTGTGTGTGTGTGTGTGTGTGTGTGTGTGTGTGTGTGTGTACAGTATGTATGTGTGTGTTAGAGGAATGCTGGGATGACCTCAGGGCTCCCGAGACCTGGTGTGATTTAAAAAGACAGGGATGGGAATAGACACAGCCGCTCTCTCACTCTCTTCCCGTCCTCCATTGATCGCAGGCTTGCTCAAAGGCCGAGGAGAGAACATGTTAATCGACTCCTTGGCTGCTGAGAAACATCCTCCCCCCTGCCCAAGCTTTTGGAGAACATTTAGAAGCCCGATACCGCTATTGACCAACGGCCATCATTGAGATTCCACCACCTCCACTAACAGAAAGGATCTTCTCCCTGCTGCCCATATCACTGCTCCTCACACCCTGTATAATGCATCACACCGTACCATTTGCATTTAGATCGCCCCTTTTTTCTTGCTTTGCACATTGTGTGTCGGGATCCGAGTCGATACCGCGGTGGGCTCCTAAGGAGAATGGATGGAGATGGTAATGAAGGCGAACCACCAACACAAACACGCCGCCCGGCCGTTCCCTTGCCCGGCGCCGTGCAGCACCTGGAGTCGTTAGTTTTAATTAGCGGAGGGGAGTGATAGGAGCTCCTCACGCCTCCCACCCACCCATCCCCTCTGGGGGAGAGCAGCTGAATACTGATGCTCCCTCACACTGCTGCATATTTTTTTTTCTCGTTTTTTTTTCTTTTGTTATTGGAGTTTAATTGATATAACAGATCCAAAATCACTCAATGTAGCGCAGTGATTACATACACTTAGATTTTAATCAAAAGAGATTGTTTGTTTGGAAGGAGAAATCTATAATCAGGTCAACACATTGATGAGCTCAGTTGGATTGGTTAATTAAAGATGATGTTTTTTCCTATTCTGGTGCCAATCGCTGGGATAGAATACCTCGGCTGCACTGCACTTTTTTCGTGTGAAGTCTTTGTGGAAACCTGCATTGGCTCATGGACAGAGAAAATGTCAGCTGACGGAGAACGGCGTATGATTTATCAAGTGGGCAGCGCTCCACAGATATTTCATGGCATTAACCTCCTGACACTTGCAGAAAGTTGAGCGGTAGATTCCAGCATCTTTAAACATCGCCTCCCCTCTCTCACCCTGCTCTCAACACTGATAAGACCCGTAGTCACCTACACTGCCCTGACACTCCACCCACACACTGCACACCGCCTTGTTAGCTGAAGTAGAGCCAAAGCAAGTGCACTGTCCTCTAAATTCAGGCAAAAGCATTGAGATTAGCCAGTAGGCACTGATAATGTCTCGTGATATTTCAGAAGACAGTATTGCAAATCTCCTGTTTGTCTCATATTACAGTTCCGATGATGGCTCCTCCAAGCTTTATCTATTTCATTCTTATTCAAAGCTGCATTTAGAGGATTTGGTTCCTGATAGAATCGCTCTGCTCCATCCCTCCCTCCTCTCCGCTAAGGCATATTCCATGATTTACATTACCTATCAAATCTTCCAGTCTCTTTCTGTCAAATACTCAACATAGCATTCCAGCCTTACTGGAATAGCTCAGGCTCTACCTCATCCTCGCAATGCATGTATTACCAGACTGAGGAGGGAGACGGGGGGAGAGCCTCTGTGGAGGTTTTGACGGACTTATTTCTGAAAAATAAGTCCAGTGTTTTGGAAACCTGTAACACTCTGGCAGTCCCATTGGTATGCAAAGTCCTATCTCGGTTCAGACATGTGGAACTTTTTTTCATTTTGCAAGGCTTCTTGAGTCCCAGCCAAAGTGCGGAAATGTATACAGTGTACAAGTGCATTGCAAAACTATTGTATGCTCCCATTTCCCGCCTGCACCGGGATGTGAGGCAACTTGTGTGGGTAAAGTAATGCATCTGAGGTGAAGCATAGCCATCGGGCCTGACTTCTGAACTGACTATAGCCCTCGGCAATATTCTCTCTTGGATTGTGACCATGTACACACTGTACACACACATATATACACACACCAGCATGGGCATACTGCGCTCTGACATCACACAGCATCCTTTAAATGTCTCAGTGCTTCCCAAAACCTGTAGAAAATTGTGTCCCCTCACCTGCAATATTGCACATAGCCATGTGTTGAAATCTGCATAAATCATGTCAGTGTTAGTCAGACTTATATTACCCCTGGGAGGCCTATGTGTTTGAGAGCTGCGCAGTACCCCCTGGTCCACGTTGATTATATCAAACAATATGCAGCATGACTGGAATACATAAGGAGAGCGGGCACGTCTCCCCCCATGGCTGAACGGTGCAAGAAGCCGCTTTATCTCAGGGCTCAGTTTAATACGGCAGACTTCGGAGGAGCCACCCTGGGGTGGATAGATAGGGCTTGTCATTGTTTTACTGGCTCACACTCCACTATGGAGCTGTATATGCTCCCCTGTGTGCCTCTAGTCGATGTTACGGTGCTACAAAATCATACAGCATGGATTTGTCATTCCAGCTTTCACACACGTTTCATCACCTCCCAGTCAATGAGCACCGAGACGCTAAAGTGGATGTCGTTTAGTGTCCCTGCATAAATGTAACTGTTTCAGATCAGTGTGAAAGATAAAAAAAATGAGAGATAATGAGGTTTCACGGCCCTACCTCAAAGAGATGCTTTATCAATTGGTGCATGTTAATACTCTATTGTAAAAGATTGTACCTGTATCAAAGGATCATAAAGAGCTCAACAGCGAGGTTCCAGAAGTGAAAATCTCATTCCATAATCTGTAACCATCCAAGATAGACTCACCAAGAACTATGATATTGTGACCCCGTCAACCCAATCACCAAAAAAATGTTAGCAAAGTAAGTTTCGGCAAAACCTGATATCCGATATATCAAAACTTGATGTTACACTATGATGCAACTTAATTTTTCTTTAGGTTCAATTCAAAAGACACAAAGAGAGACAAAAAAAATGACTACAAGGAGACACAAAACCAAATTGGTCACATACTGGACATGAACCTCGGCCTCTGGAGGGAAAGTGTCCATTTTCAGCCTTTAAAGCAGCAGCAGGTCACTGACCTGGCTGCTGTATCTGATGTGTTGGGAGTGAGACCAGGCTGCAGTGGAATAAATGAATTGGAAAATTCACTTCCAGAACTGGAGCTTCAAAAAGTGGGAGGCCACTGTCGAGCTCTATTGCACAAACTGGGAAAGCGTGTCCAGAGTTGAGTTGTCAAATTAGTCCTGGATTTATGTAACAAACTAATACATGTAATGCACATTGCTCTGAGATCACGCATCAGTGCATTTTCATGTAATACCATAAGGCCTTTGATGACTTACTTAATCCGTTCACACTCTCTAAAGGTCTTTCTCCTCCTCTGTCTCTCCCTCAGCCTTCATTCACATCCATCACCACGAATGGCCGGTGGCCTGAAACAAGCCTGCCCTCATATAATGGATGGTTCCGATTAGCCGCCTCTGTGTATATGCTCGGCAGAGGCACGGCAAGTTGTGCGCTGTGAGGCTGGTGATTTGTAAGGTCTCATGTGGCGGTACAGTGGGGACGGATATTAGCAGGCTGTTTGGAGTCCCAGGAGAGCTATGTTTCCTGCTGACGCCATCACATCTGTAGGCAAATATGCGCGTGTGTCTACTGCCTCACGGGCTCCAATGCCACGGCTCCTGCACAAATAACTTCCTCCCGGACTTAAAAATGAGCTTTGGGTTGCACCATCCATCGATCCGGCGTTCCTCCTCCCGCTCCCCTCCCCCACTGTTGGCAAGGCCCTCTTTCGAGGCACTTCACTTCGTATTCTTCAGCTTGCTTCGCCGTTACATAAACTGCCCTGTGTTATTTTCTTTTTTTTTTGGTGAAAAACGCAATTTCATTTCAGTTCAATTCAGATAGCGGCAAAGAAAGTCGGGATGTGTATTAAAGAAAGAAAAACAAAACATGATGGGGCGTTTTCTCTCAAAAGCAGCAGAAGTGGGGAAAAAAAGGGAAATTATTTTATCGGAAAATGGGTCAGTCAACGACGTGAAGACGCATGAATATATTTTGGTAAATAGTGCATACGCTGACTTGTGGCCAGCTGAATGTTTGCGAAACTCGTCTCTCGTGGCGCGGACTCTCTAAGGATGTTTCCGACCAAAGCATTATGAGAGAGTAGTGAAGTGCATTTGAAGCGACTGCTGGAGGAAAATCATCCTTAATTAAGAAACTCTTTGTCTGGTTCCTGCGCTGTGCTCTCATATGCATACGCCTCCCAAATTCCTTACATCCTCTTATGTAATTCTGAACTGATTCCCTAAGAGAAGGCCTTAGAGGGATTTTCTAAGCACCTCTTGAAAGCAACACGTTAATGATAACAACACGGCATTATTTGTTTTTCATGTCACCTCGGAGGGATTTCAAGGAAGGTGTTTTCTGTTTGTTCCCCGAGCAGCTTAATCCAAGCTTTGTTGTATGCATTATGTGTGTGTGTGTGTGTGTGTGTGTGATGACTTAGCACTTTCATGACAATTACAATGATCAATAAACTTGTTAGAACAGCTGTCTTATCATTCTCGGTCCTGAGGGGAAGGCTCTCATCAAAAACTGATCACACTGACAACACACACAGGGCAAAGGCCTCCTAAAGGTGCCTCTTTTCCCCTCTGGGTAGAAATCGGGTGAAGACGCCGACTTGAAGAGGAGTTATTTATTAGACACACACGCGCATCTCCGCATCCTGCTGAGTCAGCTCTTTTGTGGGGCGCTCCGGAGCATAAATCAGCAAACCCGGGCTTCATTCCCCAGTCATCCATCCCTGCTCCTGGCCCTCTGAGGGGCTGCAGTATGCGTCTGTCCCCCACCCACACCCAGGCATTTCCACGGCATGCACTGCACTACCGGAGCCAAACGGGCTACCACACGGCACAGCTGGGGGGGTCCCCTCGGTCCTCAAATGTGACTTCCCCCCTCGAAAAACACCCCGTCTGTGCTTACCACCACATGACGAGCTAAATGGAGAGGAACGGAGTTTTGGGAAGGGGAGCAGAGATGCACCCAGCTGTTCCCACAGTTTAAGGAATTGTGCCAATCCTGGGTCGAGTTATTTTACCTTGTTAATCCGCTGCAATCACACCTATCCTCCAAGTGCTCATCCACCTTAGCCCGCTTCCCATCCTGGATGAGTCCTCTTCCAACCAATCACAGGCAGGGGCAGGATCAGAGGGGTTGCCTGGGGTGAGACTGGCCCCTGCTAGAATCTGATTGGCCGCTCCTGGTTCCCCCCACATCAGAGTCAGAAGGTCGGAGGTTGTTAGCTTGTTAGTATCATGGATGGATTATTGAACAGCTGCAGGGTAGAGCGTCTATGTGAACAGACTGAACATTTCATGGTGGAAAGTCAGTCAAATAACCATAAAGAGACTCAAAATGACCACAGGGAGAAACAAAACAAAATAATGCTCTCATGTTGCTTGTCATCATTTTGCCTCTCATTCCTTCTACATGTCCAGGAGCCTGGGAAGTATTAAATCATGTGCAGTACATTATTGCCACAAACAAGGGCTTTAAATTGGTTTAATTGGTTGGTTTGTTGACTCCAGTTTTGAAGCCTCGAGTTCGGCATTATAGCTGATGTGATCATATCTGGATGAGATGGTGGAGCTGACTGTGATACAATCCACTAGTCCACACAAGACAGCCATGCCATTAAACATAGCCTGCTTTATTGTCCATTTTACTTTAAATGGGAACATCATTTAGTGAATAACATCAGGATATATTCAAGAAGACTTGAAACTAGTGATTAAGGCCATGAACTCATTAGGAAACGGATTACTGATGTAATAAATAAATCATTTTCTCATAAGCTCACATACAATTAGTCTTCTTTTCAAAAGCAGTGGTGTCGCCCAGCGGTCGCGTTAATCGAACTCACTCACTAATTGTTTTTTAACAATGACGGAAAATCGGAAGGCTGCGCCATTTTGACAGATAATAAGACCGAGGACGACCTGAAAAATGAAAAAAGTAGTATTTGTACTTTGTTATTTCCCACCTTTGGGTTCACCATATTTTATTTATTTTACAAGGGTGCCCTCCTTTCTTTGAATCTGAACCTTGTCTGGCCCCCACATCCAGAAGTTTCTGATCTCGGGCTGCACCGATGCTGTCGAGGCCAAACCTGAAACATTGACTAACTATGAAGAAAAAACACCACGCTCAGAAAGTCTTTTCATTTTCTCATCTTCTGGAGAAACAGTTTGTGGTGAGATAAGATCCCTGGGGGGGGGGGAGCCTGTATAAAAAGTCACTTCCTGCTCCTCCTGTTTTATGCTCACCATTATTCTAGCAGAGCTGATAAAGTATCGACTTCTGAGCTTGTAAACCATTACGACCTTTAGCTGTTTTTCTGTAGACTATCACGGCGAGACAACACAAAGCCACCGACAATTTACAAGTGACTGTTTACTTCTGGCGGATGCTACAACAGAATAATAAAATATGCATTAGTAACACCAAATGATTTCATACATAATTATGTTTAATTAGAATGCTGAGAACGGCACCGGTTACTTTCATTTCAGCGTTTCCTTTGGAATACAAAGACGCTTTGCCATTTATAAAAACTGAGAAATGTCAGCCAGCTTGGGACGGCAGTAAATGGATTCCTTACCATCCAACTAGTTCCTTTAAGATGTAATTCATCAATGAATCATAAGGAACACTGTTATGACTCTGTGCCTCTTTATTCTGTCGCATCCTGGGTGCTTGGGGTATTTTTATGGAGAACTTCATTTCTCAAATGTAATATCTCTTTCTTCTCCGCCTTCTGAGCCGCCCTTAAAACATAAATCCACTCCAGACTAGCGTGCTCCGCAGTCCGCAACGATTCCGCCGTCTCGCAGATTAAGGCAGAGTGATCCAAACAACTTGGCAACACTCTCCCTGACACTGCACTGATTTGCAAACTGATTACCATGTAAGAAGAAAAAAAACACTGCAGTGGATCTGAAGAGGTGTCAGGGAATTTTTTTTTTTCTCTAAAAAAAGAAGCAAATAACACAAAGTGGGAAAGAGGTAGTAGGCAGCCGAGGAGGGGGTGGGGGAGGAAAAAGAGGGGGGAGGAGGGTGAGGGAATGAAAAAGGAGGCTACAATAGCACTGATTGTGATGGTGCATCCCGCGAGATGGGGAGAAAATGGGGAGTGACAGAAGAAGATGGGGTTAGCAGCTTTAAGACAAGATAAAAAAAAAAAGTGGGAATGAGGAGGGAAGGGAGGACGGGAGAGCTTCAACTCCCTCATCCGTCCAGAAAAGTATCAAGCTAAGACGAGAGATTTTTTGAATGTGTGCTTTGAAGAAGGAAGCCTCCATAAACAAGAGGTAAAGGTACACTGGGGTGAGACAAGGTCGAAGGCACAGCACTGCCAAAGATAAATGTCATGGAAAAGACCGTGATCCCATGTTGCTGTGGGGGGGAGTCTTACATCTGTGTGTGTGTGTTTGTGTTTGTGTGCTCAGCCATAAGCCTGCAGCCGGCCTCTCGATATGGGGGCCCGGGCCACAGTCCAGAGAGCTCAGGTAATTTGACGGATCGTGCCACTCAGGCTGGTGATGCTTGCAGCTCTCCCTTGCTATGGATTGTTTCCCCAAGCTTGTTTGGGCAGGCTGGCATGCCAACATAAGATGAATAGCGGCTCCTTCTCCCGGCCTGCCTGTCTCTGATCCGTCCTCGCTGCTCCAAGGTCAGCCAGCCACAGAGTTGTGGAGAATGGGAATGTAGGCTTGGGAGGGCTGGCTGGCTGGCTGGCTGGAGGAGAGGGGAGAGAGAGGTGGACGGGGGCAGAGGTGGGTGGAAAGAGTGTGTGTGTGTGTGTGTGTGTGAGAGAGAGAGAGGGAAGACAGATGTCAGGGAGTCTACAAGCAAGGTACATGACTTGGGTCTGAGCAGGTCTGCCTGTGCCCTCTGTGTGTCCTGTGTTTGTGTGTGTGTTTTTGTGTGCGCCAAAGAATAAATGGATGTGAGAGAAAACATCAAACGTCATCAGCGTGCTGCAGAGACGGTGCCTGCAAACACACGGCCCGCCCGGCTCACCTGCTGTTCTGTGCGTTGGTCTCGCTTTGGTTTCCGCAGCCACATGGAATGAAACCAGGCACCGGCTACATGTGTTTGAAGATGAATCATTATCAACCTTGATGTATTACTTAAAAGGAGGGATGCTGTATGTTTGTCTGTGTACATGCAGTGTTTGTTCGTTTGCTTCCAGCGTTCTGAGGAAAGATTCGACTTTTATCATCTTGAGAACATTTTTTCCGAGCCAAGACCGAATGTTGATACTGGACAACTCAGCATAAACAAGGTTTAATGCAACTCTGCCGTCGTTAAATGATGTTTATACGTGACTTATTTGTGTTGCCAAAATATATTTAGAGGGAAATGTAACTGCTGCTGGTTTCCACGAGTTCTGCTTCCCTCCTGCGTTCCTGTGCTCCTCCTCAGTATGCCCTCTGTCCACATCACGGTTGGTCCCCCTAAAAGTTAAATATTGTAAAGGAACTGACATCTCAAAGCAACATTATGTAGAAATTTTGTGCGATTTGGCGCCCCCTACAGTTTGTGAGTGGAACACCACTGTCGTAAATACAAATCCCAGATCTGTCACAATTTGTCAGACCTGTAATGTAGGTGCTAAATACAAACAAAAAATTGTTGTCATGACAGTGTTATGTGTTGAGAACTTGTATGTTGGAGTAAACACGTATGTAACGCTGTGATCCTACCCTCTCACTGAAGTTACATAGTGCAGAGTGAGAGACACCACTCGCCCTATTACAAGACACTGTCAAATGTAAAAATGTTTCATAATGTTGCTTTTACCAAGTGCTCTCAGTGCGTAAACAAAACAGCATTTCATCTATATTCATTCAGGAGTGGTGGACCACCACAGTTAGAAAATTACTGCCACAGCTCGATAAAACAGGAAATTGAATGTTATAATCTAGATAACAAAACAAACACAAACACAAACAAGCATTAGGCCCAGTAGCCCTTTAATTATGATCAAATAAACTAAATATATAAAATATTAGTGCTGCAATCACTCATAGCACTAGAAACAAAAAGACCAACAGGGATGGATGAGGAACAAATAACAACAATCACCCCCTGCTACCAACGAGACGATTACAGAAGAAACACTGCATGAGCGTATAAACATTAATAACATTAGATATTTGACTGCACCGATCTACGTTCAAGATGTAACTCAACATTTTAGAAATACTTTGAATGGTTGATTTAATGTCCTGACGACCTTTGAGATGCTCTATAAATTAAATAATGTTAAGAATATAGAAACTACAGATGGCTAAGGTACAGAAAGATTATGGTTATAGTTTAAAAGAGACTTACAAAAATCCCCAACAACTCAAACGATGGTCTTTGGATTAGAGGTTTGACTTGATATGGGTTGTTGTAAGTGCAAGTGGAGATCTGGGCTCGGATGGTGAAGGTTAGACCAGAACTAAAAGCTTTCAAACACTCTATAAAATAAAAATATATTAAAGATCCAGTGTGTAAAATTTAGGGGCAGTAATTGAATGTAATATTCCTAATTATGTTTTCATTAGTATACAATCACCTGAAGCTAAGAGTCGTGTTTTATTGCTACATAAAAATGAACTTTTGATATCAACAGATCCTCCTCTGAAGCTGTGATTGGACTCTGTGCTTTGAGCCACCTCATTCCTCGTCTCTAGCTGGGAGAGGAGAACCAGATGTGACTCGCAGTGTGAGAGACTTCGGAGACATGACTGGCTGACAAGGTTTTGATTTTTCCTTCGAGAATCAAAGAGCGAGGGCTTCTCTCTAAGCATAAAACTAGAAGATATAGCATTTTACCCACCAGCAGTCGCCTTAATAAACCAGAATGCAATGCAGTGTTTCAGTACGTAGGCCATTTTTGATGTGTGGCTGCGTCTCTGTTTTCCTCTGTTACCTGACATCAAATCTCCTCTTCTGGTTTGTTTTAAACTTGCTGTCGGCTATCGCAGTTACTCTCTACACCCACCTGTTTTGGTGTGTGTTTGTGCGTAGCATCTGTGTGTTTGCATTTGCGAGGCGCGTGTGTGTACATGTGAGCGTGTGTATTTGAGTGTCAGTGTGCTTACGTGAGCCTCATGAGTGTACTGTATAAATGTCACTAGATCATCTCTTTGTGGATGCGGCTGAGTAAGTATAGCTCAGAAAAATCAATTTTGCGCCCCATAAGAGCAATATAAAATCACATAACATTTTTTTTTTATCGCAAAACGTGTTGGCTAAGCGTCAGACTTAAAGCTCGGCCTGCAAATCATAGGGCTTTTTTGCCGAATACTGCAATTTAAATAAAAATGTGGCATACATGTGGCTGCAGCTCTTTCTGCACTGGTTCGCTTATTTTTTTTTTTTTTTTTTAGCATGCAACTGCTTCGGAGCTGCTTTAATCATGATTTTCTGTGTTATGACACCTGATTTGTGTTGGTACAGCGGAGGGATTTGTTCTCTCGTTTAAGGGGCCGTGTGAAACAACTGGGAAGATGCAGCGTCTCCTAATATTGCAGCGACAGACATAATGAGATTCGGATGTTTTTCCAAATGCGCAGCTCGACATGAAGCTTGTACATTCCTCAACTTATTTCATCAGCCCCCCACTTCACCCTTGTCCCATCCACTTTTCCTCTTAACTAGCTTCCTTTGCCGCCTCTCCTCTCCGCCCTGCCACCCTCCCCTCGCCATCCCCGCACCCCCTTGTTCAATCTCTGCACTGTCAGTTTGTGGCTCTCGCCTCTCCTTCAGTCATTGATCACGGTGGCAATAGTGCAGTGTTTGCCGGTCTGGAAATGTGTGTCCCGGCGGGGAGGGAAAGGAGATCAAACACTTTAATTACTGAAGGCTGTGTAGGTGGTGCCAGCTACAGGCGGCAGTCATGTAACAAGGACAGGTAGAAGAGAAACGCCCCGATGAACACGCATGCATCAGGAGCAAAAAACTCCTTAATCCGGGTGCACTCGCTCTTGCAGTCATGCATCGAGCAACATCATAAATACCTAGCAGTCCTCTCGCTCATACATCCCGCTGACATGGATGGGCCCGGGTAGAAAAAATGAAACTCTGCAGCACATTTTTATTGGAGAGGAAATCAGTCACTCCTGTGTGCAAACACCCGAAATGCATTAGCATACGTAAACAGTCAAACCCAGCACGTGTCGATGAACATGTATACATCTTCATAAATCATGTTTCCGCTCCTCAGCCAATCTTTCACTAAAAATCCAACATCCTGTCCGACCTAAAAAACCTATTGTCATTCAGCTTTTATCGCTCCACTGATTCATTTGTAGGACCCGCACTGATCCTGCAGAGAACTACATGGACAGGAGGAAAAGGCTGACACAGACTAGCCCGGTGATTGATGCCCTGTCTCGTCCATCCCTGTGCTGATTCAGAGCTCCAGGCGTTGTGGGAACCAGCTCTCTACTTCACTGGTTTTTATTCCCACCAGGCAGTGCCTTCCTGTCATTCACGACCCACGTCGTGTCTGTGCACGACGAGGTGTCGACCATCTGATAAGATGTGTGGAGTCGACTGGACTCAGAATTACAGTGTTTTTAAGATGTTTGGGTCAAGCTGTGGCGCGAGCTCAACAGAGAGGGTTACGTCGCCTCCAAAGGTCGAGGAATTCGCGTGGAATGGTTGTGAAATCGTGTGAATGTAGCGATTGAGAGCGGGAGGAGGAAAATGAGGGATTTCTAAGTAAAACAGATAGGATCAAAGAACAGGTAAATCATAAAAAGGCAATTACTTTAACATTAACACAAAGAGAGCAAGATAAAGTATAAGCATTCTAATTACGTCGGCTACACAAAGCCTTTCGCTGGTGGGACTCTGTTATAATTGTTCAGGTCGCTTTGTTTGTGGGTTTCTGGCTTAATGAGCAAATTATCTCAATACTGAATTTTTAGTTTAGTTTGAGCAATGAAGGGTTTTCATTTTTCCCTGGGATAAAATTGAAGCTTGTGGCCAAATGTAATCAAGGAGACCAATTCCGTCTCATTGTTTGTGAACACAATTTATATTTTCATTGAGATCCTCCGCGAGGGGTGCCATCCCTCAAAGGCCACGATGAAATAGAAGAGATAATTGAAGAGATATGTAAATCATACAGGTAAAAGGATGATTGCATTCTCCCAGTGTTTCATCATTTCTTACTCGGCAGAGTATTTTATATTTTTTTATATCTGCTTAAATGTACTGTTTCTAGCAGCCCCACAGGGACTGCCAAAAACATATCAGCTTTTATGGTTGTTTGGTCCGTCTCGAACCACAGAAATGGATTTTGTTTTTCATTAAAAGGTGAGCTCTTTGATATGGTGGATCAATTTCTCAGAAGTGTTTTTCTTTGATAAACAAGGGCCTTTTCCTCAAAGGGTGAGCACAGGCACAGGCTTGGACCTAACCCAGCGCAGGTTGGCCGCAGTCAGTGAAATTATGGAGAAAATGGAGAGGGAGAGGGAGGGAGACGGAGGGGGAGACGGAGGGGGTGGGGTCCTGGAGAGGAACAGATGAAGATGGAGGCAGCAGCAATGAAGAGTAGAGAATAAATATTTATGTCCTGTAATGTTTCTGCATGACAGAGCCTATATTACATTTGAATGTGGTGCTACACCTCAACCATGAGAAATGTGTTGGCAATGAATTGAACGCCGCGCCAATAAAGCACGTTGGGGGATTTGGAAAAAGAAAGACGACGGGTAAACAGATAGGGGGGTTTGTGCGGGAAGGAAGGGAGGAAGCAATGCAAGATGAGAGAGGGAGGCAACAGAAGGAACAAGAAAGAAGGAAGAAAAGAACTGATATGAAAGGAGGAGCACTGGGAGGAGATGCAAACAAAGCACCGACGGACAGAAATTGACATCACAGGTACGGCAAATGGGACAGCGTACATCAAGCAGATCGAGATAGTGTACATAGGGAGAGATGGCGAAAGAATGAAAGAGAGAGATTTGTGGCCTGCCGAGTGAAGGGCATGAAATGAATAGAGCCAGGGGGCCCACTGGAGTGTGTCCTGGGGATATGTGCGACTGGGTCAGGGAGAGGAGGAGTGTGCCGGTGGAGCAGGGGTGGTTGCAGGCAGGGTCTATAGAGCCAGCTGAAGGGAAAGAGAAGAGACGGATAAGGCCCATTAACTCAGCGATAGTAGCTAACCAGGATCACCCAGGGAGGGGCGGCAGTTTGGATCTGCACTGAAGAGAAGAGAGGAGGGAGGAGGTTTCAAGTGCTAATCGGCAAATTCTGAGTTTTTCAGATTTGTGTTGTCATTTTTGATGATGAATGAACTAAGCTGTGTGCTGTTCTGCACTGTACTGACATTTAAAGATTTGATCCGTCAATTTTTTTCTCCATATAATTATTTACTCAGCAGCTTATTCGGCAGAATAAAATGTCGGCAGTTAATGTTTCTGGAAATCCCAGATACAGTGCTCACATTACGTGTCTATGTGCTGACTTCCTTGTCAGGAGGTGGAGGAGACAGTGGTGGAGTTACAAGTAGACAAGAGGCTATCAAGCCAGTGACTGCAGTTCAGGACTGTGTTTCAACATTTGTAAGTGTGAAACCGCTGGATATTTTTAAGGAGAACTCTAAGGAGAATTTCCAGCCGTATTCGTGATGACAAAACCAAGTTTGCTAAGCCCCAAAAAGATCTTTTCTTCTTCTTCTTTGAAACTAAACAAATGTAAAGTAGCAAAATAAATAAATGTAAAGTTTCAACATTTCCATCGTGTGCAGAAACATAACATTTATTCTGGCGATTGGGTTGTACTGACATAGCCATGGTTTGACCTTCAGATAAAAAAAAATGTGTAAAAAAAATAAATAAATTGTACCAAAATCATATCTGCAAACACAAAAAAAGGCCATTTCGTAGGCTATAAATGATAAATCAATAAACTGACCTGTAGACCAGTACGTTGCCTCGTGTCCCCAGGATAAATTGACAGAGCAGCTTCAGGTTTGTGGCACATCTCATCTAGTTTTTGTGTAAAATTCTCAAGTTTTTCTCCAGAATTTTAGTTGGTGTATCAAGGTTTCAAAATGAACTGCACCCATTTCTCATGGATTTTCAGTTCCTTTGGTAAAATATGAATTCACTCCCTTACTCCTTTTCCATTTTTGCAGTCAAAGTTCCATCTCTTCAGTCTTTTGAAAGCAGAGAATGCAAAATACAGATTATTAGCTGCATCTGCACTACACTGACTTCTTCTGAATAGCTCGTTTCCCAGCAACATTATAATAAAGAGATGGAATTTTTTTGTCATTGGCAAGGACGTAGGTTTGTTTTTGATATTAGTGGGGACAGAGGACATCACAGATATTGGAATGCGTAGCGTTTGGCAAAGGGCGCCCTGCTTGGAGGTCTGCTTGCACCAAAAGGGCAGAAAGAGAGAGGGGAGCAATTACACAAGTTACATTACCACTGTCACAAGCCTAAATTAACCAAGCCCAGAACAAATGAGTCTACAGGGCCTTACGCGAACAACAGAGCTCAACGGTCAACACCACTGAGGGTTTTCTTTTTATTGTATTTTTTTAAAGGGCACTGACCATCAAGAAGTTGCTCCGCTCTCTGCTGTCATCATGCATTTTCAAGCTTCATCGTTTTATTTATCATCTGAATATTGCGACGAGATCCAAATATGATGAAAGCCAAGACTTTGTTTATTTAAATTGAGATGAAAACCCATCCCTGCCTTGTTAATATAACGCTAAGCCTTTCAGTCATTATCTCAGGGAGACAGAACGCGAGGGAGGGAGAGCTCTGAGTAGGACCAGAGTGCGGTCGATAATCGTTCGCTGCTAGCTTTTATCATCAGGCCTTTACAAGCTTCAGAAATGTATTTGTCATCTCAATCTGGTGATAAGAGTTTCATATTCTGAAAGCCAAGGCTTACTTAAAATCAAACAAAACCCCCAAATGACCAAAAATCAAGATGCTGACATAAATCCACATTTATCTAGAAATGTGCCGTTGCGACATCCGACTGATTTTAATAGAGCACATCACAAACGTAGGCTACTGCGACTGACTGAATCAATACGAGGCGTTCTTCTGACGTTATTTATCCCCGTCCATGGTCATTGGTACACTGCAGTTAGTGATGACTGATTAGTTTGCTCATGATATGTCTTGTATAACATAAAAAACACAATTTGGACAAAAAAAACAACTTGAATTTTATTGGAGGGGCTCTTTAAGGTAAATATCAATTGGATACCAATTAAAAATGAATTGGGTGAGCTGGAAGATCCTCCAGATTAAAAGATAAAAATTGTCACACCCTCTTGAATTCTCATAGAAGACGCTGATCGGACGCCCCCATTGGGCGGGACAATTGTTACAAATCACACCTGAGAAATATCTGTTTTATGTGACACTGCTCTGGTTGAGGTTTGGGGAAAGCTCATGATTTTGGTTGGAGAAAAAAAAAGTACTCTGGTAGGGAAACGTTGTGGTTTGCATTAAAATGACCACTTCTTTAAATAAAGGGGAACTTTGTTGTCATAGTTACAATAATGTACACAAAGTAAAGCTTTGTGGAGAGTCGTGGTTTAAAGAAAAAAACCTTTGTCAGTCTGAAACACGAAGTGATCAGTGGTCTCTTGTGATGAAGGCTCATGATTTGACGCATCCATCCATTCAACCTCTCCCCACGTGAACTATGTCGCTGTGTCATAACTCCACCTCGCTTCCTCCTTTGCTAATCGTCACTTGACTGCAAACATATGATGTTTTAGGGGAAATGACTGATGCTGACAGGAAACATGCAATGTCACAAAACTGAATGGAAGGCTGTATATCTTATTAGCAGATACAAGCTTTCACGCGACAGAAAATCTTCCTGTTTAGAGTCGTTTTCAGTATTAAAGAGCTAACAATCAATTTAGAGACATTTAAAGCAGGTTCCAATTTGTTTTCAGGTTTGCTCATGAGGCATCCCAAAACTACTCCTTTAAATCAACAGTGAGGCAAGTGCTGATTTCTTTTAACTACAATTTCTGTTAATTAAGCCAGCGTATCTGCAGAGGCTCCTTTTTTGTCTGTTCCTCCATTTATTGCAAATAGCTCCGACTTTGCATCAGACAGCGTTCTTGGGAAAAGACTTCACCCAGCACAAGATGCTGCAACCGATAATCTAAAACTGGTTATGGATTGAATCACTGATGTGTGGATAAAATCCTTAAAGATCATTGTTTTAAGTCCAGGATTGATTCCTAGAATTTAAAATACTGACAAAAAAAGGGATAGGATGTCACCCAGTGCAGAGGAACAGGCACACAGGAGCCACAAGAGCCAGCAAAAAGTTCCAAACTGAGATATTATTGTAATAGAGAGTGCACAGTGGGGACAAAATGAAATATATAACAAAGACGGATCGAAAGAGGCAAAAAGTCCTTTTCGCATGGGACTAATTTTACTTGGGCGTATCGAGTGATTTGTAGTAATTGCGGGGCTCGATGGTGGTTTTAATCCACAGGGAATCTGCTGCATTTACTATTTCAATCTCGCCCGTGTCATGAAAAATGGAGGCCGATGGTGGTGGGATCAATGGAGGAGAGGTTTTGAATAGAAAGACCAGAAACTTCACACTTTGCTTTGCTGAATCAGGATATGACAAATTGTAAAAATCCTAAGATATTCAGAGCACGAGGTGCGACAGTTAACGGTTTATGAGGTAAGGTAATCATTTTGGTTAAACATTAAATCTAATGACTGTCTGGAAAATGAAACTGGTTTGGAGCAGTAACTGTAATCCCACAGACGTTTGGTAACATCTGCAGCACCAGGCAGTCTCGGCTCACTGTTTTGGTTTGCTGGTCCACATTGTTGAGTCACTCCGGCTCTCACCGACCCCCGCATATTAAACCGTGGGCAGCTGCTCTCGGCTCTCACGCACGCACAAGTTGATTGTCGGCTTCCTGCCCAGCGTGAAATGGTGGAGAGCCAGACTAACTGAGTGGCTAGTGAGCACAGTCAAACATCCAGGAAGCCAGAGAGCCAGATGTTTTTCTCAGGAGCTGGCGGATGATACTGTGGAGGAAGTGCCAGTGAATATTGGACTTCATTCAACAGGTGGTGAGAAGGAGAGCCACAGCTGAATGCCTGTGTTGCCTGCTTCCTAGAGGATGTGTAAGTAATGTCTGGCGATTGTATGCTAACATATTAGCCCTGTGATAAATCGATAGTTCCTGAAGACTTGTTGCTATGAGTTGCTTTCGGAGAATTTCTGCCCACTAAAGATTTTTTTTTTTTTTTTTTAATGAGATTTTGAACAAATCTTGGTCTATAATATAGGAGACAAACTCACTTTGGTCCAAGCCTCTGTCGTTGATGTCCACTGGACTATATGCACATGAGTGTGCCCATGCACTTTAATGCCATACAGCGCTGAGAGGAAGCACTGATGTGTGACAGAATTGCCTGACGGCTGGCGATGTGCTAGCAGGCCGTATCAATGGAAGTGTCTTCCTTGCTTCCCCTAAATGCGCTCAGACAGAGACAAAGACGGAGGCTGCCGACTGAATCCCTGAAATGGACAGCCCTGGGACGCTGAGTGAAAGTCAAACAGTTTAGTGCAGAGTAGTTAGGGGCTGTAGCTTCTGTCTGCCTGCTCCATTAATGGAGAGAGTAGAGCAGGTGAGTGCTGCAGTGGTGCAGAGGATGGCATATGCCAAGCTAGAGGGGTGAGACTGGCACAGTAGACCCCCTGCCTTCAGTGTCATCTGTCACCATGGTGAAGTAAATGTGTGTGCTAGTGTATGCATGTTTGCATGTGTGTGTGTGTGTATGCATGTTTGCGTGTGTGTGTGTGTCTGTGTGTGTGTGTGTGTGCTCAGCAGGGTAAGGAGAGAAAGTAAGATGAGGGGGAAGGAAGAGGGCAGAGTAGAGGGCAGAAAACCTGGCAGAGTCTGAACAGAGAGACACATCGCTTGCAGCATTGAGGAAGGTAGACTGGAATAATTGATAATCCAGAGCTGGCAAAGGAAAAAAGAATATAATACCAATATATATGAAAACACGCTTATAGATATCCAGTGTTTTCATTTAGATCATGCTTTTTAGCTGTAAATATTTATTGAATTATTTATACCATACAGCAAAAAAAAAGAACTCGAGGTGTAAAGTTTTGACTCTGCTGCCCACTGTGGCCCAAACCCACCATGTGAAGCCGGAGTACATCTTCTCTCTCACCCCATCCTCTCCTCCTTCACTCACTCTCGAAGAAGCATTTTGCAAAAAAAATTTAGAAAGACAGACTGAAACAGAGTGTAATAAACATAACAGCAGCAATGGATTAAATCATTAGCAGATGCCATGTTTTCAGCAAAACAGCTCTAAAACCCAGTGTACTCTACCTCTCCAGCACCAAATTGCAAAAGCGGCTTATTACGATCCATATTTATGTTTGTTGCTAGATGGTGACCTCAAGTGGCTGAAGAGGAGGAAGTGAGGAGAAGTTGTACGACTCCATATGGAGGAAGTTTGGAATGGACTTTCAGGTTATCAAGCTGAGGACTTCATTCAGGACACCACTGTTCGTGTCTTATGTGAAAAGATAAGTTGCTCAGCCTACCCTTCCCTTTTAAGTTACTAATGTAGTAAAGGTACGTCACATACATAGGGTAATGTAAGCTACTTAGGTATCAGGTATGTTTGTAAGAGAAGTGACAGAAGTGACGTTGGGATTTCAGCCCAAACCACAATGTTTTCCTAAACCAAACCAAGTTGTTTTCACGCCAAAACCTAACCAATGACAAAGGTCCGGTATGTGTGTTGCTGTTACGCTGCAACGATCATGTTGTCTTAGGAACTATGTTGTGTTCCCATTTTTTCAGCTTCCCCCCAAGGGGCCAGATAAAATTGGGTCAGATAAGGGTTGGGATTTTACTAACAATGTGTACAGACGCTTTGTAGTTAAGATGAAATAAAAACTGCCTTTTTAACCCTTTTACATCACATCCCTGGTCATATTGTGCACATATTTAACAATATGTTCCAAAAAAAAAAACCCACAAAAAAATCTATCTATAATCTATATAAGATTCATTAGTCAACTACGTAGTTACATCGAGCATTTGCCGCTGTGTTTTCAGCCACCTCAAACCTTTTTCTGTTGGCTAGGATGTATTCACTCTGAGGAAAATGGTATCTGTGACAGCTCCAGATTCTGCCTAAGACATTTTGGAGCATACATCTTCCTCTCCCTGACAGATTCCTCCAAACGTTATGTCCCACCTGAATGTCCTGTTTCATTCGGAAATACGTCACGACACAGAAGCTAGACACTCTCGAAATGCTGTTTCAATGGGGAATACAGGATGATTGTGTTTAAGCACATACAGTATAGGCTACAGAGTTAACTCACAAATACAGCGAGAGTGTAATTTAGTATTTTTTTCCCCACCCACTTCGTAGCAGCATCTTCACCTATTTGAGTAGGTTACAAGTCTAACAAAAGTCATTGTCAGTAAATCTGCATTATTCTGTCATCGGCATAGCTTTCGCTATCACAAAGCCGGCTGATAAAAAGAAAAAGTGCATTCAGCAGAGCAGAACATCAAGAAATCACACACACTCGAGCACAGAGCTACCAGGCTTTATCATTGAAGTAATGCAAGCAATTTCCCATTTTATTTGTTCTTCCCTTTTCTTTCCTTTTTGATGACAAGCTGCAAATCCGGGCCCTTACACGACATACAGTCTTTTTCAGCTCATAACACCTTATAACCCCCTCTTGAGTTCCAATTTATTATCCAGCTGCAGGATGAATAGAACTTGAGGGACTTAAAACCTATCATACGGCCTTTCTTCCTTTTGTAATCACGCTAAAAAGGACACGGCTCCGCGACGAGGTACTTGAAATCAATCCCGGCTCAATGTGAGCCCAACATGCATAGAAACATTAATACATTTATTGTGCCATCCGTGTTGTGGATGTATCCGTGCACGGGCTTTTATAGCTGGATGATAGCATCTGAGGATGTTTGTTTTCCTCATTAAAACACACTTTCTAATTCATTTGCCAACTTAATTTTCAATATAAATTTCCCATTAGCTTCCAATGCATCAAAACAGAAGGTGATCAAAATCTGTGAGTTAAAAAATGTGTGTTGGTCTGATGAGTCACTTTTTAACCACATGTAAGGGTTAGGGGAGTTTGGTCCATCACAGATGCTATTAAAACTGTCTCCCTCTCAGCTTTGTAAAGGCCTCTTTTCACCTCCATCACTGCGCTCGGAGACATTTTGTTCTGACTATAGAGGCTTCTGCCTCTCGTGTCTGTCGTGCCTATTTTTCTTCTTTCATATGCCTTCTTTACTTCTCTTTTGCCGCGAGGCACAGTATGTCATCGGGCAGAGCAGGTACTGCTGACAGGCTGTGACGTTCAGGTGAGAATGCACAATGGCCTTGCAGGTCACTTTTATTCATTATCAAGCTGAGATCAGGGTGAAATATTCTGCACAGGTGTTAATATGTGTCACCTGAGTTGTCACTGTTGAGCTTCAGTCAAATCTCCCGAGCTTAAGATAAATCAGTCTGCCAATAGCCAGATGAGCTGATCACTTCTTCCAAAATTACTTGCTCTGCTTTCCACCTTCCCCAGAGCTCTCCTGTTGTGCTTTGAAATTATCTCTCTGGATTTTTGATATGCTGCTTTCAGAGATAATGTAACAATGTGGCTCTATTAAATTGCTTTTGCTTAAGACTTGTGGCACTGGTCACTGATCGTAAATCCACTTTTCTTGGCACCTGGAAGTCAAACTGACATGATTGCTTTTAATGCAATGACATTAGAATAATTGCTAAGAAATCCTTTGTGTTCGTTGAAGTTTTTATATTTACATACAGTACTGTATTGTGTATCGTGTGGGTGATGACTTCACTTCCAGCCAGTGGCCACACAGGCAGTTAACCAGTTGGCAAGTCAACATGGTCAGCACCTCCCAGTGTTACTCTGGATTATGTCACTAGGGGTGCGTTTGTAGATAGCCAGTCCTCCGCACACTTGTAGTATACTGTTCAGATATTCGAAGCACTCTCGGAGCAGCGGAGCATAAAAGCATTTTGCTATTCATGAGCGGTAGAAATAGCACTCCTAACTAATAAAGCAACTGTGGACTGATGAGGTGAATTCACCAAATTGAAAAATCAACACACATGCTTGGATATCAACCAAAGAGGCATCGGTTGTTGTTTATGTGTTGTGTTGAAACGCATTATTTAGCTTGCGTTACATTAGAGAAGCAGCCGTATTGATCTCATTTGTTTGAACTGAGTTGTCGGTTAATGTTACAGATAAAACAGTAAAACTTTTAAGTATATTTGGCGTTAAGTTGTTTATGTTTAACTTTAACTTAAGCTACAAATGAGCCGTTTGTTAATTCATGCAGAGAGAGCACACTCTACTTCAGTGAACAGCCCTGCTCTTTTCTAAATGTGGAGCATCAGATGGCGTTTATGAAAGTTTTGCCCAGATGGGTTTGGTTTTGCAAGACGTAGCAGTGCATGGTTCAGCGAGCTCCATGACTGTCTCAGCCGGTGCTCTGAGTGCACGTTGTTTCTCAATAATTTGTGTATTTCACCTCATCTGCATGGAATTCAATGAAGAACTGAATGTTTTTCAGGTATGTAAAAGCATATTTCCACTTTTCATTTGCAGTTTATTTTAGGTTTAAGCAGTAAAAGCTACTTGTCTGGATTAAATTAATAAGTGAGCATTCACTTCTTGTATCACACTGGACAGAAGTAGCGATGATTGCCAAAAATAAATATAATCTCTGTTTGACCTAAGTGATGAGACCCAATGCAAGCCGATGACGACCTGCATCAGGCACACAAAACTCTGTGTGACACAGTACGGCAAGTCAACACCAAGTTTTTAGAGAGCCCAGTGAAGTAACAGGATCACTTCATGCCATGAGCTCTGACAGTAAGGTCAACTGCTGTCAGCACATCTGGACATTTGAAAGAGAAACAGCTAATGCTAACCAGACCTCCTTCTCCGTTTCATATGGAATGATAGTACTGAGCGTGCAGGCTTGCCAAATAGTCGGCAGGTGAAACTACTTACAAAAGAGTAACCGGTGCAAACGTTAAGCAAGCTGAGCTAACTGGCTTCCATTTGAGTGATAGAGACACCATTCACCCTGTTACAAGACACTGGACCATCAACATGATTCTGATGCTGTTATTTGAAGGTAAAAACGTGACATAATGTTGCTTTAAATTGTTAATTTACCAATATTATGTGCTGTTGAAGAGTGTTTGTAGACTGCACGGTCAGTAGGCTAGTGCACCATGGAATGAAACGGCATGTCTCGAAACCAGTTTAACATAATTTACAGCCAAATAAAATATGAAAAAATTGAGCACTGCATAACTCACGATCCATCTCTGAGCATAATGATGCAGCACAGTCTCCATTAAAAGCAGACAGAATTACAAGCGAACTGGGCATAGCAGGGAAATGCATCCCGCTTGGATGGAAGACCAGCAGTGCATCTTGAAGCTAAGCTTTTGGAAGCAGCCACCCAGAAGTGGTGCCTGAAGCTAGAATTATACTGCTTCACTCTCACAGTCAATCTTAACTATGGGGAAATGGGCACTTGGCCTCCTTAAGCAGGCTCAGCGTCCGACACCTGCTGCAGTCTTGGGTTACAGGTGCATGTTGTCCCTTCAGGGCATTAGTAAGCAGCTCAGACCATCTTCCAGGCGCGAGGGCCTGGGAGAGACAGCGATGAAGCAAATGGATGTCAGGAGTTATCTGATGGACTGTAGGTAGTGGTGGATACATGTTATGAGATTAGTGGATGTTAGGAATTGCATTTGACATACAGCCCAGTTATTGGGAGCTGAGAAGAACACGAAATTTAAAAAGATATCGCTCAACGATGTTAAGACTCTAAAATGTTTTTTCAACAGCACGTTAAATGTTATATTACGCTCTTATCCTGTGATGAGCAATTTACTTTAGCACACCCTGGAAGTATATTAAGCATGTCAGTCTCGAGATTTCTGTCACAACGCAATCAGCAGAGCACTGTGATGAAGTCAATACCTTCAAAAGAAGACATCTAACTGCAGAACCTTGAGCGAAATTCTTTCAAGGCAGCTTTTTCATCGCCTGCCTTCCCTGAGAGGAGCTTTTCACAGCGAGCGCTAAGTGCTCGGGACTGAACATGAGGGCCATCATTCACTGACGCCTTCTGCCAGAGCCACTTTTCACCATACTAAGTCAAATTCCAAGCAGCATTTTGAGAGTGTCAAGGCCCTGTGTCGTGTTGCTTCAAAGACAATGGCCCAGAGAAGTCCTGGAGAAGTCAGATTCTCCGCTATTATTCAGTCACTCAGAAGACAGTGCCGCTGAGCGTTTCTGCTGTGGCAGGACTTTTCTGAAAGCACTGGGGGGGAAGAGGACACAGAACAAGATCAGTGAACAGCTTCTGCTTTCCCAGGGAGGAGTTTTCCAAAGGTCACAGTGCCCATTCACACACCAATTTACATTGATCAGCACTCTCCACTGTTGTTTATGCACCAGGAGTTTTGCCCAGAAACCCCGCCATAAATCAACCGCGGGCCGAAAAAAAAAGCCCTTTTTCGATATGAAGGCGGTGGCAACGATGGCTGCAGCAGGAGCTTTCGCCTGACATATCTCTTTGTGCTGTTCGACACCGTTTGGTTTTCCCTCCCCAAGTTTAGTTTGCATTTGATGTAGATCAAAGCACGGCACACTTCACAAAGAATCCGGCTGTGAATTCTCGGCGGTCACTTGAAAGCGCTAACAAAATAAATAAATAAAGAGGGAAGATAAATTCTACTTGACATGTATTCAGTCAGTCTGTTTCAGCGGTGTGGAGCTATTTGTCTAATTAATATATCAATGTTCGGTAGTGTAGTTGGGGTAAAGTGGATAATTACTGTAATGACTCAATCAGGTTTCGCCCTCTGTTTTGCTTGGAGAGGCACCTATGTGTCTTTTTCTCCTTACCCCTGTGTACCTTCAGTTGATTTCCCAGGATGATGGATATTAGACTTTCATGTGTACCACAGTGAGCTGAATATATACATAACACACACATAAGCCCATGAATATGGAAATTGTGCAAAACAGGTGGTGAGTGGCTACAACAAAGTTAGGTTTTCCCTTGTAAATGTAACAAAACAACCTGTCGCAGGGAACTCAGTCGGTACCACGTTGAAGGACGAGTCTGGCGACACAGAATTGAGCCTACTAGTGTTGCATGTCTAACCAAAGACTGATATTTCTTATTCCTCTGCGATAGACCTCCAAAAAAGTGATTAAAAACACTTCAATGAGCCTCACTGTTTCACTGGGAGACGTGTTGCTTCATTAGCAGTCAATCTCCCAAACACAGTCCTGCTGCCGTCAATACTTACTAGTGAATCAAATGTGTATTCATTTGCAGCTGGAGATATTCCCCAACAAATGCACTTTTCCAATAAGGTCCACAGTCATGCCAGAGGCTATAATTAAGCACGTTGGTGCTTTGAGCGAAATGCTCTTGTAAGCATGCTCACAGTGACAAATTGATGATGATGGTTAGCATGTATGATGTTTACCATGTTCATAATATAAGTTTAATGTGTCAGAATTGTACAGCAGAGACTGATGAAAATGTCATTAGTTTTCATCCCGTTTGTTTGTTTCTTTGTTGGTTGGTTTGTCAGCAGGATTAAACAAAAACTACTGAAACTTTGATGGAGGATGAGTCTCAGGCCAGAACAGACCCTATTAACTTCTGATGCAGAGTCAGAAAAAGGGCTTCAGGAACTTTGTTTCACATTTCTACAACATTGTGAGGCTGCTTTTCACAATTTTTGTTCATTTCTCAGGGGATTTATGTATGGATGAAAAATTGGGCATATATATATATGTGACTGGAATCAATGAGTGAGTACAATTTAATGCAGATTTCCATGTATGTAGTCATAAACAAAAGAAGTGGACAAATTACAATTTTAACCCCATGATGGCGCTAGACGAACAGTCAGGGTGTCACCACATTAATCAAACTGATTACAAATATGATTATGATTATAACTGATGATAGATAGATAGATAGATAGATAGATAGATAGATAGATAGATAGATAGATAGATAGATAGATAGATAGATAGATAGATAGATAGATAAGACCAATTTTTAGAGATCCTCTTAGAAATTAATGTGTTTGCAACATAGACAGGGTGTGGAGGGCGGACTACTGTATTTGGTGATAATAGTCTCTCATGGGATCTGTTTCCAATAATAAAAATGTAATTTATAACACAACCATTACCCTTTTACTCAACAATTTTGTTAATTAAAGCAAAAACATTGTTTCCAGAAAAGGTTGCCTTTTTTTTGTCGACAGGTGGCCCACCGCCATGGTCCTGATGCCAAAATAGATTATTCTGAAAGGTGATGCAAGTTTGCAAATGCATGATAATGAGATTCACACTGAGTTGCAAATCTGTTTGCTTCAGAAATGTCAGTAAGCGACGTTATAACAGCTGCTGACTCTATCAAACACGACAAAGCATCCGGTCTCAGCATGCATTTTTGCTCCAAACTGTTTTCGTATCGTTTGAGTAAATGATATTACAGTACAATCTAAAAATTAGAACTCTGATTAAAAATGATCAATGTCTATCAAGCGGGGAATCATTTAGGGAGGTCAAAACAGATGGAGGGAAACGGCTGGAGGAGCTGGGAGAAAGAAGATGTCGGCTGAGTGATTGAGATGCAGAGCAACGGGGACGGACAAGTTGAGAAGCTGGGTGATCTGCCATTGATTGGCACTCTCATAGAGCCAGGCCAGATCCCCCCATCAGCACTGAGGAGTTCGATTGAGAGAGTAGCGATGAATGTTCCCTCGTGATCGGCAAGAGGAGGATGTGTTTAATTAATGGGTAAAACAAGGTGTACGTTAAGAGGATTAGGCAGGTGCAGGGCAGTGTTGGCAAAAATGTGACTCTTGTACACAAAGTGTAGAGCAGCTTGCAGGGTCGACAATCAATACAGTAATTACGGAAGTGTGTGATAATCACACAGAGATGTTGATGACAGTCCTACTTTGATTAATGGTTTTGCTGGGAATCAGTCCAAGAGCAAAGCAAATGCGCCAGAACTGTGACATTAACAGCATAGCATATCCGGTGTACGACTGTTTAAATGTGTATTGATGGACCGTGGTAAATTGGTTGAGAGACAGCCAGCGAAATGAATGGCAGCGCCATAAACAATCAAACATTTAATTGTACATTCCATTCCACTTAGCAACTCGGTTGGCTGAAAATAATCAATTTTAAAAGCCGGTGTGTTAAATCTCAGGAGTGCAGAATCTGTTTTTGGATAAATTTAATGCGCTGTAGACTTATCACCATCATGTTGTAACCCCTTAATACTTCAACTGTGCACAAAAATGATTGCATTTCTGAAACCCCCCTCTCTGTATCTCCCTTCACCTCTCAATTCAATCTCTTATTTTCCTCTCCTTCTTTCTCTCAAAGCATTACAAACACAGCAGAAACCTTCTGAGAAAATACAACATGGCACAGATTGATTATGGGTCTCTGCTAATACATCGGAGACCGCCACATTGTTCGGATGTTCCTGAGCGTTGAGGGGGAATGGATAAATCTACCAGTATATACTTGTCTGATTGCACTGCACAAACAGCTGACGGTAGCTTCTTATTCTGCAGCTTCTTTGTGAAAATCTGAATTAAATAGTGAAATGTTTTTTGAATCAACACACTGAAGAGAATTTACTTGCGATGAAGCGCCTATACGTTTTTGTACATATGTCTGGCTGTCAATCCGAACGGTGCTTATCAAGTCTCTTTCATTTCTCCATCAGTCAGACATACAACACTGCAGCACTTCTTCAGGGGAAAAATGTTTCCAAGCAACTGCTGCAACAACTTACTGAGAGACAGCTATCAAAGAGATAGAATGAAATCACAACTCATTCGTGTGCAGGGCCATTTAGCTGCTTCTCTAACACCGTTCGAGGGTTAACTTGAAGGAATCGATATCTGCCCTCTCCCGTACTTGTATGGATGTTTGTTATACAATGATGCAGCACTGAAGTTAATGGTACAAAACAAGCGAGTGAATGTTTAGTGCGCCTTTGTAGTGTTGAAAGCCTGATTCATCATTCGCGGGATGTTTTCAGATTGGAGTTCCAGGGTTACAAGTATATACCTGTGGCAGAAACCATCTCTTTGGTTGCATTAAACTGAACCAAGGATATTTTTTTCAATATTAGCGTTCATGTAAGGCCTCAAGAGGTAGTCACATAAGACTGTGTCAGGATACTTTAGATACTTTATTTGTAGTAAGACATAGAATTCTTCAGTAGGCCATGAATATGAGTCAATATAGTACTCAGATATTGAGCAAGTTGTCCTTCTCTGTTGAAACTCTCCATGTGTTGCTGCTCAGCAGAGATAGATTCATCCATTCCCTCCACTCATGCATCTTTTATTCTGATATTCAAGGATTATACCAAGGTTTGCAACCTTGTTAACTTGTTTACTATATTGGTTTTGAAAAGTTACCTGCAGGAGGATGGTTACGTGAGTAGGCTCAGTCTCCAGATACATTACGTGTACAACAGATACAGGTTGCTCATTGCAGTGGCTGGGTTAAGTTTTTCTTTTAGGGATAGGAATCCTAAACTTTATAACACATTTTTCCAATTTTGTTTTGACTCTTTTAGATAGAGTTGACAGTTCCCTTTACATATTTTTTTCGCAGCTGGGTTGGCTCTGTAGCTCCAACCCTATCACCAGACCAAGACATCAAATTTGGATGAAATGTGAAACTCCAGAGTACTTCCAGTAACAATCTTTGTATGTCCAATGCCAACATTGCTTTCTACAATATCTGCACATGGGTGCTGCAGTCTGCTGAAGGTCAGAGACAGATAAATAAAATATGAGTATGATGGAAACTAAAACATTTAGTGAATGTTAGAGTAAATAATGATTACAGTTGATAAAAAGGCATTACTTGCAGGTCTGTAATGGGATGCAAGATCTTGTTTCCTGCGTGGAAGTCAGACGGCAATACGCCCACACCACCGTAACCTCCAGGCACTTACTTTCCCCCTGGCTACATCTAGGGCACGCTCCTTCCTGCATTAGTACTGAACATTAGCCTCGGATGCAAGTCGTGATGTGCAGAATCGCCCAGTGTAAGCACTAGAGATGGTGGGCTGGTAGCTCTGACATGACATGTGACAAATTTCATTTAGTGATTTTGGTGGGGGTGATGCAGACTAATTTATCAGGAATTAGTTACTCAGGTTATCTATTTTAGGCCCATTGTTGTTTACTTTTCACCTATATTATTGTTGACCTAAGAATTAATGTTGGCAATGTACGTTTCTGCATTTCCTGATGTTGCAACTTTATGTTTGTTCAGGTCCAGTTTTCAATTTTATGTTGGCACAATGCTGTGCTTATGCGCTGGTTAGGTTTAGGCACAAAAGCCACTTGCTTTTAGTTTTGGGGAAAAGATCATGTTTTGATTATAATACCCAGGCAGGAAATTGTCCTGAGACCTTGTTAAAAATATCCAGCAGTGTCATGCTGACAAATATTGAAACCCAGTCTCGAACTGGGGTCACTGGTTTGACACCAGCGACCTCTCTTTCCTTTCAGCTGTAGAAAACTGATTGTTAAACATCAGCCGACTCTGGGATGTTCTGATATTGTTACTACAGATATGAGCTCCGTTATATCCAGAATGATTGATTTCCAGTGTTGAAGTTATTCAGTGGATGCCAGCATTACAGAATAAAAAATATCAATTATACAAAGTGTCTTATTCTTTAATAAATGTCATCATATTTGGATATTTCTCAAAAAACTAAATGAACAAAAAGCATGTTGCTCTTGGCGGCTTTTTAAAAAAAAAGTTGTTTTGGAACAAATGGCCCAAGATATAGTCATCATAGCTTCACAGCTGTTTCTTTTTTATGAAACCGTTGTTTGGGAGGAAATCTCTTCGGGCCTCGAGCATCACACGACTTGTATGTGCACCTTGTAAATTTGCCCACACTGCCAAAATCACCGCAGCTCAGCTATGTCCCCGGGTTCTTTGGCTCTGCCCAGTCGACAAATGTGATTGTTCTGCTGCCAGAGCCGCTCTGTCTCTGAGAGTATTTGTATAACTAAAATTACAATCTGTAGTATATACAGGCTTTATGTACACATGTTAATGAAGCAGTCAGAGGCAATACATATCGTTGCTACCTTCTACAAATGGTGTTTTGGAGATGTAATTACAGCTGCAGCTGTTAAAATACAAGGTATTAAAATGTTTGAGATCAATGTGAAGGCCGGATAATTTGAATTGGAGTGCGTCACAACCATCCTGACTGATTGGTAATCTATCCCCACAGTACTGTACATCAGTGCTGTGGTGATGATACACTGCTGGCTGCCAACGTAATATCTTATGCACGGCACCAATTCTGCAGCACAGAATGCTTAGCAATGCCAGCCACATCCAATCAAGACATTGTTCCACACCTCTGCGGAGGTTACCAAGTAAGAGGACAGAGCAAAGGAGCCCCATTTGTAATGAGTCACAGTGGAATGCAGAGCGGGGTAGATAGAGAAGCAGATAGAGGGGGAGAAAAAAGAGCAAGATTGGACTGGGTGAGTTAGCGAGAGAGGATTGGAGGATTGCGTCGACGATAAGAGACGGCGAAATCAATTCTCGACGAAATGAGAAAGATTGATTTGGGAGTGAAACAAAAAAAATAGTGACAAGGGGCAGGTATGGGGCAGGAAGGAGGGAATGAGAAGGAGGGGAAAATGGAAAGATGACAGCGAAAGAGATTTCACTTAAAGGTGACTAAAAGTGACAGGCCGTCAAAATTGTAAAAGAGTACGAGACCCATTCTTAATGCGCACACATTTAATGTGTCAGTCAAGGATAAAGCTGTTTCAAAGTTTATTTTTTCCTTTTAAGTTGCAGTTGAAGTTGAGGTTATCTACTTTAGTCTAATTCTTACTTTGATATCTGAAGCACTGCCTTCACCTATTAATTCATTGGCTACTTTATTTCCACTTCATCCATCTATTTTCTTTCTCACCATCTCATAGTAATTATGAGTCCCCAGTGGTTGTTTGGATGAATGGAGAAGCCCACAGAAGCAGCAGCATTCACTCGCCTCCTCTTGGCAGAGCTGCTGGACTGTGTGGGCTGCTTCATTTTTATATTACTTGACACTGCGCGTCCTTGTTTGATTTTTAATTTTCTTAACCGTAGGAACCTTGGCGAGGCAATTATTAAAATCTTTCAGAACCTTCCAGATGGCCTAATACTTCGTCATGGTGAAATTATAAATACATTTATAGTACAATAACTGTAGATTTATTAACTATAAAAAGTTGTGCACATACATTTCTGTAAAGGAGTTATTGATTTATACATATGGTCTTTATTTTTGACCCAAACCCACCACCGCAGTTTTTGACCTCAGCTGGCGGTCACACTGTCAGACACGAGTGCAGTTTGCATCAGCTAAATTCATTATTGCAAACGTTAGTGCTGTGTGTCAGTGTGTCTGTCTGTCTGGCCCCTCGCTCTCTCTCTCCTTCACTCGTCCATTTACTCTCTTTTTACACCTCAGGCAAAAAGCGAGGTTGCTATCCTCATTAACCTCCCTGCCTCTCTCCAGCTCACCTCGGGCCAGCCCCACCTTAAGCTGCACTCATTACTGCTGAATCAAGCTGGGGAGACGGAAATTGAAGCTGGAAAGCAGGGAAAGTAAGAAGGGGATGGACAAATAGTCGGCTGCAGAGGGAAGACGTTAGAATGGGCGACGGAGAGGGAAATATAAAGAGGAGGGAGACAACAACTGGAAAAAAAAAGAAAAAATCAAAGACGGGCAGAGAAAAGGAGTGTTTCACTTTAGTGTAGTTAAATGAAAAAGGACAAAAGAGACAGACGACAAGGGGCAGACAATCCATTAGGGAGCTGGAGAGTGGCTAAGATGATGTGTGAGCCAGTCATAAGCAGACAAGCTCAAAGCTTAAAACTATGGCACTTGGCATGGTTATCCATGATAGATACCTACCTTCTGATACCAGTTATTCATCAATGTCACATTTCTGTTGGCTGAGACTACCAATTCAGGCCGTATTTCATGGCCTCTCCTATCTTTTCTAAGGATTCTGACTGGACTAATCTCACCCAAACTGCTTTGGTGGACTCATGCTGCTGCAGCCTTATGGCTGAGTCAGAGTTCAATAATCCCTACAAACGCATCATTGATTAATGAGTTGCTGCTTAAAGTGCAACAGTTATGGATACAAATGGATGCAAAAATACTCTTGATGATAATGAAGCGCAGTTTTTTTCTCCCCAACACTGAAAAGTTCAGCTTTTTGCTGCCTGTTTGTTACAAGATCTATGGGATATGCGGATGATTAATGGCGTTGGGAATGCTCTTGAAGTACGATCATTAAGAATTTTTTTAATTAGTAGGGGATGGTTTGCAGAGTGAGACGCAGCACTTATTCCCATGCTGAGGGGAAAACGACAGAGCTCAGCAGCAAAGGCCTCCTCGTGGCCAGAAGGCAACCAGCGGACGCTAACTAAGGCACTGATGTGACATGAAACACGAGCGGGCCGATCCAACATCAGTCTGTACTAATAAAGTAATTACACTGATGTTTTCTCGTGTCATTGTATTTCAATAGCCCACGTCAGTGACTTGCATCTGGAAAGTCGTGCAGAGTGTTGCAGTGATGGAGAAATTTGATGGAGTGGCGAATTAAAAATGAACGGAAAATCGTAGTAGCATTTTGAAAGCCATAAAACAGAGGGGGGGAGAGAGAGAGAGAGAGAGGGAGAGAGAGAGAGAGCATTAGGCAGCAGACATGATTAAATTCCATCATCTATTACAGCTCGGCTCGTGGCTTTGATCTGGCTTCAAGGCCGCACTCTCTGACGCGCTCAGGCTCCATTCCCTTCTTAAAAGGTGACTCTCTCCGCTCTGTGTTTCATCATTCATTTACTATCCATCATTTTCCGCCTATGGGGAAACACATCCGTGTATATGCGGCTGCATACACTTACCCACAGACTCACTCTTTGGTTAAAGCAATTAGCAGCCTCGACCAAGATGGAGTACAACATTTACATTTCGACCCTCAAAAGGGAGAAACCTTCATTTATTTCTATATTTGACTTTCTCTTCTCTCCCTTCTCTTCAACTTCTCTCCATTTTCTCCATCTCTTTGCAGGCCCTCGTTGTCATCCCCCTCTTCAGATTCAGATGCAGTTCCCCAATTTCAAGGTACTTTACAAGCGTGGCGTGTTGCGGCAGCAGCAATCAGCGGTGAAAACAATTGTGTGCTTAAAGTGGATGTAACAACATCAACTTGTGAGGCGATAACAGCAAGGGCTGTAACAGCGGTGGAAATGAACCAAATTAATAGGTTATGGTTGATAAATCAATTTTCCTGAATTAGAAATGTGAGGCTTGCTCCTTCCTGACTTTTTCTCTCAGTTTGGAAAGTTTACAGAGGATGAAAACCAATGAAATTACAACAAGTGGAGCTCTAATGTCAACTGACCTCTGTCATCTTCTTCTGACCCAGCATTCCCTTCTGTTTCCTCTTCATCTTCTTCATGTCGATCAAACATCCTTATCCCCATCCCCCTGCCCTTTTTCCCCAACGATCCAACTATCAATCTCCATCCATAATCCCCTACATGAATTTCCCATCCAATTCCTCTCTGTCCATCTGTACTCCTCCATTTCTCCGGGAACAAGGGATCTCACATCACAATTTCCTTTCAAGCTTCTCCCTTTCTTCTCCCTCCATACCTTCCTGTCTTGCTTTTCCCCTACCTGTCTTTCTGCTTCCTTGCACCTCTTGGGATAACATAACTCAAGCCTTTCGAGACCAAAAGGCACTTGCTTCTCCCTTCGTCCCTCTCTCCTTCAATCCTTCTCAGTGGGATTCTCCAAGGGACAGTGATTACAACCAAGTGATGCCGCCTCTGCCATGCCAATTAATGTGGGGGGCTTAAAGACGGAGCAAGGGGAAAGAGGGAAAAAAGTGCCCGTGCCCGCGCCCGCATCTCCATACATTACCATACTAAACAGGCTGGTGGGGTGTCTCAGTCCAACTGGTAGCTCTACAGCAGACACTTCAGGGACAGGTTCCCTCAGCCAGACGCACTCCAAATCAGACATGTTTGCATAAACTGTCCCGCTCTTCAAACAAGCCCGGCGAGGTGTCCTTCTGTGTTTGTCCTTACAGTCAAGGTGCCAACATCTGACATTATAGTACGGCTCTGCTTTATACTCTATTAATTGAGTGTGAAATTACTGTCATCCAGCCCACGCACTCTGGGTGTCTCAGTGACTCTCACATGGGTAATAGGTCATAGGCTCAGGAGTATAGCCTCCCCTTCCTGCACAACACGTTCTCACTCCCAGCTCGTCAAATGCAGCAGCTTTTGTCAGTGGCCTTGTGCTTCAAACTGTGGCGTGCTGCCCCTCTAGTTTCTGTTTTGCATGTGAAGAGCTCCATGGTAACGTTAGCAATAATATGGAATATGCAACAGCCTCTTACACTTTCAAAATAAAGCTTGTTGACAAACAGTTCACATATTATGAAATATTACAATTTTTGGACAGTTATTAACATTGTCAAAAGGTCGTGCTTTGGTTAGGTTTAGGCACCAGAACTGCTTGGTTAGGTTTAGGCACCAAAACTACCCTTTTTGGTTTAGGCACCAAAACTACTTGGTTAGGTTTAGCACAACAACTACTTGGTTAGGTTTAGGCATCAAAACTACTTGGTTAGTTTTAGGCACCAAAACTACTTGTTTCAGTTTAGGCACCAAAACTACTTGGTTAGGTTTAGGCACCAAAACTACTTGGTTAGTTTTAGGCACCAAAACTATTTGGTTAGTTTTAGGCACCAAAACTATTTGGTTAGTTTTAGGCACTAAAACTACTTGGTTAGGTTTAGGCACCAAAACTACTTGGTTAGGTTTAGGCACCAAAACTACTTGGTTAGTTTTAGGCACCGAAACTACTTGGTTAGTTTTAGGCACCGAAACTACTTGGTTAGTTTTAGGCACCAAAACTACTTGGTTAGTTTTAGGCACCAAAACTACTTAGATTTTGGAAAAGATCATGCTTCTGGTTAAAATAATTTACGTTCAGTCTTCTAACTTATTATTCAACATAAGTTAGGTAAGTGCTGTACCTTATGTCACGTAACATTAAGTGATGAAAGTACGCCACTTATGTAACATGTTACATCCTTTACGCACGTTAATTTACTTACATGACATAAATCAAAATCGAATCACTTTTCGGGATGTAAACCTCTGTCCAGTCCAGTGTAAAACCCATCCAACCATCCCCTGGCTGACTTTTCACGTCTTTATTCTACCCTAATAGGTGGGGACTGAAATGTAGGGCCACTGATGCTTTGGGAGTTAGAACCTGCTGTCCTGCACATTATATTATAACCCTATACAGACAAACATATGCACACAATGCATCTTGCAGAGCTTAAAATAGCTGCCTGCAAAGTACGGTTAAGTTACAATCCATCACACTAACCTCTCTGTTCTTCCCCCTGATGAGTAATGATGCACTCGGTGGCATTGTGGCCAGTCAATCACGCTTTAGTATGCATCATGACCCCATCATACATCAAACAACCCTGATCACTGTGACTCGAAGGTTTCACTTCGTACCCGGGGAAGCCAGAGGAATTCAACAATCAGTCTATTTTGCAATGACAGCGCCATGAAGCCTGTTAGCTCAGTACAAGTCTGCCTACAGGAAAATGGTCACTCACCAAAGTCATGAAAAACAGAGATAATGAGAGTGGAACATTTTTGCAGAAATGATTGGGATTATTAAGTCAAACATTAGTCACAATAACTGGTTGTTGCAGCTATAAGAACCTACACTTTCGAAGAAATTAGAGACTGAAGGTAAAGACAGAAAATCTACAAAAGGTCAGAGCTCTGAGATGACTGCTCTAATTAGTGTTACCGTCAAAGCAGATGAGGTCTTTCGTCTTCAGAAAAAAAGTCTCCTGCTCTTCTGTGAATAAGAGGGCCTGAGAGAAGCTCTGAAAAAAGCTGGAAGCGAATTTCTCCCCTGCTCATCTTAAAGTATATTATTGTACCATTTTCTTTTAGCCAACTTAAAAAGCTGCCTTGTCCATTACATTACATCCTATTTAAACATTCCCCCCTGTATAAAGCCTACTTGTATCCACTTGCCTTTTGATAACTTTGCCTTCAGCCAACATTTGAAAATACTGAGTGAGCATATACACACTCATTTGTAACGTTAAACATGTGGGTCCACTATCAGTCGACTTCGTGAGTCTCTACGGGCCCTCCAAATCTCCAGGAGCCCTGAAGAACAGTTCATCGCTACGTATTAGTTCTGCACATTGATGCAGGACTAATACGATCTGTTATGTTCTTCTTGGCAGTGTTGCCCTCAG
Organism: Pagrus major; assembly: GCF_040436345.1. NCBI lineage: Eukaryota > Metazoa > Chordata > Actinopteri > Spariformes > Sparidae > Pagrus > Pagrus major. Next base: position 24,528,354 of record NC_133231.1, on the reverse strand, counting down.
GGACGAAATCACACTGAGACAATAATGCTTTTAGATCAAAAAATGAAATTAACACGCTGAATCAATGAAAGTTTTGAAAACGTTGCACCAGACCTGACAGCCGATATGAAAATAAACTGCAGTTTATGAGCAGTCAGTGATAATAAGAGATAGGAACTGGCTTTTCTCCATTCCTGCTTATTAGGTTTAACTTTTGCATTCTTTATAGGCAGTCTATCCTTCGCACCCAGAGCTTCTCTATCTCACCTAAAGTAGAGAACCACTGTAAGTAATGTGACCAGGGGATTCTGATTAAACCAAAACATAATGAAGCGTAAAACAATTATGTTTATTTAATACACTAAAAACGCAAATGGCAACATATCTAAAACAATTAAATTGATGATGTAAAAACCCCTTAAAACACTGTCAGGATGAGCAACAGCCAGAAATAAAAGAGGGGCTCTGATAAGCGGCAAGATAAGAACTACTCGGCAAGGGTCAGCTCGCTGTCTACCAAGCGGGTCATTTTGGTGAAGACCCACTACCAGCGAATGGAAAAAAGGTGATGAACTTCACGCAAGGTGCAAACAAGGCGTCCGATAGAAGGAGTAGTTACTTTGCGGATTAGGCCCCAGCTTGAACAGGTACATGACCCCCCTGCATCGGGTTCTGGCCTAGAAGGTAGAAAACAGTATTAGTGTCAGTAGATGGGAAATTGAGACACGCTCCACTACTATTGGAAAATAAAAAATCCCTCTTACAAACTAGACCAAATATAACATACTTAATGATAAAATCTAGGCAAAACAGCAATCAGTACTGCAAAACAAAAACAACAACTTGTGTTTCTTTTATTTTACTAGCAAACACAAAATGAGGTAGGTCGATTTATATGATATCACTGTGTTCGTGTTGTCCCGAGAACATCATATTTTGTTTTTTGCAAGACCATCATTGCAACTAACAATCTCGTTATGATTTCATACCTTTGCGACATGTGTCGGTGTTTTTCCTGGAACATCATAGTTAATGTTGCTCCAGGGTCGAATGATTATTGCAGCTAACCAAAAAGGGACAAAGTCTGCATTCGGAGCGAGCTGTTGGGTTAAGTACAGGACTCTCGCCCGTGGAGAATCGAGCAAGGATACCCAACCCGACCCTGACGGGCAAAAATGTTGAAATGTTGTCTGGGTTCAGGTCGGGTTCATTCACGTCAGTTGTTGTGGTTCTTTCAAGTTCGTTCTTCACAACAACGCCAAATAAACCACGATGGTTGGTTTATCTAAATCAGGGTAAACAGGTAAACTGTAACCGTGGTCACAACTACATTATATTAACTACAACTCAGTACTTACATTAACTACGTCCAGCTCTAGTCGGGTTCGGATGTACAAAACAGAATGCCTGTCGAGTTCGGGTCGGTCTCGGTGACTACACTCTCGGGGCCAAATGATAATTTCTCCCATGTTTCCTTAGTTGCATAGCTATGACTTTACAAGGATGGTATTAGATCATGCAAGTAAGTCACACGCAATCAAGGGAGTGTGCTGGCAGTCAAGTGAAAAATCTGGCCAAAATTATCAGTCATTCTAAGCCAAATGTGTGATGCAATGCATAGAACAAAAAGCAGCTGAAAAGAATACCAGAACACAGATGTGGGGCGGTATCTTTACAGCCCTAAGGGTTTGCCTCCTGCATAAACCCATAAAGGAGCATAAATGAGCTACACCTGTTGTCCATTGGCAGCCGATCAGGCTCAAGCAAGGCAGTCTGACCTTTAAGGTGGGGAAGCCAATCCTACTGCAGTAACATGTCTACAGTTAGTGTTGCATGTGTGTAAACGCAGCACCATGTCCTCGCGCTGATGCATGTAAGTCCTTTTTGTCTGTCTCAGCGCGCCTCTTCCACGGCGCTCAGGATGTCACGCAGTATGATGGGAGCTGACGAGGTCTGAAGGTAATTGGCTTTGAGTCAAAATGCAAATTTATGTCAACATTTTCACAGGTGTTTCTACTTTTATTGAATAACTTGGGAAAAGAGAGTACAAACAAACTGCAACTCGTGGCAGGTCTATAAATAACATCCATGCGTACACAGAAATCCAGCTGAATTCCTGATTGCAATCATGGGTACAATTAATGAGGCTTTGCAACTGCATATACAATATGTTTTGTTTGGATCAGAGTTTTTGGTGTCATGCAGAGAAAATGTTTCTATGCTAATGTGGGAGCTGTAACATAACTGTCCCGCGGCATTTCAGTGCAAACACTGTATGTCCAAACGAAGAGGAGGAGGAGGACATGGTGATTAGGGGAACAGCGTACCATACTGTGCTAGGCCTAATTGTTTTGTACAAACAACTGCATATAGTTAAGGAGGTATAAGCCATGTTGAATTGGGGTTTCCCTCGGGACAAACATTTCATCTAGTCTCTTTATTCAATTTAATGTATGTTGTCGTTCTCACTGTTTGTGTATGCGTCTTTGCTGCCAGAGTGTTGTAGTTACAGATCAGGTCTACACGTAAATGGGATTACATAATCAGATTACAAAACGTAAGTAACTATAATAGATCCAGATTGCATTTGAAAAAATGTGTAATCAGATTAAAGACACATCGTCAAGGATTACGAGACTATATTCTTTATTAGGTCTTTAAATTTGGGCAATTCTTTTTAAAAAAGCATCCGACAGTACACCTGAAGTACTGATTTTGGACGGGTAATTTGTTTTCATCCGTTCATTGGTTGGTTGGTTTGTCAGCAGGATTACACAAAAACTACTGAACTACTCGACAAAACTTGGATGGAGGATGGGTCTTGGCCCAGAATAGACCCCATTCACTTTTGATGCAGATCCAGGAATTATTTTGTTATTTTCTTAAAGCATAAAACATGTCCCCCCTCCTAGCATTTCCCTGTGGTATCACTGTTGGCGCCGCTGTTGTTAACACAGGGTTACCAGCAACATGGCTATGATTAGCAGCCTGGCTACTGTTCAAGGCAAAAAAACAACTGCATGAATCTAACAGAGAGAATGTGGGTTTTGAACCATCAGCAGCAGCCAACCACCATGAGTTGCGCTGACCAGGGCGAACACCTATCGGCGGGCGAACAGACTTGACACAACACCAGAGCGCTGTCCATTGAGTGAATGCCCGTCTGTTCATGCTTCTTTACCTCTATCACTCTCCCTCTTCACCTTCTTTGCTTCCTCCATCAGCAGGGCTCTCTTTCTTTTGCAGTGTAGAGTTTCCACAGTTATTCCAGTAGTTCCACTGTTACCTGTGGATTGTGACCGGGGAAAACGATGCTTCTTCCTGTTTTGGTTGCAGACTCGCTTCCTTTGTCCTGTAATTCATCCTTCCTTTTTGGGAGGATTTATAGGTGGCGTCATTTTTCCACAGGCATTACACTGTGCAATCAGTATTTACATCAGAATGATAAGTAGAAGCAAAATAGTTGTCTAATGCAAGTTTAACATTGTGAGATTATCAACGTTTTTGGTAATTTCTCAGTGAATAATGCACGGATCTCGATGAGATTGCACCGATGTCGCCGATTGGTCACATTCTAGTTTAAACCAGGTGTTTAAACCAGTAAACAAATAGCTGTTGAACTCAACTTTAGGTAATTGCCATATAATTTGTATTCAGTAACTGACTACATTTCAAATGTTCATTTCATGAATTCTTCATCCCATCTTTCTGCAATATCCATTAATCATAAATCATTAATTTTGCATCACTTAGCTAAAAGTCATAAAGTAGCACAGCACCATTACAAACCTGAGTGGCTCCTGATTCATTCCACTGTGTCACGTGTAATTGATAGTGAATAATAAAGTATTTACAAGCAAATGACACACTGTAAGTAACCAATGCTGGGCTTTGATTATGTGACTCATTAATCAGTCCTAGGCTGTCTTAGAGCTTGCCCGTTCATCTTACTCCATCTTTCATCTGAGGCAGATATGCCAGTCAGTTAATCCCCAACTGTATTTATTGTAATTCTGTCCGAATACCATAAATCAGCAAGCGGCGCTTTGTTACTTATGCACTCAGCAGTAATAAAGCATTAATTGGCTATTCGGGGACTAAAGAAACAAGTGTTATCGTCAAAAATAAAACAATACATCAGCTAATGTGGAATAATCGTCTCAGGCGTAATGTAAATATAGCAAAAAATGCACCCAGGGGTCAGTTTATGAGCTCTATGTTGTGTTTTTGACCAGGAAAGTCCGCTGATGTGATGCAACATGACTGTAATGAACTGACAAATGTTCGGGAAGCGAGCGTAAATTTTACAATTGAGTTTTCTGGGAGTTTTGCAGCCTCCTGTTTAGTAGCTGGTGTCTGTCTCAAGCGTCTTTCATACAAGATGATTAGCTCACCATGTGAATGGCCTTTTAAAGAAAATGAGATCCTCGCTACAGGCAACTGCCTCTCACACTTTCAGTACCACTAAGAGAGTAACATGTTTATAAATGGCTCATTAACACTTCTGCATAAATATAAAGTGTCTTCCTACATGGGGTTTATGTTGCCTGCCATTATGTCAGCGCTGTGACTCAGTCAGATGGTGCCTTTTCTGCAGTGCTGTCAGAATCAGCTCTCTACTCAGTTGACCCAGTCTAACCACAACTTACAAGTGCATCTCAAAAAAATTTGAATATCGTGGAAAAGTTCAAAAAGTGAAATATTTCAAGCCTTTTTTTAGTTTTAATTTTGATGATTACAGCTCATGAAATTCATAAAATCCAGTATCTCAAAATATTAGAATATTACATAAGACGAATAAAAAATAAAAAAGCACAGTAATACCATGGTCAGCAAACCAGTTACTACTCCTGCTGGAAAAGGAAATCAGCATCTCCATACAGTATGGAGATGCTGATTTCCTTTCCCAGCAGGGCTTGGCATCTGCCCACAGTGCCAAAACTACTAGTAACTGGTTTGCTGACCGTGGCAGCTTGACTGGCCAGCCAACTCGCCTGACCTGAACCCCATAGAGAATCTACGGGGTATTGTCAAGATGAAGAAGAGAGACACCAGACCCAACAACACAGACGAGCTGAAGGCCGCTATCAAAGCAACCTGGGCTTCCATAACACCTGAGCAGTGCCACAGTGCAGATCGCCTCCACCGCACTGATGCAGGGATTCGTTCAATAGCAGCCCTGACCAAGCATTGAGCGCATAAATGAACATACTTTTCACAAGGTCGACATCTCTGTATTATAAATCCTTTTATTGATTGGTCTTATGTGATATTCTAACATTTTGAGATACTGGATTTTTGATTTTCATGAGCTGTGAGCCGTCATCCTCAAATTTAAAACAAAAAAAAGGCTTGATGAATCTAGAATAATGAGAAAGTTCCACTTTTTGAATCAAGTTATGGGAAAAAAAGAACTTTTGCATGATATACTAATTTTTTAAGCACCTGTATAGAAACATGTGGGCTATTGTCTCACAGTCTTTACAGCTTCTCCTCTTGTAGTCTGACAATATTCATTTCCAGCAGTTGAGTAACATCTGCTCATCAGCAGCACTTCGTTCACTTAACAGCCACCTTCGCTAAAAACTCGGCGCATATGGCTCCACCTGCCCCCCCTGCTCCCCCCACCTCTGTCCCTGTAGTTATCATGCCTGCCTGTCCCCCTGTGGACTGTTTTCTCTGAGTACTGCAGCAACACCGAACCGGCTATAAATCACATTGCATTATCACCGCGCCGCGCTTCGCCTCGCGCTCCGCCCGCCCAGTGCGCGCCTGCGATTGGCCGGCGCGGCTCCTCGGCCGGCCTCTCCGAGCGGGACATCGGTGCAATCGTAAATCCCGCCTCCTTCCTTGGGGCCGGCGATTGGGAAAGGGGCTCTCCTTGAACTGTCAATCATGCTCTTTCTTGTGCGCCTCGCATTCAGTGCTGCTCCCTGCGACGCGCTGAGTGCGGAGCGACGAGACGCGCTGCATACCAACAGAGACACACGGGAGCAGGCTAATTAAGGCTCAAGTGGCGACTTGCGACCGGCTCAGGACGCACAGACTCCATCCTGTTCTCTGACAAGAAAAAAAAAATAGAAAAAGATTCACGTCAAGTCAGTGGGCAGTTTGAATTTTGCCTTTTTCTTCCCATGCATTTGCTAAAATATTCCCTCTGTCCTTCAAGGCGCTGAGAGCCAAACTAAGTCTGGGATATTTGTTGGTTTTTTTTTTCTTCTTCTGCTCTGATATTTTTCTGGTTGAGAGATTCTTCTGCACAGGAGAAGACAAACAGCCCTCTCCGTCTCTCTCTCTCTCTCTCCCTCTCTCCCTCGCTCTCTCCACGACATCACAAGGAAAAGTCAAGTGGACAAGACTGATGTTTTCGTCCAGTCACATGTAGAAGCGTTGGACTATTGCTGTTGACATTCATTCACCAGGTCGGGGTTTTTTTTATACACACAGATCCCCCGCCACGCTGCCGTACAGGAGGAATACCGAGGCGTTTGGCTGCAAAAACAAGCAGAAAATCAATCAGAACTCCATCATGGGCTGCCCCCTCTTGCGGAACGCGTTTGCTGGTTTGATCCTGGTGCTGCTGTCGAAAGGTAAGTTCTTACGAGCTACTTTGGCGATATGTGCTGCTGCGCCTCTTCTATCTTCGCCTTTCATTTTTCCGAAAAACGCTCGTGGAGGTGAATACTAATGATGAGGTGTGTGTGTGTGCGTGTGCGTGTGTGTGTATGGTGGTGGTGGTGGTGGTGGTGTGGGGGGGAGGGATCTACCTGCCTGTGAATCACGCGTGTCTGCATGCTGTGCCACTGCGCTCCAGTTTTTTCCATTTGCGCACACGGAGATGTATACAAATGTAAAAGAGAGGCGAGAGGCTGTATGTGCGTACGTGCGCGCCTTGTGTGTGCGTGAGAGCGCAGCGCCAGGTTCATCTCCGAGCCAACCTCGTGGTTCAGTGTAAGCAACGGGTGATGCATGTTAAGATGTTTACTATGAGGGGGAGAGGAAAAAAAATAAATAAATAAAAAATAGACTCTCATCCTCAGTCGTCTGTGAACATTCCTTTACGTGACATGAATGGCCTGGTATCCCACGCACATGACGCACCACCAGTGCAAAAAGAGGGAGAGGGAGAGAGAGAGAGGGAGGAGGGGGGGTAGTAATGGTGGTGGGGGTAACATAAGTAGGGGTAGAAGCAATGCAGAGAGACTCGGGAGAGAAAGCCGGTGTTTTGTTCTCTGTCTTCAAACCCAAGGTCGAGCGAGACAGAGAGAAATAAATGGTGAAGGATGGACAGTTGGAGGTCTGATGGGGTCAAAAATCTCCTCTTTTATCTCTGACATAAAACATCTCCCCCCCTCCCACCACAGCGCAACAAAATAGACAGACTTCATTCATCTGCTAATAAAAAAACAAAAAACATTCCTGCAGTAAAAGTCAGTGTTCGTCGGCTGAGATAACTTCAGATGGCATTTTAAAGAGCTTCGTTATGAAAAACACACACAGACAGTGCTGTTGTCCTCAGGGAACGCTGACCAGGGAGTGTTCAAAACCCATTTTTCATCATGCCATCCTCTAATATTCTCACCATGCTATGGGATGTCCCAACATATATTAGTTGCGTTGTGCACGGCATCCTCAGCATCTAATCTAGCATGAACACACACACACACACACACACTCACACAGATACACACACCTGGCTCAATTAGTCCAGCCTTCATCCTGTGGGAAATCAGTATATAAATAAATTACTCCGGCCCTTAATAACAATAATTGATGTGTCAGTGCAATAAGACGTGAGGTTAACAGCCTGCAGATGCAGACGGGCTATAGCCTCCTGCTCCGGAGCTCCTTGTGGGCAGGAGAGCCCAGCTGGTCATGGTTGGCTTGCCACAGCGAGCCCCTTCTCCACACCAGGCAGAGAGCAGACGGACAGCCCTGCAGGACGCACACAAGGCACACAAACACAATGATCTCAGCGCCTCACAAACCAACCCCACAGCCAACACTGAGTCTCATTTCAGCTTTAAGCTCTCTGAATTTGTAACCTGTGGGGGGTTTTTTTGGGAGGGGGGGGGGATATGTGAAGGTGTGACCAATCATGTAAGCCACAGTTGTGGAATGATTGGATATTGATGCGAGCTGTGCACATTGCAGCGCATGTGAATCAGTTTTCATCTCGGAGTGGAGTCCCGCCTGCTGCTCCGAGTTGCTGTAGGTCCACAACACGTCCGTCTTTAAAGGTAGAGGAGCATGCATTATAAAGGAAGAACATGACTGTTAAAAGGGCACCGTCCGCCGCTTGATAAATCATGCAGCGGTGGAATAATCCTTTTTATCCGTGCCCCTTAGAGCCGGGCCTGTGTGGTGTGTGTTTGCCTAAACGCTTCACCACAACTGTGCAGATTGCGCGTGACTTATTATTGCCAGGTTAATGGTGTTTAAGACAGATTCCTCCGAATGGCTGACAGTATTTTATTCATCGGAAGACATTTCTTCCTCTTGACACAGATAATCACTCATTTAGCCACTTCACATTATGCCTGACAAATATTTATTAAGAGAGGGTGCTGTTTTATCTGTAACACCCTCAGAAACAGATAGTAAAATGTGTTTCAGACCTGCTCAGTGCCACGTCTGCCAGGTTGAAAAAGGGCCTTTTTCTGTGCCGCAAAACACAATTAGGCTATTCAAAGGTTTCCTACTGGCCTAGCGTGTGAATGCACAAACCACTCCATGGGTGAGATGGCCAGCTCCTGGCTTGCCATCATGCCTTCTCCTTCCTCAGTTATTCTCCTCTTTTTTCTTCCACTTAAAATGTCTGAGAACCATAACTCCAGGAAGAAGCGTGGCCAAGCGCCTACAGACACATACAGTAAAACATCTACATATTTCTGGCACGCAAGCTGTCTGCAATTAATCAAAACCTGTTTCATCTATGAGACTGTGAGACTGTGCTGATTTCCCGATGATGGAACATTAAGGCTGCGAATGTATCCGTGCACACACGCACACACACACACACACCTCCGCACGAAATTAAACAATTTACCCTGCGCTCAAAGGATTTCTGTTATGACAGAAACACGCAAGATCTGATAATGAGAATAATGCCGTCATTGATTCAGTGAAAAGTGAAGATGACAAGAGAAATTGCTTCTGCTTACGGTGGTACATTAGGTCACAGCAGAGGACGTTTAAGGTTATACATCAAAAGATATTGTTTTAATACTTCATTCAGATGTTAAAGACACAAATTTCCATCATGCAGATATCCAGAAATGCAATTATTGCAGTGAATCCCATTTTCGCAGCATGCTGTAAGCTTTACATATACGCCAGCAATGTTCAGTTGGTCCAACAGATGGGTCCTTTCACCAATGCCCGCTGCTGTGATGGAGGTTCTGGTAAGAGGAAGTGTACGGGGCGGGAACACAGGTGAAAACAGGTGGGGTCGCTTTGTAGCTTGCCATCCTTCTTGTCTCTGCAACATATGGGGGCCAAGTGGGGTCAATGCGCATTGCACATGTTAGCACGTAGCCACCCAACATCCCTGCCCTCTCACACATACACATACACAAACGCACAAACACACACACTCGACTGGATCACCAGTCTTGGCTTGGAGATGAGGGGAAAGGAGGTGCCAGCATCAACAGATGCCTTGCGCTCCTATTCTGGAGGGGCTTCTGCTTTTTCTCCCTCCCTTTGAAATCCATGGTTTCTGTGTGCTGTTGTTCTCCATGTTTGGCTTAGAAATGCTCTGCCATTTTGGCAGGTTTTATTTATCTGCGAGTGTTTGAGTGAGAGGGCCTGGATTTGGTCTCAAGAGCCTCGGGGACATGGGTTGGAGGTTTAACCAGCCTGAAGTGGCTCTGTGGGTTGAATGTTTCTCCCTCGGGCTTCACTTTACAGTTTCTCGAGCTGCTCTGTGGTGGCCTATGGTGCTGCAGCTCCAACATCTTCCACTGAATCTATTCCTTACACATTGTGGAGACCAGATGGTACTGTAACAACTATCTCCTCTCCAGCTGTGTTTTGACCTGGCAGAGACAAATGAAATGAAAATGAATAGTTGAGTTTGGCGAAGAATAAAAAGTGATTTTTTTTTTTTTAGGAATGGTTGAGGATTGGCAGGTCGCCACCCTGTTAATGACAGAACGCTCGGAGAATAAAGAACGGTGTGAGTTGTGATACGTGTTTTAGGGGTGGGGGAAAAAATCAATTCTAAGACGCTTTGCAATTCTCGAAAGATTATGTTTGATGCAGACGAGTCCATAATCAGACATTTCAAACCCGATTCTCAACATGATGATCACCTGTAACATTTTTCTGAGACCAGACTGTGACCAGCTGGTGTTTACGCTCTAAGCTAGGCTTCTACTTGAGTTTCGGTGAGGATGACCAAGCGTGGGCAAAGACAACGGAAGTAAATTCATTTGATTTTAACAGTCACATGTTGACCCTCTGAATCTTAATCGAATAATGAGATGCCTAGAGATTCCCACCAATAACATGTTTTCATTTTGACTGATTCTTGTATGTACTCCAGTGTTGTTGGGTGCAGCAATGTTAGGAATTCATGTCATGGTTAAAGGCATCAGAGAGTGAGAACAATCTTGAGATTTTCTAATATTATCGCAGTGGAAACATTTTGAAAAATGTACCAGAAGTTATTGAATGGAGTCAAATACCACCCACTGATGATTTTGGAGAATCCCTTTAGAAATGAAACAGCTATTGTACCATGACTTAAACCTTCTGAATACACTGCAAAGAATCATGTCATGCCTAGCAACCACTGACAGTATTTTTATTGGATTTCAAGGTGTTAAGGATCCACATCAATGAAGGTAAAATACAACCGGTTCAGTTCAGTGTTATTGTCTCACATGGGAAAAATGTTGCCTGCAGAATGGCAAAAACAGACACACTACAGCACACTCATCTGTCAGTGAAATATGATTTTGAAGGAAGAACACACAACACATATTTATCCAATATTTCAGGGCCATTTCTAAGCCCTGTCTTTTTATTTATTTATTTTTTTGTCTCTCCTGGCAAACATAATTTGCCTGGTGCTCAAACTTTGCTATGAATCATCATACAGGGATCCATTATTTTTGTAGTTTTTTCTGATGTTACTCTTACAACTTGACAGATTTTCTATGAAACACGATCTACACACATAATCCGTAAAAAACTACGCACAAATTCAAACCACCTGTCACTGCAACCTGGCAACCCACAACCCAATTGAAGGGGTGTGTGCGCAGCTGCTCTCTGCGCAGGCAGCTAACCTAACATTAGCTCTTGTTTCACTCCATAAAAACGCATATTTACATCTGGGGGTGGCACCTCACGTCCTGCGTCATACAGACTGTTTGTGTCCTGTGTTAAACCAAAAGTGAATGCTGACTTATTTTAACCCACACAAGGAATTTCTTTAAATAAGCCTAGTGAACTACTTTTGTCATCTGAACCTGACCAAGTAGTTTTGACACCTGAACCTAACCAAGCAACTATGTAGCCTCAACCTAACTACATACATTTGTTGCCTTAACCTAACAAAATAGTTTTGTTCCCTAAACCTAACCAAGTAGTTTTGTCGCCTGCATTTAAATAATTAGATGTGCTGCCTAAACCTAACCAACAAGTTACACTGTTTATATTTGTACATATTATGTATATAAGAGTCTATTTCTATTTCTTACCTTTTTATTATATTATTTATTTTTTACTATTATTATTGTTTATTGTAATATTACTGTCCTTTGGCTGCTGTGACGCACAACTTTCCCCGTTTGCGGGACTAATAAAGGAATTCTGATTGTGAACTGCAACTGAAAATTTAAAAGAAGATTTTCGCATTCACTAAGTCTACAAATAAACGACCTTGTGCAGGACACAAACTCCACTTGCTCGTGTCAAAGTCCTCTACAAGACCCGTTTTTATCTTCTTTATCATAAGTATTCAGCCTTTGTCCATCTTTATAACATATCACCTACTTCTTAAAAGCTTTCTGGCAGAAAATCTCTGAAATAACCACTCAAATGGTGTTACCAGTCAGACTATCACTGCACATAGGATTCACATTGTGAGGCCAAACACACAAATTATAGGAAAACAACGTGCACTCAGAGCACGGGCTGAAACGGTCACAGAAGCGCACACTGCTGCGTCCTGCAAATTCATACCCATCCATATCCAGGTGAAATACCACGTTTTTTGTGATGCCCGTTGTTTCACTGGAAGAACTAAGTACCCCACAGCGAAAAAAAGACCTCCTGTCTTTTTTAAACCTATACATTGGCAGGTAAGACCAAGTGACTGTAAAAACAGTATGTAAAAATCAATTTGTAAGAGTAAATAAAAACAACTAAGACCAGTAAGTAAGAACAAGTAAAAAAAAAAAACCCAATAAGACAACAGGACAATAAGACAGGGACTATCTTTTTGGCAGCTACAAAGGTTGTGAATTAAACGACCTTATTGCACACACTAAAAAGATACGTTTGAATCTATTGCACCTGGCTCTGGGGAGTCTTTACCTCCGCCCTAAAGGAGACAGCTCAGACTCTTTTTTATTTAAGGGGTGGAAGATATCAGTGACAATACAAAATGACCAGAACTGGGAGGAATGTTGAGTTGCATTCATTATCATGCCCTCGCTATGTGGGTTTTGCAGCATTTCCAATTACAGTCTAGACAGAGATGAATAACCCCTGAGCTGGTGACCCTTCGACCCACCGGGCTGAGGCTGAACTCTGCGTCTCGTAGCATTAGCGGCTATCTGGCCAGAGCGGTGACTGAGAGGTCACGGGTTCAGCTCCTTTGAGGATGGTTAGCCACGGTGTTGCTGCGGACGAGAGGCGGGTGCAGAACCACCTCGCCGCCCTTGAGATTTCTCCTGTCGGTTTTGATAAACACTTCACTGGGCCTCACATATTGGTTCGGGGGCTTTGGCAATTACACATAGTGTCAGTGTCATAAATAATGATTACAGCGAGGCTTGTTTGCAATTATAATTACAGTTATAATATATGGAGTTCAGTGTAATGGAAAGGAACTGGGACCGCTTTCAGCTCGGGACAGGTAGTTATACTGTGTTTAATTACTGTAGTAATTCGCTTCGTTACAACCGCCTCTCGTCCTCCCCATGTCCCAGTCCCAGCTTAAAGACCTGTGTCGGTCCGGGTGTGAATATGAACATTAGCTGTGGGTTCTAGGAAAGAGGGCTATGTTTTATTTAGTGCAGGGGAAGGATCATTCAAGAGGGAGCAGAGTGGCTGTAGGAGCGGGAGTAAGTGGTGGCTCGTGTGCTCACATCAACCACCACCCACGCAGCCACACACACACACACACACTCTAATAAAGGTATGCATGCATACACTGTGGAATAGCTTCCTTACTTGGGCCACTGGGAAGATGAATTTCAACAATTCCCTCACTGAAGGTGTGAACGGTAAATCAATGGAAAGCCAATGGACCAGTGCCATAAGGCAGGCGAGGGGACATCGTTATATATATATATATACATACACACACATATCAGCGTGGATATTAATAACTCACATTGATCTCTGCTCAATAGTGTTCATATGGAGAAAATCGAATAAGTTTCAGCACAGTGCAATTTTCTTCTCTTTGGTTTCCAAGGCTTCAGTCCACACTGCAGATTGAGCTGTCTGCAGGGAAAAAGAGAGAGGGAGAAAAAGAGATGTTTTCTTGTTTGGTGATGTGCAGATGTTACACATTTAAGAGGAATGAATACTGTAAGAGAGGGGAGGGAGGGTGCTGTTTGATTTTCTTCCCTCTATTCCTCTTCCTTCTAGTCTTTTTTTGTGCCAGGGAGTTAGCATCATTGGAAACACGATTCAGATTAGTGCAGGCGGCTTGTCCTCTGGGAGCCGGGAGGGACGAGGGTCCCGCTTCTCTCCCTGTCCTCATTACCAAAAGACAAGGAGCTCGCCGGCAAATCAATGGAAAAGGCTTAGGCACTAATGCAGGCCATGCCTGGTGATGGGACTTAGCTTTGTGTGTGTGTGTTTTTTTGTGTCTCACTGTGTTCATGTGTTTATGTGTGTGAGCCTTCCCTAGTGCGTGTGTGTGTGTGGAAGTTTAATCATTTGTGCTACAACAGAAGGCTGGAGAAAAACATTAGTTTCAAACGACTGCTGAATCACTCGCCGTCAGAGTAACCTCAAAACTCCCGGTTAGCCGCGCTGATATTTACAGAGGGGACATACGATAGCACGGAAGCCCTTTAATTACGCAGAGATAACGTCAGATTCATCAGTGAATCCATTTAGTCCAGTACTAACACTGTTACCATTGTAATTATAATTGCTCAGGGCATTGTTGCCATGACTACTACTACTTCAATAGCCTGCAGTTGTGTACAACTTCCTTTACACTGACAAAAAAAAGAACAGCACCTTGGTGTTTCCTGTCAACAACCCCCTGCAGCAGATCCCGGCATCAAAATACGCCGAACAATCGACCTGTCTCACGGCTCAATCTGTGCCGCATCTGTCCTCGCTGCAACCGACGCTGTTGTTGTTGTCACATTTGCCTTCATCCCACACGCGCACCTTTTGTTTTGTTTACACAGGTGAAACTACTGGGTGCAACAAATGCTAAATAATGGTTTCATGTCGTGGATTTTCAGCCCCTCCGCCGCCCCTGACATCTCATGGCGCTGGAGGTGTTTCTAGGTCCGTGCAGAGGGGAAGGGAGGGCAAGAGGGAAGAGAGGGAAATAAATAAAACTGAGGAAAACAGATCAATAAATATTTCAGCAGCTGCTCCCTTCACAGACTTCTCCTGAAGCCATAAGAGGTGGAGAGAGAGCCAGAGTGAGCGAGGGATGTATAAAGTGCAAGAAAGAGAGAGAGGGAACAGGCGTAATTGTGTTCCAGACTCTCATTCACAGTGAGTGAGAGAGATGGAGGGTGAAAGAGAGAGACAGAGAATGGGGAAAATTGTGTGCTAGACTTTAATAGACAGAGAGAGAAGGCATGAGTGAGGGGTGGAGAAGCGACACGGGGTGTGCTAATGAGCACCACATACCAACATTGTCTCCTATGGGAACACAAAGAGGCATACGAGAGGCTGGGTCCCCCGGACTTTGGCACTACATAATAGTGACTATAAGAATCTGTCTCGTCCTGACTTTCACATAATTCTAATTCCTGTCAGGAGTTAGCGACAGACCGTGTGGGTGTGTAGTTTGTGCAGCGAGCGGCTGTAAATGATAATGAGCCGGTCAGCTGCTGAGACGGCTAACGTGTTGCTGCGAATCGAGTGCGGCCAGCATCGGGTGCCACCCCACCCACCCACCCACCCTCCCCTTCTCCAATCATTAGCAGATATGTTCTCACTTCGGCACGAAATTTGCAAACACAAAAAGCACATTACATGCAGTGTGTGTAGTGTGTTATGTATGTTTAATGCAGAGAGTGGTGGGGGTGGGGGGTAAGACAGAGGGAGCTTATGAGGGTGGACAGGCTGGAGAGATGGAGGAGTTATGAAAAAATGATTGAAGGAGGGCTGCTGGGAGGAAGCAAGGGAAGAGAGACAGATGGTGTGAGGGAAGAGGGGGAGGAGGGATTCAAAGACCGGCAACAGGCAGTGATCGAGATGGATTGATTTTGCAGACAGATGATTAGGTAGACTGAAAAACATGGCAGGTTTATCCTACCAATGAAATCTGTGTTTGGGTGATTCTGCGACTATGAGTGGGAGTAATAAAATTGTTTCAGGGTCACTTGTTGTGTGATATTGCGGCATTAGGGAGCTGGTGCTAATGTGATCTGCGACTGGTTAGGGAGTCATTCCAGCGAGGCAGCACACCTCTAATAAGACGCTCATGCAGTGCGCCCACATCATAATAAGTGGTTCGGTGCTTGTCAAGAATCCACAGGTTACATAAAATATTAGATTTAGACACTCTTTAAAATTGCCAGCATACACAGCAAGCAAATACTAAGGCTGCGTTCAGAGCAAATCAGGCGTTGCAGCGATTAGAGCAGAGTTGTGCGGCGGTGTGAGAGGAAAACAACCAGGAGAGTGTCATTGTTTGGTTTCCGACTCCTGACTCTGGAGCAACAAGTCTTCCAGAGAGACTTCCTCCATCCGTATTCCTCCTCCCCCTGCTGCTGCTGCCATGTCCTGGCAGGATGAAGTTGTTCGAGGCACCGAGCAACATAAAAGAATTCCGGAGCAATTTGGCAAACCTCTGAATTTTTTGTGCCTCCGTGCTGGTGACAGCTGCAGTCGGTGGTATTTTGTTTAGCGGTTGTCTGTCCGTCTCACACAGTCTTGTGAACGCGATATCTCAGGAACACCTCGAAGGAATTTTTCTTAATTTTGGTACAACCATCCGCTTTGACTCGGGGATAAACTGATTACATTTTGGTGGTCAAAGGTCAGGGTCATTGTGGCCGTTACTAAGGAATTCATACGGTGATTGCAACAAAACGTCCAACAGGATAAAATGATTACAATTCAAATCCAAAGGGTCAAAGGTCAACTTCACTGTGACATCATAATGGCGTGCAAAAACAGTTTTCTGGTCATTATTCAACACAAAACAATGACTCAGGAACAGAAGGGGAGATTGTGATCATTTCCAAAATAGTTTCAGAGTGAAGAAACAAACACATCCACCATAGTGATAACTTTCATTTTCACCAAGAACCACACTGGATACTTAACGCACCTATTTTCATTGGATATCCTCAAAGTCTTCTAGGGTATA
This sequence comes from Pagrus major, assembly GCF_040436345.1. Classification (NCBI taxonomy): domain Eukaryota; kingdom Metazoa; phylum Chordata; class Actinopteri; order Spariformes; family Sparidae; genus Pagrus; species Pagrus major. Next base: position 24,511,616 of record NC_133231.1, on the reverse strand, counting down.
TTAATTGAGTCAGGACAGACATGGATTTAAACTATAACTTGACTGGTGCACAGAGGCGTACAACGGCATCTGTTTCACCCTGACACTCAAAATGCCAAGCCAGCAAGCGCTTACAAGATAGCAAGTATTATAATAGTGGATTATATTTATAGTGTCTTCATATTAATTTGGTGTAAACGGCTTGAGAAACAGTACAGTTGACTCGGGATGAGCGAGTACGCCAATACCTCTATCTGTTTGACCAACTAAATTGTCTGTCTTCATAATGATCCGGACTTAAACCAGAAGCGGGTGTAAGTCTGAAAGCCTGACATCGATATGGATTGTTCAGAAGTTCCTGTATTTATTATTTATTAGAAAACCTTCGACTTGAGCTTGGGATCACTGTTTTTAATCACAAGAGTGAGAGAAACAGGATTTTCCCTCATTACGAGGACGGATATTGACACATTTGTGTCATACCCGTAAAAAGGTCATTATCTGTACCAGACACTTGTTTCAGCTGATTACTCGCTCAACAGCTGGTCTAATCACCAGCTTATGTGACTTGCGATTTCAGCCTGACTCTGGGTTCCATTTCTTTAAAACCTGATTCTGTTTCAACTACCCCACATTAATGTGCATATTCGCTGCAACCCCTGATTTGGTCCAAATGAGGCCTTAAATTGCATGTTTCGGCTATTAGAAACAACAAGCCATGCCTGGTGGTAGTCAGCGCTTGGCATAGTTGTTGCCCCACACTCAGATCTTATGCCGCGATTGAGATACATGCCAAAATTCTCCTTTACTTTAAAGCTGGTGCAAGGTTGCAGCTCCAGCTGTGAAGGTGCCGGTGTGATTTCCTTGTAATATAGTGTCCATATTAGCGCGACATCCTGACAGAAAGACTCAATGACGGAGAATTTCACTCAGGATTTGTCTGTGACAGTCCATAAATGGACTTAAAGGAAATATTCCACTGTCTTGGAAGATTTCTGCTTCTCCACGTCCTCGGGGTATTTGATGGTTAAAATTGCCTCACACATTTTATAGCACAAGATCACAGGAATACTTTCTAAACCAAAATATATTTGCATTGCTATTGTGGTAATTGGGATGTTAGGTGAGATTTCATCAAACATTTGTACTGCAATAGACCATTAATTGGGTTTGGGAGAGGATGCTGCTGTGTTATTGTATTATGATATTCACTAATTAGATGTGGGGATGGATAACGCTAAAAGCCTGAGCTCCTCTTCCCAGTTTTCTAATGCAATGAGTGAAATATCCCATTAGTGCTTGGACCTGCATGGGGGAGGCTGTGAGTACAATATTCGACTCAGACATTATTTAAGACATTTCCCTGCTATGGAATGCTTTTAAAACTGTGCTGCAATCACATTTCGGTCCTTTATCCACGGATGGAAGTGGTTGAATACTGCCATCTAATTTGTTGTGTAATGTCATTCCTGTGGTGCCAGCATGATTTCCAAAAACTGATCAAACATATTTTTTCTTTACACATCTCAAGGCTGTGCTTCAGTTTAAAAACACATGTCAATTACTTTTTTCATTCCCCTTGTGTTAGAGCAGCACATTAAGGAATTTGGCCAAATTGTGCTCATTAAAATGCATATCATTCCTGAGATACAAGTCAAACTTCCAATTAAAATTCTTCTGCATTCTGTCCTTGTTGAGCCGCTGTTTGCTCTTTAGTTTTGGCACTTAATACAGAACTAAAGCACATGTAAATGTATCAATAAAAAACGATTGCCAGAAACCTATATTCCCCATCATTCAGAGTGGTCTGGGTTGATCCTATGTGCGAATGTTTGATTGGCTGGAAGCGCTCGATTGGTTTAGTGTATAAAAACAAAGGCAAACATTTTAGCAAATCTCTTTTCAGAAATGGCTGTGAGATCATTTTGTCACAGCAGCAAAAACATCGCGCTCTCTCCCCATCACGGGGGCACAGAGTGTATCGACGTGACCTTTCTCTGGCCAGCAGACCTCCAATTCCATTAAGAAATAATGAAGGTGTCAGGAAAGGGCAATTAGCTGCTTAATGTTGGGCAACAGTACTCTAATACAACATATTTGTGCTGACAAGTCAATATCTATACCTGACAACGACTGCTGTACTTTGAGACGCGGGAAGAGTTATTGGAACGGCTGACATTATAGAAATGAATTTGTTTGATTTAGGTTCCACTTTAAAGGAAATCTGTTATGGGTTTCTGCTGCTGGAGAAAAATCTTCTATAAATATGCCTTTAAACAGTGCTATAAAATGAAAAATTATAGCCGTAGACTGAGTGATGATGCGATGAGAGGCCAGCGAGATGAAATAAAACGTGAAAAGGTTCGAGATAAAAAGAAAAAAGCGGAGTTTTGCAAAACAACAAAACAAAATCCATATCAGGGTGATGTCAGATCAAGACCCACAGTATTGAAGATTTAAATCAGATGATATCTGAGCCATAGAAGATAAACAACCCCATTCAACACCTTTATTAAGCGTCATGTTGGCCTATTTATCGTAAATACCTGCTTTATCAAACTTGCAGTTACCTTTGTTTGTTATTACGGGTTTGACAGCTGTAATCAGAATTGATCTGTATACTGCAGGGAGGCAGCTAAATCAGACATGACAAATGCGGGGCAGACAGTGCAGGTGTTTTCTCAATCAGGCCGACGTGATTGATCCTCCCTTGAATCCATCATGATCAAGCCATATTGACGTTGGGTTATCTATTAAGATTTTTTTGGGGGGGGTGGGACGGGAGAAAGAGGAGACAGACAGCAGCCGGTCGACAGCAGTGCGAAAAAGTTTCGGCAAAAAAAAATTGCATTTCAGTTTGGTCCTCTGCAGCATTTATAAATCCAAAAATGTTGGATGGAATTCTATTGATCTTTTTCTTTAATTAGATTTTTTTTTTTCTAGTTTTCTGTGGTGAATTAATGTGAAGAGTTATGATGGCAGGAGCAGACTCGCCTTAAGGTTTGGTTAAAGCAGTGACATCACATGTGTAATGAATTGCATTTGATTGAATGTTTTGTCTGTAAAATTTGGTATGCCGAGCTGAATATGATGCACTTAAGCAAATACGTTTGATATCATGAACTGAATAAGAAATTCTGTAGCCATCGCCTGCCGTTTAATGCCTCATTTCTGTTCCCTTCATCACGGCGAGGCTTTTATTCTCAAGTATATAGATGTCCGTTGTCAGCGTTTTGACAGTGCAGTCTGATGTAGCGCAGTGATTTTTTTTTATTTTCTTGAAGCAAAGACTTCTAAATGAGCAGAGATTTTCTTTTATACAAGTGTGCTGCACAGCCTGAAAGCAAAGATGGCACAACACAAGTTGTCAAGGCATATATAGTGTGAATGGCTTTGAAATACTTTGCCTTTGAAACTGCAACATTTCAATACAGAGGACAGAAATTATGCAGTCAAACATGGAAGTGGACAGAATTGCATTAAAGCAGCGACGCGTTTATCATAATGTAAAACTCGGCCACTTTGTGTTCTATAAGTTGTGCTTTGGCCCTCCGACTGTGCCCGCTCACCCGTTTCTACTTCCTGCTCTCCGCTCACACTTCAGACACAAGCGCAACAACCTGAGACCATCTGTTTGCTTTTTCTGGGGCGACTTGGTGCCTATAGGTTTATGGACATATGTGATAAAAAAAGTGCTATCGTAGTTGTCAGCACTCTGAGTCTGCCCTGATTACCTGGGGAAAATCACATCTTCGCAACTTGTAATAAAAAGCGGTGCCTCCCCTGCTGCGGTGTCCCCAGTAACACACTCCCTCTGCTGCAAGTTTAATGGGAAAGAACACACATACTAATAACTTAATAATTCATGTCGTGCTCGTTTTACGGATGACACCATCCAATAGTCTATCAAAATAGTTTATCACAGCAGATGTTGGTGAATGTACTCTCCACGATGACGAGCTGACATCACTGTATGACGTGTCAGTGTGGTTATATAATATCACAATAATGACAAAAATATCTTTCCAATACCTCTATATGTCTTAATATGTTAAATGTAGGGCTGCAACTCTTAATCGGTTGATTATTTTCCTGATTAATCGTTTGTCAAAATGTCAAAAAACTGTCAAAAATTCTAATCACAATTTCCCAGAGCCCTGAGTAAGATTTTCATATTGGTTGTTTTTTCCAACCAGCAATCAAAAACCCAAAAAATCTTCATTGATCATCGTAAATGACAGCAAATCAGCAAATCCTCACATTAAAGAAGCAGGAACTAGCAAATGAATGACAATTAATTTACTTCCAATCAATAAATGGACTAATTGCTTCAGCTCAAGGTAAATGTATGTACAGTTTCCCATAAACTCTTTACTAAAACAAAACCACTTAATTTTGTTGGTTTTTAATGACAGTTCCTTATTTTGTACAATTACATTTTCTTCAGTGTGTGATTTGTGAAGTTCTGATAAAATAAGGTTGAATTACTGCCCAACCTCAGAGCCCTGACAACTGGGCCAGTGGTGAGCGTCTATAACCCTAGTTGTCGTGATGTGCCCCTGACTCATGGCGCTAGTCGGCCGTCATCAGCAGCTTTTTGGTCGATTGAGCGTGTAGAATTGGGGCCAGAGTCCGTCGGTGAGGGAAATCTCTCTGATTGGCCGTTCAGTTAAGTGAATCACTGCGCGAGAAGAGAAACGGAAGAAGAAAGGGAAAGCCCGTCGAGCCTGTCGCTGGAGCATGCATGATTTCACCCATTTACTGCGGCTTCTCCTTGTTTTTGGTGTCATTTGCAACTTTCTATCAGACTTTCCTCATTAAAAGTTGCTTCATTTTCTGTGGAGAAAAAAAAGGCTGGTTTTTGATAGCAAACTCCAGAGTTCCATCTTCTGGTTTCCTTTTTTGAATGATAATTACACACTAACGCCACCTGGTGGTATGGAGAGTTTTCCCATGCAGAAGTATGTATTACTTTACTTGCGGGACCATTTCAAAAACACAGGTTTGGTCCCTGATTGCGGTGATCTCAGCTTGGCTGGTTGCTCCTTTGTCCAGATATTAGTGCTGCATGATGGGAAGCCAGCGAAGGATCCACGTGTATCGTAGGAGACACCATGCCTAACACCCTCCGCAGGACACAACGAGGAGTTGGCAGTGGCAAGGATTATAACATAAGGACAGGTTGCCTTTCTAAAAACTGCATAAATAATATTTTTCATATTTAAATTTGTAAGTCATTTCATAGACACACGGGACGACGCATTCAAACTGCCAGCGTTAGGATTCATCAGCTCCCAAGGATCCACTCACTGTCACCCTGTTTGAAAGAGGGTCAGTTGGAAGGCAGCACAATGTGTAATGGCTCCTGCATGTAAGGAAGTGGTTGTTGAGAAGAATGCCGCATTACAGGAGTTAATTGGCTGGCCTGGAAAGGGTAAGGCCACTCCTGGGACGCCTTGCACAAAGGTTGGATGAGCCAGACAGAGTTGGTTGAGGCAGAAGCACACCATATGGAGGGCTGTTTCTGGCCGTGGTTGGTTGTTTTATTTATTAGCTCTGCCAGGTTGGTTGCCACATTCATTTCATGCCTGTGTTACCCCACCTGCATCTCTGGTTGAAGCTGCTGATTTAAAGTAGCTCCACAGTCGGGGAAAGCTTACTTTCCCTCAGAAAGACTGCAGGAGAAAAGAAATACAATAAAAGCAATGTGCTGTTTATTGTAATTACATGTGATTAATAATAGGTTTAATTTTGTCTGTGTTAGCTTTAAGCTTTTGATCTTGTGCACACACTTGCCTTTTGATCTCATGTATTCCCTTTTCAGATATTCTGGGTTGTATCGTGGAATACTGATGCGCTTAGATATATACAAAAAAAACGTGATTTGAGCAGCAGAGGAGTCGCAGCATAACTAAACGTGACAAATCAACTCAGCGGTGCCGCACTGATTAATATTACATCATGCTCGCTGACATGTTAGCTTCATTGCCGTTTCTCGCCAGTGTTCCTTGCAGTTACTCATCATAATGTCAATCACTTCTGAGTAGCTGACGGATTGAAGGAGAAATTGTTAGAGCGAAAATAAAAATATTTTAGGACTAAATATATCGAACGCGACAGCCCTCCATTTCCAAAATAAGAAAAGAAAAGAAAATATCCGGGTGTTGGATTTGAGCTGAAAACAAATCACTGACTCACACATCTGTTGTATCGTGTTCTCAGAGAGGTGGGTCATTCCAAATTCATCCCTGGCTGAAAGGTGAGTTGTTCATGAATTGATAGCGACAAACCCAACTGGAGGGTGGTGGAGTCTAGTGGCTGGAGAGTGCAGTGGAGTTAAGTGAGGAGTCTGACCTCTTGGCCAATCAGTGAGGATCGGTTTGGAGGCGAGGAGAGGCTCTCAGCTGCAAGCTTCTTCTCTCATATTGAAAACAAACTCTGAACAAAGAAATAAGGCCAGCCTCAGCAGCCGAAACATAACTCATGCTGTAAGATTTGACACAAACATTAAATCTGGACCCCAAATTTGTTGTTTCTTCTTTGCAGGCTCCCATAAATAAGAGAAACTGCAGCAAGCATGTCTGAGAACTAAATCTCCACTCTGCCTCTCTCTGTGTGTGCAACAGGATGACCTACCTGTCCAAAAGATTGTCTGAGTCCATGATCCAGGTGCTCAACCCGAGTCTCGTCTCATGGTCCGTCAAAACCCACTAGGGATACAGCTCGCCGCTTTCTTTTTTTTCTCTTATTCCTTCTCCCATATCAAACAGACAGCCACTACTAAAAGATTCATGCATGTGGACTTTGGGTCATTAAAGAATGATCCACAGCAAAGCTGTTTTTCACCCTCATAATGAAATCCAATATTCATGAAATGGATTTTCCTCTCTGCTCTCTCACTCACTCGAGCCACAGATGTGTGTTTGCTCGTGTATTTAGTCCGTGTTTGCACAGCCTTGTTAGGCTAGCACGGGTTAATGGTATCCTAAAGGCGCATTTTCAGGCCACCCAGTTAATTACACAGGGTTGACGGATGACCTTGCCTCACATTACCTGTGTAAAGCAACGCAGAGTGAGGGCATATCTGGGCTTTTCTGAGATTGGGGTCAGCGTAAAGACCAGTTAATCAAAGCTTTGTTTACGCAAGTGCAGCACAGCTCCCAGTTAGAGGTATCAAGATAACATATTCAGATTGGTACATGTGTATCTGAAACCTACACTATGCAAATTTTGACATTAAACTAATACAAACGTCTGTTTCTGATCTTCTCTATTTATTAATTTATGTAGTTGTTTTTTTAAAAAATAATAATAATTGCACCTAATATTTATTCTAGTGGCCATTTATTTTAGTTTTATTTTTGTCTCTTCTTTCTTGAGTTTAGATAAGTGGAGACATGAGTACTTTAATAATGTTTGACAGCTGTGGCCGGAGGCATTATGTCTCCGGGTTGTCAGTCCATCCCATATTCTTGATGTGATATCTTAACGTGATATCTCACAAACACATTAAGGGAATTTCTTCAAATTTGGTACGAATGTCCACTATGACTCAAGGATGAACTGTTCAGGATTTGAGGGGTCAGAGGTCAAGGTCACTGTGACCTCGCAAACCAAATTTTTTTCAATTCATATGATAATTACAATACATTTAGACATACAACTGTAAGATAGGATAAAATTATGAAGTTATGACATTTGATATCCAAAAGGCCAGAAGTTAAACGCATTGTGGCATCAAAATGTTCTGCAAAAATAAAGTCTGGCCATTATTCAACTCTGAAACAGCAATTGGTGACCTGTGTGAGGCTGTGGCTCAGGGGTAGACCCAGTGTCTTGTTATCGGAAGGTTGCTGGTTCAATTCCCCTGGTCTGCATGTTGAATGTAAATGTGTGCTGAGGCATACAATCCTGATGCTGCCATTCTAGTTTTGTTTGTGTATCGTCAGGGTTATGTCACATCTTCTGCTGCAAATCAAATCTACCTACAGGCACAAATAAAGTAACCTGAACCTGAACCAGCTTATCTGCTTGCCTATTTTCAAATATGTTACGTTATAAACATTGTGGATGTGGCGTTTCATAATTAATTCTCGCAACAAAAGAAAGGTATATAGCTTTTTTACTGCAAAACAAGAAAAAAGACGGATGCCAACAAGATGGGATGTAAACTATAGTAAATGTTTCCTTTATTTTGTGGATGAATTGCTCATGTCATCCTCTGATGGTTTTTGACTTGTCATTTTGAAGTCAGTATATTGTGTTTTTGTTTGGTGCTGTGTCATTGTTGGGAAATGAAGCAGCCAGATGGATCAGTACAGTAGGTGGAACCTAAATCCACTGACGTGTCAGTCACTGTCAGTCTTATCACTTTCATTTCGTTGGGCCTTATTGTTTTGTTTTGGCACCCTGAACTGTTTGATTACCCTTAGATCCTATTTCAAAATGTAATTATTTCTCATGTTGACTTTTGAAATGTATTTCTACCCAAACAAACGTTATATTATAGGGCTTTCCTTACCATTATAATGCTAAGGTGCAGCACACAAGCCTTTTTGGGCACCACCTAAGCCAAAACTGACTAAATGTCTTTACCTAGATCTAATGATTGTAGTCCAATAGTCCAAAATAATGTAAAAGTCCATATTTTTTTATAAAGAAAAGTCTTCCATAAATCAGGGATAACACTGACTTGAAGCTTTGGACTTCAGGATCTTAATCCTGTGTGAATCCACCATGTCTGTAATTTGTAAAGTAAAAACTCCACCGAATATTACCTAACATATTTGGCCAAACACAGAGATCCTGTGACAATATTAGTGCCCCGCGAACTGGCATGTCTGTGATTTGGGGTTGTATTGCTTTTAAATGATTACATTTGATCGCGGCTCATAACATGTTTAACAGCAGTCAACAACTATGCTGTGAGATCGCAGGGAAGTGCAACACGGAAAAGCAAAGTTATTCATTCTTGTGCGGAGTAGTGTCACTGAATTCACTCCACACATGGAAAATCAACAACGTTCTAATCCCCCAAGTTCAGCTGTATAACCAACGGGAGAGCACGGATGTGTAAAATCATTCTGGTGAAAGTTAGTAAATATTTTCTTTTTTTTCCAGTGTTGCACTTCGTAGACGGTCCCTGCATACTCACCTGACAGCTGCTGCAAATAAAGACCGATGATTTTGTCCAGCTCGTTTGGATGAAAATTAGGTTGTAGCTCATTGTCTATAATGAATAAATAAGGCATTATTTGTGTTTTGACAACATCTTGCCTATGAGTTATTGATCCCCGAAGTCAAATGATAGCGTTGACAACAGGTCCAGGAGATAATGTGAGTAAATACGAGTAAAAATACAAACTTTGCTTATCCCGTGCGAATGCGCCACACACAACTTAAGCATCGGATGGTAATTTCTCAATCACGTGAGGTCCCTTGATAATACTAGATTGTGCAAATAGGGCTTTGGTGTCAAAATACATTAACACGTTTAACTGTTGTCAGTATAAAACATCTCTCACCTTCACTGGTGTAGCTCCAGTTTGTGAAAACAGGTTTGTACACAGTAGAATTAGATTCACTGCATGTATGAGAATCAAATTATCACACAACACGGGTTCCTCCACACTCAAAACACTTGATATCCCCAATCCAGACAACACGATGTAATAACCCTCCTGTAATACCCCACGACTTGAGATCCTTCCTTCAATCAGCCTGTAAAACTGGATCTGGATCAGACCACTTGATGGCATGTCCCATGGGTAAAACATACAAGCAAGCAAAGAACCCATTGGTACACGTGAAATTATTTATCTGTATTCCCAATTTCCATTTCCCCGTTTTTCCGCACGTGTGCTGCCCTTTATGGATGCCGGTTACCTCCGCCTGAGGCTAGACGGTGGACAGCTCATCAGTATGGGTTACAGGAGTTGGGGTGGGACCTTCACCGAGTGAAGCGAGCGAGGGTGGACAAGCTTAAAGACTTAAAGTTAATTAAATTAAAAATAATTTGCTTCTGTAGGTGTAAAAAGGCCATGCAGCTCCGATTAAAATTTTTGGGTAAGCAGTCATACTAGATTTAAAATAAAAGCAAGTGAGTGACACTAGTGTTTATACCCTAGGGCAGTATTGGTGGTTGAATATTCATGAAGTCACATGGGGGATTGCGTTTCTAAGATGCAGAAAAAAAACCAAAGGGAATTATGTGATGCAAAACAGCCTTCCTGCTATACAGAATTACAGCAGAATATGTAAAAATCAGGAATCTCTGTGATTAAAATTGTGCCAACAAAATACCACTATCATCACTGGCATCAGTAGCAATTTTAATCAAGTCATCTTTTTTTTTGTCATATCATCAAGACATTATGCCACGTTTGATCCTCACCACCTTCATTATGATAACCACCAACACTGTTATCATCAACACTGATAATCAGCCGGATCTTTCCTCCCCATCTTCTCACTGTTATCTCCATCTTTATCGCTGCTGCTAATTCCCGGCATCGCACTCGGCTATCCGCGACACTATTGTGTTTTGTTGTCACATCGAGTCACAGCGTTTTTTACCACAATTACATACTCCACTGAAGCAAAGGAGGCAATCCTTTCTCTCACTGTCTTTATTATATTTCATTTCCCTCCAGCCCACACACCCTCCTCTGACATCTGCAGACACCTCCAGATGTGGACATCTGTCCTGACTGCTTTCGGTCCTTCTGTTCTTCATCTGCATCTATGTCTTCTTTAAAACCTGTTTCCATGTTTCTCTGTCTCTCAGTTTTACTTCTAAAGTCTCTTTCTATGCCTTTGGGTGTTCCTCTCTCTCAACCCATCTGCTCCCCATTTCTTTTTCATTCAATTTGCCCCGTCTCTTCCTTGTTATGCGCTGGACCTCTGTTGCTCTTCCCGTCACACGGTGTCATAAACTGTGAGATTGCGGTGTAGCACCGAGCATACTGCTCTGCATGGAGCTGTTTAGGGTGTGTAACAGGGGTACGAGCTCTTGAATTGGAGAGGAGTGTCTTCGTGCATGCCTCTGCTTGTACGTATTTGTGTGTGTGCATCTTTATTTATTTTTTATTTAACCTTTATTTTACCAGGAATATTCCCATTGAGATTTAGAATCTCTTTTACAAGGGAGTCCTGGAGGAGACAGCACCATAAAAAGTTTCACATAAAGGAACAACAACTTAAACAATATAAAAATGTTCACATAAAAGAAACAAGCAACTGACTTAAAGGGGCACTGTGTAGTGTTGGAAAAGAAATTCAAACTCAGAATTTATATATTTACAATATTAATGAAGTAATAATACAAACTCAGAAATATAAAACTTTCAATAACTGAATCAACAAGGCTGGGTCCGGCAAATATATATAGTAAAACAGTATGAAAATGTGTTTTCAGAGAGTTTATTTAGTTTGTTTAAGCATATAAAAAAAAATCAGTCAAAGAAGAAATTTCTCTTCTGTTAATGGCCTGATATCAGCAGGGCTATGGTTGTGCATGCACACAGCTGCAATGATTAATTGATTATTCAATAAGTTGATTGAAAGAAATGTTTTTTATATTTATTTATTTATACAGTTCAGAGTTACAGGGATATTGCACATTAAAAACAAGTCCGTAAATGATCCAGTTTATCAATCCTTGCTAATTTTCAACTGCAGTCCCTTGGCAGGTTTAATAACATACAATAGACACATTAAATCAGAGGTGCCAAAAGTACACACATTCTTTACTTGAGCAGAAGTACTTGTGTAATAAAAAAAAAAAGATTGGTAAAAGTGGAAGTACTGATTCAATTTCTTTAATCAAGTAAAAGTAATAAAGTACAGGCTCTGAAATGTACAAGTATAAAAGTAAAAGTATCCCTCTGAACATTTCTACTGGCCATTTCTGTGCAAAGCTAACTAAACCTCATGTCGTATTAATATAATTCAAAGACTATTAATTTTATAGGTAGAATCAGGATTTGTCCGAGCTGTTCGTGAACGCACCATAAAAGCTAGTTAATTGTTGAGACTCATTCCCAGGATGTCAAATAGCCACATTTTGTGTTGGCAAAGAGTCCTGAGTAGCAAAAAGTGAGAAAATAAGAAACACCAGGCAGAGGGCTGCAGAGTCTCTGCAGATACGAGACACTAACACGCCTTTTCTCCCCATCCCAGTCTCCCTCTCTGTCTGATTCTGTTTTGTTACCTCTATTATGTCATTTCGTCTCGCTGCGTCTGCCGGGTGTGATATGCACTGACAGGTTGAAATCAGTGTTTTGATGTAAGGCGGCGTGCAATGACACAAAATAAAATTAATCGATAATTCCACTTAACTGCATTAAAACTAAAGTGACAAGCCTGTTTTGAAAATGTTAGGGAGTGTAGAAAGATTTTTAACTTGCGCTATTTTAACCTGCAATCTACACATCTAGTTATGCAGGCTCAATGAATGTGTTATTTACTGTATGTTGCACACTGATCACAGAGAAATGCTTTCCCATGCTGCCTTCCACAGAAGTGTATGGTGAAATTACAATACACTTGATTTAATTTGATTTGATTTGTTGTTTGTTTTTGGACTGTTTGTTGGACAAAAGAAGCAACATGGAGACAACTGGGAAATGATGATGAGCACAATTTTTTTAATACTTCATAAGCTTGATTAATTGATCATCATTGACGAGATGGGCAGATTAATCAATAATGAAAATAAATATGAGTTGCAGCCATATTCATACGTGCTTGTGTGGAGCATGCGCTCATGGCTGCAGTAGCATGTGTATGTGTGTGACAAGAGATGTACGGGTCACGTCTCTGATGCCTCAGGCTTTGAGCACAGAAGGAGGCAGGGTTAAAAGGTCAACGCAGGGTAAGCGCTCATCTCTCTATAAAACATGAGTCACCACAGGAAGTGGAAGCCAGCGGAGGGTCCAGCGCAATGTGCACCCCCCTCTACACCCCTCAGGGGGCCTCCACCCACAGGAACAAACACCTCGTTATCTCCTTCATCGTTATCTCTGTTACTGTCGTCCACACCTCCGTTGCTGTCACTGCGAGGGAGAATAAAGTCATCACACCCACACGCACACGGAAGCGGTACGGGGAGCGCTCACTCCATTAACAAGTGTTTTCTAATTGGCTCTGAGCACTGACAGACAGCCACGCACTGAACAAGAACAAGAGCTTTCTATAAATACAGTCTAACAGGCTTGCTTCGCCCCAATGTGAAGTGCGCTGAGAGGAACACGCACCTGCCTTCACAGGCTCACATATGCGCAGACACGGCGCACAAGTTAGACAAACAAGTGAATAAATCAGAGCCGGAATAAATCGGGAGATCTGGGTATGTATTTTTTTTTTCTTCCCCCTCTTTTCTTCTGCCTCATCCGCTCCTGCCTTCTGCTTGATCTTTCAGCCTCAACAGGAAAAGAGAAATTGAATTAAAAAGTGCTTTTGATATCTCTTCCTTGCTGCAGATAAATAAAATGATCAGACTCTGTCAACAGGATGACTTCCGCCCCTGTTTCACCCTCCTCCTTCCATCTCTGCGCTCCCACCTCCTATCCCACCCCTCTCCTCTGATTGGAATCTGGAAACCCATTTGCTGTCTTGCTCTCAGACCCAACTCAGGCCGTGTCAGGTAGTCTGCGCACGTCCCCCCTCAGTGCTTCTCCCCTCCCTCTCCCCTCTCTTCCCTTTTTTCTCTCTTATTGCTCTCTGCTTTCGTCTTTATCCCCCCGCCGTCTGCTGCAGGCTCTGTGGAGAATTTGCCCAAATTACCTGTCATACTGGCAGCTACGTGTAAATAAGCCCGGAAAGTGTGTCGCTTTCTCAGTGTCGCCCCCCCCTTCTCTCTCCCTTTTCCCTCCCCCCACCTTGACGCTATCTCATCTCACTTCAAACCGCCCTTCCCCTTCTTTTCAATCCATCACATCTTTTCCCCCCTTTTTTTCATTCTTGCCCTCAACCTCAATCTCCCCTTGCTGTTTATACCTACTTCTCGCTCTCTCCATCTCCGCTCTCTCGGTTTGCCAACAAAGTCTTTGTGATTCTTTCTAGTGGGGAAAATGAGTTTGTTACCGACTCCGTGGGAGATATAGCATGCAGGGAAACAGCGCATTGACTACCCGTCATTTAGCCTCGGGGCTTAGTGAATTAGAAATTGCAGCCTTTGGTCCACTGTCCTGCTGGCTCCAAACAGCTTCAGGTGGTGGGGGTGTGTTGCTTGTTCTTATCAGTGGATGGGCAGGTGCATGTCTGTTTTAGATGTATCAACTTTACGCTTAATGTAATTCATGCTGTCTTATTTACTGTGCATTTCTGCAGGTGCTCGCCTCTGTTTAGCGGTTCTTGTTTTGGTGTTTCTGCACATTGTTAGTCAAGATGGGTGGAGGTGGAGGTGTGCGAGTGAGGTCAGGGCCAAGCTCTCGGTTCAATTTCTGCTTTGGAAGGTGTAATCATCTCTCACCCAGGGGTTACAGGTGCAAAGACTGTGATTTGGAGGGAGGGAAGTGGAGGCAAAACCTGGAGGAGGATGTTGTAGCGAAGTGGAGAGAGCGATAAGGAGGACATGGAGAGAGGGAGCTCTTAAACCCTGTCCAGGTAACAGAGCCAGGCTCTCGCCAGCCATCTTGTAAGATTTATCGAGCATCCCTCCCTCCAAAAATTATAAGCCAATAGGGATGTGTCATCCTGATAAATGAAGAGCGTTCCTGGTTATTTCTGGGATTTTTAAGGAGCCTATCGGGAGCAAACACTCCCGACACCGGTCTGAATTCAAGGACGGGCGCCTTTTAAAAGCTGGACCGCTTCATTCATCAAAAAGCAGTGTCGATTTCATGTCTTCAGACTGATTCATTACGGGCCAACAGCGCTGGAAAACACCGGGGTTTGCCTACACAAATCCAAGAAACCACCTCCTACTATGAAATTCTGCACTTATTTTTTTTTCTCTTATCCTGAAGTCAGAAAGCCCACTTTCAATTATCATTCAGCCTGGGATTCCACGCTGTGCCTCCCTTTCGTGATCAGATAATTTATACATTTGTTCTCCTTTTACACCTTTTGTGGGGACTATGAGTATTCGGCACCGGCGATGGTTTGCAGAGATGATAGCACCTGTTAGCTAAAGAGGGCTCAATCATGAGCAGTCACGCATCACCTCACTGCGATCCCACCGTGTGGGAGAGAGGGCAAGATGTGTACACTGGGCCAAAGCTGTGGTGGTGGATCAGGAGAGCTCTACTAATTGGAGATGGCCTGCAGCTCTGGTAAAATATATACAGAGAGAAAGGGTGGAAAAAAACAAGGGCAGGTATATCAAGACCTCGGAGCGTCTTCCGCTGATATGTGTTTCTCTGAGGGTATGCAACACAGAGCTTCTCCACAAACATACGGATGCAAAAGTACATACACACACATGCATATCCTTCTACAAACTCATGCTAATCCATGAGCAGTAATGTAATATATGCATAGCAGTCCCCTGAGGCGTGGCACATCCATGAGGAACGAATGCTAAGAGAGAAATTCCTCCTTCTAGTGAATCTTATTAGCATACCTGTTGGAACAGCGCACCTCGGGGCCTTTTTTCACGTGTGCAGTTTCCTCACACATGGAAGGACGGAGGAGATAGAGGTGGGTGAGCCTGCGTGGCGGTACACTGAAAGAAAACAACAGGCGCTGTTCCCCTGCTGGACCATCTCTTGCCTTTGCAATTTTTCCTCTGAACTTAAAAGACAACTGTGGATCTAAAGGCAACATGGGGCAGCGGCAAATGTGAATTCCAACCCGCTGCACCTCCACACTCACACACACACAAACAGATTGCATATAGTGGTGTGATGCAGGCAGTGTCTTCAGATTTTCTTTTGGTGGCTGTCCTCTGTTCACATTAGTCCAGTGGCTCTGCCAGTCAGTCAGCCCGGCAGGCAGGCTGGGCAGAGAAGCAACAGAGAGGACGTTAGAAACTGGTGCAGCAAACTGAGATAGACGCCTTTGATCAGGGCAGCTTTGTGACTCCACACAGCCCTATTTACTCTGGTCTCACTGACACACAGCTGCCCTACTGTCACAAAGCACGGAGAGGCCTCAGGACTCTCTTCCTCACCTCCTCTATGGCCCACTGTTAGTTTGACAAGCTGAAGCCAGGCTTGATTTCTCCCACGGCTAGTGTGCCAAAGAATATCTGCAGAACAAAAGCCCAAACAAACATTCACAATTAAAAAAAGCATTCATGAAAACACTGGAGGCAGACAGAGAGAGAGAATATTCTATCAGCATATTGTGCACCATTACGGTGCACGAATAAGAAAACATGCTTTTCCTAATGAGCTCAGGATAAAATTCCCGACCATGCCATGTTGGCTTTTCATGGCTTGATTTCACATCCATTTATCCACCCCCTCACAGCAAATGGGCTTGAGAATTTATGCTTTTCTACAACAGTGGTGCTATCAAAGCGGAAAGCTGCCTTTGGATGGGAGAAGAGATAATAAAAGGGGTGTACGACTGGATCAATACCACAGCACTCGCTTGTGTTCAGCCAACAGCATAAAGGTGTAACAGAGATTGAAGTGCTTGAGCCAAATGGCAAGAAGACATGCTCTTATAAAAAAGTTTTGTAGGTTTAATTTTGTTTTCCATTTCCTGAAAGAGTAATTTAGGTGCTCGCAGCCAGGACATCCTTGGCTTTTTCCGAAACGGCACTGCATTATGTTTACGCTCTGCTGCTGTTTGGATAAATGTCTTCTCTTTTTTTTCCCCTCTTTTGATGTTTTTTTTATTCTTTTGTTTCCTTTCTCACTCGTGTACGCAGGACACAGACACCAAGGCGGAGCTGGATCACATACAGCTTTGGCTCTCCAAAGCTGATTGAATTCCTAAGCCCATTTCCCTTCAGAAAGAGAATGAGAGAAAGCAAAAATGATGCATCTCCCGGGCGCTCCAAGACTATCTGCTGCCTTTTCATTCTCTTCCCAGTTTAAGTGCGTAACAAAATCCCAAACTCAGATTGAATGATATGACCTCCTTATTCACTAAAGATAAGCAGGAGCCTATTTTTTTTTTCAGCTGTGAGAGTAAAAACAAAACTTTCATTTGATTTCCCCTGCAAACCCAATTTTCCTTTTAAAAAAAGACAAGCTGAGAGAGGGCAGGGTTTGAGTTATTGATTTCTCCATGTTTCCTCGAAGGGAATGCTTTTGCAGCTGTACAAATGAGCACATAATGGTATCCCCATGATGCATTTTGATTGGATTACTCCAGTATCCAGGAAGATGCTTGCTCAATATGTTGGCAGTGCAGTGAGAAGAGAGTAAGTGGACATGCTCAGATTGGGATTGATTTGGCAGGCCGCGTCACTGGAGCGCTTGTTACTCAGCGGCGTTTCCCTGGCCGCCAAATTATCCTGAAAATCCAAGCAAATTAAGAGCTCAACTGAGTGTTTGTGCAGCGCTGTCCAACAAATTCGTCATTTCTGCCGACTTGTGGTTGAATTCTCAGAGAAATCACGGTTGCAGTCGGCTTCGCCATTTAATGACGGCGAATCTCTTGCAGGAAGTACATCTGCAAGGACTATTAGTCATGCTTCTCGGTTTTTTTCCCATACAAATGACACATAAGGGCATTTCTATTTGATGTGATTCCCCAGGCGGATTAGCGCTGCAGCTCAGCGGGAGACCGAAGCCTGTCCACTGTAGCCTTCCTCTGCTGCTAAGAGGGGTCGTGGACGTGCTACAGAGAATGGCCGGGGTCCCGTCAACTCCCCTGCATTTTATCAGGAACAAAACTGAGTGGGAGAAAAAGAGGAAAAAGATAAAGAGATCAGAGAATGGGGAGATGGGAAGACAGAGGGAGAATAATAGGAGTATTGGTTGTAATGGAGACGAGAAGTCATGGCAGTGTCGAGGGAAAACACTTTGTTGATGATGGAAACACTGAAGAGTATTGTTAGCCTCGGCGGAGTTAGGAGGAAAAAAGCATTGGTGGAGGGGGATAATGAGGTGGTCAGGGTTGAAAAGACAGCCGCGCATTGTATGGTGAGGATGAGAAAGAATCGGAGAGGGAGGCGAAGAAAAGGTGAGACACAGATACAGAAGCGAGCTCGACTCATGTATTATTGCTGACCATATTGATTGAGCTGGGAAGGCAGAAAAGAGAGAACCACCGAATGTCTGGAAACTAAGCCCTGATGGATGGGAGGATGACAAAAATGTTATACAGACGAATGAAGCATTCATTCTCCCGAGTGAACAACATAGTGAGTGCTGTCAGCGGTGTCTATAGTTCATCCTAACTTTGTAAACGACATCCCTTCATAGGTTTACATAAGGGAGTCGCTGTTATCCCTCCAGGTTAGAGGCAGATGATCTACTAACAGAATGATTGTCATCAACACTCCCAGCGAGGGCAAACTGCATGTTTACCGTCGCTGATTGTTTTTTGAATGACTAATACAGGCAAATACAAAATGGTTGTTGTCTCTACCACTTTCCCCCCACAGGCCACAACATCTCACAGAGGCAATTAGAAGTCGAGCGCAGACATAGACATGCGAACACAGGGAGTTGCACGTCTGTCTCCTTCCCTCCCCCCCAGGGGAAAACCCACTGTCGGTGACCTTGAGCAAGGTGCGCAATTTTCAGTCAGTAAGCATGTGACAAGTGCAGCAATTGCGTTGAACAGAGAGCCTTATCAACGCCGGAGCCATCTCGTCAAGCTGACATGCAGATAATAATATGGCTGAAACAGGAGAAAGACAAAATGTTTGGGAAGATGCGTTTCCGATTGTGTTTGTGCGCGTGTCCCGCGTCGAGTCTGCGCGTGAGTGATCTGCGGCTCGAGCCATCCCTCAGGTGTCTGATATCTGATCGCCTGGATTGATCGGCCCAAGGAGAGCGTGACATTCAGCTCGTACTATCATGCCGCAAGCTCACCCAATAAGGCTGTGGAGCGACGGCAGTAGAGCCCTTTGTTGCAGAAAGTTAATTAGGCCTGCTCGAACCACACAAGTGAGGAAAAAAAGGGAAAAGACAGGGTCGCTACAATGAGGTGCGTTGATTTCCCAGCAGTGGATGACTGTACGATGGAGCTTTCCACCGTTATGATGTAGGGAGAGGCGGAGGGGGGGGTTCCCTCTTTATGCTATAAGGCGAGTCCCCGGGGATGCCAGCTCCGTCTTCAGACGAGACGCAGAGGCTTTTAGTGGGGCTCCAGGCAGCACAGGTGCTGCCCCTGCATGCATTGATCTCTCAGTGCTTTTACTATAGGGAATGTCAACCGTGACAATGGAATACACCCAGGCAAGGCTATAAGACATGCTGCATTGTAACCACATAGTGCAGGCTGAGCATGGAGTGGATGGCATTACTGTCAGTGCATCTTAATGTCAATATGAATACTGCATGAAATGCTGACTTTACTAATGTAGTTTAATGGTCAGAGATAATGTACAGTACTTTTACCTTAATGTATGCATTACAACAAATTCTCAGTTATACTCAGTAGTTTTCCAGGAAGACATTATCGTACAAATACTAAGAATTTTCCAGAGGTGGGAAGTAATGAAGTACAAATACGTCATTGCTGTCCTTAAGTGGACTTCTCAGGTATCTGTACTTTACTTGAATATCTATTTCTCTGACAACTTTTTACTTTTACTCCCTTCATTTTAGCACAAATATCTGTACTTTCTACTCCTTACATTTTCAAAACAGGCTTGTTGCTTTATTTTTAATGCATTTGAGGGGAGTGATCGACTATCTTTATTTTGGGGTCACTGCATGCAGCCTTCACAGCATCACAAGGCTGTTTTCAACCTATCAGTGCATATCACGAACGTAATAGACATGACAAGATGGAGACAGACTGAGAGGGATGGTCGAATGGGGAGTAAAAGGTGTGTAGTGAAGTAGAAATGTCCTCACTGAGGGATCCTTTTAACTTTTATACATTTCAGAGCTTCTTACTTTTACTTGAGTAAAAAAGTTGAATCAGCACTTCTACTTTTACCTGTCTGTTTTAATGTAGAGTATCTAAAGTATCTGTATAGCTGCTTGCCAACCCTGAAATTTTCAATACACCTCTGTGGTTTTGGAGTGAAATAGTAGAAAGTAGAGCTGCAATGATCAATTAGTTGTCAACTATTGAATTAATCACCAAATATTTTGTATAATTGTTTAATTGGTATTATTTATTTAAGTCCAGCTCCTTAAATGAGAATATTATCTTGTTTCTTTACTCCTTTATGACGGTAAACTGAATATCTTTGGGTTGTGGACAAAACAAGTCACTTGGGGATGTTATCCTAGGCTCTTGGAAACATTGATCCACATTTTCCCTACGTTTTCTGACATATCATAGACCAAACAACTAATCGATTAAACGAGAAAAATGATTGAAACTAGGGTTAGGGTTAGGGTTAGGGCTGATGTATCGGTTGGCTGATCTTATTGACTGTTATTGGCCTGTCATAGATATATTGGTATCGGTGTATATGTTATCCATTATACGCAGATATGAAAGTGTTTTGTTTTGAGACTATAATCATTTAGACATTTTTATTGTCATCATCTAAAATATCCTTTCTCTGTTAAATATCTATGTCACAAGTGTTTGACAACTAGATTTGAGGGATCGCTGTAAAAAATGTGTGCATATCGGCTGATATACCAATATCGTAATTTTTAAATCCCTAATATTGGCACCAGCATCGGCCCCAAGAATCAGGTATCTGTTGTGCTCTAATTGACAATGAAAGAAAGATGTTAGTTGCCGCCCAAATTTCATGTTCTCCTCTGCCCTTGACTGACCGTTATCCATTCTGAGCTGCCTTCTCTTAATCGGTTTTCATCTTTCTAATTAGCCTGTTTACATTGTTTGAATTTTAAATATGGCCTGTGCCTTATGCTGTAATTCAGCACAAGACTTATGCTGTACTGTGGTTGCATTTGAATTGCACTTGAACTTTCCTCAGTTCTGCTTTTGTATTACAGCCCGATGTGATTTAATATTCCTTTATGCGAAGGCATGTTGGACGACGGTTCATGCCCGGGCCATCGATTCAATGAATGCTCTTTTCTCATGTGGTCCACAGGGCCGCCTTTTCACAACAGAGCGCTGGGACATCATGGCTGCTATCTCCCATTCACTCAAGCTGTTTTTTTCTTCTTCTTTAAGATCCCTCTGACAATGGTCTCTCAGTCAGTGCTACTGGGAAAACTTCTCCGTCTGCATACCAAAAACGACCAGTGCTCACATAACTTGACATGATAGATAATCGTTCCATGGACCTTTTTTTTTTATCAAGAGTTTAATTCTATTAAAGAGGAATTAATAGTGGGAGCTATCGGGGGCTCCAGAGTGATGACAGAAGTCGCAGTGGATCCCCCTGGATCTAGATCAAGAGTCCTTCTAGTGGAGGATCCCACAAGACATCATTAACATTATCTTGGCAAACTGGCTGGAGGGACATATTCTCCCTCTCATTCCACTGTATCGCCCTGAGTAATCCCGAGTCATGAAACCCTTTATAAAATGTGCAACCAAAGAGCGGCCATTACCGACTAAACGGTGGAAACTCAAGGTTAGTAAAAGCAGACAAAGGATTTCATGGATAATTGATGAGGCATTATTCAGGTTTTGTTTCTGTGTGAGATCCAATGTGTTGTTGTAGTGCCAGCAGTAATAATATTTTTCTAGCTGGCATTGCTTTGATACGGCTCATCTCTGCTGACATCGGAGTCCGCATTGTGCATTCGCTCTGGCCGGCAGCCACGGTCATCAGTGGCAGTTATGCCTGTCTTTGATCATCAGCTGGGAGGGCAGAGCCTCACACTTCACAGCACCTGGTTGCCTCACGCCCCAGCATACCGTACACCTACCTGTCTTTCCCTGCAGTCTGCTGTGTCCTTCCAAACTCCTTTAGCTACTGCTGCACTCCAGATGTCCACCACGGCGAACAGGATGGAGGAGGAGTGTTGTTTTGAAACGATTGTAAATATAGTCCAGTCACAGGGACATGATGTAAGACTTTTGTAAGAGTCTTTGCTTGCACCGCGAAAGTGCCTTGTTGCTGAAAATGTTTCAACTTGCATAAAAATCTATGTTTGCTATTAAAAACAGTGTCAAAAGTGTGCAACCTCTGCGTTCTGACACTGATTAGTGGCTGTAAGAAGCAGCAGGTTCACAATGAGATGAATAACTTTGTAGTGAGGCAGACTGAATGTGACATTGTTGAACATGTGGCCTCAGAGGCTGCTCAGCTGATGTAATTGCATATGTTTCAGTCACTCCTTGTACAACCTCCTGAGATCAAAGGCCTACAACCGACATTTTCTTAATGTGTGTGTATCCTCGGAAGGTCAGCGCGTCCTCTTCTCACCCGTCATTTCATGCAGGGCACCTACTAAACCTTTCATAATTTGCTAATGTGGCGCTTTGGTTTCTGAGGTCAGCTGTAACGACGCATTTCTCTGAACATTTAGCCTTATCCGGCGTTTTGCTCGGAAAGCACTATTAATGTTCCATTCCAATTTGTTATTGGTAAACACTGTGAAATTGCATGAGTCAACAGCTTCACTGTGGACCTGATTTGCATGAGTTTGCCTTTTGAAATGACATCCTCCCTCTTAAAGTATGTTTTAGTCTGCGCCATCTGGTCCTTAGTTCAGCTCTGTATCAAGCACTGAATAGTCATTCTCCCACCAAGAATGGAAGGTTTCAATTTTCTTCTCGCTATGGGCGTCTGCAGCGTCGAGCGTCAAAAACGAGAGTAAATTACATGATGTAGGAATGTATTTCATCTGCTGCGCTGAGTAAATGCTAATGACTATTTTGTGGATGGACTACCATCTGTCTTCCCTGTAGATCTCTGATTCGTCTCTTTTAGTTTTTGCTGTGAAGAGTGTTTATTTTTCTCATCCTGAAATGCCAAACTTTACAGGCCATAAAATCCTCTGCTACATAGCAGTGGCAGTGAATGTATCTAATGTGTATTTTTATCACGCCTTTGAAAATGGGTGGCTGCCAAGTGGAAGGATAATAAGATGTGGAACGTGCGGGTGAATTTTAAAACAATTCCAATTTTGCCCTCCGTTTCCATTATCATAATCTTCAAAGATGCTTGTCTTGTTCATTTTGCTCATGACCCTGGCAAGTAAGTCATTGAATTTCCTGAAATAACTGCAAATAAGAGAGCCATCATTAAGATCCCCAGCGTGTAGGAGTGATAGGACAGCAGAGACTTAGGATATGAAAGGACATCCAGTTGATGGCTTTGCAAATGATCTGAACTCCACTCATGACATGAATGCAAATCTGTCAAGTTTTCCTCTTCCTTCTGCAGTGCTGACTGACCCCCGTAATTAGATGAGTGCTGAGAGATGTGCTCAGCTTGTGGCAGTGCTGATGTGAAAGAGAGTGGAGTGTTTTTATGCACGGTTTAAAGGATGTAATACTCAGGGCTGCTCTGATAGGCAACATCGTACCTGGGTCGACTCGGCACAGTTGTTCTAAATCTCATAGGAATATCCTATTGAGAGGAAATATTTGACTTCTATTTTTATATTTTTTTAGATATTAGATTTCTTCCGTCTGTTTTTTCATACTTTGATGCTTGTTGCCAGGTCTGCTCTGCCTCTAAAATGGGCTCGGGTGGCTAATGTTTGAAATTTTTCTGCATCCGTGCCAGCAAAACCTGAATTTTGGAGCCGATACTGAAACTAATACTTTCAATGCCTTAACTGAGACGTTTTACAACAGAAGCTTTTTGTTGATCTGAAAACATATGCCAACCTTACAAAGCCTGTGATGTCATCTTTACACAGGAACAAACACATACCGGTTTTGCTTCAATAGTATTTTCTAAAAGCAGCAACGTTTTTTTAGAGTTGGAATTGGATGCTGACTTTTGATGCTTGATTGTTTTCAAAAAACTTACTGCTACACACACATTTCAGTCGATACTTGGAGCTACGATACCCGGCCCCGGTCACCCAAAGCAACAGCGAATAAGAGTCTTTTTTGGGCAGTGTAGAATCAAAATCAAAACTCAGAGAAAGAGCAGAGAAGGTTACAACAAGGTAAACATTCAAGTCCAAAAAGAGATGGCAAAACTCTGACGAGGCAAATGTGCCTCGAAAGACAATCAGGCAGAGGATTGGTGTTTGTGTGTAGGTACATATACTGAGTGGGGTTAATGAGAGACAGCTGAGGCCTGATGCAGGTGCTGGTGGGTGTGGAGATCATGTGAGTGGGTAAAAAGCTGAGATCATTTGGCAGGAAGGTGAAAAAAAGTGGCTCATATCAGAGTTTGGTAAAGCGAGAAAAAAAAGCATAAGGATACATGTCTTTATTTTGAACAGACGGTAGTGCCAAAGTGTCAAAGGCCGACAAAATCCTCTCGCTTGCTTTGGAAGAGGAACAGTTGATCATGAGGAAGTTTGGAGTCTATACAATACTATCTCCTTTTACTACAAAGACTTAAATCAGGTGCCAGCTGGCTGGAGCGAGATCTACAGGAAGCTGAACGTTTTTGATGAGAAAAAAACAGCATCTCTGCTTGCTGTTGGGTATACTGTATGTCAATTTCAGGAGAGAAACATCTTAATATCACAGTATAAAGCATGTGTTTTCTCTTTGAATAGTAGAAACGTAGGAAGACAGGCCGTCTTAGAAAACTCATCCATGTTATACCTGAGTGGTTAAGTCTCCAGTCTGACCTCCAGGGGCCTCATTTATGAAACCTGTACACGTGTCTACAAATGAGGAAACGCATGTAGAATAAAAAAAAAAAAACACTGATATATAAAACCCACCTGCCAGTGCTCAGCTTCCTTTGTGATGGTGAGACAGCGCTAATCAAACAGGCGTACTGATTTAAGATTTGAGTTGGCTCATATCTTTTACAACTAAAAGGTGTTTTATGAAATATATACCCTTCACTCCAAGTACAAACAACACTGCCGGTTTGAATGTTTATGTTAATGTGGATGTATAATTAATGTTTGATATTAATTGGAATCAATGTGAGATGCATCCTTATGAGCAGCATTAATGCCTTTTAAATTCTTCACATCTGCGTCGCCAATTCCCCTCACCTCCAAATGGGTCAAGGTAAATTTACTCATATTTCCACATCAATTATTTATGTATTTTTTTTATGAATCCCAATTTTGGCTTAGAAAGTGTCATACGCACATTTCAAGCCTTTTTGTGCATACACAATGTTTATAAATGAGGCCCCAGGGCACAGCTGACAGGTACATAGTCTGTTTACATGACTTTACAGAATGCATATTTAACAGACTTAGGGTGGACAGCAAACGCCAGTTAGGTTCATCCACTTATGACCTGCCATAGGTGTGCATTTCTTGATTTTGGGGGGCTTGTCTGGATCTATTTACGGATTTTTGACGAAGGTGGAGAAAAACTGTATTTTTATTTGCTGTTTTGTACTTATGATGTAGTTTCATATTTATCTATTGTTGCTTTCTTCACTTTTCTTGTAGTTGAGACGTGCACTTAACATGAATTTATGAATGTAAGATTTATAGTGTTTTGCTTCTTTAGGCCTCTTTTCTTTACAAACTGGTTGCCTGGTAAAGGTCTAGTAATGGAACATAGCAAATAAATGTATTTCTGCAAGTTGTGCAGGAGTTTGCTTGCAACTTTTGATCAAAAACGAACATCCCAGATTGCGTTGCATCGGGTTGCAGTTAGGAAGAGTCGGAAAAATGTTCCGATTTGTTCCATCTTGGTGGTATTTTTATATCTGATTATGTGTTGCACAACAGTGGAGCAAAACCAACATGCAACGCAACTCTCTCTTTGTTGCTATTGGAGGTGAAAGCGAACCTGAATTGTTCCCAAAAACACTGATTTAAAGGAAACAGGTTTTGATGTTTAATTTTTGAACTCGCCGTAATGTTACTGACTCGCATACGAAGCAGCTTGTTTTGCTAACCTCAGCACATGTTGCTAACAGCATACAGCTAAAAGTAAAACTCATGCTTATGAACTCTGGTTTTGCATTTAGTACATCAATCTATATACCGTGTAGGCTGCACGCACCAGAGGGTGACCCCTGTACCGTGACGGTTCTGCGACATGATGCATGGTTAAAGCCCGAGCAAGGACTGAAAAGTTCCATTAATAAAAAGCCTCTAAGAAGTATGAGAGGTCTGAGGCTGAAGGGAAGGACAGAGAGTCGGGCTGAATCCAAATGTCTCCCCTCTGGATATGCAGACTGAGCCCTGGCAGACTTTGGTCACACATACCGAGACAAATTCCCCGTCATCACATCAAGTCTGTGATGCTGCAGGACCACATGGGGGTAAATGTGCTATGAGATGGGGCGCAAGACCTCCAGATGAATTGAAATTCCTAACCCTGTGACTCGTTTCAAAGTATCTTTTTACTCAACTTATGCACAGGTACATCGTAGCTATGGCAGAAATGTTCAGAATGCAAGATGAAGTATTTCTCTTTGCTAAGCTCTGCTCGTATTATATTCACATCAAACCTTCAACTGAGTCCCCTCACACAACAGATGGATGGATGAAAACTAAACTTTGCATGCTACGGCAAACATCTGCATATTCCTTGTGTGCATTATAAAACCTCTCCTCATTTTTAATAAAGCCTTAAAACAAAAAAAAGTCTTCAAAAATATTTAGCTTTTTTACATTTGCACACCCATATTTCTGTGGATTATGGGTAATCTTCTGGGCGAAGTCTGATGTGTTCCTAGCAGACCTTCTGGAAGTCAGCTTGAGGCCTCTTATGGACTTAAAGAATCGTGGATTCGGACAGCCTTCAGCACTCGCAGACTTCCCGGGAATGTAAGTCTACAAGTCTGCAAAATACGGTTAAGTCCGGACATTTGGATTCAGCCACAGACAATGGAGCGTACGGATGTCCTCTCCTGGGAAGTTGGTATTATTCTAAACTTTTTATAAATGCCAAAGTTCAGCATTGAGCTAACGGCACCCTGAACACTAATATCCTGTGCTGTTTTTTCCAACTAGTGGAGATAATATATAACCAGTTTCGCCTTTCGGGTCATTATGAGGGGATCATTAGGAAAGGATCATTTCAGACCATCAGATCATCAAGGGGAACAGGCCAATGAACCAAGCTAAAGCCGTTCCACTTGGAAACAAATTAATGATAATTCTTAATTCTGTTCCATTGTGTTCAGTCTAATTCGCTGATTGTGTTGTGATAGTCTACCGGCAGGACCTTGAAAGAGTTATATAAATGGGAGGATGTGCCACACCAAATCTACTTGATGAATCGCTTTTTTGTCTTAATATTGACTCATTAGATTCAATTATTTTCACTCTGTAGTAATATATTTAGAGAATGTTATCACAAAAGTAAATATTGAGATAAAACAGGATATTAACAACCTCTGCAGCAGCTTTCCGACGGGAATATGATTGTGGTAATTGCATTGGACCCTTTTAGTAACATTATTCACCATTTTACTCAGACTAAGGAATCACTGTCTGCATTTTT
This sequence comes from Pagrus major, assembly GCF_040436345.1. Taxonomy (NCBI): domain Eukaryota; kingdom Metazoa; phylum Chordata; class Actinopteri; order Spariformes; family Sparidae; genus Pagrus; species Pagrus major. The sequence continues at coordinate 24,484,112 of NC_133231.1, read as the reverse complement.
GCACAATATACATATGGTATATTTGCATGGTATCACTCATTATCCCTCTACATTGCTATTTATGTTACATAAGCGTTACAGCTGCAGAACTTTGTTTCTGTTTTTGAAGATAGGGGATCTTTGGCAGGCCCAGGGCTCCCACTGCACAGTTTTTACGAGCTTCCACCGAAACACACAGAGCCCCAAGGTGAGCGGGAGCATCCACGCTTGACCTACTTAGCTGAACTTTCCTCGTTCTCTGCTGCTCTCGCCAACATCTCTGCTCCCCCTCACGTCATAGCATCCCAAATTTATTCTAATGTATTCCCTACATGTTTATGATTGAATGTCTGATTTCAAGATGTGGTCACATTTTGACCGGCCCGCGGCACAAAATGATAATATCGAGAGTGTGTGTGTAGCTCTTTAGTCTTGCAGTTGATCGACAGTATGCTGCCAGTTTCTGAGGCTTCGCCCTCGTGTGAATAAGTGAGCTGCTGTGAAACACATTTCAAACCATGGAGGCAAAAAGCCTCATTCTGGAGATAAACTAAGAGATGGCAATCAGTGATATATCATCTGTTGAGTAAATGATACTTTTGGGTCTCTGCTCTAATTAGCTAACCTACTCGTCTCTATTTTGAGGATTGACTTTATTATTTTGTCAGTATCAGGCCACCAGAAGCTGTGACAGAAACAGTTTAGTTTTATACAACTCCTGAGCGACTGCAAGAGATCAGAGAGCATACATTTGGAGACACAGTAAACCGTTAAAGGAGCAGTGTGTAGGATTTAGGGGCATGAATCGGTGAGGCTGCAGATTGCAAACAAGTGAATACCCCTCACCATAGAGATACCTTAAGGAAATATTACTTTGAATAGTACTTGATTAACATTAAATGTACTTAAATATCAAAAGCACAAGTAAAAGTGAATTATACACATATTGATATGTTTGTGTATCAGATCGGATATTCAGCATTTTCTTGATTATTGGAATCAGTGTTTCTTTTTTTAATCTGATTGGCGATAAAATATATTAATCTACAAATATGGTGCTTTAGCTCTGATACACGTAATCTGCAAAGTAATCAGTAACCAAAGTACTGAAATAAATATAAATAGTGAGTAAATAGTACAATTTTTGCCTCAAAAATTTTGTGGAATGGAAGTATAAAGTAGCAGACAATGGGAATACTCAAATAAGAATAGTATTTCAGTACTAAGTTACATTTTGATGCAATGTAACTAAGTGCATTTACTCAAGTACTGTACTTAAGTAAGATTTTGAGGTATTTGTACTTAATTGCCATTTTCTTTTACTTCCTACTTCCACTCCACTACATTTTGGAGGCAAATGTTTTACTTTTTACTCCATTACATTAATTGAATAACATAAGTTACTAGTTACTCTGCAGATTACATGTTGCAGCAGAGCCTAAAGCTAATTTGATATCGGAAACCTAAAGTCTCATTGTGTTAAAATATTACTTTGGAAAAAGTGAACGTGACCCATATATCTTCACTTTTACTCAATTAGGACTTTTGGGTACTTTTTACACCACTGGTAGAAACATGGTGATGCAACATGGAAGAGGACCTGCTCTCTGTTTATATAAAAGACTCATTCTCAGGTAATGAAAAAACAACAACTAATAGTGTAGGGTGATTATACATCAATAAGAAATATAATTATTAATATTATATTCTGTTTCTGCCTGTGGATCCCACTAAATCCACCTGAATTCTGCACCTTCAAGTTGTGATATTTTCAGTTATAGATGTGCAGTGTCGTCTTTCATTAGCAGAAATGTGCGCACACATTATGTAACAGTATGATTCACACAACCTCAACATATATAACAGTGCTCCAAATCCCTCCTTTCATCTTATTGAAAACCCTCTCATGCTACACTGCACTGAAGACTCACTGTGTCCCATCTGCAGCCTTGAGTCTAACATCCTATACTTATGTATAGGGGAGTTCGTCCTATAGTTTCCCCTTGCACTGTTCACGTCCTTGTTTTATAGAACATATGCAGCGAAAAAAGAGCTGGTGTAGAGGTGAATCACTGACACACATACACCATATTTGTGTCCTTACACTATTGTCACCCAGACAATTTCCAGGACTGCTTTGAAGGAGTTCATAAAAGTGATGTTATTTCAAAATATGAATCTAAGAGAAGTGCTTGGTGCTACTGTTATCCTTTGGTGAGGGCTACAGGGGTGATAAGTGGCGTATAGAAAAGCTCAAATGTGTTGGGAAGCAAAACCTGCACTTTCACTCAAGGTTCCTCGCTGTAAGACTTGGTGCATAGCAGTTTGGGATTAAGGGACACAGCTGGGGACAAAGAAAACTGAGTTGGCTATGATTTGCTGTGTAACATACATACCAAGCACAGTTCTACCTGGCACTGCAGAAAACTAGAAAGCAGTGGGAAGAAAAAATGCAATGCAGCACTTTGATCCATTTTCAGGTGCGTCGCGGCCACATGGCGCTCCTGTGATATAAATTGCCGTGGAGCTACAGTAAATAAATAAATAAAAACACAAAGTTGCTAGACCACGTTTGAGGTTATAGGATTGTAATTTAACTCAATATTCACACAGAGGACAAGGTAACAAGCATAAAATCCTCTACACCTGGCTGTGGCGCGTGTCCAACTGGCTGTCGGCAGCATGGAGCCGGCAGCAGCAGGCCTGGGGACTAAAGCGACATGCCACATGCGTTTTTTTGTTTTTTTTGTTCCCCCTGCTGGTGCTACTCCCATTGAGACTTATTGTTTTATTCTGTCACTTATTCGCTTCATGGCTGCCCTAATCTAATGCAATTTAAACCACTTACATTTTTCATACAGTGCACATTAGCGGGTTAGTACTGCCTGAGTGGGCCAGGTTAAGGACCTTCCTGAAGGGCATTGTCACTGTTTCACACATCTCTGGACTTATCCGCTGCCTTATACACTTTGTTCTACTCTCTCTTTCTCCCCCTGAGCGTGGAGTGGATGCAAGGGCTACTTCACGCTGGGGCTCCTCAATGTGTGGCTCAAAACCCATTTGCAGGCTTGAATGGCCTGGTTCCAGTCCAAAATACAGCCTTTTGTTTTCGTGTCTTTTTTCTCTTTTATTGACTGGACAGTATATCACACTGCACGAGAGGAAAGGCCCAGAGTGAGGTGGTACTGGAAATAAAGACAAACATAAATCTCTCAGTGGGCTCACCTATAAGCCAGAGCATAATGCTATCTAGTAAATGACAGAGTTGTGGCTCAACATTAACATCACATATACAGTAGCTGGCAGGACGGAGATAATGAATTGTGAGGTGACTTTATTTGTGTGTGTTTATGAGGGTGTTCAGGCCCGATGAGCATGTCCCACCTTGTAAAGGGACCCTCCCCTCGCTCACTTTGTACAGCTTGTTAACTTATAGGGTTGGCAGTGCAAGGCCAGGCCTTACTTTACCTTCAGTATTCACGATTATACAATAGTTATGCTTTAATTATGGAGCGCTGTGTGTGGATTAAGGTGAGATAAGTCTATCAGGGGCACGGCACAAAAAACAGATGTAAGCTGGCCTTTTAAACATTATCGAATGAATATTATTTTGTAATCCTGGCTGCAAAGGATTAAAGGGGACATTACAGGTGATAACAGATTTTTCATGCATGGGTCAGTTTGGAGACTTGGAGCTCCATTTGCCTGTCTTCTTTCAGTATAGTGCAAAGATTAAAAAATGTCCCAAAATGCACATTTAGGTGTTTATTTTAGTTCAAATTTCTCTTCTGGATATGTATGCAAATCCTGCACATATTTAATTAGTTATCCTCATTTGCACATTTAAACATAAAAATCATCAGAACACAAGAATTTTGAGCCTGGCTTTATCTAATGTTCAGATTTATGTTCTTGAAATGTATGCCAAGTGGTGCATTTTTAATTACACCATTTGCATATTTGAACATGAAATTTCAGAAAACGTGTAATACATAAATAATCGTCTAAATGTAAGTTATCGTCTGGGGAAATTTCATTTTGATGTCTATTAGTTGAACGTTTTACTCTATTCACATTTGTCTAAAGTAGATATATTTAAATGCCACTGATTGGTTGTTTCTCAAACTCTGAACCAGAAAACTACACTTCAGTTGCACTGCACCTCACCAAACTTCCCAGATTTATTCCTGTCAATATTCTGAAGGTTTTTACAGAGGGGTTTGCTCATATATCATACATAGCCTGATTTATATAACACTTTAATCCTAAAAAAACAGGGCAGAATTTTTATGGCTGCTGAAGAGTGTTTTTTTGAGTGATAAATAGCGATATCCAAAATCCCCTCTGTAAGAACCTTCGACTCTAATGTGTCAACAAAAAGAGCTTCATCTAATGTTCAGATTTCTGTTCTTGAAATGTATGCCAACTTGTGCATTTTTGATTAGCGAATGCCTAATTTGCATATTTAAACGCGACATTTCAGAAAACCTGAAATATAGAAATTATGTTAATGTAAGAAATCAACTGGGGAAGATTCATGGAGGTATTCGGTATATAGTTTTTATTATTTTTTAACCAGAAATCTACACTTCTATTACATTTGCATGCACCAAACCTCCCAGGTTTATTCCCATCTATATTATGAAGGTTTTTCCAGAGGGGTTTGTTCATATTTCATTCATAGCCTGATTTATATCACATTCTATTCATAAAAACATGGTGAGAGTGGAATTTTTATGGCTGTAGAGAGTATGTTCTGATTTATGGAGTGATGTATAGAGAGATCAAAATTCCCTCTGTAAGAACATTTGACTAATGTATCAACAAAAAGAAACATGAATTTTGAACCTGGCAGTGTTCAGATTTGTTCTTGAAATGTAAAAATGGGGCATTTTTGATATGATAATGCCTCATTCAACATAAAAATATCAGAAAACTTGTAATACAAAAAAAATAATTGTCTTATGTAAGTAATCAACTGGGGGAGTTTCATGGTGATATCTATTAGTTAAAATTTTCACCCCGTTCACCTGTAGTGTCTCCCCTGGCCTTGCACTTCATCACTCTCTTGCCCTCCTTCCCCTGTTTTTGCAGCCTCCATCCTTCTCCTCCATCCCACTGGTCTATCACGCCAGCGTGGCGGTTGTCAGAGATGGAGGAGAGTATTCTGGCTATAGAAACTCGCATCGATCCGCTCGCCCGCAGTCCACACCCCAAACCTGCTGACTCCTGGCAGAAAATAAAAGGAGACAAAAAAAAAGAAAAAAAATTCAACCCTCAGCTCTTTCCTTGCCTCTCCACCCCTCCGCTATCACAACCATCAACAATACAGGTCACTCCTTCACTCTTTGGTCCCTCTTCCTTCCTCACGATCATACCTGCCATTTTCCATCTCGCCCTTTTCTCTCCCCGACAACACTTCTCCTATATCAGATGTGACTTTCCCCTGTGTTTGCTCCCCTGTTCAGCATTTTTTTTTTTTCATCCCGGGATCCAATTTTCCAATTCCCCTCCCCATCTCTCATATTTCCACCTCCTGCCCATCTATCTTTCAGCCTGTCCTCTTTGCATCTCCTCCTTTCTGCTACCCTCTGCACATCCATTGCTCTGTGTACACAAACGATCAAACACACACTCACATACACACAGTCATTTCTCCCTGTCTCCCCCCCTGCTGTTTGCAGCACATATTGGAGGCTCAGTCATAGGGGATTAGCCACAGACTTGATCAGAGTCTCTGTGGTTGCCAAGGTTGAATCTGTGGCATTAAGATTTACACCAGACACTTAATAACACACACGTTGGGGTCTTGAGCCTGATGTCTGTATTACAGCTTTACGGGGCAGGCTGGACTGCTCATTGTTTGGTTTCTTGTCCTTTTTGAAGACATTTCAATAATGAGAGACCTGCAAGTCACACATCACTTCTGCTACAATATTTTAATCCGAGTTTTTTCGCATGTGCCAATTGCCTGATCGCATTATCTTTCATTACCTGGTTGCCCTCTGGGTGTCACATTATCAAGTGAGCTGGTACAAGTTACAAAAATACTCAAGTTCATGAAACCAGTTAACAAGCTGTAGTTCAAAAGAGAAATCTGTCATAAGAACAAAAAGACACCAACCCTCACATGTTTGGTAAGGGAACAAAATTAAAAAAGACAAAAAGACCTTAACACTTTGCACCCTTGGTATTTTCAAGATATTTAATCATACATTTCAGATAATTATTTGCTCATTCAGAACACTTTGAAAAGACTCTTCAAATATTTAAAAAAATCCAGGATTTCAAAGAGAAAGTGCAAAGTTTCTTTTTCATGAAAGATACAGAGCTAACCCACTGCTGTGCACACTGTGTGCACATGTGCCCTAGAATATCTAACTTTTTATCTCTCTGCTAGAACAAAGGTGTGATTTATACATTACTGGAAAGGCCCCTTGAGGCAAATTGTGATTTGTGAAATTGCAGCCCAGTCACCTCAGTCTGCATACAAATAACAAGATGAAGCTTTCAAATTGCGTGCACTTTCATTCTGCGTGCAGGTGATTCACCTATCATTTCCATTAATTTCTGTGGAAAATTGATGAGCCCAAATGGCATACATGCAGAACGTCGATATAAAGAGTGAGAATATCAAACACTTAATCCTGGTTCTCATTTTCCATGTGCTCCCTTGAACCTCAGAACAGAGTTACAAGGGGTAGTCGTTGAAATCCCTCCCTATGAAATGGGACACCCCTTCAAGACATCAGTTGTGATCATGTACGTGTGAACAGAAGCAACCAGACCTTTCCAACATGCTGTCTTCATCTGTGGTGATTTCTCTAACAGGCTAACATTAACAACCGTGCTCCAACGCTGCCAGTCTGCACTGATGTTAGAGGAGCGATATCGAGTGCAGCAACTTCGCTGTTGGAAGTTACATTTCGGGCATCATATAGTCTACCTGCAAGCCGGAGAAATGCAATATTGAAAAGCAGCAAAATGCAGGACTGTCAGCCAGTGATAACAATTTAATGTTAGCTAGCTGGCTAGTTGGCTACCAAGACAAACTTGTAGCAATTGTTTTATGCTTTTATAAAGAGAAAGACCATCATACATTGAAATGACAGAATTCTCATAATCCTCGGTTGGAAGTGTGCCTCTGTTTGGAAGGCCGTAACACTTTGTCTATATCCCAACGAGAATCGGAGCACCCTACCCCGAGGCTCGAAAGTGCAATTTGGAGGGGAAAGGTTAAGTGGTAGGGGCAAAGGGTGTATTGGGATTGGGATTGGGCCCAAGTAGGGTGGAGGTAGGGGTTGATTAATGGGTATAACAAACAGAAGACTTTCAGCCAGCAGTCCGGTGTTTGTGTCCTGTGCGAAACCAATGGTCAAGGTTGTTTCAGCTTATGTTTAAAGGTGAATGAAAGTAACATATTTAACTTCTGTACATTTTCCTGTCCAAGTAGTTTTGTTTCTTCAACCGAACCAAACTGTGACTGTTGCATGTTTAATTTTATTAACATGATGACAGAGGTCTCCTGACTACTGTTCTTTGGAGAAGTTAATGGAAGGATTGGTGTGTAACCTGCATGCAAAATGTGACTTTTGTGTATGCACTGCAAGCAATTTGAGAGAGTAAAGTTGTGTTATTTGTATGCAGATTGATGAGACATGGTTGGATATTGGGCTATATAAACAAGACTGAAAAGACATACTAATTCTGCTGATTGGTTTGTCAATATGCTCTATTTTTCACCCATCATGAATTGTATTTGAATTGTGAAAAGACTCTCAGTGACCCTGTTGAGAGCTGCTTTTGCCTGTGCGTTGTGCATTAACACAGAAGCCCTGTGATTTGATGTATTGCATATTCACTGTCCAATAAGCAAGGCGGGAGCACATTAAACATTCAGTTTTCCATCATACAGTCCTAATTTATAGAGCGTTTTCATCAAAGTCTGTGCCAAGCTGCAAGATTAATGGGTGTCGTGTCTTCTGATGTGGATTGATGCTGGACGACAGGAGAATCAGTAACAATTCAGCACGCGTCTGTTTACAGTTTGGTATGCAGCCATGCTATTACGATACAGCGGCTGCCAATGAGTTGACAGTCAGAAGGCTAAGAGCTTCCCTTCTCCCTACTCTGATAAGACAGATCTGATCCGCTCCTATGCTTGGCTGATGTCAGCAGTATCATTAGAATAAATGAATCACCATATTGCACTGTCTCTGCTTCTTCGCTTCATGCATACAAGAGGAGGCGTCTGTTGGCAGAAACCTGTGTACACTGTCTGTTATTTTGTTTTTCATTTATTGACCTCTGCGCAAGAACACACGCGTTCAAGCTCTCCAAAAAAAGCCTGTTTATTTACACAAATGAGTGTACGTGTTCCTCGTTAGGCCTCCAAACGAGGTCTTAATTAGTTAATTGGCTTATTACGCCCATTGCTCCCAGGGCAGCCGGTGTGGGTTGGCTGTCATTCATCGGAGGCCTCTGCAAACAGTAAAAGAGGGGGAGTTTGTCTGCACCAATGGCATACACGTGGGGGAGGGTACGGGAGGAAGCGCCGAGAGAAAAATGTGGCGGTCGCTGGTTGATTTAATAAAGTGTGGCAGTTCAGTGGCTCGCCATTCCAGAGTGGGACGGTCGCAATCTCTCAGTCTGCCCTCAGTCTCACAGCCGAACAGTGGGTGAGGGGTGACTTTCAATTAGCAGAATGAGCCTAATTAATCAGCGAGGAGGTGATCTGTAATGGGAACCAGCAGCATCGCCCGCTCATCACTGAGACAGGGTGAGAGGTTTTGCTGCTTCTGTCGCCATGTCGCGGTGACCTTCACTGCTACAGCTGGGGACCCACAAAGTGCACACATGACAGCCCAGAATCACTATCACACTCATTAACGAGCAATATGCTAGAAATTTCTTTCGTTGTCGTACATATTGCAAGTGACCTGCGCGGGACGCCTACACGGTTTGGAGCATGAAGGGAACGTTTTCCCATCGCGTCGTCTGTGTTAAAAATTGACTCCTCGAATTCATCACATGGTGTTTTCCCTAGATGTAACAACCTCTTGGCTCTCGAAGAAAAAAAAAAAGAAAACATACTTTTACTTTGTGCAAGTTGCAGAATATTTTCCTTGATGTCTCGCTCTTAAAATTGGCCAAGCAGAGGGGCTGCAAACATTTCAGACTGAAGGAGATTTATGTTGATTGACGGAGCCTCCTGAAGCGGTGACTTGGAAGGACTGAAGAAGTCTCTCAGAGCCGGAGAGTTTATTAAAAATCTCAGAGGTTATATTTCAGGTTAAGCCCAACATTCGTTTTTTTTTTTTTTTTTATAATCCAAAGAAGCTGATTTAAAAAAGATGAAGTCCCAAGGACCGCCAGGCATGTTTGGCTCTGCAGACCTGTCAGGGTGTAAAGACTGCACTCACCAGAAAAACAACTGCACCAGTCATATATTCAAAAGGCAACCTATCTCTTCTCCTAACCCTAACCAAGTATCCTCAGTACTGCATTCAAATTCAGTGCTTTATTAATCCCACTTGGGGTCATACATGAGTAGAGCTCAATAATACGGCTCGCGCATCAGAAAATGCTCATACGGTCGGGTAAGTTTTTTGGAAAGGTCAAAAGGTTTAATTCAACTTATTTGGTTGTGGGTGTGATGATATGTCAACTATGAAGGAGGAACTCATTAAAAAGTCCAGAAGTTTTATTCAGAAATTGATTATGATTCTCCAGAAGCATCTGATGCAGGGTTTATCTGTAATTTTTCTGAGTCATTCAACGGGACTCAGTGGTTAAAAGTTATTTTCCATTATTTATATCAGCCTCTGGGCTCTGCACTGTAAGCATTGATATAATACACTAATTACCCTCATATGTGTATTCGCATGTTTGCATGTTCATACAATCCAGAGGCATGTTGTAATGCACATGTGAGCAAAGACGTATTTAGTCATGAGTAAATGTATGTAGGGAGCTTGCGTGTGTGTGTGTGTGTTTGCGCCGTTCGTATTTATGAGGTGTGTACTTGAGTTACTGGAAACGGCGTGGGTGTTGATGGTGCATTCATATTGGCAGTGGACTCCCTCTTAAGGCTAAAATGTTTGCACTTGACTAAAAGCAGAACACCCACACGCGCCCAGGCTTTTCATAACTAGCTGGCTGTTATACAAGTTGAATGCTGATGCTAGCAGCTCCATGGGATCTGTCCTTTTCTTTCTGTTTCTGCTTCTTTCTCTCCGTGGTGATACCAGCAGCATAGGTCTCCTCAGAAGCAAAGTTTCACAAATGGTGTTACAAGGGCACAAATTATCGTCAAATCCATTTGCTTTCTATTCATCACCGTAGCATTGTGTTTTGTTTAATTGACTGTGAACCTGCTGGTGTGCATCCAGCTCGTGTTCGGCAGACGCCAGGCCTTACAAATGAGTCTGGGGGGAAAAAAGAACCGGCAACAAATTAGCCAATTCGCATGCATGTCAGGGCGCTGCATTTAGGGTGATGGTGGAATGATGGACAGCAGAAAAAGAACAACAGAAAAACAACCTGTACTGTGAGATGATCTGATGGCAGCAGCTTTTCTTCTACACAATCACCCAGGATTATTGACTACATTTACATGCACACTGTATTTCTACTAGTATTCAGAATATGACAGGTCATGTCAGCAGCATATTCCAATTTAGATCTTATTTCAAATGTAGCATTTTCCCTTTTTTAAAACATTTATTTATCTTTATTAGCCAGAGGTACCCAGCTCAGACTAAATGGTGCATATTCCAATAAAGACATATGGGATATGCTGATATTATCTGGGCTTTAACAGCCCGTTCTGTATATGCGTCTCAATTAGGTTGGTACAATTAATCAAAATATTGTCCAGTTGCAATATCTCCAAGTGCACTACCCTAATTATATAATAATATCCACCAGCACTGTTGCCTCACAGCAAGAAGGTCCTTGGTTCGAATCTCGGCTGGGGCGGGGTCCTTTCTGAGTTTGCATGTTCCCTGGTGCTCTGGTTTCCCCCACCAACGAAACATGTATCCAACCATTTATAGTCTGTAACCACTAATCCTTTGCAGGATTCACGGGGGCCTATCCCAGCCGACATTTGGCGAGCGGCGGGGCGCACCCTGGACGAGTCGCCAGTTCATCACAGGGCAGAAGGATAAACAACCATTCATGCACACATTCACACCTACAGGCAATTTAGAGCGACAGCTTAACTTCACATGCATGTCTTTGGATTGTGGGAGGAAGCTGGAGTGCCCGGAGAGAACCCTGGCACACAGAAAGGGCCCGCCCCAGCCGGGTCACGAACCCAGGACCTCTTACTATACAGTGAGCCCGGCCCTGTACATGTACATTAAGTTCATTCTTTTGGCATTGGCTGCCAGCCGCTATTGTTGGCTGTCTATTGCTCCTCCGGGATGGGTTAAATGCAGAGAACCAGTTTCACAATGTTGTACGTTGTATGATATGAGTCAATGTTTGATAAAGGTAAAATATGTGACAAGATGACATTATAATGAAGTACTGTAGTGCTGCAGAGATGCTCTGGCCTGGCCTATAAATTGTGTTCTCATGATGTAAGAAAACATGTCTGTGGTCTGAAGGCGAAACCAACTACTATTAAACATTGTGAAAGGATAGGATATCAACAGGTTGTTGGATATGTGACCTTTTCAAGATGGTATTTCGAAGGAGAAGAAAAGGAAGGCTGTGTAAACACAATCGAACGAGTCTGCCACCAATGGAAAAACCCAAACGGCTCCAGCCTTTACTTTTCCATATTCTCACATGACAAACGGCACATTAGGGCATGCTGATCGGAGTATGCACGACTGCATGTTAACAGGAAAATTAGTGGAATATTCAGTTTCATCAGCCATGTAAACAGCTTTGTAGGGATGCTGTCTTTTTCAGAGTAAGAACAAAAACTGGAATATTTTGTGCATGTAAATGTGAGGAGTATCAGCTCTGCTTCTCCGAGTTCATTTCTCCCCAGTCTTCTAATTACAGAGGTACATGCTCATAAAAACATGCTTTTCTGTTTCTATCCTGTTGCATTTTAATTTATGCTCATGCACTTAAAAGAGGCAAACACTCGTGACATTGAAATTCATTTGCAAGACTCTGAGTGGAAGGTGAAGAGACAATGAGCGAGAAAGCAAGAGAGAGAGAGTGAAAAGACATCGTGTGAGTGACTGCAGATATTTACGATTTCTTCACTTGATTTGACTGTAGCCCTCCGAGAGAATGAGTCTCTGTGTATCTCTGCAACCAGTGACATGGAGTGGCAAGGAGGTCACAGATCACTGGGTTTAATTGTCCCGGATGGGCGGCACCAGGGGGCAACACTGGGACTGCTTTACTCGACTTGGTCAATATGTGCTGCCTGTGTATGTGTTTGCGTGTGTGTGTGTGAGAGAGAGAGAAAGACAGTAAGATAGAGAGAGAAAGAGATGGAAAGTGAGTGGCATTTTCCTCCTACTTGCTTTCTGTTTTAACTCTCAACCCATCAAATGTCTCATCATGTTAGCATCTCTTTGTCACTCCCTCCACAACACAACTCCAGGGCCTGTTTCATTAGCTGCTATTTTCAGCTGCAGCCCCTGTTGTCTTCCTTAAATTATACTTAGTTATGAGTTATGAGCCCGCCGACTTCAAGAATCCTGTCAGGAATTCAGTCTCATTTGACCCTTTTCCCAGAAGGTGGTTTGTGGAGTGCAATCATGCGTCGGCTCGGGCTTGCCGCCTGTCGCTCATGTTGACAGTTTTTTCTTTTTTTTTTTCATATGCTCACACTGAGCGGCAGGCCACCATGCATTTTTATGCCTCCATCAAATGGAAATGAGCGCTGATATACCCATCTGAACGACATTTAAAAGTTTACAAGTGTGGTTTGACTTGGCAGGGGAGATGCACTAAAAGCCAGCTCGGGACTTCTTTTGACAGTGGTGAACACAAGCTCTTACTTGAGCACTCGTGTTTTCAGGAAGCTGTATGAGTGGCCCTGGCTGTTCAGATAATTAGCAAATCAAGTGGTTTCTCTATAAGTCAGTAAGCCCATCATGTTCGCCTCCTAGCAAGCTGATACTGACAGGCATGCATTTAATAACTATAATTAGCAATATCCCCTTTTCCCTCATTCTGACACGAGTTCATCTGCACGCAGTACGGATTGTTGTGCAAAGATTTATGTCCAAGCTAATGCATTGCTTTGCAGTGTAGGAAATCCCCATTATCCATATAGCTACGGCGGAGCTTATCAGAGCAACGCTGTATCCATTCGTTTTCTTACAAATCGGCTAATAATTACACAGAATTGGTAATTATCCACTGTAATAGTTACCAGTATCACAGTATCAATAACTTTGATCCATGATCACTGACTTTATGAAACACATGTCTACAACTGTAACTGTTTGCTCTTACTGCAAAAATTAATACAATGAAATGATTTCTAACAAGACCCGGGCTTAAAAAAGTGTGTCGTTGCTAATTTGCTTGATTTAATCATTATTTTGAACTTTTCTTACATGATCCAGCTTACAGTACACGAGGTCACAACATATTTTGATAATATCCCAAACTCAAACACCCTTTCTTGTCATGTCAGAAGAAATTAATCACCTGGGTACTTCTCAGATATTCTTGAAACTTAGTAAAGAGCACTGTACTTGAACTATTTCACAGGGTAAATTAATTAAAACTCTCACACAGACAGTGAGTCATTAAATTTCATTTGTTCATACAGCTGGATAGGATCCTACTGAGGACAACTATATCCAAGTATTTTTCCCACAGAGCAATTCACCACCTGGCATCAAAAGCCTGGTCCAATATCAGCGTCTCCTGCATCAGCCCGAGCTGTGCCAAAAACTCATTAGAACTTCCACCGAGCAGAAATGAGTGTCGCGGGACATGGGGAACGGGGAGTAAGCGATACAATTGACTTTCAAACATTTTGAGCGAGTAGAGCCCACACAACGATACAGAACCAGAATTGTTATCACGTGTGGAACCGGATGAGTCACTTTGGATTGGAGAAGCAATTCACAAGGGGGAGCTCTAGGATGGCGCTGTGGGCTTAGCGGACTGATCAGCCGGGAAACAGGTAGAATCAGAGGCAGGGAGCATCAGGAAACACCAGCTATGATGGATGAGCTTTAGACCCACGCTAATGCTAACTCCTGGCAACGCCGCATCGCCTGTCCCCAGCCATATTCAACTGAAAGGAGAAAATGAGGGGTACAAAAAGCGTTAAAGGAAGGAATCAAATTGAAGCACACCAGCAACCCTTTCTTATCTTGTAAATCCCAGCCTGCAGTTCATTGATGCTGCCTGTCCAGTGCATGTGTAATAACTCAGCTCTGCTCTGCATGGCAGAGTTAGTAACACGCTTGAACGGACTAATTAAAGGGATCACTGTAAATCATCTCTGTGGATGCCTAGCGGACGAACCCCATCCAACTCTCTGACCTTTAGCCTATGCCAGCCAACTCTACTCACTACAGTTGCCCGCTGACTGGTCCACTGGATTCAGGCTAACAAGCTATTAGACCATCCAGATGGTTCCGGTGGCTGGGGGAACAGGCTTAAAACAAGGCTGGTCCATTGTCTGCTACAGCGCTGTGTGTGGCAAAATGTCTGAAGCCATTTTGTCTCCACGGAAGCCGTCTCAAGCTCATGGTTGCAGGCTGATATGAAGTGAAAAAAGACAATTCCATGCGCTTTTCCTTGAAGTCATTTCACACGCACTTATAATCTCTTTAGAGGGAAGAAGAAGAAAGCTACTGCTGCTGCTCCTTTTGTTTCCCCTCTTCTCCATCAGAAGCATTCTGGAAAGGAAGCAAACTGGAACAAAGAGACAACAGGGACCAACACAGAAAAATAAATCTGCTGATTTAATCAGGCTGCTAGGCCTGTCTCTCACCAAGTGGGCTTTATCCCTGCCTCCAAGACAGGAGGGAGCTCCGACAGCAACAACCAGCGTCTCACTGATCTAGTGTAACCAGAGAGGAGATAATGTCACTCCTCTGGAGGGCATGCAAGTTCAGGTACTCTTTAATTATCAGCTCATTAGGATGTGTCTTCAAGTCTTAAAAAACTGAATAAAACAGCCAGTGTGAGTTATTAACCAAATGACCAGTTGAATTTGGTAATTAAAGCCGGGAGTGGAGAGGAAATAAGCAAGCCAGTTGGACACTCGGGAGGCAGTCGGACCACACCTGGTGCTGGCTAACCTTCTCCTATGAGACGCTCTCGCCCACGGAGCCTCAACATGCTCCCACAGCTGCAGGCCCAGTAGGAGATCCCGGCACTAGAGGACCAATTTAGAGCCAAGTTGGACGATTGAATCGTAGGAATAAGACTGGCTGAGCATATGAAATGCATAATTTCTCACCAGTCCTACTCACTGATCTCATCATGAAATCCTGCAGGAGAGAAACTGGGTCTCGATGTGCTATTCAAGTACTCCAACAGCGCCTTGATGTAAATACATGTTGGGTAACAAGGAGGAGGAACACAACAGAGCCAGGTTTTCCAGCCTCTGGGGAAATCATGGCTTCAAGCAGCGTCCACCATCCGACAGAGAGAGGCCCTCAGATTCATAAACAAGACCGGGGTATTTAGGCGGAAAAGGAAAGCAGGGGGCTTTGATTTAATCTTCGTCAATGTCAGGCACTTTGTGACAGCTGATGGGGAGATATACAGTGGACTGTGTACCATTTAACCCACATGACACACTCTCTGATTCGCAGTGGCTGTCTGACAGACACCCTGCTTCAGCCAGATGAGCTGACTGACACAGTGACTCACAGCAACACCAAGTCTCATTACAGGTGGGGGAGGAGAGGAGGCCCACGAGGCTTTTCTTGGAGCCTCGCACCCCTCTTATACTTCTGGAGGCGTGGGCCGGGATGCTAAGGAGGCCAACAGAGGAGGTTGTGTGTACAGATTGCTCTTCTCTGGTCTAGAGGTGAATGGATCCCAATGAAAGAGTGAGTGAACGGCGATATCATCAATGGAGGCAACAAGCGGTCGTCTCTCCAGACCTGAGGAGGTGTGTTTGTCTTTTTCAGATCAATAGCCCTTACAATGATGCCCTGAAAGACAATTTATGAGGCATAAAGGACAGACACATTGGTTCAGCTCCAACTGCCCACCCCAACCCCCTGAGATTCCTCTCTCTGATTCTCTTCTATTCTATTTTTTACCCTTTCACACACTCTCACCTCTGATTTTTCCCTCATTGTCATTTGGCTTGCGCTCAGGTTGCTTATCTCCTGATTTGGCAGTCACATTATCTAACTACTCCTCCATCTTCTAGTGTCGTCTTCCTCTGTCCCTCCTTTGTCTCTCCACAGCGACATCTCTTTCGCCCTCCTTCCTTCCCCTCTTTCATTAACTCCTCCTCTCTTTCGCCTTTGCCTCTCTCCCTTCTCTCCCCTCTCTCTGTGTGCCACTGTGCCAGCTGTGTGATGAGCCAGGGGCTGATAAGCGGTGGTCAGCCTCTCTCCAGATGGCAGCCTGAGCAGCAGCTGCCTGGGGGGTGGGAGGGTGGGTGGTGATGAGAGGGAGGGAAGGGTGGGGGGGGGGGGGGGGTGTCAGGGAGGAAGATGGGGAGCGTGGGGATGATTACAGTTTTGTTGCATTTCCAGGTGAAAATGGGCACACACTAAAGAAAATCAATTGTCGGCAGCATGCTATGGTCTGCCTGCTGAGCCGCTGTGCGACACACACACACACGGGCTGCCTCGCTGCTGTGTGGTTTCCGCTCTGTCGCCGGAGGTGCTGTGTCGATGGTTCGGCTTTGTGGAGTCGTCACTGAAGAACGCCGCCTCTGGTTCTGGAAGTGGCGTGCATGCCTTCCCATATGACATCCCTCTGCCATGGTTGCCTGGAGGAAAGAGTCTCAATGGGGTATCGCCTCCATATGCGGAAGAGGCAGTGATCTAAGTGTGAGCAACGCCATTTGTTCAGGTTAAGCGGGCTTGTTATGCAACCGCATGAATTTGTCAAAACGAAGTCTGGAACAAAAAACATATCCTCCTACAACATTCGCTTCGATGTGAGTCACTGATGTGCCATCATACCCTAGTACGTGATGTAACCCTAATTCCTTTCATCTGCAGAGCTGGATATGAAATCAGTGGCCTTTTGTTCTAGTCAATGTGCTCAGTCACGGTCCTGGCTTGTTTCTATGGGTATTCACTGTGTGGGTCTGAGTGAGAGGCCAATGCAAGGGAAGAACACTTAAAACAGTCAATAGTTTAAGCAGTTTCAGCAAAGCCAAAGTGGAATTCCTCACATGACCAACTTCTGCAATTGACATTCTCATAAATCTTTGAAATAAAAGTGAAATTCAATACAAACTCTTGTGTAAGCAGTGTCTCTTTCTACCTTCCACACTGAAAACTTGCCACACAGACGATAATATGACACATACTGACTGGCACCCACTCATGCGCATGTTCACCTCACTTGCTCTGTTGATCCCCTCAGAATGTTTATACCATTTCCTCCAATTCCTCCCCTCTCCTCAGCCCCCCCTTTTAAATTTGGATCCAAACAGGGGCTAAACTCTCTCAGCAGCTCCTCCATCCACTTCAAACAAGGCCTGTTTTCTTAGAGCTGGCGGTGGGAAAAGCCAGCACCAATGGAGAGTCTCCAAGGGACTTGTATGAGAGGCATACAAGAGAAAAAAAGGATGGGATAGTCAGATTGGAAAGAGGAGGATTGGGGAGAGAAAGGAGTGAGGAGAGATACCCCTTGTGCATTACAATGAGGAGACCATTCAATTAGCGTCGCTTTATGGCCCCTGATGTTGATTACCTCAGACAGGCCAGCAAGTCCCATCCTTTTACTGATTAAAACCAAGAGGAGCACAGCAATGAGACACTTGGAGGGATTGGTCAGACAGTGGAGGCTTTCTAATTTCTGTTTCATAAGCAAGGAGAAACAAGGTCAATATATTCTTGGAAACAAAGCCCACTTGTGTGTGTCACTCTCACCACCAGGTAATTGGATGTAAATGGAACACAAGCTGCGAAAAGCACAGTCACTAGGTGTTTTTGTGAAATGGTCTTAGTATGTATGTCTCACATCGTTCCCGTCCGACAGGGAAAGTGGCGGTCGACACGTGATTAATTACACTCAAAAATGTCATTACCACCTACGGGGTAATCAGACCGGCCTCCGGAGGGGTTCTCTGCTGATTGCCAAATGTGTCAACAGTGACAGTCTTTGATGATGGTCCGGTTCCATGTGCATCATGGCAGATGATTCTCAATTTAGAGAACGGTGGCAGCTCTGTGACTCCAGTTCATCAAATCAGCAGTCATATTATTTACCCTTTAAATGGGGCAGTCACTACTGTATGCAGTCTTTCAAGCCATAGCAGGTATTCCTCACTGCACTGCCTGTCCTCCTGTGTGTGCACGCTGATGTGATAATTGGTCCCATTGTATTTTTTCTGCAGGAAAAGCACTGTCAAATACGATAAAAGCTGTAGATATGTGAGTGTTAGAAAAGCTAGATCACTGTTGTCTGGTTGGGAGTTTTGCGCTATCAGTTAGGAGACATCCAGTGGCAGCAGGTAAATCAGAAAGACATGCGGTGCACCCGCATGTCTTGCGAGTACCTAAAAATATTCAGCATTTGTTTGAGTTCTCACCTGCTTTCATGTTTGTCCCACAATGTTTTCATGGCATCACTCAAGGTGACACTGCCATCAGATGTCAAGTAGAATAATTGTGGGCACCGGAAAATAAACACAGACATTAGCGCCGCAAAGGCCACTTGCAGCAAAGTCTGTGTCTTGTCTGCCTGCTAAAAAGAACTGTGACAGACAGTTTTGACATCCAATATGGGGGACGAGGTGAGAAGCAGTGGGAGGAAGGGAAGGCGAGGAGCAGAGTGAGGAGGCAGAGCTGGCGCGTGGGGTTTTTAATCACAGTTTTGCCAGTGCCGCCGCCTGCATGTCAGCGATGTTTGTTGCTTATTTAATAATTCATCCCAAAGCCACTGACCCACTCAATTAAATCCCCCACAAATACATCTTACATTTTTTCCTTTCCTCCAAGAACGTGAAGTAGAGAAGACAAATAAATATTGCAATTTCAATATTCAAACAGTTGCGGGGAGGGATAAACAAGTGGGGAGGATTGGTAAATATGATTGCTTCGGTAATTAAAGAAAGAAGGCGAGGAAGGAGTCCGGGAAAAAAAAGGGAAAGGGGAATGGACAGGAGGATGCGTTAGTCATATCTGAAACGCTTTTTGTGACAAGATTACACAAAGAAAAATAGAAGCGGATTACAGAGGGGCGAGAGGGGAACAGGAGGAGAAACTGGAGAAGGAGGAGGAGGCAGGGATTGGACGAGGTCTCGGAGGCCCTGGGGTGTAGATTTAGACCGCCATGACCTCGGCGCTGAAGCCCAGCAGATGAGGTGTGCGTGTGTATTTGTGTATAAGGGTAGATATTTCTGTGCACAGATTTGTGTGGGCGTAGCGAAGAGTGTGTGGAACAAAGAAAGATGAGAGGGAATAAGGGTGAGATATAAAACAAATATACCGTGAAAGGTTTATGTTGGTGGTTCTGTCTACTGTACTGTATAAATGCGTGGTGGGTGATAGCTGCTGTTTGTGTATGCGTGTGCGCGTATGTGTGTGCGCGCATGTGTGTGTGTGTGTGTGTGTGTGTGCAAAGCTTTGATTGAGTGTGACTCAGTTTTCAGTAGGGGATTTTTTTTTCAGAACGAGGATACCCATCAACCTCCCCATTGAGTCCCTCATGGCCTTTGCTGCCACAGCTTTGATGGGGGGCATAAGCCAGCGCTCGTGTGCGTGTGTGTCACTGTATGTGTGGTGTGTGTTTGCATGTGCATTTTGTGTGTGTTTATAAGCGTTATATGCGCGCGTGCCTGCGGGTGCACTGCGGTTCACCGCTCTTCTGAACCCCATTCAAAAGCGTGGGCAGCGATGGAAAGTGAACAGCGGGCGGACGCTCGCTGAGGTGCAGGGAGGGTGGAGAGGTGTTTTTCGCGGGGCGTCGGAGGGTGGGGTGCATGAGGTGGAGGCTGGCAGCTTGAGGTGACGCTGGCAGCAGTGCAATGATGGCGGAACAGGGAGGAGGAGGGTGCAAGCGACGAACTAGATCAATGACACGGCGGGCACGGCTAGAACAAAGTGCTCCGGCCCTGTGTGTTGATGTGGTGGAAATTGCATCTTCAAGGAAACGTGCTTGATGAGATTGTGGGATCAATAGAGGATGGGGGCTGCCAGGCTGCTGAACGGCTGGAGAGGCGAGGGAGGCCGAGGCTGGGCCTGAATGAGAATGGGGGGGTGCAGACCAAGGCTCCGTAACCTTCCTCTGATGGTCTAATACAATATGTCACCTCAGTCACCAGAGGGGCCGAGCCAGAGGAGAGAGGGGGGAAGGGGGTCTGCCAACAGTAGAGGCTGTTAAGGTCTTTGGAATCCAGAAGCAAATTGAACAGATTCAATTCCACCACAGCAATCTTTGGGATTGGCTGAGAGGCTTTAAACAGGCCGTGGTGCGTAATGAGCCTGCCATGCATGCAGCAAATGTAAGTGATGTCAAAAAATTATACATCCTGTCTCATTTACATTAATGATATACATTAATGGGCGGGAAATTGGATCAGTGACACACATTCACATGTCCATGGATGCACACAGCCAAACAGACTCTCAAAGTGGAATGATGGACAGTTCAAGGTTCGACTTTACTTCACAATTTACATGAAACATAATTAATAAGCGCCCTCTGTTTCTTTTTCCGTCGTTCTTTCGGTCTCAAACACACACATACAAAAACACGCAGCGAGCCGTCTCCACCAAGTGCCTGATTACACACTCATTCATAAGGTCTCTATCAGAAAAACACATGCACACACACACACACACACGCACGCACACATACAAAACACTCATCCAAGTCGAGCAATGCGGCAGAGATTTTTCCCCCCTCCCCTCCTATACAAGGCTGTTTCTATGGCAACAAGCTCCAGTTTCTGGCACAGAAAAGTGGAAACTTACAGGAAGTACGAGCGGCCTCCAGGCGGCGGGCAGGGGGATGGTTGGAGGACCGGGGTTAGTGGTCATAGGCGGGGGAGGGGTGTTGCGTTGAGAGAGTTGGGGGCAGGCTTTGGGAATGGAGAGTTCAATGTATGGTCTCAATGGTAGCCTCTTTCTTTCTTCCAAGGCTTAAATTCCATCGCTGTTTCTGCATTTGTTTGCGCTCCTCATTCAGCTGAACCATTTTGTTTAAATTCATCATGGAGGCCTGATTGACATCAGAGCATCTGCTGCCAATATTTATTGCGATGCAAATGGGGCGGAGGCTTTGTGGCTCAGCTTCGAGGCCTGACATGTAGGTCAAGGGTGCTTGGATACAGACGGCGTGCTCATTTCCTCCAGTGTGTCTATTTTCCATCTCTTTCTCTCCCATTGAAATTCCCCAGCAAGCCCTTTTCCCTCCTCCCTCTGGGCTTATAGAATTATTCTGCTCATTTTTGAGCTGGTTTCATGGAAGATTTATCAATGTCTCACCTCTAATCTTGACAGCAGAGTGACCAAGGCTATGTGAGTGCTTGAGAATCCTTCAGTCTGGAGTTATAACCCTAAGCATGAGAAAACACATTACAGATGCAGCACCATGCAACTGCAGCTTGATTATCTGCCGCAAGAAAAGTTTTTCTTTCCCTGAATATGAGTGTCTGTTTGTGTTGTGGAGAATTTGCCTGAAGGGGACAGGCTGATAGCTTGGCAGTCGTAGTGGCGAACAAACTGGAGGCCATTTTCACACCTAAGTCTTGCTTGACTTAGTGCAATATTAATGCCTCTCTTCATCGCCATCCTCCTCTCCCCTTCACCTCACTTCCTCTCTGGAGAGATTTGCAATGTGACTGCGACAAACATCTAAGCTTTCCCATTTCTATCGTTTCGTTGCTCTTGGTTGCCTCGGCTTACACTCCCTGTGTCTCTTTCTTTCACCTTCTTAGGTTTTTTATTGTTGTCTCTTTTTCAGCTCATTTTCATCTCCTTACCCTTCCTTCTATTATGGAGTCGTTCTTTCTCCTCTCTTTCAGCCTACACTTCAAAACAACTGATTGACGTACCCGAGTGCAATCCCATAGCACGCATAACTTTCAAAAATGAAGTTTCTTTACATTAAAGCAAGACGTACACATATGTTTAAAGACATATTCACAGAATTTCCCCTCCCACTCAATCCCAATGGATTTACAGCTTTGCACACTTAACAGCCGACTCACGAGGGGAACGTGTAGAGTGTGTAGGTGTGAACTGACTTTATTTATGAAGGTTCAACTCAAACATTGCACTCGCAACAAAGATAGACATTTGGGATACCTGACAGTGCTGCTCGGCAACAGTTTATGTAAGCATTGCGGATTGAGCAAGGACTGCTAAGACGAGGCCGGGGTTTGGAGCATTTTTTCATCATGGACTTACACCTCAATCTTCATCACACAGTAAGCTCTGCTTTAGCACCACAATTCCACAGCCCCTCGGGGAGTAAATAAAAAATCTGGGCAACTTTCCTGCCTTTTCTGTTAAAAACTGTCAAATCACTATTTCGAGCCACAATTCAAACAAGAAAGATTGCAGCGAATTGTTACTTGGACGTGCAATTTTTGCAACTCCATAAGGCGTCTCTGTCTTCTGAGCCCCTTGAAAGGAAAGAGATGTCTTGCTCTCAGCGGACCAGTATTTGGAGTGAGTTAGCTGGAATCTGGCTGGCCAACTTGAAATTCTGTGATCGACTCCAAAACTTTGAAGATGCCTCTGACCGGCTTCTGTAAATGAGTTTTTCTTATTTTTCCTCCACTGCATTCGGCTGCTAATCCTCCCATGAGTCAGTGTTTCTCTTTCCCTCTGTGTTTCTTTGGCTTATTTCCCTCCCTACGTTTCATCGCCACACTCCCTCTACCACTTTTTCTCTCTCTCCCGCTCCATGTCTTCCTTGTTTACCTTTGTTCTCCCTTGATCGGACTTAGACAAGCCCAATTCTTCTGACCCTTGGTACCCTGTCCCGCCTCCAGCCTTTCCACTGGAATGAGCAAATCTGATGATCAATTCTCTCTCTCTCCCTTGCGCAGCACACTGATACACTCACACACACACGCCAAACTGCCATGGAGCGCAGAAATCGGCTCAGTGTAGCTGCCTGCCAACCAATTACCACACCACATCACCAGCCCTGCCACCTGTCCCCACCCCCCACCTATGTGCCTCCGTGCCTCAATCTATTCGCGTCCACTGCCTCCTTCCATTCCACACTTAGAGGAGTCTGCTTTTGTCACCTTTAATTACCCACTGTGCCAAAGTTCTGCCTCATACAGGGCTAGTACCCCTGATTGTCTAGCACCTCCACCTACTCCATCAACCCTCCAACAGCAGTTTACCCGTCTCCAACTTGTTAGCAATTACTGCCACAGTTTCTTCCCCCCCCCCCCCCCCCCCCCCCCATATTGTTTCTTGATTTTTTTCATCTCTTTCCTCCACTCCCGAGCCCATCCAACCCCAAGTCCCCGCTGAGTAAGCTCCCTGGTCCTCTAGATGTGTTACACTCAGCTCTAATTAAAGGCTCTCTGATATGAACACCCATTTTCTACTACTCTGCATCCTCTTCCTTGAGTGTGCGTCAGCCATGTAGTGTGATCTCATTAAATACGTGTTACATAATGAATTCCTACATCTTGCTAATGGGTATATCTGCATTTAGTCATGTCTCTTATGTTGTACTACACCGGGGCAATATTTTCTCATATCAGCGGAAAGTCTTGAGTTGCTATTTTATTTTTTTAGCCAACTGTTTAGCACACTGAGCCAAACTTGTTTTTCTTTCTTCATATGTGTGGGTTAAGAAGCTGGGCGGTTTTGCAGACTGTGGTAGTTCTGAGGTTTTTTTCCCTAGTTTGTCTCGACAGAGCCAATCAGTCCTGTGCTTTCTCGCAAGTAGTCTTCCCTTCCGTTCCACCGCTTCATTATATAAGAGATATTTTAGTGTGGGGCCCCAGCTGCTTTTCTTGCTTCTCCACTGGGGTGTGGGCGTGGTAGCAACGGAAAATTGAATGCCCGACCGAAACTGTTGTGGCTGGAGCTTTCAGCTGGGTGCCTCCAGTCCTTCTGCTTGTTTATTGCCTAATTTGTTTGGCCTTGTGTAGTTGGTTTAGACATGCCACTCTGCTAACAGGCACTCTGAGCCACAAGGTCAGTGGTTAACAGCTCTGGTGAACTATCCTGCTGCCTCCCAGAAATACACATTTCTCAATTGAAAGGTGTATTAAAAGCTTGAGGAGACCCAGGGGCTCGGAGGTTAAAGGCTGTGTCAAACAGCTACAGTTGTTTACATTTGAGCAAGCCTCGAGGACAGCAGACAGGTTTCTCGCTGTTTTTGCAGGAGGATTGTACAGCCTCCAAGCAGAACTCAAAGAAAAAGCTAGAGGAGACATAACTACTGCAAGTCATTAAACTCCAGTCTGAAAAACCAGGCCCATTTTACAAGCCTTTGTCCAGAGAATAGTCAAAAACAGCTATGTTGAACAAGCTTAGCCTCTCTGCACAGGTGTCAGGTTGTGTTAACAGCAGAGCACTTATTTGTCCCATTCATCTGTAGTGTTTTTGACCTCTTATCCTCCATCTGAGCAGCCACCATCCTCCCTCTGACTCCTCACCTCAATTTGCCGCTTCACATCCACAAGGCCCAGGCTTCAAAAGTTCTTCTGACTGGCCTGTCCGTCTCTTCCCCTGTTTCAGAAGTTCCTTTTGAAGTAAAAGTTCAGTCTGGAACATTTCACGACCAACTTATTTTCCAGCAGTTTCCTTGATTTTCTATTGATTCCCATCTGCCTTGGTTGGGTGGAAAAGGAGAAGAAAAAGAGAAAAATACGGCGTGGATTGATGTTAGCTTGACCTCCCGATGGGGGATGGTCGGGCGCATTTCAGATGAAAGTCATCAACCAGTTCTGGTTTGCAGGTCTGAACTAAATAATAATAATAAAAAAATAACGATAATGCTTTGGTTTTTATTCGTTTCCAAACATCAACATTCAGATTTCCATGCAATTTTCAGTGCTCTTCCTTCATTTTGAACTTGCAAATGCTGTGACCGTGGTTTTTATTGGAAATCAATAAAGGACATCAATTTGTGAGCTCAAGGCCAACTTTGGAAATGATAAAGGCAAATATTTGTATCCAAAGTAAGCGCTGAAGATGTACCGCACTGAATTACTAAATCTTCCCCTGCAGCCATTTCTCTACTTTCATCTCGTCTGAGACTGGTGTCACATGCTTGACCCACAGCATACAGAAAAAGGGAACACGTTCCATTGTTTTTCCTATATGACGCCAGTACAGGAGGAGAGTGATGTGGAGACCCAGAGCCATACAAATCCAGAATCCCAGATGCTTTCCATTAAAAACACAATCAAATTGACATGCTGTTCATGGCCATGTAATCAGGCAAGCCAGTCATTAATTATGGTAGTGTAGTAGACCTCAAAACCTCAATCCACAAATGGCACAGCTGCATGCAGCAGTCTCCTCTGTGTACTCTGTATCTCCATGCTGTATTCCTAAAGCGACTCCATACAGCACTCCCTCACCAGTCATCCTCCATGGCTTTGGCCAAGCGTGCAAATGGCAAATGGACAGCGGGCGCCCCGGCAGCCCTCTCAGCCCATGTCTTATTCATGAGCAGGGGGTCGGCGTGATGCCCCTCGTCACACACCATGTCAGAAATACACTCTGCCCTGTGCACCAGAGCCTCTTACCACATTCCCCCCTCCAAACCTCTTCCTAACCACTAAAACCCCCGTGACATTTTCACTTTATGTGCCGCTGTGCTCCTATCCGGCCTAGCAAGGAAAGTGATAATAGTAATAGCCGGCCGTAACGGCAAGAAACACTCAGCTGAAATGTAATCCAATGCAACATCCAGCTCGCAGCTAGTCACCGCTCCCCTATAAGTCACACAGAGGCTGCGTGAATATAATAATGTGATTACTTGTGCTGTTTTCTTATATTGCAGCACATCAGCGAGGAGAATGCAATGTTGTGGTCAGGCTTCGGGCCAGAATGCAGGCTGCCCCTCCCACCAGGCATCTCATAAAGAGCAGAGAGTGGAGCTAAGCGAGGGGGGAGTGAAGGGGGTTGAGATGATTACATGGCTCTATGATTTTGTGAAGATGGGTCCAGCTTCCTGTGCAACTATGACATCAGCAGTCTGACATTCAGAATGAAATGTCTACTGTGCAGCAGCGGCACTGCTAAGCCAGTCTAGTCAATAAAGTAATAAAGTTGTACTGAGCACCAGGCTTCAGCTTAAAGGTCAGGTTATCTCGGTGATCGGGCGAAGGTGTTGGCCAGACAGACGGTGGTGGCATTACCAACAATGATGTCTGGCTTTCAGAGGGACGACAACTCTAATTGTACTCATTCGGATATGTTTACAAAGATCTGCCTCACTCTGACCTGTTATTAAAGCAACAATATTGACAACATGTTTCCCATTGAGACTTTTCTTCTCTTAGAGACTGGGGACAAGTCGGATTGAGGAATTTCACCTTTATAGCGGCTTCATCCTTTTTAAGATCTGGCAGCTTCATTGAGAATCCACTGATCGATTAAATTTTAACAAGGCCGCCAGTGATGGGCTCACTGCAGGGTTTAAACATCCAATCCATCACGGCCGTGGCGCTCCTTCCTCCGCCTTCCACTCAGCTCTATCCCTTCTTCTTAACTGGTACGGGAGAGGGAAAATTATCTCTTGATTAAAATTTAATTAAAAGCCATTTAACTTTTTTTCCCCATCTCCTTCATTGCCCTTAACAGAAACAACTTTCCCCTCCGGGTGGGGAGCATCCTACTTCGATGGCCGAGGAACCACTCAACACTCCCTGGGACGCTGATTATTTCTCAGCTTCTTTTATTACACCTATAGATCAGTGCAATTAACGTCCAGAAAGGGGGTCATAAAAAATGCTTTTACCCCTCACAATGGTAAACAACCACTCTCTGGTGGTCTAAATGGAGATGTATTGCCAGGCCAACTATTCACGATTACCCATCCTGTAGCCACCCCACCCCAGGTTCAAAGTCCACGGAAGGAGAAACCAACTCTAATCCACTTATCTCATCGATTCATCCGGTTCTGACCCCCCTCGCTCTGACTCTGTCTTGCCAGCAGATCATATCTTGGGCCCTGTCCCCATGCCGTCCTTTTTGGCGTCAGTAACATGCAGTGACAAGGGTCAGGATGCAGAGCAGCACTGGGGATGCGGCGAGGATCCCATCCTCTCAATTAGCCACCTCCTGTGTCTCCCGGGCCCTTGGGGGCTCGAGACTTAATTAGGTAATTGAATAGATGATTCCCATTTGGCTTACTCATGCCATGCCGGCTCCCTCTGTGGAAGGTGGAGGAAGTAGCATGTGTGTCTGTCTTTTGGTCCCCTTTAACCACCCTGGTGGCACACAAACACAATATTTTTTTTTCGTATGTGTGTCAGTGTGCCTCTGTTTGCTTGTGTGTGTGAGTGTGGTCATCCTCCGGCTGTGCTGCTGCTCCTTAATGACCCGTGCAGTGCCTGGGAGCTGGGGGTGTCACAGCGTCGTGACTAACAGCCTGGGCAGATTGGCTGCTGCCAAAACCCCGGCCCCGGCCAAGCCCCCGTCCCCGCACACACTCAAACACCACTGTGACTCCTGGTGCTTTGATTCCTCTAAATGTGTTTACGTTGCTGTGGATGGCTGCCTTAAGATGTTATTATGAATTTATGTGTCTGCAGGGTAGAGATGTGTGTGTGTGTGTGTGTGTGTGTGTGTGTGTGTGTGTGTGTGTGTGTGTGTGTGTGTGAGTGCAGCCAACATGTATGTGCTGAGTGCATCTTTATGGACGGATGAGATTGATTGTGCAGCGAAGAAAATGTATGTGTGTTGCATTTCAAATTGCTGAACCAGGTCCGTATTGAGCTGCTAGGGGGCCCTGGGGTACACAGAGCTATCGAGGCCCCTAATATGTCCTACCTGAAGTGTGCTTCCTGTCGCTGCTAAGTACCTGAGTGTCGGAACAAAAACGAAAACAGTTTTGTTTTTTTTTTCCCTTGTTTACCTACAAACAGTGGGGGAAGAAGTATTCAGATCTCACTGTAGAAACACTCGTCGGGCAGAATAGCCATTTCAGAATAATGCATTGTCTTATCACTTGTTGCAGCTGGTAAAGGTGGGAATAATTTTAATGTACTGCCGGGTAGGTTGTGAATCCACCCCAGCGATCAATACCTTATCTTAACCTGTAATTTATTTGTTGATTGTACGCTGTATTATTGATCTGAATCTGCAAAGTAACTCCACTGGACTAACATACCTGCGAACGCACCCGAGTCTCTCTATTTTTTGACACTTTCTCCCGCTGTGCTCCCGACTGGTAATTTCTCAAATCAAATGGGAGTGCCTTGGTTTCTTGTGTGGTGTGTGTCATGGTAACTGGTAACTCAACCCAGATGCGGACGCGTGCCACTCGTCCCTGCGCTTGCTCAAGCCCTCCGCTCCAATTTGCCGACGGAAATTGACGAAACAGGTCCCACTTAGAAGAAATCTTCTTCCAAATTTCCCCTTTATTCCCCCTGTGTCACATGCTCGTCCTCTTGTCTCCACTCTGCAGACGTATCCAGCATCATTTTATCCTTTTGTTCTTTTTGCGGCGTCTCACACACACTGTAAACTCTCAGAATTACCAAGTAAAGTAGACTATTAAGTTTATGTTGTACGAGCTATAAAGTTTTAGCAACTTTCAAATTATTAGGTCATTTTTAGGTAATCCCTTTGCTTGATTTTTTTCTTTTAAAGTAAAGTCACTCTGTCACAGTTTTTCCTGATGTAAATTTGTTGACTTTTGATTGCTTTTTTGTACGTTGTTTAACTGTTTTTGTTAAATTGATATTACTGTGAGCTCTGAAGACTTGTATAAAGTGATTTTACTCTCATAATCTAGTGTTGGCATCTATGGACTTGATTATTAAATGGTGTTGTTCTTTGAGGTCAGTTTGTTTATCAGTTTATTGGGTCATTAAAATGAAGAGAGTTTGTTTATTTACTTTGTTTAGGCATAAAAATACCAGTTAATGAAGATTTTTCTGATTAAAATGTTTTCCCCCAAGCGACATAGTGCACCCTTAAGGCTCGTGTCATTGTTGTTGATATTATACGTATAGTAAATTGTGCATATTCTCTATCGCTACACATGAACATGAGGCCTCTTCTCCTAGTTAGTATTCCAGACTTACACCTATAAGTTGCGACCTGGAGTGACAGCAAGTGTGTGTGCATACGTGCGTGGAAATGTGTAGTATTATCTGTGTGTGTGTGTGTGTGTGTGTGTGTGTGTGTGTGTGCGTGTGTGCGTGTGTGCGTGCGTGCGTGCGTGCGTGCGTGCGTGCGTGCGTGCGTGCGTGCGTGCGTGCGTGCGTGCGTGCGTGCGTGTGTCGTGTACATACTGGGCAGGTGAGTGATGAGCACTGCAGTGCTTTGGTGTAAGAGCTTGTGGTTAGAAATCACAGGGGGACCGAAGTGACTTGATTCGCCCCGTGCCTCATATAGATGCACACCCCCCTCTTCACCACACACACACACACACACACACACACCCCTTGCAGATATGAAGAAAGAGAGAGAGAGGTGAAGAGAAGAGAAAACCCTCACATCCTTTTAACTGGGTCTCATAAATCACAGACAGCAGCATGGCAGGATTATGTTGTCAAGTAAAAAATGAGTGTGTGTGTCTGTGTGCGTGCATGTCGGTGTGCGTGTCTGTGTGTGTGTGTGTGCACACTCCCCTGTATATATCTAGTGCGGTGCTGCCTACAGTAGGACAGGTGGCGAGGCATTGACACAGCATTGTTCAGTTGTTGTTTGTTGGAGAAGGGATACACAAAGCCACCTCAAGCGGCCGAGACAGCTGAACAACCTGAAAAAAGGCTGATCTGAAAAACTGAACAGGTGGATGAAAAGCTGAAACAGAGATGTAAAGGTTTCACAGTGGCGCAGAGGAGGACACGGAGAGTGTTTGCGTATGTATGAGAGAGACCGAGAGTGTGAGAAAAGAATTAGGATGGCTCAGTAGATTCATCAAGAGAGAGAATGAAGAAGAATGCTAGAAAAATGCATTTTGATAGCATGGGGGAAGTGAAGTGGGAGTATATTTAGAGGCGGAGGAGAAAAGATGGAACGAATGAGAGAGAGAGAGACGGAGGGGGAGAGAGTCCATCATACATCTGTGGTTGCAGGCTTCAATCAATTATTAACGCCATGCAGATTAGCAGCCGTGCCGACAAACGATGCAATGATGGCTGTCAGTTTCCCCCGCACCGCCGCCTACCTCGGGGAATGATGGAGAATGAGAAAAACGACAGAGGGAAAGAAACAGAGAGGGGAAGAGCAATGATGAGAGAGATAAATTGGGGGGAAAAAAAAAAAAAAAGTTGGAGCAAACTTGTTTGGTGGTTTATTTATTCCTCCGGGAGAGAGATAGGAGGGACTGTGACTGTACAAGCAAGTGAGGAGTGTGATCGTTAATATGAGAGGAGATGAAGTACAGTCATCATCTGTTTGTGCAAGTGTTTGGTTCAGTTTAGGGAGGGGAGAAATATAGATAAATATCCTGAAGTGATAGAGATTTGTCAGCTTGTTAGAGATGTTGAAAAGTTATTTCTTTAATGTCACCGCTTGTTGTCCATTTGGAGCAAATTTGACAAATCAGAGAGAATCTCTTTTGCAGCTTTTCTGCAAATGTAACCTTGATAATTTATTGATCGTTTAACTCATTTGTCAGGAAAATCTCTAGTTTCAGTTTTTCAGATGTGAGGATTTGCTGCTATTCTTCATTTAGTATCACTCAGAAGTGAATATTGTTGGGTTTTTGAACTGTTGGATGGAGAAGATAATCATTTAGAAGAAATACTGCTCTGGAAAACTGTGATTTCTCTCTATTTTCTATCATTTTAGAGACTAAATTGTTTGTTTAATGATTGCGAAAAATGACAAATTGATCAATAAATTAGACCGCAAGAGGATTTCATTGTCATATTATCCACCGGTTAAGCCAAACAACACAGCGCCATCTGTGCACATCTTTTAAAACCACCTTTAATCCAACTTGTTGTCTTTAGCTTTCTGTTGATTTTGTAACTTTTATTTTGTGGGTCGAACACTCCTTGTTCTTATTTTATCGTCTTCTGTCTCTGTTCTCCTTCTTTCACACATATATATATCACTATCTGGAAATAAAACAACACATAATGTGATAGATGATTTTGTCCACCTCGCCCACTGCTTTGTTGGTGAGCAACAAATGGTGATTAGAGGGAGCAGCACAACGAATGCTCTGTTTTCCTAAAAGAAGTGCAAGAACAGGTGAGA
Source organism: Pagrus major (assembly GCF_040436345.1). Classification (NCBI taxonomy): domain Eukaryota; kingdom Metazoa; phylum Chordata; class Actinopteri; order Spariformes; family Sparidae; genus Pagrus; species Pagrus major. Next base: position 24,452,664 of record NC_133231.1, on the reverse strand, counting down.
ATGTGATTTAAAAAATACATTAAATACATTATTATATAATGTGTCCGTTGATGTTTCGGCATGTACCCCCAACCATTACACCTTCGGAAAAATGTGTGAGATTTTGAACGGAGTGCAGCAGCCACACAGAAAATCATGTAACACCAGGGAGAACAGATATAACTTCAAGTCCACATCAATACTCTGTGTTGTTTCCCTGAACAGCCAGAAAACCCCTGAGTCTGGCGTTTTCTCCCTCTCTCCCTCTCTCTCTCTCTCTCTCTCTCTCTCTCTCTCCCTCCCTCTCTCTCTTTATCACCAGTACTTTGTCTAAAATGTCAAGAGAACAAAGCACAGCAAGGTGATGTTGCCCACTTTTTCCGAAAAGTTTGGGAGTAGACAGAGGACTTGAACTTCTGACCTCTGTGTGGGAGAACAGCTTTCACCTGGAGCGCTGAAAGCATCCAGCATTGTCAGGGGAGATGATGATGATGATGACGAGGCAGTTTGTTTGCAGAGTGGGGAGAGAGAGACGGGTGGAAAAGGGGGAGAAAAGCGGAAAGGAAAAGGTCTGTTTGGGAGGAAATGCTTGGGAGAAAAATATATAATGGTTCAACTCTCAGGGGCACCACAGCTGTGGCGCCCTTGAGTTAGCACAATTAACCTACACACCCATTGGTACCATACATAGCTCCCTATAGAGGTTATCATAGGATAGTGTAGAACAGCACCATTTGAGCTTGTTAAATCTCCCAGAATTCATAAATCATTCAGTGTTACCTCAGGATGTGCTGACCATATAGTGACGCCCACACAAGACACACTGAGTACAGAGTCTTCTCTCTGATGTCCTGTATTTACAGTTTCCTCTGTATTATAATGTGATGATAGAGCTGACACTTACAGAAGGGAACCAGATCGGCTCACTGGTGATTATACCTGAGTTCAGCACAGCGACAGGCTGCAGAGAATGTGTCTTTAAAGGATCATTTTGGTGGATGACGACAACATTTTGCAGTGAGGGGCCCTTTTTCCTATCAGTAACGATAACATTGCACTTAGCAAGTTAAGTACTGAGATTTTTTAATCTGGGGATGGGACAGAGAACACACTTTTACCTCCAAGTAATGTGGTTTAGACAGTGACTATATAAAACATGGACAGAGCTTACCTGTCTGAAAGTGAAGCCAATCCTGGAGTGACTTAAACCTGCATTCTGTCTAATAACAAACAGGGGGCGACTCCACTGGTAGCAGAAAAAGTCATTTTATATGTAAAAAATAATGTGAAATGACTTCTCGCTTAATTTATCACTGCAGTAAACAGTTTCCGAGTAAGTTTACAGTCTCAACTTACGCTAGTTTGAAGTCTTCTTCAATGCAGCATGATGTTCATTTTGTAAGTTATGGTCCCATTTAGAGTAAAGTAGACAATAAAGCAGGGAATGCTTTAAGGCTTAGGCCTAGCTACCTTATGGTGTGTCCTTTATCAGATTACATGCAGCTACCTCTGGAGCCACAAAAGGCTTTAAGACCTGTTAACACACTTTAATGTGTACATTTTTTGAGTTACCCTTTAACATGACAGTAATATGTGAAGCCAATCAAAAGGGTTACATTTTCCAGTTTTTAAAACAACAACGCACACAAAAAAAAGAAAAAAAAGAAATGTTTTGTTCTCATTTATTCTGTAAGTCATCTTGTGACTCTTCAGGTTTATTCTGTGACCCCTTGGAGAGGTCTGACCCGTAGGTTTGACAACCACTAGCTAACCCATCTAGGGAAGTAAACACTCGTTTCCTGCCACTGTCTTTGGTGATTGCCAAGTACAATAGTATCGCGTTTGAAGGAGATGATGGACAAAACCAGAAAAATTAGATCCAAGATTTTAAATCAGTTTTCATTTTCATTAAGACCTTGGATGTTTTCTTACTGAATAAGTAATCTCTCCAAACACTTTCCTCCTCCGTCACCTTTTGCACAATTCCATTACTCATGCCTTCACCCAGTCTTTGATGCTTTTTGCTCTCACAGATTCCAAGAGCAGAATGAATTAAGTATTGAAGCATGCAAGGTGTGAGAGTTGAATAGCGAAAAATAGAAAAAACAGATAAGGGCGTGGTACTGGGTGAGGGGGGGGGGGGGAACACAACTTCGGCGTTGTTTTCCTTGCCCGGAGGCAAGGTTTCCAGCTTGCCAGGAAGAAACAGGGCTTTGCAATTAACAAGAGAGCCACTCAGAGAAAAGAAAAGAAAAGAAAAAAGAGAAAAAATACATTAAAAAATTAGAAGATGACGCATGTGCTCACACTGGCTGTCAGGTTGCAGTGTGTATGTAAGTCTCTCCGTGCAACACCTGAGGAAGTGAGGTTCAGGTGAGGGCATATTCAGCGATGTGCCGGTTTCTATACTCCTTTTAAAAGAGGTGATGGCAGACGGTCCATCGGGCAGCGCTCTCTTCCCCCTCTTTGCTAGGCCAGGCCCCTGCCGCCAGCGGCTGCCTTCTGCACCATCTGTGGCTGCAAAGTGCCCAAAATTCATTAGTGTAGAGAGGCGAGGGAGATGAGGAGCAGAAATCCACCAGGAGAGTGACACACAGGGAGGGAAAGAGTGTGGGGGGGGGACCCAGAGGACGGGAGTGGACAGGGCATCAGACGCCGACTTCTTAGGCTTTTTTAATGAAACATCTCTCTCAAACGAAGTGTGGAAGAGAGAAAGAGTTGTAGGAAAAAGACGTACTGAGAGCGTATAAATTGAGTCAAGAAGGTTGGGGAGCACTGAGAAAAACGAGAGAAGGGAGAGATGATGCAGAGCAAACGAGAAAAACCGGGAGGAATGGAGTGAAGCAAATGGAGAAACGAGGCAGAGAGGAAGTGACAACAGAGAGAGAGAAGCGCGAAGCGGAGGGGAGATGATGAGGAAGAGGGGGAGGAGGCCGACTAACGGGGGGCCGCCGCGTGGCAGCAAGATGTTCTTTGTGCCTGTCAGACGCTGACTAAAGATCAGGATTTGTGTGACACATCTGTACTAAATCTCTAACAACGACAATCTGTCTGCCGCTGTCTTTATCTGGGGAGCCGTGTCTCTCACTCTCCTTCCTCGCTTTCTCCTCATGTTTTTTTAATTTGTATCCATTACCTCTGCTGTGTTTCTCTCTTTAAAATTACTTAATAGCGTTTCTCCCTTATTCGACATAATCTGCAGTTATCGGTGACAGGAAGCACGGGAGAGCAGATTAAATGCAGCAAAGGTCCCGAACCCGAAAACTCAACGGGTAGATGGATTTATCGTGTCCGTCTAACAGGATCTCACTCCTTTCCCTAAAGCAGACATTTTTGTACTCGTGACCCCTTCAGATTTCTATTATCTTTGCCCTCCTTTCTGCACTTCATTGCATTTCCTTTTCTCCTCCGAGCTCATTCTCTCACTTCCTCAACATTCCCCCACAACACTTCCTCCACCTCCACCTCCACCTCTCCGTTCTGTCACCTCCTCAACCTCCTCCCAACCTCCTCAACACCGTCATCTATCTGCAGCACTGACTCACGATTCCCACGAGGGCTGCGAGGTGACAGGGATCATACAGCTTTGTGGAACTTGTATGCTCAGATAAGCTGCTGAATTAGAAAGGTGGAGAAGATCAGCTGTGGCGTTGCAGGGCACAGGAGATGAGCGGGGGGGGTGAGAAGATAAGAAAGTCGGGAGGTGTTAAAAAGGAGAGGAGGAGAAGGGGTTGAAGTAAGATGGCAACAGGAGAGAGAAGAGGAGACAGGTTAGGGTAGGGGTTGGGTGAGAAGAGGGTGAGCAAAGTATTTGGAAGGAAAAAGGAGGAGGATAATTGGAGCTGCTACTGTGGCTGATTTACAGTTTTAAATTTTAATCATTTTTTAAATTAGACCCCTTCAGTTCAGACAGACGTAGACAAAAGCTCCTCGCTTTTTTGCCAGCGACCGTTTTGTGGGCTGAAATCTGAAATGACATCTGAAGTACAGGTGTAGTTAGCTAGCTAATTAAGCTAACATTTAACAGCTCCGAGAATTAATTAACATTCTGACTCCAGCAGATTTCTTAATGTTTCCAGTCGACTTGTTTTAAAACAAGAAATCCTGTTAAGGGGGTCGTAACTGATGGACACATGCACGGTACCGTCCGAAAGAACCGGGACTGAGCTATAGAATTGGTCAGCATCCTAAAGAAACGGCTTGTTTTTGATAAAAATCAGACGTTCACTTCGTTCTAACAAAAGCATGTTTGAAAATATGAACAATAAACCTCCAGTTTTATCTACCAAGAGAAAAGGCTTTTAGGATGACAACTAACTGAAGTGTTCAGCAAATGCAACAGCATCTTCGGTAACACTGGCCTGGGGTTGCTTCAGCGTGAACTTCCCCAAATTTAATAAAGAGCAGAGCTGCTTACGTTAGCCTTAGGTCTGATAACATCCAGGAACAGCTATCATACAGCAGATACAGGCTGCCTGTTGTGAATTGGGTTTTTCTTTGAAGTAAACTGTTACCTCTAACTCTAATCCAAAAAATGATGTGGTTAGCTAACCTCTTTGATCTGCTTTGTAACCACAGTAGGTATTCCTACAGTTTTAAACTAGTTAGCTGAACAATGTAATGTTTAATGCATTCTTTATACTTTTGCCAGCCCATCCTCATCAGAAAAACAACCGTAGGTCGTCCCTCAAAGCAGCTTATTACGACCCATATTGACATTTCTTATTAGGCGGCGACCTCTAGCAGCCGTAGTAATTATTACAGCTGCAAAGGAGGAAGTTACAAGAAATACTATAGGCTAAAGAGTGAAAAGTCTGTACAGGGAGGAGTTCGGGTGAACCAAGCACAGGAGACCACTGTTTGTGACCAGTGTGAAACCAAAAGAAAAGTCAGTGGTGAGTTCTTGTGACTTACTAATGTAGTAAAGTTACATAACGTACATAATGTAACTTCCTGACGTTAACTGAAGTTATAGAGGAAACATAGTTCTTTAACTAAAATCCTAAATCTAATCAAGAAGTGGTTTCCAACGATGTCCGGTGTGCCTGTCGCTGGTACTCTGCAACAGTCATATGTCGTCCTAGGAGTCGCTGGCAATTGAGCTACTCTGTTGCTTTGAGACTGTGCTGACTTTTTGCATGTGTTTTTCGGTTCTGGCAATTGTTAAAAAAGATGCCACCTTCCAAATTTTTGTAAACATACTACAAGGGCTTTTTCCAGTCTAAATGTAATACTGATGCCTCTGTATGACCTACAGCAAACAAGACCATCAGCGAAAAGATTGGCTCATTATAGTTATCCTTAATGCCCGTCACCGAGTCAGATTCCGTCTTATCCTGTGGATAAGTCATGGAGTTAAAACTATTTTTTACGGCGGAGTGCTGAGGATGAATTGAGGGGTCTCACAGCCCGAGGGAAAAAGCTGCTCTGTCGTCTGGTGGTACGGCACAGCACTAAAAGTTTATTTTGTTTCACGGCCTCCACGGAGGCAGCCGAAATCGACAGACCTTATCACTTTTACTGCAACCCCATGCACACTGTGTCCACAGGCTATGATTGGAAAATTGCTGTTCAAGGGAGAGGTTTAGCGAAAAGCCAACTGACATTTCTGCACATATCCATAAGTACATGTGGCTTCTACATGCAAGCTCACAACATTGTATGCAAACATAAAGAACACAGCGACTCACAGCCATACAATGACACAGAGTTAAAGAAGTATGCAAATAAGTATAGAGCTATATCGAGACGTAAAGGCAGCAGAGTGAGAAAGCATCAAAATTCATTTAGATTCTGACAATGTGTCCAACTGAGTGCATAAAGGACTTAAACTGAGAAAAGTCCCACTGATAAAAAGTACAGCTGATAAAACAACCGCTGCAGGAGCTTAAGCGTTAGGCTAGAGGTGTGAGGTCAGAAACAGTCTTTAAAAAACAGGGATGAGCCTCCGCTTTGACTCCGCGCCCATTTTTATTTCATCGTCCTGTCGGCTTCTTTTCTTACATCTTCCTGATCCTTCAGGAACATCCATTTTTAATGCTGTTAACACACTCAGCCCATTTTGTGGCTTGATGTGTTTGTGTTATTTTTTTTAACTAACTTAGACAACCAGCCAAATGTAGATGATATGACATCATGCAAATTGGTGAGCAGGGCAAGTTTTTAGCTTTGTACTGTCCATCAATAGTTTTGGTTTTAGTTACAACACTGTACTTATGCTCTTGTTAGGTTTACGCACACAACACTTGGATATGTCTAGGAAGAAATCACGGTTTGGTTTAAAATAACTGTTTCGGTCTCCACGATTACAGATGGAGATGGTCCGACTTCCCGTTACAAATAGCCACCAAAGATGGCTGCCAATTTCTCCTGGTGTTCTCAAAAATATCCAGTGGTATGACTCAGACTGCAGTCGGCTGTTTGGCAGCCTTCATTGGCTGTGATACCGCCACAAACATCTCCTCCAACTCATGATGTGGAAGGCGGCTAATAAGCATACAGTGTGATAAGTGAAAACGTGATAAGCCGTGCTTGGGACAAATGTTAAGCTTGGACACATCTGTGGTTTGCAGAAAGTTAACTCACAAAATGCAAAGAAGGTTTAAAAACCGTTACATTTCAACGACACAAGTAATTTTTTTCTCAGTCTTACATCTCACTCTCCTCCTCTAGCTCCGCAATTCTGGGAACCACATCACCAGCTCTAATAGAAGTACATGAGGCAGATTGCGGCAAAGTGGGAAGACCGAAAAAATAAATTACTTCACCACAAAATAACCCGTGGAACACACTGAACATCACAGATTGATGATAAGTTATATAACAGTGGGAAAGAATGTGAGGATGGATTTTTTTTTTTCTTTGAAAATATTCAACTCATCATCTCTATCGTCTTGTCTTTGTTCAAAAAGTTCTTTCAATCAGGCTCCGAATGTACTGAGTCAGGCACAGTCATGTCTTGCTGGAGGTTAACTTATGTCTCAGGGGGGTTGATTCTCATCTTTTTACTCCAGACTGTTGTGCAAATGCGGGGAATAAACATCTGGCTAATGTTTTGTCGGGTCATTTGCAGATGAAGCCGGTGCCGATGCAGTACGGCGCGGGTAAAGATAATGAGACAGCTTGTAAAAAGGTTGGGAATTATGTGTTCAGAAGCGTTCTCGCTATGACACATTCACTTGCTACCTCGCTGAATAGGAATAATGAATGACGTGTAAATCAAACAGTCTGTCTGACCTTATTTTAGCTTGTTTTACACTGAACCGAAGCTATATACAAACATTAACATGCAGATTAAAGGAGGAGAGCTCTATTTTTACTTCTCAAAGTTTCTGTTAGATTCTGTATTTTCGGAGGCGAAATATTCAGCTTTCACTTCGGCAAGATTCATTGCCAGCACGCTCATTTTTTACTCAGTCTAGTGACATTTGCAGTACATCCTGGCAGCTGTGTATGTTTCATTATTAATATTTCAATTTATGTCACAGGAAGATGGCTACGTTTTGATATCCTTTTGTTCCGTAGTGTATTGCACGCTGTAAAGTGAGCAACGCTTGAAAAATAAATGATTCTCCAGGGCATTTTGTGGAGGTTACTGACAGTTATGACTGGTGACAGAACAAGTGGGAATGTCTGTGCATGTGTATGTAATAGCTATTATATTTTTTATAGAGGTATATGAATATGCATAAGGAATATCTGCAGTCTTCACATGCTTGTGCATGCTTGTGGCACAGTAGTAAAAATTGTTTTCGCAGCTCTTTCACACATGAGGGAGACGGGAGCCAGAGATCATTTTCAGTGCTCCACATGAAGGAGCATTAATCCAATTTAAACAGCTCCGAGGAGACGGCCCTCTAATAACTTATGGTGACTTAGGAATTTGTTTATGTTTGTAACGGTGCACTGAAAGATTAATAACCTCCACAATAGGAGTTACACAACGCTTTCTGCGAGAAAACATAATAAGAAAAACACACAGGAAACTGATGTGTGGAGATAAATGAAAGGCAAATTAGCCAGTGGCATTGTATTTAATTACACATTACTTCTGTCACAGCTTTAGTTATGCTCCTGATTTTCTCATATTCCTCGATAGCCTCCGGCCTTGGTAAAACAGCTTCATCAGTAACATGAGCTAGCAGATTCATCAGTGGCTCAGTCCACTAGGGCTGGCGTAAATGCACAGCTTAGCTTCGCCTCAAGTCACTGGTTGCATGCTTGTTTCCTCCTCAAACAGACTATGACACATTAATTCACCTTTACCTCTCTTCTCATCTCTCTTTTCTTGATTCTCAGTATTTTTTTTCTGTATGTCATACACGAGACTCCTCTCAGCTCTGCTCAACTGCAAAGATTAAATGGGCTGTCTATCGATTGCTCTTTTCTAATGCAGCGGCCTCTCCGAAGAAATACCAAAAGCGTGTCATCACCCAGGGTGAAAGAGGAGGTTGAGGCTGAAATGGGAGAGGAGACTCGTGTCCAAAGTCGGGTATATTTTTAACTTCATCTTTGCTCCAGAAGATGAAGAGAGCAACCAGGGAGCGAGACTATCACTCTGTCGAGGGAATGGCTCGCAGCTTTACTGCAATTGAGCAGCGGCAGCACGCCGCCGGCGCCAAAAGCTACCCAGGGTGTCATCCGGCTTCCATCTGCTCTGAGACAGGGAGGCAGAGAGAATAGAAAAGGGGGCTCCAAGATTTGTTGAAGGAGAGTACACTCCAGCCCAAAGAAACCAGGTAGCCTACAAAGAAAACATGACGTCAAGTTAAACCTTCTCCAACTTACAGACCAAGGCCCGAGCTCGCGGTCGCAGTTTGAATGTCTGCCACTGGCTCTCCAACACAGCTGTGGCCAAACATAACTGGCACAGCAGCGATGTGTGCTGGAGCTAGCGGTGCCGAGTCACAGCGGTGGAGCAACAATAGGAAAGAGCTGCTGCGATTCAGAATGCAAATGAACCTCATCCACAGCTGTAAGGATGGCTGTGGGCACAGCCAGGCGGAATCCAACTGCACACAAACAGACGGAAGTATGCAAACACATGCGCGAAAACACACTTAAACACCCCCCCACACCCCACACACACACACACACACACACAGATTCACGCACGTAGCAAACGGATTTACACAGGCTTGCAAATACACATATGCACATTCATTCTCACTCTCTCACACACGCACACACACACTGACGCTACTTCATCTGTACTTGCCAGCATCTTAGTGCACTGCACCATGCCTCCCTCCTTTTTTTCCCCCTCCTTCTCCCATTCCATCCCTCAGGAGCTCCCTCCTAAGCAGTTGTTAGCTGATTTCTGTTCCCTCAGGTAGTCCTGTTTTGTTCTTCGCAGCAAGTACTGCTGCTGTGAATTATCCTGACATAACCTTACTCCTGGGCTCTGGCCCTCACCTTCTCCGCCCTCCCACCCCAGAATCCTTTCCTTCTGTCTACCCACACCCTGCTCCTCCACCCTTCCCCTCCCTGCCTGGATCTCCTCCTTTCATCCTCACTCACTTACCCAAACCCCCTGTGGTGAAGGTAGCCAGACCCCTGGACAAGCAGCCCAGCGGTTTCTCAACAACACATCGGCCCACACACACGTACACGTACACATCCAAACAGACGTGCATGCTGAGCTGAACCTACACACACATGCACGGATTCATGGACACACGCGTGTTTAGATGTCACTCAGGTGCACTTGAACGCACCACATTGCAGCAGTACACGCAGTTATTTGTGCATTAATTGAGATTGAGTGTGTTGATGTGAAAATGTTGCTCTTCCCCTGTAGCCAAAATGTTGTTCCCTCTTGTTTTGCTGTTTGCAAAAGGCACAGACAAAGAACGACTTATAATAGATTGCTCATTACTATGGCGGCTTCAGACAGCGGCTAATTGCCCTCCATTCAGTCATCACAATTAACTGGTCTTATAACTCTGTTTGACTATATTACATATTTTGCATAGTTCCACAGAAATGTGTCATTATCAGTATGAAATGAATGGTGATGGTGGGGGGATTAATAAGCTAAGTCAGTGGTGGGGCCGTAAAAGCTTATGCATGCAAAAAAAAATTGAAACAAAAGCAAAATGAGATCTTTTCTACAGCCCCACACTGACTTGAGATTTCGTTCAAAATTCTCTGAATGCTTTTTTCAGCACGTCATCTTTCGCCTTTGATGGGAACTGCATGATTTCAGCTCTTTCAGAGTAAGCAATGTCCAAATTAACAACAGCGGCAGTAATTCTCAAGCTCTCGCCAAACCCTGTTTTTCTCATTAGTCCTACTTTTCAAGCATGTCATAAATGACCACTGGCAGCTTGTGTTGCCTGGTCATCCATTTCACACACATACCGCCCAACACTCAACTGACTTTTTGATGCCTCATTCTTTTTGACTCCACTTTACAGCCAATGGTCCTATCGAAAATAACTGCTCCCATGCTATTACACTCCTTTGTCTCCTGTCACTATCGCCCGGTAATTGCTGTTTTTATTGTAGCCTCTTAGAGGCTCAAGTGTAAACTATAGGGTAAGCCTCGCCACTGTGCTGGAAGCTTAACCGCATGGCTGGAAATATTTGTTTAGTCTCACAGCATTTGACAGAGCTCCTATAAACAGCAGAAATATGGAACAGCAGAACATATTCACAGTTTAACGACACAGCTTTATTATTTACTAATTTATTTATTCTGACATTATGGTATAAGGCTGGACTACTATTAAATATTATGGCTTACAGACTTCATGCTCTATTATCTTTTAGTGATATGATCATATTGTTTTAACATTTTACAAATTCTTACTCTAAGCAAATCCTGATTATGTTTGTTTTACATGTGGGTCGTGGCTGATGCACAAGAGTGGAGCACAGTTTAAACATTGACATTATGTCATTTTGTGAGAGAGTTCAATAAATGCGTCAAAACCACTTATGGCCGAGCCCCCGAGCAGCTGTAGAAATTATGACTCTTGTCAGTTGGGGGCTAAAAGAGCGCCGCTGACTTCTGGTTACACACTGGACATGAATAGCTGCCTCTTGAATGAAGGTCCTGCACTATTCGCTCTCTATACCACTCACTTCCTCCTTTGCTGCTGTAATAATTTACTATATAAGCTGGATTTCACCACCTAACAAGAAACGTAAAAAATAAATCATAATAAGCTGCTTTCCTAGTCTACCTTTATGTTCGTTTTTTTGATGATGATGGTCCGGATATGTAGCAATATTTTGAAGAACAGATCCCTGTCGTGTTTGTGTCTGGTGGTTTTCTATATGCACGCATGGATCCAATAAATATTACTGCTACTGTGCTCGGTGACTGTTTGGCAGAAAGAAATATGGGAATAGACCATAAAAAATCCTGGGAAGGAGAATAGTGCGAGCATACAGACAATGCAGGTTTTAAAACATGAATAAATGTCAATGCAAATGTTCTCTGAGGAAGGAAATTAAATAAACATGTCTGTCAGACCGTCAGCACGCACAAAATGTATTACACTGCATGTAAACATAATTTTGCATGTAAATATTTTTGTCTTTAATATAATACAGATTTTTTTTAATCATAATGTCCAGAAAAATAGAATACAAAGACAATGATATTGTGCCTTTACAGTAAGCTTTTACAACAATATAACACGAAAATGTGGGTTTATAGCTCAGATTTGCTCAGTCAGTGCCATCGAAGGCACCACGCTGCTGGTGGATTACATATTGGTATTCTGTTCCTTTTTTGTGGCTTATAAAGTATGTGATTGTGAGCGGATGTTAGATGCTGAGTTACTTGGGGTGAATCAGTATTTAAAGCTTCTCTTTTAAAGCAGTGACAGCACTTGCCCACAAATCTGTCAAATTACCAGTGCACAGGGTGTATTTAGGGGAGTCTACAGGGCCCTGTGTAAGGCGGGCGTGTGTGTGTGTGTGTGTGTACTCACTGGGAGAGGAAGTAACAGTTTAACTACTGTATTGATTTCAACAGTGCTAAGGGGTTTAGGCGCTGGTCCAAGGAAAATGGGGGGTAAAAGAAAGCCGAGTGCGGCTCGTCCCTGGTTTCAGCACGCTCGGCTTTTCTCCCACGCTTGATTCAATGGTAAAGGTCTGTGGCTGCCCATTGAAGTTGTACAACTGCGGCATTGAGTACTGTATGGCTCTGTGCACTCTGCAGTGCTCTATTGATTGATGTGTGAAGAGGGATTAGTGAGTGGGAGGGGAGGGAAGGAGGGAGAGGAAGAGATGCTGGATGGGAGGAGGGAGGGAGGGATGGATGGGCAGAGCGACCAGAGGCAGAACTGTGGATGCAGCATGTGTACAATAAAAAGGGGCAGATGTCACGTCTTTGGTGAGGCCAAGTTAGACACCCGAGGGTGATGCCCTGCTTTTCTGTAAATGTGGATGGTTTTGTCGTGTCTAAGATCAAGCTGTGTTAGCAGTTTTATGTGTGTCACAATAGTTCGGGGGCCTTGTAAGACCAGCAAATGTGTGACCTTGAATAGATAGATAAATGTCCGGCCAATCCTCTTGATGCCTAACAACAAGCTCACCAGAGCAGCTAATGTGTAAGCCGCAGTCACACAAACATTCATTTTAGTCATTCCACCACATTTGTCAAAAGAGAAAAAAAAAAAATCTTTGCTCTGAGAGGGGGAAAAATGACATTACCAGACAGATTCAAAACAATTCATTCACTGTGACTTCTCTGACATTTCTTAGATTTCCTGTCAAGTGGAAACCCGCTGACATCCATTTTGCTTCACCAGCAATCGTGAGAAGCAGGCGACCTGCATATCCATCTTGTTGTGCTGCATGAGCGAGTCATCCAGGTGGTTTCTAACTCCTCGCCCATCACTCTCACCCTGCTCTCCTGTTGCTCTGTCCCTGACAGGTGGTGCGGAGGGGTGGATGGAGTCAGGAGGGGAGTCTGGGCTTCATCGATAGGGAGTAGAGGGGCTGAATGAGTAGTGGAGTGGAGTAGAAGAGGAGGAGGAGGAGGAGGAGGAGGAGGGCAGGAAGATGGGGCTTGAGAGTGGTGGACATGAGGTTGGATTTGGGCCGTTCAGAGTAAATGGGATCAGACGAGGAAGAGAAAGGGATATCTGTGCCGGTTAATGTTTAATCCCCAACCCACAACCCCTTGTCTCCTGCCTGAGGCTCCCGGCATCTGATAATCCTTGGGCTGCCTCGCTTCATCATCAAGGTGTCGGAGGGAAGTGCCTCTGTAAATATTTAATTGGCTGCAGCATGCCGGTGTTAATTATGCGGGTGTGTCTTTCCTTCGCTTTGCTCTCTGCCCCAGCGTCACTGACTGTGTCCTCGCACTATATATTCTCTCTTCTTCAATCTGATGCCGCTCCATCACTTCTTCTCTTTCTACTACAACTGAGTAACCAGAGATGTGGACTCAAATCACTGTTCAAGAATTTCAACTTGACTAGAAGTTAAGACTCGTGACTTGACTTGACCTGAGACATGATGACTTGTCTGGGTTTATTTTATGTTTTCAGTTTAGTCTTCACCTTAACAAAAGAGGCTGTGTTTTCACCGGTGTCAGTTTATTAGTTCTTTGATTGGTTTGTCAGCAGGATTAGGTAAAAACTACGTAACGGATTTCGAGAAAACTTGGATTGAGGACGGTCGTGGCCCAGAATAGATCAGTATAAAGGGACGGATCCAGGAATTTTTTCTTACGTTTTTCGACAATTTACGTTAAATTCTCAGGGAATAAATGCGCATATTTTGGTGGCTGGTATCTAAAAATCAATACAATTTGATGTGTGGCCTAGATCTGTTCAAATTAAATTAGGGTTAAGCAGTTATGTGTGGTTTACAGGGCTGTTTGATATTGGATTAGACTTGATTGTTTAAAAGGGAACTGTTAGGCCTTGGGTATGCACTCTACTGAGTGCCATCCTAATTTACTAGTCTATGATAATGGGGAGAAAATATGTTAAGATTTTCATGCCATTGTCATAGCTTTTGAACAGGTTTGATAAATTAATCAAAATTGTTATTATTTGACAGGTACTAAACCTTGTCTTCTCTCTTTATAAAGACTGGATACTGCAAGCAAGACTTGACTAACCCGAGAAAATATGTCCTGGGACTTGCTTGAGAATTGACCGATCCAAAGTCTGACCCACCTTAGTTACTGTTGCTAGGTCAGACAAGCTTAACAATAAAAACATGGCGAAGTCAGTCCCATTAAGCCGGTTGCCACACCCACACAGGTGTTTATAATATAGCTTCTGGGAGTCGGGCGACATAGCTTCAACAAGCCAACAGCAAGTTTCATGAATTCGGCAAAACGACCTGCTTCCAGAGTCATTCCAAGCTCGACAAAAACGAGAGAAGCCTCGATCTTTTCTGGCTAACCGTTATTCATTTCATCTTAAAAATATGTCAGCAACCAACCGGTCCTTTCCCAAGTCTTTATAACGTTGCCTCATAAATAAGGAGGAAGCAAATCTGGCTGGAGTTGGTAATCTGACATTAGGCTAACTCCTCTCGATGTTGCATTGCTAACCATTGTATGATAGCAAGCTGGTTAGCTAGTGTGATGATGGTGAGGTCTACCACACAGCCTAATCAACTCTTTACATTGGGCGAAATTTGTCTTTGAGTAGAAAAAAATCCCGCCTTCCCCAGCAACATCATTTTACCACCTTCTTCACTTGTTTTTCTTTTCGACATAGACAAGCCTAATACATAGCAAAAGCTTAACAGGAAATGAGGAAGTAGTTGTATGTACATCAGGATACAAAGCTTGTTCAACTGTTACTGGAGCACAGAGTGAATATGGGTGGGGATTGAGGTCAATCCAACCAAATGACTTGAAACACATGTCCGTGTATAACTACCTCTACACGTGCTACGCAACATCCTGTAATTCCACTTTTCAAAACAACTTTCCTTCATTCTCCTTCAGACGTTCCTTTCAGGGCCTCACCTTACCCAAGCTATCTATTTTCACCTCTCCCTTCCAACCTTGTGTGATTCCTCCTCTCCTTTCAATTTCCAAACCACGGCAGCCTCCGTTAAAACGGATTATTGTTATGGGTTTCATTATAGCCTCCGCTGTTATCCGTCCTGACGCCAATCATGCTTTCAGAAGTAGCTTTCCCTCCTCTCTGTGTTTATTTGATCGTCAAGGGCAATGTAAAATAGATGAACAGTACAAAGACAGCCTTGCAAGGACTACGCAGGCTAAAGTTGTACAGCTCAATAGAGCTCCACTCATAAGTGTCTGCCAGTAGCAAGTGTAATTACAAACAGGCGCATGTAAAAGTCAAGAGAATACAAATCACATAATAGATGTCTCGTTGCAACGCTCTAAAAACACTGGGACTAAAACAGTGGACCACAAGCAGAGGGGATGATGTGAATATCAGCAGCAGTAGATAAAGTGTAAGACGAGGACAACAGATTTCTGCTTTTCCAGGTTGTATAACAGCTGGAATGACCTATAGCATAGCTGAATTGATGGTCTTACTAGCCCAGTGCTTTCCTGTGTGAAATCCCTCAGGCATGTCCATAAAATTTTATTCCCCTTAAAAATGTCATTGACCGGAGGCTTGATACTGTGCGCAGACAAAGGCTTAAGGGTTTTTTGGGGGGTTTTTTGGACAACAAACAAGTGTGTATGTGGGTGTGTGCGCATGTATGGTATGGAGATGGGGGTTCCGTTTTTGTGCCAAGCAGCAGGTCATAGCAAGGACAAGAGATACCAGTACAGGCTGTATCTGCTGTGGACAACAGTGAGCAGGGTAATTTAACACCAGCACCAGGGGCCACCGCAGTGTTCACCACCAACATTGCCCTGCATGGTTTATTTATCATGTCTCTTTTCATACTCATGCACAGTGTTTTATATAGGCTCAGGATTTCTCTCTCTCATAAACAAATCCAGTTTTGTTTTAGTAAAGTAGTGTACTAAAGCAGGACAGACAAAAAGCTCTCCGTTGGGATTCGCATTGTTTTTGTGTTTCCGCATTTAGAGTCTGCATGGTAGGCCGGTGGTTTAAGCTTCCCCGTTGGCAGGCACCCTCCTTTCTAGAGTGTCAATGGGCAAGACTCCTGAATCCTCCTGGTGGGTGCAGTTCTTTGGGCTCCATGCTGAGCCCCGGGAGGGAGCGGAGAAAAAGCTGAATTTGAGATGGGGATCAATAAAACCAAAAGCGGCCAAGAAATTGCAAACGATGGCTGAAGATTCTGTTTCGGCCATGCAACAGCTCACTGATGGTTGCACTCTGGACTGATTACTGTTCTGTTTGATCATGTCCGTTGTGTTTGGCTGGCAGCATTTGAATTAATTGCCTGAAAGGGATAAATAATGTGGATTACATCAAAGGGTGGGAGACACATGCTGTCATTCAGCCAGATGATGTTTACATTTTGTTGTTACACCCAACACTCCCACTCACCCATTAATCAGAAGCTGCAGATCCACTCTTAATATGCCCTTGTCAGTAGAAGCCCAAGGAACAACCATTTACATCCATGTGTTATGAGCCCAGTGGCTTAAATCTGCCATACAAATACCACGATTTTACACTTTCAAATAGTGTGCAGTGTAAGCCAAAGTCCACTTTTGCGTGAAGGTGATACGCAAGAACTTCCGATTAGGTTGCGTTCAAATACCATGCATAAAAAATGTAAAAAATTGAGGATAAAGAGCAACATACTCCACGCAGGGTGACAGTTAGGGGTGATGAATGAGTCAAAAACATGCAGGAGACCGGTGTTTGTGCCCCTTGTAAAACCAAAAGTCAACGTTGACTTGGTTTAACTTAAAACATCCGTAAGTTAACGGATGTAAAATATTTAACTCGTATTACATTCAGTATATATCGCATCTTTTCCTAAACCTAACCAAGTAGTTTTGTTGCCTAGGATAAAGGTGCAACGTGTAAGATTTAGGTTGAAAAAATACAAAAATGGTCGGGACAGAAGAAAAAATAGAAAGAAATGAAAGTTTTGACGTTACGATGTCTATGTACTGTGTTGCAGAGATATCTACTGAAGTTAGCATGCTAACCAGCTAGCCCTGGCCTGTCTCGTTCAAAAGCTCCCCTGTTTGTGGTGAAAACATCAACACTCTCCCAGTGCTCCCAGCTCCAGTTCGGGACCGCAAGCTCCATGGCTAACTGAGCTAACTAGCTAACAGCAGCTACATATAGCAGCAATTAATGGTTACAAGACCAATGAGCTGCCTCTATTTGTTTTGAGTATAAATTTGACAGGTGGCTAATTCTTACACATTGCACCTTTTATTGGCACTTTGGGCATTTTCACAACAGGATGTCATTATTCCTAAACTTTGGGCTCAAGATCACATCTAGTTTGAAAATAGCTGTATCAGATTAGGAAAATTCATGTGTTTATCGTCGATGTTGTCAAGTAGATTTTCATCAAAATAGCAGCAAAACTCTGGAATGTCAGTCAGTCGGTCCACCAACCTGGTTCAGACTAAAATATCTCAGCAACTATTGGATGGATTGCCAAGAAATCTTGGTGCAGATGTCCATGGTGCACTTATCTTTACATCTATAAGCAGTTCTAGGCGGAAAGCCAGTCAACATAACTGAAACTTGAGTAGTATACATCATGGTCTGCATAAGGTTTTGGATATTTTTTTGGTGCCAAAACAAAGTTGTCCAGCTGTCAAGCAAGTAATATAATTGCTTCTGCTTGCAAGATGAAAAAAGGGGGAATTCAAGTGTTTTCAATTCAATTCAAACTTAATTGCAGACTCAGGCTCCATAAAAAATACATGACATAAATTACATGCAAAATCACAACCAAAAATCATGGTTCAAAAGAGGAAAACAAGACACAAAGAGACAGCTGTACCAGTGTTTCCACAGCTGGGATTGGTAGCCTGTAGTGCTAAACCTTACGTTTGATAAAACCAAGATGATTTCATTTTCAGAGACATTAAGATGGCAAATAAATTAATTTATACATGAGATTTCTTAAAACAGCTCGGAAAGTATTGACTCCTGCAGCAACAAACATCTCACTTGCACTATTCCATCTTGGTCTGCTAAGTAAAAATCTCGAGACATCTTTATGAGCTGCTTGAAGTCTCCGCAGGCTTGCTTTTCTGTAGCTTGACCCTAAGTGTGCAGTATAAAGTGGTGTACAATACGCTCTGAAAAAAGACATCCTCGCCCCATTTGCACACATACTACACTTGTGTGAAAGCACGTTTGCTTCATCTGTAATTTGTTCTGTAATAAAACGTCCAAGATATTTAATCTTTTTTCTGACCACAAGATTATTATCGGCCAATTTGAAGTCAAATTTCTTTTAGACATGTGTCCTCTTTGGTTCTACAAATTAAGACAACACTCTTACAGCCATTGTATTCAATAACAAGACCATAAACAGAACATATGGTAAGGAGCTGCTGGAGACCAGCGTGTTTGTCTCAGGGGGGTTTCCCTTCTCTCAAATCAGATGCTGGGCCTGTTATATTTACCCGACATTTTCCATTTTAGTGATCACCTCAACCTGCGCCAAGGTCGAAGCAATACTTTCACTGGACGCTGATCATTCAAAGTGAGTGACGGAGGTCAGGAGGGGTTGTAAATGCAGAAGAGTGAATGCATTGTCTGCATTTCGACTTTGTGCTTCGTCTAGGTGAAGTCATGATGTGAAGTGAATCTTTTGTGTTTGCTGTCACAATGAACTCAGACGGACCATCTCTGCTGGTTTTGGCTCATCGATGAGTGTGTTTGCGTGTGCGATTGATCCTGTGATTCGGTGTGTGAGAGGAAGTGTGGACTGCATGTGTTGACCTGGTTATCATGTTGTGCGGCGCCCGCGAGAAGAGGCAGGGTGATACAGGTTTTAGAATGTGAGTTGCCAATCGAGCTGTGAAAATGGGAATTGAGTAGGGAAATGGGAATAGCTCCCTGCTGGTTTGTAACCTTCGCAATGTTGTTCGGAGCATTCAGAGTATGCATTCATCATTCATTCAATCAAAATGTGTGTGTCGGGTTTGCGTCCCTGTGGTTACATTATGTGATAGGGAGCGTCTTTTCTCCACGTGTGTTTCTTTAATTGCGTATGTGGGGAACTGTGTATTTATGACAGCATGTCACACCCATCTCTGAGCCCCAAGCCCTGGAACTGAATTGAATTAACCTAAATAAAGTGTGTAGAGTACAGAACACTTGAAAGGGAACAGCTGAGGGCTCGAGCTGAGGACTGTCTGAGTCTAAGACAGGATGCATGAGCGCGACGATTGCTATGCAGCATTACTCTGTAGTAAGAAACGCAGATAAATGAAAGCTTGTGACAGTTTTTGAACATTGGACACAATGGTTAATGTGCTACGCCCCTCCCCCAAGGCTTAGAGTGAGAAAGAAATGGAGCCAGTTCTGGGATCCTTGGCCGGCCTAGATAGAACCGCAGCAGCAGCAGCACCCATTAATGCGATTACAGCTTTTAGCGGGAGATTTTCAAGGCCAGTTTTCTTTTGAGGCGTCATTAGTTTGTCCTCTCTTCTTGTTCTCCACCGGTATGTGAGCAAACAAACAGACGTATTCACACCCAGGAGCAACAGACGGCTAGATACTGTAGCTGCTTATATACGCAACCACGAGCAACACATGCAGTGCTGCACACACACACAACAATACATACAAGAATATATGAATACAAAAGCGTGAATACAGCCTGTATTTACTGTGGCATATCCCCACAAACACTCAAAAACACAGAAAAATAAGAAAGCAGGCATAATTAGTCTATATTTTAAAGATGATAAATTATTATTTAGTGTAGTTGGCACTTCTGGTGACTTTCTGCTATGCAGTTTGAAAATCTTTTGATTAGCAATCCATGATGTTCATTATAATTCTAAAGCCTCTCTCATTATTCTTTGTAATCAACCCATGATTCCACATAGGCTCCCCCTTCATTTAAAAACCCACAATTCCTGGCACACTTCGAGTCCTTTAAGTGGTGCATTGCCATCGTTTTGGGGCTCATCTCTAAGCAAACTCCCAATCCACTCGCCTAACATGTCTTTGACTTTGCGCGGCTATTTAACAAACCCAGAGGTGCTTCTTAGCTCCTCGCTGCAGCTGCCTCGTTTCATAAAGTCACCATTTATTAAACCTCACGGCTAGACCACAGCAGAAGCCTATTGAGATATTGAGGTCATCTTGCAGGGAGAGGGAGAAAGCGATTGTTGGAGATAGAGGGAGGACACAAGCTGAGGTACCTGGTGTCATGCTGTGATTTGGCAGAGTTTAGATGGACAGAGCCAGGTGTCTTAGTGGGGAGCAGTCTGCCTCAGTGGGCAATATCACTGGCAGCATATAAGGTCTTCGATTTTTCTTTGTTTGCAGTCCGAGCGAGTTCACAAAGATGACTTTGACTGTTTTTTTTTCTCACCTGTCTCAAACACATCTCACAGATGCAGTGTTTGTATTTCCTCTTCAACTAATGGCTCTCAGGATGTGTGTCTGTTCTTGTATGTGTTTGTGCTTTTATGAACGTGTGCCTCTGTTCTCCAAGTGTGTGTGTGTGTGTGTATTGGTAGGCAGGATGAGCATCCCTTCTGTTACCGTTGCTGTCCCTTCATTTCACGCTCCGGCAGCTCCGCGTGAATCCTCTTCCCTTGGCTCATTATCAGTGCTGTTCAATGAACGCGCACCCCACCAGAATGCAGGGTAAAACCAAATCATTATTCAAGTATGGGGGTCAGTGCAGACGTTGTGACTCTTTTGTTGAGTATATTTATTACTTTCCCGTCAGAAATAAGTAAGCAGGGATGCAGAGCACATCCCCGCCCCAGCTGATATGGTGAGGTAGTCGATCACGGAGCAACCCGACCTGAGATTGATGAACACCAGAGGGGCGTCTGGTACCATTGTTGGATGCTCATTGGTCTCCTCTGTCATTTCTCTTGGCAGGGTCCAGTGTGCACGCAGCAGAATTCGGACACCTGCCGGACAACATTACAGTGTTGGAAGGAGAAAGCGTCATTTTGAGGTAACTCTTGATCCTACACCTGCACCTACTAATTACATGAAAAACATGTTTGTTTTCCCCCCCACCTGCCATGCAGCTTTAATTGCCAATTCTCTGTCACATAACTTCAATTACGCGTCCCACATTGTGCCATATTTTCCATCTCTGTCTATCCTAAAGCTAATTGAATGATAATACCTGTCAGGTGTAGCTTAAGTCATCACGTCTGTCTGCAGTCACCTGGGGATGCACGATAGTATCGGTACCGGCTGAACAGGGCATTAAAATACCAGTATCGGGCTGAAATGAACACTTCTGGTAGGTGGAAGGTATGTGCATATATCGCTGTCAGCATCAGCAATCAGCCAAAAATGAGTTGGGAAATATCTGCATATTGAATATCGGCAGAAATCCAAATTATGCAGCCCTAAATTCACCCTTTTCTTTGGCTCAGATGTAACAATCACGATGCACAGGTTGGTCCAGTGGGTGTACTTTCCCTCTGCCTCCACCAGCACCTGCTTAACTGAGTGATAAAAGTAGAAATCATAGCTTTCCCCAACGAAGCAGAAAAACAGCCGACTTGCTTTTTTCCCTCCCTTGTGTGGATGTGACCTGGACATGCTGTGCAAAAAAAGAAAAAAAAAAAAAATCCAAGTCAACATAACTTTCATCAGCTTTAAGCCTGCACCTCTCCATATCGCTGAACAAATTCCTCTTTTAGTCCATTTTTCCCTTGAAAGAAGAGTGGAAACAAACATGTTTTCCTGAAGTCAAGAACAGTTCTGTCAATATTTGTTAACATCAACAAGTCTCTCTCAAAGTTGGAAATCAAAGGAGCGGGATGCTGATCTATAATGTCATCAAGACATGTAGCCTGAAGCGACTCTATTGATGCCTCTGTGACGTCAAATCTCCAGAATTCACCTGTGTATTTTCACAGCTAAAACTCTAAAACTGCACACACCTGGGAGGTAAAAAGATGCGCTGTCAGCTTCATCTTTTATTCTTTCACAGTAGTTTTACATTACAAACGTCTCTTTCTTGTTTCAGTGGCGTCTCCTCTCACGACTAACATAGATCATTAAATCCTGAGATAATCACATTTAATTTGTTTTAATATAATAATTATTCTATATTAACTTTCAGATCTTCTGTATCCTTGTTAGATTTACACTTTTATAGGTTGATACTGCACAAGGCTCAATCCATTTCCTTTGTGTACAGAAGTTAGGACCTCATCATGTGGTTGTGTTCAGATCTCAGTTTCCATTCCAAGAAAGAAAATGTAGCTTTGTGTTATTGCAGAACTGCACAAACATATGGATTTTTTACCTCGCCTGGAGTCTCAATTCATATTTAATTACATGCAAACATCTCTGCACATACACGTCCACACTCATTCCAGCTCGCTCAACCTGCCCCCTCAACACACACACATCAACGTATATGCACCTGCACACTATCCAGTGCAAATAAGGTCGGGATGTGTCGTTCTGTGGAGATTCTTGGTTGTACTTTGTCCACTCTGACTCTGACCAGACTGAAGCCGCAACGATTAATTCACTTCTTGTCAACTATTAAATGTTTCACCAACTATTTTGAGAATCGATCACTGAGTTTGAGAACATTCTTAACAAAAAAAAGTTTAAATTCTCTGATTCCTGCTTCTTAAATGTGAATATTTTATGGTTTCTTGCCTCCTCTATGACAATGAACTGAATATCTTTGCATTGTGGACAAATCAAGAGATTTGAGGATGTCATATTGGGCTTTGGGAAACACTAAACAACATTTTTTTTACAGAATAATCGGCAGACTAATCAACAATAAAAATAATTGTTAGTTGCAGCCCTAGACCCCTAAATTTAGAATCAGCTTGTTGCCTGATTTATTTCAGCCAGATCCTCAGACCCTCAGCTTAAACATTTTCCTTTCAGTGGTAAAAACTTTACCACTACTTGTGGCTGGATAATTCAACCAAAGGCTGATTATTCCCTCTGACTTTGTTTTATTTGAATACTTGTTAGAGGCCCAAAGAGGGAACAGGATCCAGTAACTTACAGCCCCAAAAATGATTGCATTAAAGGAATTGTTCACCAAAAATGAAAATTCAGTCATTATCTACTCACCACCATGCCAATGGAAAGTCAGGTGAAGTTTTGTTGTCCACAAAACACATTTGGAGCTTTACGGCAAAATGACATTGCAGCATTTTCCGAAATAACTGAAATAACTTAATTACAACTGAAAAAAACAAAAAAAAAACATTAAAAAATCTAAATCAATTTGCGATCTCTGGGCTTCCAGAGAATTTGATTACGCTAGGAGAGCTGTATGGAGCCATTTTATGGATTGTTTTGGTTGTTGTTGTTTTTTTACTTTTTAAAAGTCCCCATCTAGAAACATGTTTTCCTGCTTTGCTCTCCCTTTAACCATCTCACGAACCCGCGGGTTTGCGTTGCAACCACTTGGGGCATCCCACCCCCAGGCTGGAAACCACTGCTTCAAACTGTACTCGCAATCTGCTTTTTATTCTGTAAGTGATTTCACAGCACAGAACTGCCTTTATCACTTCATCAGTAGAGATATGATGGCGTATTTCATAATCAGATTTTTAAGTTTAGTCTGCACTCCACGGCCCACAGCTGACAAACAAAAGACTAAAGAGCTTTATAAATAAACTCCATTTTTATGTAAAATCACTTTTGCCCAAGTGGCACAAATACTTGTGTTATGCTTGAGACAAGGCTGTTGTGTTGTCTTTGATGCGGGCCATTAAGACGAGGCACATTTGATGCTATTATGGTGCTCATTTCCTCTGGGCTTGCAGTCCTGTAGCAACATCATCAGTGGAGAAGTGATTAATTTTAAAAATAGATTAATAGAGCGCTTGTAAACAGATAATGCATTTTTGTGGTGGGATTTCTCTCTATATTGTCTCTTTATTTAAGCCCACCAGCCACAAACCAAACCTAATCAAAATAAAAATAAAAACGGCTTCTTCTTTTCTTTACTTCCTAAGCTGTCAGGAGTGGTTTGGCCCCTCAGGTCATGTGTCAAGCTGAACATCAGCCTTGTGGCTTGTACCCGATTTGTTAAAGACTTCCAAGCTTACCTGCACTGGTTGTTATGCTTTGTGGTGTCACTGCTACTGACTTGGCAGGTGATCTAAGATATACCTCAACAGTGATATTTATCCAGGTCATATCAATTAAACATGAGGACGACTGAGGCATGTCCTTACAGCGAGTTGAAGCAGGGTAAGGACATCTAGTGGCCAAGACATGAACTGAATCACACCTTGGGGCCATGGTTTGAAGCATGTCACATCTTTTTGGAACAACACTTGTGATTAACTGCGCTTTAATCATCACACCATTATAGTGTTTTGCTTTCTGACACCGGCTCTAATTTCTACACATTTTCCCACGTCGTGCCATTTACTGTAAGAGTTTACAGCCAGTTTTAATGGCCAGTCAACATACCTTTGGACTTGAATTGTATAATCTTGGACTGCATTCATTTACTGACAGACAAAAACAAAGCAACCCGCTTCCCTTGCAAACTGTTGAGTTCTCTGTAGCTATAATTTGACCCATTTTCTCTCCTGCTGTGTAACAAGAATGACGTAATTGCTTGTACAGTGTTACAGACAGGTGACAAATAAAGAAACCCCTGAATCAGAGTGTAGAGTAGGGCTACAATTTAAGACTATTTTCATTATCAATTAATCTGCCAAATGCTTTCACGTTTAATTGTTTACTTATATGCTATATAATGTCAAAAAGTTGTGAAAAATGCTCATTACAATCCTAGAATCCAAAGGCTTTAAATTGCTTTAAAATGTATTTAACAAAATTTATTTTTATTTAACATAATATAGGCAAAACTAAAAGGGCAATCATTACAAAAGCCAACATGTTTCAACCATCAGGGCACCAAGCAAACAACACCATGTGGCCCCAGCGATATAGTGGCCACAGCCAATAGGAGGCATTCACATGACCAAGATAATGACATACCAGCTGTAAGAAATTCAAGTTCATGAAGCAGTGAGTTAACAACAGATAAATGTTTACATGATTACAATATACAAAATAGACACTCATATACATAATATACCCCAAATATATATATAATACCCCAAAAGGATGTTGATATTTATTTTTTTGGAGTGCCTGGATTGGCTTTAAATTGTTTCTTTTTTTCCAATCAACAGCCAAAACCCTAAAGACTCTTCATTTACTATCATGAATGACCAAGAAAAGCAGCAAATCCTCTCATTTTAGAAGCAGGAACAAACAAACGTTTGACATTTTTGCTTGAAAAATGACTGAAACGATTAATCAATTATCAAAATAGTTGGCAATTTCCTTTCGACTAATTGTTGCTGCTCAAACGCAGAGACAGAATATCACAAAAATGCCAAATTGTGGTTGCCTGTTGATCACTTCCTGTCTTCTCACAGGTGTCGGATCGACGAGGAGGTGACCCACAAGGCCTGGCTGAACCGCTCCAACATCCTGTTCACGGGGACGGACAAGTGGTCGCTGGACAAGCGCGTGACGCTGGCCAACAGCAACAACAGCGACTTCTCCATCCACATCGACAAGGTGCAAGTAACCGACGAGGGGCCCTACACCTGCACCTTCCAGGCCAATAACAAGCCCCGCATCGCCCATGTCTACCTCATCGTTCAAGGTAAGCAGCTCAGCTGAGAAAGAATACAAATCTGCTGTGTTTACTGTATCCAGTGCTGTCTCATTTCCTTAATATACCCAGAGTCTGCAGATTTGATTGCCACTGCGCCTGCAAAAGAAATATGTGTGCACCCGTGAAACTGTAAGCAGCCTCGGATAAAAACAGCCGCTTAATGGCTTAATTATGCATTTCGTCATTCATGGGAGTCTGGTGCTATCTATTAGGAGTGATTGAGGTTTGACATCAGAGGAAGCGTTTAAGATTTTCCATGGTGACGTTTCTTTTCTGTTAAATCGTGCTTAAATATATGCTTGAATATATGATAGACAACTTAGTGGTTAATGTTTATGTGGTGTTTGAGTATTTAAAGTCAGTATTTGTGGTTGCATCAAAAATGTCATTACTCGATGGTGTCTTGAAAGCTCATTTGGCTCATTTGCAAAGCAAGCTGAGTGCAGGTGACAGATAACCAGCAAGTCGGTCGCAGCAAAAAGGCGCAGTCCAAACCCATTTGATATTTCCGTGTGGCCAGTTAGAGTTACTTGTCTTAATAAAACAGAAAGTTGGGCAGATCAGATGGATGAGGATGTGTGTGGAGGAGATGGAGGCACACAGGGGGGCTGTCCAACTGGCTGACTAAATAACTGACAGTGCAGGACCACCACTGCGGCTCAGTCATCAAGTCAGCAGCTAAGTGAGTGAGAGTCTGACTGATCCTGAGTGACACAGTGTATTTGGCGCAGGACTGCCCAGAGGATGGATCTCAGACCTTTTCCTCCTGCATGTGTCAATTTTTATGCATATTTTGGACGGTGCGTAGCTCAGATTTAAGTTATTCATCACCGGCGAAGTGAAACTGAAAACTTTTAACAGGATATATTAGGTACATTCTGCTGGAACGAAAACTCGAGGCCTGGCTCACAGCTCACAGGTGGCAGAGACAATGCTAGTGGCTTACTAACAGAGTTTTCACATCGCATTGCAGCCAAACAAACACTCTTTGTCTGCAGGGTCCAAAGCTTGGCACAGATGACCATACATACCTAATTCCAAGTTGCCTGCAATTTCAGCCCTAGCTTGATATCACACAAAATAATTACACCCTCAAGTCAGTGCATCAAGCCGGCGCAGCTTCACCGCCACTCCAATCTGTGCTTTATCGCTGCAAGTATTCAACTCCAGCAAGATAGAGAAAAATAGGATCCTCGGAAGATGTCTCAGGAAAAAAAAAGAAAAAGCCATCTCAGGGCCAAGCTCATTAAAAACAATGATAATGGGCCATTTAAATTCAAGGGCCATCTTGTTATCAAACTAACTACATGCATAGCTCCAATACTTTGTGAGTTCGGGGCAAAAACGTTGTTCAAGGGTGGTCCTTCACTTCCAAAGTAGTGGGAGAAATTCAGATTACTGCTCCCACAGATGTCCTTTTTTTAAAGATCAAATTAGATTAGATGTCAAGAGATGGAGATTTTAATGCCCATTTGCAGCCATTTAGAATTCAACGCATTTTAAGTAGATGGTCAAGCATATTGTTGCACAGTCCAGTAAGCACTTGGGCACAGATCATTAATCAACTGATTGCCTGTCTGTCTTAGGTGCAGGGATTTGCATCATACTTTAAACACCTTAATAGGCTGTATGGTCGTACCTCATCAATAATTCATGAAATAAAAAAAGGAGATTTCGAGGTCATATTTTAATAGCGTGATCTTTTTTTTTCAGTGCCGGCCAGAATCGTCAACATCTCCAAAAACGTGTCGGTGAACGAGGGAGAGAATGTAAACCTGTACTGTCTCGCAGTGGGTCGGCCTGAGCCCACCGTCACCTGGAAAGACCAGAAATGTAAGCTACCCCTTCATGTTTGCTTGTCTTCAGATCCAGAGATCTCGTGTTCACAGCTTCACCTTTATCTCCCTGTCTTCACATTCATCCCCAACCCTGTTCAGTGTGTTTTTTTTTCCCTCCGTCCATCCTAAAGGCTTATCAGCATTCAGCTCATGTCCACGTCTTTATCCCCCATTCCTGTGTCATCATTCTTAAAACCCAGCTGTTTAGTCCGTCCCCATCTTAAATTCATGGTCCCGTATTTTCCCTGTGTCCCAATGTTTTGTCCCAAATAACCACACATTATACATAATTATCCCCACTGCGCCACCTGTAATCATCAGCATCTGTCTTCATCCACCCTGTCAACCGGCATCACGATGCCAACTGACGCCTAACAGCCACTTTTGGCATTAAATCAGCTATTTTTAGCTTCCATTGGTGCATTGAATCAGAACTGGTTCGTGGTGGTCGGGATACACAGCTTGATGGATGGAATCAAAAACATGATTTGATCAGCACAGCATTTATTCCCTATCTGTTCCCCTTTTTGTCAGCACTAATGTCCAAAGTCAGCCAAATAACCATTACATGGCCTCTGGGGATTGTATGGTTTTAAGTTCTATTAGAGCTGTAATGGTAGTGTTGTGTCATCTGTCTGGCACATAAAGAAAATTGCCATGCACTGTGCTATGACTCAATATTCCTAAGTGTGTTTTAATACAGTAATTGTTGGCATTTAAGCAGAGAATGCTTGTCTCTTTAACTTATGCTGTTTTCTAATACAATGGCAACACTGAATACAGGTGCAAGCTGTTTTGTTTTAAAAAGACAAGTTAGCATATTGTCTATATTGTGTGATATGGTGCTTTGAAAGATAATGGGGCTGCTTTTTGTTTGTTTTTTTCCATTGACAGGGATAAATTGCGTGCACACTGCAGGAGCTCTGCACTGTAGATTTTAAAAGGTGACTTTGATTTAAACGGATTACCTCCGAATTAACAAGTAAAGTAGACTATTGAATTTAAGCACTGCGAGCTAAAAAGTTTAAACAACTTAAGATTATTCATCTATTTTACTTGGTCACTTTCCTCTTTGCTTTTTTTTTTTTTAAGTAAAGTCACGTCAGCTTTTACAGTTTGTGAATTTGTTGGTGAAATATCAACTCTGGTGGTTGTGTGTGATGTGGGGGATGAGCGTGCCAAGAAGTTCCAAAATATCTTAGGTTGATCTTTTTCACAGAGATGTAACAGAGCAAGGATTGTCTTTTTTAAGGCTTCAAAGTGTTTTGAAAGTCAGATAATGGGTTCTTTGTGAAGCTGGCACTGAGTCAGTGTCAGTAAAGTCATGGTGAGAGCATTTCTATCACGCAAACGGTAACAGCTCAGTTGTAGCTTGACTACAGCAGCAGCAAAGGAAATCAAATGCATAGCAGAGACAGCGTTAATAAATAGGTCAGTGTGAACAACTACTCGACATGATGTAATTATACTGTGAGGCCAATAAATGCGCAACCTACTGTATATTGTACTGCTGTACTTACAGACAGCTTTAGGCTTGCTCAGAGGTCTGTTCCTCCTTGTCTCTCCTCTGTATGTCCCTGGGTTAGCCTGCTGTGCATGCAGTGTCCTTCTCTGCGCAGTTTGTGTTTGTGAGTCCACACAGTACAGTACCTCAGGCAGGGACAGGCAGGAGAGGAGCAAAGGAAAGCATGCATGGACGCACACCTGCAGCAAACACACACACACACAACCTTACATCACAAACTCTGTGCAGTTGTCCTCACTTGCAAGCCTACAGCATTTCTCCTCTGTCAGCAGTAATCCTCCCTCTCTAACCGCCCCCACCATCTCACACTGCCTCCCCCTCTCTCCCCTCATAACCCCTCAGCTTGCAGAGAGAGAGATAGGGGCCGCATTGCTATTCTGTGGGAGTCTCTGCAACCGAGCCATCACTTGCAGGAGACCAGGGGCGGCGGAGAAAGTGGGGGGGTAGGACAAGCCCAAAGAAACAGCAAGAAGCTGCCAGCCATCTGTCCCCATTACTCAGAAACTGCATAGAGAAACTGCAGGGAGGGGGGTTGAGGAGGAGAGTGTACGTGGAAAATGTGTGTGCGTCAGGAGGTGGTGGGATAGGAGGAGGTGCACCAGACAGAGATCTGTTAGAAGTCTGTGCAACTGGTCCACATAGTTACAAGAGTCCCCACTCACAACCAGATAGTGATGCTGCCGCCTCCTTCATCTTCACCACGGCAAAGATACAATCTGTCGCACCCATTCACCGTCACTGGCATCCATCAGTTGACCCACTCAGAGACATACAGGCATTGTGTCTCATTCAGTTAAATACACCAGCGCATCAAAGCCTTATCATTTGACATCCCATCCGTTAAAAACACACAGAGGCACACAGGCTAAGCATGAATGAATGAATGCTAGTGATGCTGGGAAGGAGGAGTGATGTGCTTTTCACTAAAAAAGTCATACGATGATAAGCACATACACATTCGGCAAGAGGTTTATGATTTTGAGATTGTTTAAATGCTTTGGGAGTTGTCACATTACTGGTATGTGTTGTGTGGATCCAGGAGCTGAAGTAAAAAAACAGAGCAGGTACTGAACTGTGTATGCAAACAAATCCAAGAAGGAAACAGGCAGGAAAAAACAAGAAATCATGAGCAGTAAGGACCAGAAGCTGGCAGGGATGATCTGGCAGAGGACGAGTGTTTGTGTGTGGCTATACTTAATGCTGTGTGGGGCTGATGAGGGACAGGTGTGACTCGATGAGAGAATGAACAGCAGGTGTGCAGGTTGGGTGTGGAAATCAGATGATTGGAAAAGGCAGGAAAGTGTGAAGGCATCCGGTCAACAGGTGGAGTAGCAGTGTTGCCAAAGACACTGACAATTTATTTTTCAACTGGAAAAATGTCCCACTCAGTAAGCAATTCTTAGATAAACAAATGTAGGGGCTCCTGTATTCATCAGAAACATTTATCTGCTTATGTTTAAGGTTAAGGCAAGCAATATTCCGTATTTTTGTTGTTATAAACACATCCTATTCCCTCTTTGGCTCTCAGCCCCAAACCCACGTGTTCATACAAAAGACATAAATCTTATCTAGGTCCTATGTTCCCTATAGGTAACACAATAGGAGGGTTAATGTTTGCTATCCGAATGTTTAATTGGGGAACATAGGGCCTAAGAACATGGGACCCTGGGAACATAGGATCTTAGGAACAGAGGACATTGGGAACATAGGGTCAGTGGAACATGGCACCCTGGAAACATAGGACACTATTCCCATATCCTATGTTCCCAAGGTCCTTCTTTGCTGAGACCCTATTTGTACTATGTCCCCAGAGTGCTACGTTCCTCTGACCCTATGTTCCCAATGACTTCTGCTCCTAAGATCCTATGTTCCAAGGGTCCTATGTCCCAATGTCTCTGTTCCCAGATCATATGTTTTTTTGCTGAGGCTCTATGTTCTCAGAGACATTGGGAACTTAGGGCTTTGGGAACTTAGGGCTTTGGGAACATAGGACCCTGGGAACATAGGACCCTGGAAACATAAGGCCCTGGGAACATAGGACCCTGGAAAAAGAGGTCATTTGGAAGATACGAACTGAGGAACATAGTGCCTTGGGAATATTGGACCTGGGAACATAGGGGCTTTGGAACATAGGGCACTGGGAACACAAGACCCTGGGAATATACAACTCTAGGAACAAAACATTAGATATATCAAATATCAGAAGGATCAATTCATTGTTTTTCTTTTTTCCCATAGGAATTTTTTGACAATAATAAAATGTAATATATCATTATATTTGATATATAAGTATCACCCTCAAAAGAAGTATTGGTCAGGCTCCACAAAATGTGAAATAAACTCCTTGGATAAAAGGACTAATTTAAGGCATGTGTGAGGATCACCAGGGCACATTGGCCTCCCTGTTAACATTCTGCTGTTCATTTAGCTGAATTGACACACATTTCAGACCTTTACTCTTTCAAATGACAGGTTTTACAGTCTGTCAGCCTGTCCATTCTTCTGTTTTAACCCAGCATCAGACCTCTCTGCCTTGATGGTAGTTTTTGTAATGGAAATGGATAAAAGGAGCTGAGAAATCAAGTGCCCTGATGATCTGGTCAGGCTCAAAGTGCTGCCAGGGAAATAGAGCATGGTTTCACTGTAGGGCAGACTGGAACCCCTGATCCCTTTTCCCCCTTTTTATTCATACACCCCCGTCTCCTCTCAGGTGCAATCCAACTATCTCTGGTGGTCAGGAGTCAGGCTCCTTCAAAAGCCATAAGTGGTTGATGGAGCTGTATTTTACAGGCCATTGTAGGAGTGCCAGGGGCCGGCTCCAGTCAGATATGATCTTCCACCAAAGTAGAGAGAGGTGTGCGATGCTGGTCCAGAGATCTCTAGGGATGGCGAGTGAGGGAAAAAAGAGAGAGTGAGAGGGCTGCTTTGCACTGTCATATTACATCACACACAGGTGCTGGGGATGAAAAGTCCATGAAAGAACCGACACACATCAAATACCCCTCTTGACATCTCTGCGTTTCCCTCTTTATGTTGCTGTTTCTCTCTGTTTCCTCTATCTTTATATCTGTGTATCTCTTTCACTCTCCTGCTCGGTATCTCTTACAAATTACCGCTCTGTGTCTGTAATGCGCTCTCTAGCATTCACTTGCTCTCGTTTTTTATTTTCTTTGTCCTTTTTATTTCTTGGAAGTCATCTGTAACAGCCTTGTGTGTAATTTCTGCAGTGCTAGTTGTCTGATTCTATCTTTCACTCCCCTTTTTCCCCCTCTACGCCTTCACAGCTTCCCCCCCTCTGGCAAAGTTGGGTGCTCTGCCTGCTTGACAGAGATGTCACAAGAGAGCTGTATTTATTAGACTAATGGAATGAGTGAATAACATCGCACCCACCCCACCCCGTCACCCGGGCGCCCGCCCGCACTCGCTCGGGTGGCACAGGCAGCCATCACCGCGCTTGTCGCTCGCTGCTCAGCCTCTGCCGCAGCAGCTGCAAATAATCGTCTCCAGCTCAGTAGCCGCACTAATAATCCTCCAGTATAATCTTCAATTAGAACCGCCGCGCTAATCTCTGACAGGAATAATCATGGCGTTTAGTGTCTTTTTGTGTGTGTGTGTTTGCGTCGGTGTTGCTCACAAATGTGCTCAGGAGCCGTCTGTGTGTTTGTGAGGGGAAGTAAAGGTCCACTGATTGACAGTGGTTGTGTGGATGTTTGGGGGGGCTTTGAAAGGGAAAAGTGAGCTGCAATTTAAGAGCTGGATTTCCTTGTTAGTGGTGAGATTATATATTATGTCGTGTTCCACTGTCTGACTTCTTTAATGGGGTAAAGGGGAGAAAAAAAAGGCCTAATGGTTTTGGAGGCTGTGAGACAGCTGGCTGCTAAGACTTACAGGGAGGAGGGGATGCACTCTCATTCTTCTTCTTCTCTCTCTCTCTCTCTCTCTCTGTCGATCCAATAATACCCCCAACATCTATTCCCTCACATGAAGGAGCAATAACTTGTAGCCCGTCCCTACGACTCCGCTCTGAAGAGATTCTGTGGCTGTTTGTCGCCTGCGGAAAAAAGCAAAAAGTGTGAGACTGACTAATTTGGTTTTGGGGGCACCTGGGAGTTTGTCAACATCAAATAACAGCCAAATATTCTTCTCACTACGAAATGTAGTGAGCAAGCCGTCACCCCCTGGTGTATCTACTGCTTGAAAGGAAAGCTTACAATTTCCCCCGACGCTATAAAAGTAATGGTGTCACTGCTGTCAAATCATGTTTACTTATTTGCATCTATACGAACATTCACCTACTTACCCGTTATTTTACTGAAGGAACCAGTTCGGGCTGTGAGACGAATATGAACCCAACATAAACTGGTCACAGACAAGTTTGTGTTGATTGCATAAGCAACAGTGCTTGAACTGGTTCCCTGCCCTGGGAACGTAGGACTCTGGGAACATAGGACCTTTGGAACATAGGACCTTGGGAATGTATTGCCTTGGGAACATAGTGCCCTGGGAACATAGTGCCTTGGGAACAAAGGACCTGTGGAACATAGGACCCTGGGAACGTAGGACCTTGGGGACATATGATATTGGGAACATAGGACTCTGTGGTGAAGAAAATAACATGGTGCTCAGTCTTTTTTACTGTTCCCAGAGTTTGTTTAACATGTTGAATGTTGCGGTGTGTGTTTGTTAGCTTGTTAGCAGTTGTCAGCTGGTCTTGTATGTTACTGCTGACCGCTGCTCCGCTCTGTTAACATTATGTCATAACGCCTCTTAATGGCATAAAAAGTATTCACAAACATGTGGCCTGCTTAATGTTCGTCTTGCAAAGGTAATTGTCCAGTTGAGTGTCGGTCCACCTACAGCTGAATCTCAAGTAGCCATCCTTAATCAGTAGCCTGAGTGTCCTCGCATTTGATATATAGTGAACCATGACATCTGCCTCATGTCAATAGATGGGCTGGTGAGTGAGGGGGAGTTCCTCGACATCACAGAGATTAAGAGGCAGCAGGCCGAGGACTATGAATGCATCACCAACAATGGAGTGGCTCCGCCTGATCAGCGCAAGGTCAAGGTCACGGTCAACTGTAAGTATTCCTCTCTGCACCCAACACCAGCTCCAGGGTGATAATTCAACTCACACCATACCTCCCGTGTTACAGCACAGCGATGCATTAATGATACTGTAGATGCATTATTATGTATGAATTCATGCATCTTAATTTTGTTTTCTCCGGGAGGGAGGGGGGGTTTCAACCTTGTCTGCAACTCTGGGCTGACCTGACTCGACTTCTCCGCAGAGAGAGATGTGTACTAATTGCTGAATTTTCTCCTTCTCTTTGTCCGTTCTTTCCTCCCTTGTTTCCTCTGACAGACCCTCCCATGATCACAGACATGAAGAACATGCCGGCCCATTTGGGTAAGACAGCCATCTTGCGCTGTGAAGCCATGGCGGTCCCACCAGCTTCCTTTGAGTGGTACAGGGATGACCACAGGTGAGACCAACAAAGAGTTCAGCACTGTTTTTTGCTTTCTGGACAATGTCTACCAGCTAAATCTAAACCACATGCTTTTCTCCTTCATAAAGCAGATGTTTTTTACACATAAAGATGCCAAAAAAGGCCAAAACATTGGCCTTTTGCGTTAATGTTGATGTGGAAAACTGAGCTTTTGAAGCAATCATGTAAATCTGCTTAGACACAGTTGGAGGCTGTAGTGTTTAACTGTAGAATGCAATTCTTCCTCTAACCCACTCATTTTAAATGTCAGTCGAGCCGATCACATAGGTGCTGGCATTAACCGGTAATTTTGATATGTGACATTTATTGTTTAGCGTCTCAGTGCAGCAGCACGGAAATAACAGTGTGCCCGGTTAACATGTAGCATTTGAAAGCATCAGTCATACCACTGTTTTTTTACCAGTTGTCAGACAACAAAAACAAATTACGTTAATGAGAACAGTTAAATTGTAAGTTCAGTGATATTAAAACACAGCATACAGCAGGTGATAATCACAGCGAAATGAAGGGAACAGAGATTTAACCAGCTGAGGCTCAGCAGATTAAGCATCCGTCTTCTTAGATAATTTGTTGCTTGCCAACCAAAAGAGGACGAGGAGGAGATTATTGTTTTGGCATTTCAGTGTGAACAGATATCTTTAGAAAAAATGATCCCAAAAAGCAAAGTCATTTTTTGCACATAAACAGCATTTTTAGATTCAGCCGGCATACAGCAGACGTAGTCTTGGCCGCCGTCCATTCGCCTAACCTCTGACACGAGTATTGGTTTAAGATAATCATGTATGTTTTTGCCATCTCCGGAGAAATATTGGCTTGTTGGAAGTCTATTTGCTCTCTATTACCTACACATAATCTGTCCTTCCAAGTTTGAAAAAGGTCCCAGAGAGCATAGCGGAGTGAGGGTGATTTGGCATCAGGCAAAGCAAGACGCACAAGTACTTAGACAAGCTTTTGCCAGCCAGAGATAGCTGTTAATAGAGTATAATGGGCCCCAGCAGGAGGTCTCTCTTATTTATGGACTGTTAGATTTCACTATTAGTACAAGGTGAGACAGAGCTGATGTGTGGAGGGGGGGACTGTGTTGCGTGGTTGTCTCTGGAGGGAAGGAGAAAAAAACGCCTCTTATGCGAGCTGAGTCACCAGGTGTGATGTTATCTCTCTTTTTTTTTGTCACACTCTTCTTCTCTTTCCCTTCCCGCTTCCTTCCTCCGCTTTTACACCACCGCCGCTACCACCCAGGCCGGTGGAGAGTGACAACACCCTGAGGATCAAAAATGAGAAGACGCGCTCGCTGTTGCTCTTCACTAATGTGACAGAGAAACACTTTGGAAACTACACCTGCTTTGCCTCGAACCGTCTGGGGGCTTCCAACGCTAGCATGCTGCTGTTTCGTAAGTTAATACAGAAGTACATGCAGGTGCATGCACACAATGCACAGTTTACACTTGTACGCAAACGCGAGCTTTCACAAAGTACGCTCACTTTTATCCCACGTGGCTATCAATCAACGTGCGGGAGTTTGAACAGATGTGACACACCAACACAAAACGATGCATATGCACTGACACACTGTTTTTCCCTATTCCCCCTATCTCATTTCTGCTCTGCACACAGCACAGCATTTTCTCAGCCCTCTCCTCCCTCCTTCTCCCCATTTTCGTTATTCTCCGCCCCATTAAAGCTTTGCTTGCCTATATTACCGTTTCTCTCTCTCTCTCATTCGTCCGCGCTCTCACCCTCCATCTCTCGTCCATACACATTGCTGCATGCACACACACAGTCCGTTGCTCTGCTCTGTCCCGTTACGCAAGAAGTTGTCATTTCACTCCAAGCCCAATTCACATTAACTGTCCCCAATGAGCGATTTCCTACCCTTCCATTTCCCGTCACCCCCCCCTCCTCCCCCTTTAGTGCATTCGGCATTACCATCTTAAGTGAGTCCTTCATCTATCCCCTTTCTTCTTTCATTCCTTTACCCATTATCTCGGCCAGTCTCCCTTCAATGACTCACTCCCCCGTCAGACCCATACATCTTCCTGCTCTCTTTTTTCCACCACCGCTGCCTCCTCTGTCAGCCTATCTCTCCATCATCTGTCCTTCTGCCTCCTCTTTCCTTCCTAATCTCCTCCTGCCATCATTAGAACACAACAAACCCCCATTCTGTTCCGGACCAGGCACGAAAAATCGGCTCATAATCGGATACTTTTGTGGCATTTCTATTCAAACGCTGTCCCTCACTGTCGTTGCCTCCCCTGACTTTGTTTCCCTGCTTTTGTACCTCTTTTGTTCACCATTTTCAAAGGTGCCACATGTAGCATTTTAACATCAACAACCCACTATCACATCAAAATTGGCTTATTATTGTAATTACCCTCTACCAACGAGGCCATTACTGAGACCATTGGCAGCCTGTACTACACTGTCACATTATGAGCCACCAGGTTAGATTTTGGAAATCTACTAGACTGCATAATGGCACCAAACAGCAAGAGAGAGGGTTTATTAAGGTTTTCTTGCACTTGTCCTTTCAATCAAAGTGTAATTTTGTGTCCCAAATACAATATTCTTGATTGTACATTGAATGATATTGAGTTTTGTTTTGCTTTCTGGAGAACAATTCTCAAGTTATCGCTACAGCATTTAATGGCTTTTGTAACCTGAGATTAGCCGAGTAAACATACTGAATCATATTGTTCAGAAGACTTCTCACAGTGGACGTTTAGACTTGTCAAACACGGGTGTAACTTCTACTGAAGCATTAATATACATTCAATTCCATTTAGGTGTTCCAGTTCCAAGGTCTAGTGGCTCTGAACTCTGGCACATGTGACTGGAATGGAGCCATCATAGATGTTATTAGTTTGTCCTGTGTTTGGCAAGTTAAAATGTCCACCTTTACGGTACACAACATGTTAAAGGGAAACTTTCTTTGGTATCCTCATAATGCGGGCGGTACATGCAAATGAACAATGGTAAACTTCCCTCACTGTTGCCTGCAAGCAGAAATCCCCTCTCACTGGCCAATAACTGTCTGCCAAGTGATGCATTTCACGCAATCCAGCAGACTTTTGCTTTTGCTGTTGTTTGAACTACAGATTGTGCTTCTGCAGTTTTGTATGCCTGCTCCCCCATGGACACAAAGATTAAAAAAGTTGAATCAAGAGAGGGCCGTCTGGTAACTCTAGTTACAAAATAGACTCATAATTACTAATTACTTAATCATTAGTTAATCTTTTTGTGTACCTTCATGTAAAGGGAAACATAATACTGGATAGTTAGCAAGTAGACTCATTAATTACTAATTAGTTAATCATTACTTACTCTTTAAATTAAATACTAATTAAGTAATCAGCAATCATTGAGTCTACCTGGTTAATTCTCAGTAGTATGTTTCACTTTACTTGAAGATGCAAAAATATGATTTAGTAATTAGTAATTAATTAGTCGTTACTAGTTTGTACTTCATTCATTAATATAGTATCTCCCAGTCCTTATTGTAAAGTGTTACAAGCCGTCTCACCAAACTCACATCAAACTGTAAAACGAAGCAGTGCTGATCAAATATAAAGCAAGATTCTGTTACTGCATTGCCTGTTTCTCACCTTAGATGTTCTCAAAAACATATTTTACTGTTCAGCTGTAGTAAAATAAGTAACCATATTATTTCCTATTTCAAAGTGGAT
Source organism: Pagrus major (assembly GCF_040436345.1). Classification (NCBI taxonomy): domain Eukaryota; kingdom Metazoa; phylum Chordata; class Actinopteri; order Spariformes; family Sparidae; genus Pagrus; species Pagrus major. The sequence goes on along the minus strand of NC_133231.1, from coordinate 24,414,419 downwards.
GAGCCAAAACCGAGCATTGCCCTGATCTCAGCACGTAACGCCGCGGCGCAGTTCTTTCTAGTTGCTTTTGAGCAAAATGGAATACTACAGCCATTTTCTCCCTCTTTTCTCTCGTCAGGTAGTACCAATTTCAAGAATATTGAAGTCTTTCTACTGAATAGACAGCTTAGTATTATGAAAAGACTTGACTTTTACCTATGTTACAACCTTCTATATTTATCTATTATGAGTACACTGCTTGAAAAGGGTCCTGACTCATATAAAAAGATACGAGGCTTCAGATGCTGCGATGAGTGTAAGGCTGTTGGAATAAAGGAAAATGTAGTTCTACAGTAATTATGCCAAGGTTTCAGAATTCATTTGGTGAATTGTAATGTCTTTAAAAATGTATACAAGCCTTCACATACAGAGACACCCTTACTTCTAGCCTCCCGTTTGTATTTAACTGTGCATATTTTCCCTTCCCCCTCTTCCTCCTCTCTTATTGTGGTCACTCTGTCTTCCAGGGCCGGGGGCTATACAGGGGCGAGGGACCGCTTTACACGCAGGAATGAGCGTCGGCGTGTGTGTCTGGGTTTCCCTCTCTGCGTTTCTTCTGCTGAAGGTGTAGACATCCACCTGGAGTCGTCCCTAAACGTCCCCGGAAAAGCCCCGCCCTCCCTCCCCCTCCTCCCCTCTACGGAAAGGAAGAAGGAAATGAAATTCTTTAATTACGAACCCATCACTGTGAACAAAAATAATATGCATTAATCCAGGAGCCATTGAATCATTGCATAAAACACACAACCGCATTGCTCCCCTTCCACAACCTCAGCACCCTCAATTCAATTTCGAGGTCAAATCATTGTCATTATCTCTTCCTCTCTCTCACACACTCACACACACACACACAGTCTCTCTCTCTCTATTTGTCTCCCAGAATGCCTTGCAGATTTGTCTGACTTGGTACTCCCCCCCCTCTCCCCCTCTCCTTGTTCCCCCCTCATCATTACCACTTGGCTGATGTTGATAGAGAGTGTATATTAATGATTATTGTGTCGGTGATCAATGAGAAAATAGATAATCTAACAACTGGACGATCATTTATGTAATATACTACATAGACTAATGACTCACCTACGATGTTTGCCTTATGGAAATGATAAAGTCACAATATAATGGTGGATATTTATGGAAATTATAGTTATAATGTGGTACTGGCGGTCATGTGACCTTTTTGAAAATTGTCTGATTGGTGGCCATGTGAAGCGTCGCCCGTTGATCACACACCTACACACACACACGTATGGATTTTTAATTTTAACTGTGTAGCAGTGAAGCTGCTATGAATGATGTCAAAATGTATTTAAAAAAAGGGTGGGTGGTGATGGCGTCAGTCTTAACTACCCCTTTATGTAATTTGGGGGGTTTATACTGAGCTTTCGCATGTGGACACCCTCACTACCCAAACCTTTTCAGCCCCCCGCCCCCTCCACCGCCCCTCTGTTCAGTGTGCTCTGTCTAGTCCCCCCCTCGCATCGCTATAGTGTTCTCTGCTCCGTGTCACCCCCTCCCCTCTACTCCCTCCGTCTTCCTCCCCAGTGTAAATATATGCAGTACAGAGGCCACGCTGGCAACCTCCGGTTGCCCGGCGCAGAACGACATCCCCCACCAGCCTCGACTACGCTCCAGTTTTCTGAAGCAGCAAGAGACTGTCCGGTGACAACAAAATCTTCTGTTTCAAAAGCTGCAGCTCCATCCTCTTTGTCGCTTGTTGATAGCATGTACCGGTTAGAAATGTTCCTGTCGTGAGTCCATACTCCCCTACACTCCCTCCCTCCCCCTCCCCTCCCTGCACTGTGTCTGTTTTACTCTGCAAGGTTACCTGCTTTTACTTTTTTGGTGTTAATAATAGTACAGATGATGATGATGTTAATAAGTATTTGAATAACTATGAATAGTAATTCCATGTGAGAAAAAAAAATGAACAAAATCTGATGGTAATGAGCCGTGCGTGGGGAAAATAATTTTTGTACTTTACTCTGAGAAGTCACACACATTGAACAATGAAAAAAAACAAACAAAAAAAAAAAAGATGTAAAGTTTTTCGAAGTGATGTGCTCTATTTTGCCATGACAAGCTTTTTAAAAATGCATTTGAAACAGTCTGAGGGATTATTTCATCCGAGTCCAGAGGCAGTGAATGATGATGTAATTTATAATTTGTAACAGTTTATGTATTGGACTCTTTTTTCTCATGCTGTTAACTGCATCACACACACACATTTACAGCATATTTGTCCACTTATCATAGTGTGTGTCTCCCTCCGACCAGCTAGATAAATGATTTGGATCCATGTCGGTCTCTGGTCGTGGCCGTGAGTCGGTTCTTGTTCGGCCAGACCGCAGGGAGATAAAGATGTAATTAGCCATTACCTGTGGCTGGCTAAGTGAAGGAGCCTGGGCTCCACCTGTCCCTCCTGCCAGCTGGTGATGGCCCCCATAAATCAAGCTCAATCCTGCCACTGACAGGAATCCTCTTCAAGGACAACCTCGCCTTGGTGCGCCAGTGCTGCCTCCAATGTGTACCTGTGACATGCAGGCATGGGCACTACAAAACCCCCATGGCACAATTATCCATCCAGTTCCCCTGCACAGCACAAACAGTGGGAGGTAAGCCCATGTTTCAATACGGTGGCACTCGTTTCTCCGCTGAAACACTGTTCCACTCACATGCAGCGACTATATGCAAATTTGCCATAACGAGCCTGCACGGAGAGATGAGTTTACCCCGGCTGAACCCTGACTACTGCGACCTTAAAGGGGAATAACTCCGTATTGAATCAATTGTCTGAATGTGTTTTGTTTGATTTTGTTCAAACCAGCAATAACCCCTAACTCTACTGTGCAAGAGGTATCAGATATGGTTAAAGCTGTGGTGTAATATCTGAAAATTTACCATTAACAAGGTATATCAAATAAGTCTGTTGTTGTACTTTTACTGTGTACAGTACTATGAAATGATTGTGAAGCTCTGTTTAAATGGCCCTTACTCTAAAACACTACATGTTGTACTGAAAAAGTCTTGCCATCCGCGATGTAGTTGGGTTTTTCTTGTGTGACAGAACACACACTGTTTGTGCATGCATCTTGTTGCTCCAGAAATAATGACGGATTCCATTTCAAGCACAAGAGCAGGTCGTTTGGTCAGTGCTTCTTTTCTCTTTCTCCCATCACATTTTCATCCTCTCAGCATCTGTCTTTCATGCTGTATTTCTTTTTTTTTCCTTTTTTTTCCCTGTTTTCAGTTTCCCACTCACATCCTGTACACCGTTCAATGTGAGCGTCCCACTGGATTTGTCAGTGGAATATAACATCTGTATGTACATAATCTGTCCTTGATGAAGAAAAAGAACAAAAAAAAAAACAGAAGAAAACATCCAAAAAAAACAAAACAAAACACGGACAAAAAAATAACACACTGTCATGTTTCTCAATGTGGGTTTGAAAAAAGCACGTCAATGTTCGTGTAAGGGTGGATTTTGAAAAAGAAAAAAAAAAAAACAAGCAAACATTGTATGTTGTGTTCAGATTACTGGGGAAAGGGGTCCGGATGGAGGCGCAATATGACTTGATTGACATGGAGTGGTGATGAAAATAATGTGGGCATTTGTACAGACAAACAAACAGCAAAAGAACATGTTTTTATGAGTCATGACGTATGTAAATGTGTCACACTTCTGGCGCGAGAGAGGAGGACTGGAGAGGGTGTGGGCAAGGAGGCAGCAGATCCCCCCCTGTGGGTGCACAGTTGGAGGGTAGCTGAGGATGCTGTTGAGAGAGCACCCGGTCCTGTGGGAGGATACCCTGACAATGCAAATCCAAAAGCTGAGAGCCAGAGGGAGATGGGATGACACTAACCAGACAGTGAACTCTCCATTCAGGGGATAGAAGACAGACAGGCGCTCATATTGCATTTCCAAACTTTTGCCGCTCCCGGGGGAAGGTATACCACGCACTATTTATGGTTCCACTATGTAATATGAATAGTATTACCATAGCCTTGCTCACAAACACAGTCTGGCCTACTTCAAGTGTATAAATAACACCCCAGCTGGGGTTCAATGAGTTTACAGTGATATAAACAAGACGTTTGCTCGGCCCCTAATTACATTTGGCGCACCCTGATGAGAAGCTGTTGATTGGCTCCTGTAGCTGGAGGCTATGATGATCTGTTTACAGAATCTTTGTTGATAAGGTGCCATGAAGTTTTTGTTTAGAGCTCACAAATCCAGCACGTAGATTACAGTACAAAGCGTCGCATTGCACTTTAATAGCTGTACTTTTGTTTGTCCGTTTGAATTAAGATTTAATTGATGGGTTTACATAACTGGAGAGGAGGTGAACTGATGTAGTTGTAACAGAATGGCACTTTCTTTGTTTACAGGTCAGTGCAGTGACTTTTTAGAAATAGGGTTTGTACAATATATTAACCGTTTCGGTGCACTGTGCCTTTGCTGAGAAGAGTCGGGTAATGAGGCTCTTTAGTTTGTCAGGCCAGACGCTTCAGTTCCCGAACTGATGCCGTGATATAGTGAATAAACATGGTGCTTCAAGTCAAGACTGTAGAATAGCAGAAGAAGTGTACAGTCAGTCCGGAGAAGGTTTGAATGTACTGCTCTCTTTGTTTTATATGTGGCAGGCTCAGGCTGTAGTCCTTCTTGCGACACCCTCCCGCCATAGAACAGATCCCGGACAGACTTTCAATTCAGAATGGAATGGTTAATCAATACATTCGACTGAATGGCTTTGGAATAGAGCAATTGCTCCCCGGGCCTGCCTTACCAGGTCCCCAGAAGCTGAATTGATCAAGTGTCTATAGACCAGCCTTAGAACAGAGAGCATAATTCATCATGCCTGATACAAGACACCCCTAATTGCACATCGATTTTAAGCCCTTCTCTGAAACTATTTGGGCAAGCTGTAATGTCAGCCCAGTAAACTATGTGTTCAGAGCTGCGGTACAGATCCAGTGAATAAAGAATTAATCGCTTGTTTTTCTTTCAGTCAGTCCTTATTGGTGTTTGCTTTGCTGCAAAATATAGTGTTAACCAAACCTGCTTCCGAGACGCACAATTGGCTGAGTGCTGTACTGTTTTATTTTACTTTATTAGTAATGACAGAGATGTAACCAGGATCATTTTGCAGTTGCCAGTGTCAGCAGCTATTGACACTGTGTATCTAGAGGCTTATATCTGGGTGTAAAGTACACAAAGATAAGGTGTGCGGGTGCAGTACAATATTATATGAAATTATATTTGACGGATTAAAATTTAATAGTGTTAGACAGAGACATGCAGACGTTGCAGCGCAGAGTCAGTAAACCAAAAGGATACGCTACACAAGTGACAATTACATATGAATGATTATCATTGTTCTAAATCCCCTGCTCACGTCCTTTACGGCAAAGCATGCCTAATTCCCATACATTATCCTAATTATCCATTGTTTACCAACTATCTACAGGCTCATTCAGTTCTCTTGGGCAAAGTCAATGTTGCAAGTCTATTAAGGCCCAGTACTTTTCCATTACCACAGCTAATGAGTGCATTAGTATACAGCATGCTGGACAGGAGTGTGATGAGGAAAGTATCCATCTGAGCAAAAGCACACTTCAGGTGTTTGAATCATTGTTAATTAAAAAGTCATCTGACAGTTGCAAGATGTAACTGTACAAGTTGCGCCGCTGTTTAAAACCTAAATCAAAACAGAATGCAAACATTTGAAAACGAACAGTTATACAAGCCCAGGTAGTAATAGTGTTTAACCCAATCAGCAGAATAAATGTTGGCAATGCAAGTTTCTACAAACCACAGATACGGAAACTTTACATTTCATTATGTTAAAACTTTTCAAATTTAAATTTCATTTTGCGACAACGCTGTCCTTATCATCTTGTTAGGTTCAGGCACAAAAACAACTTGGTTAGGGCGAGAAAAATGCCAGATTTTGGCTGAAAAATACCTGGTTCTTTCAACATAAACAAGGCTGTCTTGAACAGTGGTCATTGGCATGGCAGCATTCTTACCACCATCCCCTCTTCAGGGAGATTTGGTATGACAGTACATGAGGTTTAAAAATGTTGTCTTTGTGCTGTTTTGAATTGCACAGCATCCCAACTTTTTTGGAAATCTGTGTTTTGCATGTAGGTCTAGATGAAGATTAGTGTTCTTTAATTGCTGTAGATAGATAGATAGATAGATAGATAGATAGATAGATAGATAGATAGATAGATAGATAGATAGATAGAGTCCAGGTGTTCTGTATATTATTAAAACCTCAGCTTGCAGCAAAGATGTTGGGGCCACAGAGCCAGCAGCCTCGCCCTCTTCCTCACCGCGACCACAGATGGCGCCTTGTCAATCACTCACCTCTCTGAGAAACTCAGCGTCTGGCTAATTAACAGCGTGTCGCACTCCGTCCGTCGAGCGACGGCAACGTTCGCGCAGACCAGGCAACACAATGGAGGCATCTCGCCCACCACGTCTCCCCTAGTCATTAAGTCGCCCACCTCACATCTCCAACATAGAAAGAGTCCCATTACTTGGCCTCTCTGAATCACCAGCCCACGCCTGGCATTTTCCCTGTCAATCAAGTGGGGGGTAAATATTGGTTGTGGTGTTGAGAACTGACAGGAGAAACTTGGATTTCTTTCACATGTGACAGCACCAACTGGTGTTTTTGCGCTGATTTATATTGCAGTTATGAGACGGTGGGGATGGCGGGCTGCAGTGAAGTCACCGATGTGGGATACAAGTGTCTTATTACGGTGCGCGGTGCGCTGGAGGCTGGGATACATGACAGGATGTTTGATAGGGGCTGGTCATGTGCTGTGTGCCTCGAGAGGGCCATAAGAGTGAACAGACTGCAGGAGACCTCGCTGCAGAGTAATGGAAAATGTCTCATTTGGAAACTAATAACAAATTTTACCAGAAGAGAACCCACCGTGTATAATTGAGGGAATGAGTTGGCTTAGGTTAGTGTCGAATGAGGAACCCATCTCTCTCTCTCTTTGACTCTTATTCTCTCTCCTCTCTCTCTCCACACACACACATTTAGTCCAATTCTTCACATGTGGAGATAACCTGTAAGAAGCTCTGCCCTCCCACCCCTCAGTACCCCAGTTTGCCCACTCTGCTGTTGCTGATATAAATGGCGTGTTTGTATGTGTGTGTGCGTATGTATGCGAGCGTGCGCGTCTATGTGCAAGTGTGTATTGAGCTCCGTAATGAGCATGAGTAATTCAAAGGGGCTTCATATTCTAGCATCTAACAGTACGCGAGCGTGCGTGTGTGTTGTCTGAGCTGCACAGGGCAGGCTTTGAGTGTTTCATTCATAACACAGACCTGAATTACAGGCGATTGTTACATTTTCTTCAAGATCTCATCAATGTAAACACACGAGACCGATCAAAAAAAATGAAAAAGAAAATAAGAGGAAAGGAAGAAAACATTTGTCTCCCACCCTGACAGATGCTCAGCGCTGTGAAGCGATGATTGTACTTCTTTTTGATTCGTCTGGTTGTCTTCTTTGACTTTTATTTTTTCCGAGTGTGTCTTTTTTTCTTTTCTTTCTTTCTTTCTTTTTTTTTTTTTTTTTCAAAATCCATGAAGTGGAGTTAAAAATCATATCAAGTGGAGGGAGACAAAAAAATAAAAATCAGTTTTGTTTTTAACAGAACTCACTGTGTGTGGTTTGTTGCTGGAAGCGGGGCTCTCTCTCTCCGCCGGCCCCTGCGGTTGGAAAGGAGGCGAGGTCAGGCGAGTTGCTTCAGCTCGCTGTTTGCTTCCTGCTGAGCAAAGAGCCTCTGCTTTTGTTGTGTTTGCAGGTTTATCTGAGAAGGTTGTTTTTTTTTATTAAAACGTCTGCATGTTTGGTTTGATGAGACTCTGTCAGAATAAATGGCTCATATCAAATCACTTGCCAACACATGATATAAATGTTATTAGTGGGTGATAGCTTCATAATAGAAATGATCTGCAGTCATTACCAACCATTAATATGGAAATTAGTCATTTTTAACTAGTATGTCAGGGTTCATTTTGATTCATTTTTAACTGGGTTGTAGCTAGGCCGTGCACACAAGAGGAAACTCTCCACTTGTCCTCCTCTTGTCAACGACTAACATCTGTGTCTCCTCATCCTCAGCTTCAACACAGCCTCACATGTTTAGTCGTTTACTGTCAAACACAGTGATAATGGATATTTGGAGCTAATCTGCTCCAATTAAATTTGATAACAAAACAGTATTCCCTTTGTTTAAATCCGCCCAGGGAGGATGAATTTATTTAGTCAAGAGAGGAAAAGCTTTCTTTTTCAATTTGTGTGAAATGATGAGAATATTAAATACACTTACTGAGGATTCAATAACACAAGACTTTGCATTAGTCCATACGGCTACATTAAATATGCTATTTGACAAGGCTGCTGTGCAACAAAGGAGCGTATTCAACGGATAACAGGGTTTGAAAGGGTGACAATGACCTTTACCAGTACTGTTAAGTATTATCACTTTAAAGGACGCCGTTAAACTGAAACGCAATGAGATGATTTCTTCAGGCCTGACATTTGTAGCTCACGCCAAGTGATTCAATCTTATTTGAAACCGTTTTCTGTCAAAAAAAAGTGACATGACCGTTAAAGTTGGGTCACAACTTCCTTAAACTTCCTTCTGTTACAAAAGCAAAGTGGTGCATTAGGTAACGCTTCCTTTAAGTCACTGCAATCAAAGTGTTTCACTTAGAGGATCCCATGTAGCTTTTCAATTTAGAGTGACTTTTTATCTCAAGTTGAACTCACATTATTAAACTTGTGTGTCTTTTTTTTTTTTTAACAATAATGCCACTTGGAAAACCTCGGGGGGAAATGTTGAGTGTCGCCACTTTAATAAGCACTTGTTTCTCAGATAACTGGCTGTAAATACAAAAACATTGCATTCATTCCTGAAGTGATGTGTGATCACTTAAAGCAGCTTCAAGGAACTTTAATATTTTCTTGATTCTGGCGGCCCCTGTGGACACAAGTGGTGTGATCGCCACCGCCTAGTTTGAGAAAGATCTTGATCTGGTTAGTGTGTGTAGCCTACTTGTCTTGGAAACAAGTGAAAGAAACATGCACCATATTTATTTTTTGTACTTTTCTTTTTTAAACACCTTAAAGGTACAATATGTAAGAATTTTAGCTAAAAACAACAGAATGGGAATAACATTTCTGACGTTATGACCTCTGTGTATTGTGTTGCAGAGATATCAGCTGAAGCTAGCATGCTAACCAGCAATAGCCCCAACCCCTGCTGGTTCAAAGCTGCTGTGCTGGCGGTTTAAACACCAACACTCCCACGGTGCTCTGAGCTCCCAGTCAGGACCGCTAGTTGCACGGCTAAATGCACTAACTAGCTAATGGCAGCTACAGTTAACAGTTACTCTAGTGACATGTTCCCCCCTGTTTGTTTTGAATATTAATTCAACAGGTGGCTAAATCTTACATATTGCACCTTTAACACTGTTTGCAGGATGTATAGCAATGCAGTAGCTTATCTACTTGTGGCTATGTAAGATAAATAACTGTAATATGACGATGATGAAACTAAATAAACGTTGTTTTATTGCAGAACTGTACCACCATTAAAAGTAGTTTCAATTTTTAGCATATCTGATAAGTCCAAATCCGACCCAATGACAAGCATTAGGAATGACTATATAGAGAAAGTTCTGTCCTGGTGGTTTTGTTTGCTTATGATCATGCAGAGGCATCAGTATTAAAGGGGCTCTGTTGAACTTCTGTGTTGTGCTGGAGGCCGGTCATTAGTTTATGTCTGTGGACGTGGACAGGTCTAAACTAACATTAGCCACTGTTGCCCTCTGTTAGCAGTTAGCGGAGAGAGGCGCTCGAGAACGTGTATAAAGTCAAATCCTTTGGACTGTCCCTGAAAATCCTACCCGGGTCCTTCACAAAGACATTCACAGTCCAGCAGCATTAAACAACTGAAACAAACCGTCCACGGGCTCGTATAGACAGCCAAGAGAAACGGGGAAGGTCTTATTTTTCACGTCGTGTTACAATCTGCTCACATGTGGCCAATAGAAAAGTCATTAATACATGTAAATTGCAACAAATTGCTACATAAATCCCCTTTAAATTGAGAGTATTACACCAGTTAAAAGTTCCTTGCAGTACATTTGAGTATTATAGTATGTTTTAAAATAAAACTCCATTAATAAGCACTTGTTTCTCACACAACAGGCCATAAAAAAAGCCTCTGTGATAAAATACATTCCTTTAATAATATGTAATTACTTAAAAATGAACTACCAATCTTACAAATCAACTATTTTAATGATTTAAAGAGTCTTGGCACGGCTGTAGAAGAACTAACTGCTTACTGTGCACTGTGGTTTCTTTCAGCTAGCAGACAGAGTACCTAGTTTTTTTGTGTTTGTTTTTTTTTTTTTTTTGCCAAGACACTGAATGTTTTTTTCACCCCGATAGTCTCTGAGATTCAGGTTTCTGTTGAAGAATGACCTATTAATGAACCATCACCTCTAACCATAGAGTGCAACAAAAGAAGACGCTGACACCATCACATTTTTAAGCACAGCGAGCCTCAGACTTAGGGAGAAACTCGCCTGAGAAACTATATCACCGCTCGAGGTCGGAGTGGGGAACAACGGCGGCATGGCAAAACTGCCTCGACTGTGTTTGCTTCTTTTGTTTGCGGGTCAACTACCAGGTCAGTGTGAATACGAGTCAGTCGTGATAAATAATATGTTGGCATTATATAAACTCTCGCCCAGGTTCATATATAAGCATTTATTCTCTTGTGTTGTCCTTAATTTCTGCGAGTATCCATTTCAAACATCTGATTTGTCATTCTAGACCCAAAGAATATATTTCCATATATATATATATTTACATTATAACTTGTGTTAAATGTACCATCTGTGACAAAAATCAGTGTTGATGCAATGAGACACAACATTAATTAACATACCGCCTCCAAAGATGTAAAAAGTGATTTAATAAGTGTAAAAACTCGCGTTGTGACTTCCTTTAATGACTAAAAGTAGAAGGTAAGAGGGATGCAGCCTGTTTTTGGACCATCATTTCTGTGCTCGCCGGTCGTCTTTGTCGCCCGCACTCCAATTGAGTGTTTTGCTTATCTTATCTGCAGCATTTCATCATCGCACTTAATAATCACTTCATCACACTTAGCCAGACAAGCAGTCGCTACAATCACACAGATATCCCAAAGCTTTTCAAATCTTTTTGTACTCGAGTGTCTCCGTGTTAGAGTTTGTCAAAACAGCATTTGTTGTTAAGTGAAGTTTGTCTCATTGGGAGCCATTCAATAAATGTTTGGTGCATTGTGAAATTATGCTAAATGAGACTTCCTATTTTGTCATTCTGGCGGTTGAGTTTTCTGTCTGATTGTCTTTGTCTGGCAAGCCTCGCTCTCAGCTGTCACCCGAGCATACTAAACACACGTTTAAAGTATTAGTAGTTGACCTGCAGGTCTGCGCTGGACTTTTTAAAAGTTCCTTGTATGACACATTGTATTAATGGCTCTGTCTTTAGCCCTGACAGCGACCCCAGAGGGACTGAGGGTTAGACAGTACCCTCCCTCTCTCGGTGTGATGCGGGGTGAAACGGCAACCCTGTCCTGTCATTTCAAAGTTGAATCCCTCAAGTACGGGGTTCAGTGGTTCAAAATGAAGTCGGAAAAGCAGCTCATCGCAAAGTCAGCCAGGCAGAGCGTTGTGGAGAAGAATCAAACCTCCTCCCTGGTGATCACAGAGGTAGCACTGGAGGATTCTGGGTGGTATTACTGCGAGGTGAACGTCCTGCAGAAAGAGCCAGAGTGGGGCAACGGCACCGAGCTGGTCGTCCTGGGTGAGAGACAAATTATTTGTTACAGAAATTCACGCTCGGGTTATATTGCCCTGTTGGTAATTATATCTCATTTGTATCTCTTGTGCACCAGAGCCACAGAGTTGAGTGTGAGGCAGCTCAATACGAGCGCCGGTGTGGACCATCACCATAAAAAGAAAGGGCCAGGATGAATCTATAAAAAATTCAAGTCACGTGAAATTCCCTCAGAGTTCATCTTTTTGCCTGAACAGTTTCATGACAGATCTAGAAATAATCACCCCGGCACCATGCGCAGTGCCTTGTATCGATCTTGCCCAGGGAATTGAAACTCACCAGAAAACAAGGCAGGGAGGGATGGTCAAATTATTATGTGGAAATCCTTCATGCGGAAAAAAAGCTTCCTTTGGATTTTCTCTTGATGCAAACTTAGGTCCACTAAATAACAATTGACATTTTGTGTTTTCACCCATTTTATTCCTGTTTAACTGTTTTATTACAGACTTACTCTGTTTTATATCTTTTTCACGATTCATTTTATAATAATGGCTTTTTCATTTTTGTTGTAGGCAAATCTTGTAACATCCATCTTAAATGCGGCCTATACAGGGCAAATTGTAATTTTAGATACTAGAAGAAGTAGAAGAAGAAATAGTCATAATTGAGGGATGATTCAGAGCAGCAATTTAGAAAAAGATGCTTCAGTTGTGCAGTGTCTTTTTGTGCTGTATGTACTGTTGGACATCCTTTTTTTTATGTCTCAGCTTTTACCAATGTGCATTTTCAGCCCAGTTGCCATAATAAAATGTTGGCGTTGTACATTTCTGCAAACCACAGCACGTTAGGTTTGTATGTTTCGTACATGCCGTATCAACATTTCTACAATGTGTTTGATAGTACGGTTACACCTGGCTGAGACGGCTGACAGACAACAGACTGCTGTCTGAGACCATGAATGAAAAAAACAAAAACAAATGGGGATTTTTGACGAGAGGTCAGGACAATTTCCTGCCAAAAAACAGGTATTTTTAACCAGACAATTACCAACTGTGTTTGTGGCAACAAACAGGTACTTTTCAGCCAAAATATGATGTTTTCCTCACCCTAACAAAGTGTTTTTTGTGTCTAAATCTAACCATCAGCACAGCTGTCACAACATAAAACTGAAAAAAGTTTTGACTTATCTGTGGTTTGCAGAAACTTTGCCATGATTTATTCTGGTGATTGTGTTTGTGCAGTTTGTGCACCATGCTTTGATTTGTGTATTCTTATACTTTTCATATTATTAATAATACTACATGAAAAAAGAGTTCACGTAAGTTCAGTGTAAAGGGTCACATTAATGTCAGGTCAATAAATTAAATAACTAGATATGTGATTTATTACAGGAGAAAAATAAAAACTTGAAAAGCTCATTATTTTTATGTAGAAGTTCCTCTTAACTTTTTACGTAATGACTGAATAAACACATGGAGTTTATGTATGAGTCTGAATTAATTTGATTTAATCAGACTAAGTTATTTAATTTATTCACATTGACTCAACATGATAGAGAAACTTCACCCTGACATTAAACGTATGTAATAGAATTGGATAAAAAAATGTACATGTAATTAAAATACTTATTGTTGTTTTTGGCAATTATTTTTGAGTGTACATTTGCTCTTATCTCTATTAATGTCCTACTTTTGTTGCTGTATATTATTACTTGCTGCCGCAGTGACCCAATTAACCAGTCTGAATTATCCTGATGTGTTTACTCTGTGTCTGACTCCTTCAGCTCCACCCTCTGCTCCCAGAATATACCTCCAGGTTCCCCCGGACCCGCAGACTGGCCGGTGGGCTCTCCTCTGTCTCACCGGGGGATTCCACCCCAGCCAGCTAACCCTCACCTGGACCTACCAGAGCACAACGGCCGATATCGATCACCTGTCAGTCACCAATTGCACCCTTCCTGCAGTCAGCCCTAAAGGTAACCTCTCTGAACACCCGGCTGACGGAGCCCTGCTGTCTGCAGATTGGTTGGTGGACTCGCTGCCTCCACACCAGCCACAGTGTTTCCAGGTGATGGACAACCGCAGCCAGGAAGTGTTCCTCTTCAGTGTGTTTGCCCTCCCACAGAAACAATCTTTGGACGCGGGGATCACCTTCACATGTGGGGTGCAGGACCACCCCGCCATGAGCACGGCCCTGACGGCCTCCTTCACTTGGGGTAAATAAATAACGAGCCTTTTTTTCAAATAATATAATCTTGTACATTAGAGAGTCATCTTGGAGGCACAGTGCCTCTGTGGATTTTTTTTTCCCCAGCTGGAAGTTTTCTTTTAATTATATCCTAAATGTTTTTCAACATGAAAATTACACCCATCAGTTTTGATCATTTAACTTTGCTTAAGAGAAATCATGTTTTTCTTCAGTCAAATTGGTGCGACAGATGGCTCCAAATATTATGATTCACACTGTGTGCTTTGGAGAAGAAGTCTGTCAGAGGTATGAGTCACTGCTGTAATATATGTAATGCACATGTCATTGCAATTTGGAAAAAAAATAAAAAACATTGCACCTAGTTACTGAACACATCTAACACTGAGTCACTTGAGTTGAGATCAGATTCTGGGTCAAACTGCTGAATGCATCATCAGGTTAACCTTTAGCTTCCACCTGCTGTCAGCCTGAAGGAATACTCCTTGGAAGTTGACTTTCGCCCCGAAACCTCGTAAACAAGCTGTAAACACATTATTGACATATTACAACCTTTAAAAGTTAACATTCGCTTGCAAAAGTTGCTCATTTAGACATCCAGCAGTGCTAATGGAGCAAAGCTAGCATTCATTTGAAGTCAAGCAGACCTGACAAACGTAAATCCAGTTATTGATCTCATTTTAGGGAGGGAACTATCTAACCCTTTAAATGCTAAACCCTAAGCTCACTAATCGTTGCTAACTTTGACTGTCTGCCGTTTTGTGCTTAATAAAATCCCCCTAATGTTTCCAAAGTTTACATAAAACGGTTTCATTTGGTTGCCTGCTGCTATAACTTCTGGGATAGAGTCAGAGAGTGAGACTAAACATAAAGTGAATAATGCTTGAATGCATTACCTTGTGCAAACATTAGAGCCTCAGTCAGGTCAGCTTTTCCTCAGCAATTATGGTTGTTTAATGGTATGTTCACCACCAGTGAAGGATAATGCGTGTTTATTTGCATTTCTCGCATCAGTTTTTATTCGTCTCAAACAGCCCGGTAACTGTACATTAGCTGTAAGCTAACAAGCAACATTAAGTACCGACGGTGTCTGCGTGTTTGAATTCAGCTCTGAGCTCGGCACTCACCAGGAAGCCCGCTTCTCTCTCCTCTTTTCCCCCCTCTCCCATCTGCAACGCTACCTTCATGAACTGGAGTACATTTCCCCTACATCCGCATTAAAATGTATAGAAAACAAGAGACATTTGTTATATATTTTCTTGAGTTGGACGGTGCGTTGTATTTGGTCACCTGTCGCTATGACTTCTGGGAAAATACAAAAAACGACATGTCAGAAACTCCTTTCACACTGGACAAAAAACCTGCTAACGCCTGCTAACATCTGGCTTTTGTCTTGACTATGAATGGGTTCAGTTGGCATTCACTCCTACGCATCAGTTGACACTGCAGAAGTCACAGATGTCCAGCTGTGATGAAAACGTGACACTAGGGTGGACATGCTAATTTTAAAAAAAGAAAGGAAAACCTGTTAATTTTACGATAGGAAACCGGCAGCTGTGGTTGCCAGAATTTTACCGTAATAAATACAGTAAGCCCTTTTCTGCTTTTATGGTAGAAGCATTAGTACTGCTGATTTTACAGCAAAGGTCGGAGTTTACAAGTTTTTACAATATAAAAATTGTGCTGTTTTGCTGTATAATTAACATAAAAATCATGTTTATTATATGGCTAAACAGCTACTAATATCTTATTGCAGTAATAGTAAAAAAAGTTCTGCAGTATTTATTAACAGGGGTTTTTTTACAGTGTAATTTTAACCCTTTCTCTGGCGTAATGCAATTACGTGCGTTGCAGTTAGGGATGCTGGCTTGTTATGTGTCATTCAAGCTTTGCTAAATCCCAAAAGGATTTCTTGATCTCTGGAGACCCAAAACACCTTGTGCCGACTGAGCCAGTAGGAAACTTACCTTCCAAATAACCCCGTCTGTACCGACACAGGGATCAGGGACGACAGGGGCCTCACATACCACAGGTCATTTGTTCAGTGTTCCCCCTACTTGACTGCTATGTGGGTCAAACATTGATCATTCCAAGGCAACAGATTGCCTGCAATACTGCATACTTGAACAAATTAATGATTTTTTCCGATCAATGTTTAAACGCCTCTCCTCCCAGGAAGGAGGCGAACGTCCATCAGCCAAAGCCAGTTCAACCTCCGTGATTTAATTCCGTCGTGCTCAATAACGTGATAAGTCGGTGCTAATCAGTGTTTGCCTTTATTTCACCCCATTTTCGCTCTACTTTCCAGATGCCTCTCCTAACGAGCTGATTTTGCAGTTGAATATCCTCAAGATGTGCTTCCTCTCTGCGATGACAGTGGTGTTTTTATTGGAAGGTGAGTGTGTAAACCTCCGAGCAAGAATTACAGGAAGTTGTTAAAAAAACGATATTTAATTTATGTGATCTCGCGCTCCACAGCGGCCAAACATTTCTGCCTGCAGGGAAAATGATGTCGGGCCATGTGAGTACAATATTCTCCCTCTGCCTTTGGCAAACACGTCATGTACACACACACATGCACGGGGCTGTTTTTCTTATTGCCTTATCCTTGTAACCTATCGCACATTGTTAGGAGAAAGTCAACACTGACGCAAGGACCAATTATTGTCTTCCAGGAAACACAGGGTGAAATAGGAGGGGAAACAAAAAGAGGACCGCCGGGTGTTCAGTGTGGCTCATCTCGGACGGCCAACCTTTGACAAACACAGATCAAGAGAGTCGTTGCTGAAAAATGAGAATTCATTCTGACCAAACAGTTAATCCAATGCCATATAAAGTAAATGTGTTTCCCTCCTGCCATTTTTAAAACCTCTTGCTCTACATCCCGCCTGGCTTTCACACACTGTGTGTCCTCTGAACATTGATGCAATCCCGATTTGCTTTTGCACATCAAAAGCTGTTTATCTCTGTAACTCATTATCGCTGCTTCGTGCTGACTAGTGTGGGGTTTTATTTTTTGTATTTTTTGATTTGCTCATTGTGTCGGTAGCTGGTAGTACCGCACGTCTTAGTCATCAGCTCAGGTCTGTGTGTCAAAATGAATGCTTCATGCATGATCCACCTGTCAAACTGATACAGTGATCAGCTCAACCTCCGCGCGGGCCTAATCCTCACAGAACAGGATTACAGCCGATGCCAGCGCTCGCTCGTGTGATAGCATTGTCTAAGTGTGCAGCGTGTGTGTGGGGGGCCGAGATCTTGATACACGTGTTGGAAGAAGTTTGGTTTAAATTTAGGCCCGCCCACGCACAGGCCAACAGCGCGAGTGCTGCCAGTAATAATGACCAATAAATACAGAGCAGGGTGATGAATGTAAGGTGTAACCATATTAGTCATAAACAGGTGTTTTCTGATCAATAAACTTGCTTCGGCTCACATTTAATCCTCATTTTTTATTTGAAACCACTTCTCAGGATCTTCACACAACACGACCGGCGATCTGGTGATCACATCTGAATCCATGTAGCACAGCAGATATTTACATGCGGCGCTCACGTTCGTCACTCGCTCTTTCAAAAACAAATTAGTCCTTATCTCTCACTTTCCACGCACTCGCTCACTCACTCACTCGCGCACACACACACAATTTCCTCGCACCTGACTGCCACCCATGCAAAACAATCTTCGTCGTAAATGACGTAAACGTGTTATTATATGGTGTGTTTATGAAAGTGGTGCATCTGTGGCTTGGTGCTTCCTTGTCTCGCTCTCGCATGTATAAACACACGCACACACACAAACATCATCAGCAAGTAAGTAAAATGTTTATCTTATTTGCGTATGAAAATGTTGTTATTTTTCTCATAATTACAGCCCCTGTCATAAAGCTTTCAGACAATATATTACATCCATTCGTACATATTTTCATACACGTTGACAGCTTTAGTACCACATAGTAAGAAGGCCTGTAATCATATAATATAAATACAAAACTGTGGGAACTACAATCTCAAGGAGAATACAAAATACAAAATAGGCACACAAATATATTTTGACATAGAAACCAAACTGTGTGACCTGCATGCTGTACGCAATCTGTTTTTTGCGACACTAATCAATTTCAGCACACTTGAGCCTTCCTCCCGTGCTCACACTTCACACTTCTCTACAGTTCTCTGTTTTTTTCTACTGCGATATGTGACAACAAACGAGCCTGTTGTCACAAACAGACCACACGGTCTGTTTAAAAGACGGTAGCAAAGCTTTATCTCTTATTGCACAAAGATGGCGTCCGAAGCTGTTCCTCAGATATTTATTTTGTTGTCGTTTCTGCCGCAGCACAACACCTGCAGCTGCATTAATGAAGATCTGAAATCCTGCTGTTGTGTATGAATATTTCATTTGCATGTGACAGTACAAAGAAGCCCGTCTCCGTGGCTGTACACATTACGCTACATTAAAATCTGCGGCCGGCTCAGACGGAGGTTTTCCTCTTGTTTCCATCGGAGAGACAAACAAAGTCACACTGCACCGTTTACAGTAAGTCTTACGTGTAAAAATATAAACATGTCATTAATTTCCTGCTTCCAGGGATGAAGATATAACAAATTAGTGAAGGCAGCTGCTCACAGCTTCCTCTCAGTCAGCTTAGATAGTATTGATCTCCTCTTGTTTGTGCTCCTTATCTTTTGCAGTCTTGTTACTTCCCCCCCACAAGGCCTGGAACATGTGACAGGACAGGCACTGTTGTAGGCGACTCTTAACCCCTTCCATCACACTACCCACATTTCCTCTCACGGCGGAGGAGGACAGGTAGAAAATAAGTGGGTCGAGACAAGCGTTGAAGGTGCTGCAGAGCAGGGCCTTGTCTCTCCAGTCGGGACTTTTCCATGCAATAAAACCGACAATGTGGGAGACGTTATAAGGGCCAAAACATAAAGCGAACACGAGCAGCGTTCCCAAAGCCATGCCAATGGCCCTCAGGCGCCGGCGCCGGTCAATGTGCTGCAGCTTGGACAGAATTCTGATGAAGTTGATGTAGCAGAAGCTGCAAATGAGCAAAGGGATGCAGAAAAGTACAATGCAGAGCTCCAGACGCACAGGCAGGAGGACATTCAGCTGGGCCGCAGTGAAATTCTCATAACACACGTCCCTCCTATTTTCAACAGGGGCATAGGTGGCCGAGGAATTGTCGTCTGAAGTGGGATTCGGAGAGTCTTCATTGCGGATAAAGGGCACAATGAACACAATGCTCAGGTTGAGGAAGGAGAAAATCCAGAAGAAGATGCTGGCAGCGACTGCGTACACAGGTCGCCGCTTCAGGGTGTGTTGGATAGGGAAAGCCACACCGAGGTAGCGCTCTACGCTGATGGCGGTGAGGAAGAAGGTGCTGTTGTAGATGGTCATGTAGAAGACGAACCCAGACACTGGACAGAGGACCCAGGGCATGTCCCAAACCATGTCGTTCATCACCTCCTGCATCTTGAAGGGCAGGAAGAGGAGAAAGAGGAGATCGGAGATGGTCAGGTTCAGGAGCAGGATGTCGATCGGTGTCGGTTTCTGCCTCACTTTTCTGCAGAAAGTGTAGAAGGCCAGGATGTTGGCCGGGAAGCCCAGGACAAAGGTAATGATGTAGATGGACAGACACAGTCCAGTGTGGCACTGCTGCATGGTGGCCTCTGTGGAAGTCAGTCGGTCAGGAGATCGAGATGTGTCACATAACGTCCTTGACTCCGGAGGGAATGAATACACCGCAGCACGGAGAGGTTTGATCTGTCAGACAGTCGGAACCGCAGGAGACGAAGGCTTCTTATTGGGTCAGTGGCCTGGAACAAACCCAGTGAGACAGCGTGGTTTTCCTGTCCCCACCGATAAACCAACGCTCATCGTTTCCTCGAGGGCTTTGAGCTCTGCTGATAAGAGAGAATGGAAAGAGATTACCACACTGCACAGCACGGCATTTCGACCTAGTGTCCGTCTGACACTTGGTTTAAGACTGTTACACTTTTTACACATTAAATTTTAGCCTACATGCTGAAAGAAGCCGGAGATAAACTCTTCTTCCTTTTTTTTCTATATTCCCTCTTAATTTCTTTCTATATCCCTACTTTAGAGTTTATTGCAGAGCTGAATTATCTCTTAATGAGGAGCCAGTGTTTTGGTCTGGCACATGGGTTTGTATACAAACCGTAATATTGTGTTATTGCTTCCTCCCTGTCATAAATACAGAACATTGATGCTTTTATCATTAACTTCCAGCCCCTGTTCTCCATATAAGCACAAATACTGGACATGTTGTGAAAATGATGACCCTCATAAACATAATGACTTAACTACAGCGAGGAAATGAGTCTCTTGAAGCCTCACAACAGGCTTTTGTCACCAAAACAATGTCTATATATATCTAATTCCTGCATCTTATTATGAAAGAAACAGAAAAGAAAGACCGAAGGAAATTAGTAGATTCTAACAAAAAACAAAAAAAGAAAGGGAAAACATTTATAAAGGAACTTGTGATGTTAGATTAAAGAAGCTAGTTTCTTACCCTTAATGTAATGAGCATCGCATCAAAGTGAACGTGTGTGACAGAGGCTCGGCTCTTATAGTCCTTACAGTCCAGTGACAACGCAGGGGAAGTTTTTTTTTTACTCTTCTGCGAAGGAATGTGACGAAACCAAAGAAGTACCAAGCAACTTTGAGACTTCCTCTTTCTCTGAGGCAGCCCTCAAGCTTCCCATATGAGTGTTTTTTCAAAAGAAACCGGCAGAAAAAAGAGAGTGATTGTGGCTTACCTTATTCCACTGCGTGTTCCTTGGCACACCCACATGTGCTGATTGCTCAACTGTTTTATTTGATCTCCTCTATTCAGCAGCCCTTCAGCTCCTACCTACTGTCGCCCGGCACGTCCCCCTATTTACATGATAATCTAAACATCCAGTGCAGATAATAGAAATTATTATTAGGGAGATACTGCAGCAATTTATCTCCCACGCTAGGCAAATACGGTTTCCGTGGCAACAACTGGCCTTTTTGCAGTATGAGTGGTGTACACGGTCTCTGCGAGCCCGTCTGATCGTAGGTTATTAAATCATATTTAGTTATCCGTGCACACTGCTCCTGCACTGTGACATCAGTGAGGAGGAGAGAAAAGGCATTTGACACAAAAGAGGTGACCTATCGTCAGAGCAGTCCCTCCCTTTCACAACAAGCGGTGAGGGCAGCAGGGCCAGCTATATGGTTTTCCAAACAGAGGGCCCCTGTTAGCTATTGCACACAAACATAATAAAAAAAAAAAAAATACATGACGTGTGGTTTATTCAGAGAAGATGGATGAGACTTTCCACATTATTCTACTGTATATATCCGGAGCCAGACATGTGACTGTGGCCTTTGGTTTTAAGTCTTAAACAAGACCCAGTTATGAGCAAGTCAAGTCCTGAGTCAAGTCAGTTGAAACTGCAGCATACAGAAATAGAAAGGACAGGGTGTGAGCAGTGTTGTGAAAGTACCCAAAACTCATACTTCAGGAAAGTATGAGTAAGTTCATGAAGTCATTCATAAAAATAATAAATAGTAAAAGTCTTACAGCGTCTAATGTTGAATGTACTTAAGTATCAAAAGTAAAAGTAAATAATACATATACAGGTATGTACGGAAGCCCTAAAGGGCCATGCATTCATACATTTTATTTCCTCCGTTTTCCCGTGACAACGAGTTAATTTCATTTGTTTTCTTGAGATCTCGAGTTATTTTCTCGAAATAACAACTGCCGTTTCCCCGAGATAACGGGATCATTTTCTTGAGATCTCGAGATAACGAAATTAACTCGTTATCACAGGAAAACGGAGGAAATAAAATGTATGGATGCATGGCCATTTAGGGCTTCCGTAGATATGTATATATGATGTAGTATTCTGTAGATCGACCGATTATTGGCCTGGGCAGGATAATAGGTAATCAGTGATTTTACCCGATTACTTTGGCTCTGATGTAACTAGTAACTAAAAGTATGAAATAAATGTAGTGAAGTAAAAAGTATTTGCCTCCAAAATGTAGTGAAGTGGAAGTTTAAAATAGCAGAAAATGGAAATACTCAAAGACAAATTCCTCAAAATTGTTCTTAAGTAAAGTATTTGAGTAAATGTATTTAGTTACATTTCATCGCTGGGTATTTGTACCTGTCTAATTATGACATAATTTATCCAACCTGTTCCAAACTTATGACAGTGAAATGAATTAATGTTATATACCTATTGATACTGAGAAAAACAAATGACCTTATAAAAGATATTTTTGATGTGGGACCACTGGAGACCTCACGAAATCTCCAGCTGTGTTTGTGACGACCAGCGCAGGCATTTTAGACCAAAACATGATGTTTTCCGAACGTTAACCAAGTGTTTTTTTGCCTAAATCTAACCAGATCGTAAACACAGTACGGTCACAACTAGAAATGGAACTTAAAGAAACCTGAAGTTGCGAAATAAACAAAAGTAAAGTTTCAACATATCTCTGATTTGCAGGAATGTACTTTCCCAACTTTATTTTGGGCGATTGGGTTGCTACATGTTCTGGGCTTTTTAAGCAACCATGTGCAGCTTTGTGGAGAAAATAACCCAGAGCATCGTATACTGTACGACCACCTGGAGATGAGACTCAACATTCAACCATCTTTCTCCAAAAAGTTGCACATCATTGCTCTAAGCCATATATGTGTGCCGCCACACTATTTGAATAACCATCAATGGAAATCAATTAAACATTCAAGTCATCACATCTCAAGTCAAGTGACACGTCTTTAACCTCCGAGTGGAAGTTGAGTCTTGAGTCATTTATTTTCCGTGTGCAGCAACATGTGGATGTGGATGTTTCGTATTTACCACGTCATATCACAACAGCAGGGTCAAGTTTCAGGTGAAACAGGTGAACGCTGGCGGTTAATTTTAATGAAGTGATAGAAAAGAGCTTTTGAAGTAATATTGACTCAGAGGTGTAGAAAGAATCCTTTTGATGTTGCTTAATGTATGTAAATCACTCTGAGACACTTTCAGTTGAGCCCAGTCTTTAAACACTTGATTCTAATGTGTGAGTTTCGGATATTTTGTCACCATCTGACTTAATACATATTTGTCAGTCAGTCACCTCCTACCCCACCTATTGATCTTATTTAAAAACCTCCTTTTAACCTCCTCCACCCCTCTGCACTCGAGACAAACGACACGGACGAGAAAAACGTCTGAGTTTCAGACATCTGCTCCCATCTGAAATCATCACAATCACAATGTATTATGCAAGCTGGTTTGTTCCACTGTGACAACTGTTTTCTACGGAATGACATCAGGGGTTTTCTAAGATGCTGTTTGAGCACAAACTTCACTGTAACGCTCGCTGATATTTCATCACCGCAGGACAACCCGCTTCAGTAATTAGCTGGAGACAGTTCCAACCTCTTGGCGCGAGACGGAGGAGCAAATCAAGAAGGAAATGCAGACGGGGTCCCATTTTGCACTTTTTGCATTGCATATTTCACTTTTTTCTTATCTTCCAAAATGATATCAGAGGCAGGATATTATTTTTCACATTAGTCTATTAAAGTTGTCTCCACTGCCAAAGGAAAATCGTTTCCATGGGGCTGAATGTGTAATGTTAAGCATGTAAGGTTGGATCATTGAGCTTTTTCCCCATTTAGTTAATAGCTTTAACTGCAAGAATTATTGTCAGTGTGAGACAAGAAAGAAGGAAGAGGTGGAGCGAGGCTGTAGCCGGGATTTTAGAAATGAGGTCCCCTCAACACCTAACCACACCGAATGTGTATTTTTCACATATATAAGTCTTCATTGAAAACTTTTTTTAAGTAGTCAAAGATTAATGGGAAATATCCACCAATATTTTAGTATTTTTTATATTCTTTAAAAAAAATTATAGATTATAAACAATACTCCCCCAGGTTGCTAAAAATCCCCCACATGACCTCAGTGTTCGAAGTGATGAGTACAACCCTGAGGAGGAGTACGTGCAGACTGTCCTCGCTTCCAATGCATCATATATGACAGCTTAGTCAGTGGTCCAGTGCTTCAAGCTGTGATGTGGTGCATAGTAGTATAAAGAGTGAATAAAGTCCATATCTGAAGGTAACCAAGTGGTTTTGGTGTGTAAAACCTAAAATCTACAACCATTTCACATAATTCAATAGACCAACTCAATCAATTTATTCTCAAAAGATCATTATGGGGGGGCTTCGAGTCAAAACAAAACAAAAAAAAGGTAAAAAACAAAAGAAGAAGAATATAACGACAAAGAGATATACACAATAGCCACACAATTGGCAAGTAAAGGCCATTTAAGCTATTGTTTTACATTGGATAATTTGATTTTAAAACAAAAATGAATGTGGAAAAAAAGTTTTTTAAAAGAATTACAAGTAGAGGTTGGGAGGTTTAAAATCTAATTTATAAAATGGCCAAAAGGTAGAAAAGTATTGATTTTAACAAGCTGATGTATTTGGTTCAAGGAGTCAGATGAGCTAAAATTAAAGCAGTAAGTTCAGAACTAACTCCAGGAACATAAAGCAAAGTCATGATATGCATTAAAGTGTTTGTCAAAAAGCGTTAAAGTCCAACCAGACATTGCATATTTATTATTGCTAACCTGGCACAGAGCCCTGAAATGCAAAACTTAATGCTAGAGGGGTGAGAAAGACATCACAGGCTGCACACAAGCTGCCGTATTTGACAAGTCGGGAGTGAGGCCATGTTGCTCAGGAAGAACGACGCCATTTTATTATGGTGTAGTGACAAAACCATGGATGTAATAAGGAAAATCCGGATGTAGCATCAGTTGGTGTAGCCCCGGTCTTTTAAGCTGCTCAGTGGCGCGCAAAGCCTGAAAAGTTCGACTTAAGCGGCCTGTAGAGCGTGCAGACTAGAGACTTCCTAGCTAGCTTCTGGTTTAGCCCTCCTTTAACTTGAGATGTGAGAATAAAACAATTTAAATTTCAAATGTAATCAGACGAAATTGATCAAATTCTGAGAGTGAAATAAGCCATTTCACAGGGATTTTGACACTCGGAAAAATTTAACAAGGGTTTGACAGCCACTCTTTTAATGTACATCATGGCGTCACATGGCATTGTAATTACACGGTTTGGCCACCATGTCAATTGGCTTCAAAGCACGGCGCTGTTCCTGGGGGAAGTGACAAAGTCCAGGGTGGATGGAGGGGTCAACAACAGTTCAAACTTTAACACCAGAGGCTGCTGCTGTTTCCCCATTTTCTTTTTTCAAGCATAAAATTGTTTTTTGCACTGAAACCCAACCAAACCATAGCACTGTCCCATCTTAAACCGAGTAGGGCATCGAGAAATGACACGTTTTGTTGTTCAGCTTTTGAGGACTTGTTCCGTGCTACAGAGACACATACAGTATTTCAAAACAGAGGTGGACTATGTGACGTGAAACACGTCTGATTCTTATTTCCCCATGTTTTATGATGTAGGTCCTGATCAGGTGTTGCAGGCATGTGTGAGTAAAAGGGGATTTTCCCAGCAGCGTCAGACAGGTTGAGTGGTGTGAAAACAGGTCGTGAATGGCAGCGGCAGACCCACGACCCTGCGGTGCTTCTCAGAGTTCGGGGACACTGGCGAATGAAGTCAGACAAAAGCTGATGCAACAGGATGATATTTGTGTAAGAGCGTACAAAATAGAACGAGGACATGGCTCAGATACATCGTGTTGTTGCACAGAGAAAAGCCTCCAGAGCAGCAGCGTGTGTGGTTACTGAAGCAGCAGGAACAGAATTATACAGTACACAAGCGAGGAGTGAGATTTATTAGCGCGCCGACGTATCAGGCTCCGATATCCGAAACAAATTTATGCAGGTTTTCTCTCTCCTCATCGAAACAATCCATTAAAACATTAACGATTTTTTTTTTCTCCTTCAATTTTACATTTTTGTAGATTAATATTTTATTTTACCAAAATAGATGCAGTTTATTGCTCTCACTGATTCCTGTTAAGAATCCCAGAGGCTAAATAGAGAGGGGTGGGCAATAATGCTTAATGGGGCTGCTAAACTATAAACGAATTACATTAGTGAGTATTTTAAAAGGAGTCTTTTAGTTTCCCGTGGGGTCTTCTGAATATTTCATCAAAAATAAAAAGTGTGGGAAACAGCAAATTGTTCTTGTATTAATTAGTCACAAACTAATATTGTTAATTGAAAAATATGACAATAAGTGGCCTTCAGAAACCAGGCGGCGTACTGTAGCGTGATGGTACCCTGGAAATAAACCGACCGTCAGCGTGTCCTTGTGCTCACTGGGAAAAGGCTACTTTGAAGTTCAATTGACATGCCTGTTATGAACAAAGTGTCAGAGTGCTTGTGTTGTTACTGAGCACAAACATAGGCAGCGTAGACAAGAGCTGCTCTGAATGTGGTCAACAGCCCTATGAAGAGCAGATACGGGGGGGGGGAGGAGAGGAGAAGAGGCTGGAGATGATCGAGTGTGAGAATAAGTGGACGTGACTGCGTGCTTCCTCTTCTTGATTTATTGTAAATGGGGTAAATACAAATAAAAGCGTGGCTCTCTGAGGTCTTATGAGAAAGAGGAAGGAACTAAAAAAGTAACAGATAAAATATGCAACACTGTACACGTCTGAAGAAACCGACACTGGACCTTCCATTTTCTCATCATCTGCAGTTCTGCTGCTGTACTGAGAAACATTATTATCCATCAGAAGAAGCACTTACATCCTGTACTTGAGTAGAAGTTCCAGTATAACGTTTAAATACTATTATTAATCAAATATACTCCTATATATAATTCTAAGAGTAGTCATTCTGCAGGAAAAATGGCTCTTATTGGATATATTGTTAGACTGTTAGTACGGATACATCAGTGTGTGAGCTGTATTTTACTGTTGCAGCTGCTCAAGCTGGAGCTAATTTTAACTACTCTACAATAAGGTAGTTTAATTCAGTGCTTCCTAGGGGTAGGACCCGCCCCAAAGGATGATAAGATTAATCTGAGGGATCATGAGATGATTAATGGGAGAGGAGAAGCAGGAAAAATAAGTTATGCTAAACAAAATTCTCTCACACATTTCTAATAATCTTTCCCTTTTGGGACTAGAACAGTTGAAACAATTGAAACCCTCTGATACTCCTTTTCGACCGAGGCGGTTCACGTGCAGGTTCGGAGCCAGTGCCTGCTCTGGAACAGCCAAAGAACTGGCTCTCGGTCAGGAGAACTGGTTCCAGAGCGGCACCGACACCGTGCTGGTCTAGGACAATGGAGGAGCCGAGCCAAGCCAACCCAAACCACTTATGACTGCCATTTTTAAAAACCTGAGCTAGTGTACCTTGTTCTGATTTCTCCACTAGAGAATAAACACAAGATTTTTACTATGGACGCAAAATGGAGCAACAGTGGTCCGAGGACCGGTCATGTTTGGATGCCAACGTAGGTTTGCAAAGTCAGGAGCAACACTTATAAAGAGCTGATGTCGTTGTCGTCGATAGTTGTTCCTAGCAATGCTGGGAAATTGGAGACGGATACAGTGACTGAATGATGTGACGCTCGGGTGGCTCTCATGCCTGTGGAAAAGCAAACCGGTTCTTAAAAGGTTTGCAGGTTGGACCAACTCGGAACCAGCAGACCTTTATCGTGGTCGTACTTATTTCTGGCCTCTGCCTCTTCGCCAGTGCTATTTGCAACTATTTATCAGACATGTTCTCAACAAAAAAATGTCTTTTTCTATCGAGGGCAGTGTCATCATGGTGGCTTTATCATAACAATAGTTTGTATATTCCCAGTCCTGAGTTTTTCTTTTCAAATGACAAATACACACTGCCTCTACTTGGATGGTACAGAGATTTATTTCCTCTCACGCAGTTGTCCGACGTCTGTAAGAGGCGACATGAGGCGACGCAGCAGTCAGCCTTCATCAGCCCAGAGGTCCTTCAAGTCCGTCTGGTGTGTCTGGGCTCTAAGAGCTCTGAAATCGACAAGGTTGGAAACCATTGGTTAAGTCTTTATCTGTGCATTGTAATATATAAGTCTACTGAATCTTTATCTTAAAAGAAATGTTTCCTGCTGCATTGTTGTGGAGTAGAACTATAAAGTCACATATAATGGAAAATCTCAAGTGCAGCAGAGTTATACTTAAAGACAGTACTTGCAGTTCATCGATCTGAGGCCTAATGGGCTGTATCAATTACAGTATGTTGTTGACAATCAGCTGTACATTAGCCACACTATTTTCAGCTGAACGTGGTAGACAGAGCCAGGCTCACTAGCTCGTGCAGCTAATTTGTCCAATTTCACACTTTATCTGTCCAGCATCTTGCGGCGGCAGACTCATCTTATCAGCAAATTTGTTTTGGTCCGGAACAGAGGAGACGAACCGGCCACAACAGGTGAGATGCGACGCATGGAGAGTGATTGCCACTGAAATCCGCTTCCATCTTTTCCTTTGTAAGACCTCAGTGCATTTGAAATAAATAGTTAATTGCGTTACATCAAGTAGATATCTCAACAATGAAGGAGATTGCGGCTCTGTGCTTCATGGACTCGAGCGTCCCAGAAGCCTCCACGCTAATCCCTCTGTTAATACCCAGAGCATGAACCTATAAGCTTCCTTATATTTTCGGCGAAGGAAAAAAAAATAACAACATAATTCTCCCGTCCCGACAGAAGAGTTCAGCGCCTGCTAAGCCACCATATTGCTATTTGAAGAGTGACTTTGCATCCAACATAGCTGGACTCATTTTATTCCCAGTGACACATTCATAAAATAAAGCCTGCTATGTTGAAGAGATAATCTTTTACATTTGGATGGGAGCCTTATCAAGTACGACCTAAGTCCAAGGAACAACTGTTGGAGGACAGAAATCTGTGAGGAAAATAGACGACAGTGTGAAAGCCCCAGAGGCAAAATAGATTTCCAGCCCCTGGCTCCCCGCCCATTCCTACTAATCAGTTTTATAATGATCACATCAATTCCTTTTATAGAGGCGTACCAAAAGGAAACTTTCCCGTAGTCCCATTTCAAAGAGCTGTGCAGTTTACTCTCATTGCCAACATGCGTAATTAATATTTCAGCCAACAACATGTGGTGATACCCTGCTTTGTGTTAGTCTTGTAAACACAGAAACCAAGAGTCATTTTGCGTGTAACTTTGTGAGCTAATGATCAATGTGCGCATTTTTCAAACTTCTCTCACGACTGGGAATGAGGCCAAGTCACACACCTGTACAATGAATGCCGGCCGTGGGTGTTTATTGGGTTATCTGCCGTTGCCGGGAACTCACAAAGTGGTTGTAAAAGCAAAGCTGATACCAAGGCTGCTGGATGTATGGATGTGTTTGGAAAAGTGGTCAGAGATCACAGTCGCACACGGCGTTAATGTTTGCGGTTCCGAGGTAATAATGCTCCCGCGTCACCTGCCCCTTGACTATGAGCCTGAAAATGATGAATATGCACGACGGGAGACTGCTTGTTGATTGTTTACAGGGCTCGTTGACCTGTGCTCGGCGCCGGCCGATCTATTATTACACCTTTGTTTGAAAACCGGCCTCCATTGTTTGTCTGCTTTTTATATACAGTACAATTAGATCCTTGATTACCAATATTTCCAGTCGTGGCTTTCGCACAAAACCTGTCTCAATTAATCAGCCACGATCCAAGGTCTTGAACAGAAAATGCTTTTAGTCAGTTCGGAGCCGATAAAGAGAGTTTGGTTTTTATTATTCATCAGTACAAGTGCAGAGAACGATAAAAACACTGAGCTGAACTGATGGAAAGCCTAGATGTTTTAAAGCTGCTGATCCTCAGACCACGAGCTCGGATCATGGAGATATAAATGTCTTGAAAGATCAAAAAGCACAGTACTTAAAATGCATCTCATTATAGGAGCAAAAGAGAGTTGAATCAATGGTTTTGTCAAACAGTGGGTGATTGGCGAGATAAAAGGAGCCCCCGATTGGACCGGAGCTGCGAGACGGAGGCATCGCACTCATTCTGAGAGGTCGATGAAACTTGAAAGTCACGACTCTTCTGATTAGAGGGTAAAATTGCTCTATAGATGTACAAAATACACCTCTTTAATATCTTAGCAGCGCAATAGCAAGAAAACAACTGGGTTTCGGCGTTCAGGTGAAATTTTAATGACCACAATTTAGGGAGCATTTAATTGAGAAGTTAGCTGCTGATGGCCTGACATCAACACTCTTCTGTAAAATAGCTCTAATACCACTAAATTCTCAGCAAACTCTACAACTACATCTGGCCTTACTCTGGCCATCTGTTGGGCCAGACCGTCCAGACAGATATAAGATGTAAGCTTTAAAACCATTCTGCAGAGGTGTGAGCAAGAATTTGAGATAAATTGATTGCTCAGCACATCAAACATCTCTTCCTCTGAAGCCGACCTCAGGTCGACTGCAGGACAGCTGGTAGGAGAACCTGCGATGGATTCGCACGGTGACCCTTCACACTGCTTTAATCTTCCACTTTGATCACTTTAGTGTGGGCATGCAGTGCGATATGTTGCCGAAAAAGGGCCAAAGGATCGTCGCTGTTGTTATTAGAAGGCGTCGACCTGCTGTGAATCATGACCCAGCAGCACGTTCAGGTGTACATTAATGTATTTAGTCCATTTTTCAGGTATCTGTACTTTTATTTTAATGCATTTGAGGGGAATTATCGATTATTCTTATTTCGTGTCATTGCAAGCCGCCCTCCCATCATAACAAGTCTGACTTCAACCTGTCATCAAGTTGAATGAGTTCTTCTACTTGAGTAAAGAAATATGTGTACTTTTTTCCACCTCTGTCATCTTATAAATCAGATGGTGGAGTAAAAGAGCATTTGGTCTTCTTACATACAGTTGGCTGAGTAATAGCTTTGTCATGGCCATGCCAGATGTGGCCCCCTGTTCTGGCTTTCAGATCTGGACCATCTGTGGACTGTGATTCATTGCTGTATTCGGGATGAGTAAGTGGGCGGCGTGGCCATTTTTGGAAAGCAAATTTATAGATGAAACACTTTCAAAAATATATTCAAATAATTCAAGGAGGAAGAAGATAGACTGCAGTTTAATGTGTGTCTTAATGTTGTTCTAGTTACGTGGTTACCTCGATCTCAGTGCTATGAGAAAGGCAGAGTTAAACACCTGGTTGTGTTAAGAAGTCGGCAGGTTTTGTTACTTACTGATCTTGTAGAAGGAATGCTGGTTTCGAACCGTCTCGAGTCCCACCAGTAAGGAGAAACACATATCAACGAGAGAACAGACCGTCCGATCACTCTTGTTTTATCTCAGTTTCTATCACTCTCCCTCTTCGCCTTCTTTGCCTCCTCCATCAGCGGTGGTTCTTTTCAAGTGCAGAGTTTTCACTGGTATTCCAGTTGTTCCACCGGACCAAACAATTTCCCTTTCTGTTTTGGTTGCGCAATCGCAGGCGCACTTCCTCTGTGCCGTAATCCAACCCTTGTTTTTCTGTGAAAAATCCAGCCTCGGTTTACATCCAGGTTCAATATGAAAATGTTTACACTGTTTAGGAGTTACCTTTACATGAAGTTATTTATTACTGTTGAAACTGGGAATAATGTAATAAAGGATATCAATAGTACACCCCACGTGCCTGTGAAGGCCCGTTCGAGTCCACTGCAGGAACAGCAACAATGAGAACGACTGCATAGAGAGGCAGTTACAAAAATCAATTGAATTTAATTGAATAGCTATTGATTTTAATTAAGAACACTCCTTCACCTGGGCTGTGTAGGTGTGTTTTCATCTGATTTGACAGCGTTGGCGACTCCATCACATTTGTAAATGTATGTGACGTCACATCAGACCCAGTTTAGCGCCACCCACCTTAAAATGGTGAGAAGAGCACTGACAGAAATAAAAATGGGGAAAAAAAATACAGAAATTTCTCACGTGAAATAACCAAAACTGTCAGAATTAACAGAAAATGATGTGTTCATGTAGGACCCGGACGCTTGTATGTTTTTAGTCTCAAAACATAGATCAGAGGAGCTTTGAATAACTGCACTGATTACTCCTAAATCAAAGCATTCATATGGAAATATTAGTACTGACAATAGAAAATGCATTAATAATTTAATCCATTATAGACGTTATACACTATAGAGCCTTGTAAAGATTCAGGCTTTTAGAGTTTCTTTATATAAGCTATTAAACCTTCCTCTGCAAAATGAAAAGATGAATAAAAAATAATGTACATTACAGTGTTTCAGGCTTTGCTTACTCAGCTCCTTCTGTGAAGGCACATTAAAGGCTGATAGGACAAACAGCACCTTTTATAGGTCAGCAGAAATGTCATTTCCTAAAGACCTTCAACGTCCCCTTAGAAAAAACTGTCCTTATCAAAAGCTGTTCAAAAATATATGATAGTGAGCAATTTTATATGAGTGAATCCTGCCAAAAAAAAAATGTGTAAATGTCACCGTTCACTCCCCCAAAGGCATGCTTAATACGAGGTCACGTGGCAGAGCAGTGGCATTTTGGAGGGCAAAGATATTCAAAGGGTCTGTGGGCCACATTTTGCAACAAAGAGTAAAAAAATAAGCAGGAACATGTTGGTGCTCAAACGCTCTTCAGCTTATATTTGGTGTCATGATCAGTTATATTTTTTCTGATCAATCATTCCCAGAAGCAATTACAAATGCCTATCACGGGTTAGCAGAGACTAAAGAGACGCTTGTAAATGACTCAGTCTGGAAATTAAATGATCATAATTTCAAAAAATGAAATGAAAACCAGCAAAGGCCTCAGAGTTTTTAATGTACGTCCACCCACCTCCCAACTACCACCCCTGAACAGCAGCAGTGTCCCTTGCAGATGTTTGCTCTCTGCAAGGGTCAGAATTTCTTATTGTGACCTGTTGTCCACAGATCTAAGAGGAGGAGGAGTGCAAAAAAAACCTGCTGTCATAGAGAGAGGAGAGTCATGATATCATTTATCATATTGTGTATGTGGAGAAAAGAGCACGCAGCTTCAGACCGTCTCTGCTGGAAGGCTTTCATTGTGCTGCATTCGGTTGTTGACATAAAAACTGTCAAAAGAGAGCTACTTTCTCAACTCTGCACAGTCAGTATGTCATTGTGTGGGTGAAGCCGGCATGAATGTTAGATGTGAGAATGTTAGATCCTGCGTCGGAAAGGTGCGGGGGCAGGGGGTTTCAAGCCATTCGACCATCCAACAAGCAGTCTTGAAGAGAAGAGTCAGTTTCAGGCCCTGAGACGTGCAGTGTATCTATTTAGTTTAAAGTTTTCAAGGTTTCTGTTGGTAAGACTTTATAGTGACCTTCTCATTCAACATTTACAAGCAGGATACACTTAACACTTAAGGCCCTGACATACCAATCTGACATCAAAGAACCAGCTGCGATGAAGGCAAACTGTTGCGGCGCCTCACATCTCCTGTGTCTCAGCCAAAAAGATGCAATTGAACACACCGCAAAGACTACAGCCGGCAGTCAGGTTTGTTCGCTCTGCGCCTGCATGATGGGAAATACCACTCTGCGGATACACAAACCATTGTTTTCATCAAGCATGGTTTTTTGACAGCACTCTCACTAATACAGCCGCATCTAATCGAGAATATATCTGATGAAAGTTGCAAAAATGGCACTGGCAAAGAGGCAGAGGAGAGGAATAAGGAGAAACTGTGCTTAATGTGTGAAATCATGGATACGATAGCGACAGGCTGCACTGATCTGCTTACCTGAACTGCCAATCACTTGCTGACGAGCGGCTCTGCACAGATTCTGCATGCTCAATTGGCCAAACTTTTTCGCTTGGAGGGCCAAAAGGAAAGCTAAATGTTGGATCAGGGCCCAAAAGCAAACACTTATTGTATTGTTAGGGTGCAAAATGGTACTAGGATCCCACGTTCCCTTGGATTATGACACAAAATCAATAATCTGCATATTTAAAGTTCATTTTACCTCCCGAAAAATGCATCGACAGCAATTTAGGCTTCATGTTTTAAATCTTTTTTTTTTTTTTAATTCACTAGAAACATCTGGTGGGCCAAATAAGAATAAGACTGAGAATAACTTTCTTTCTGTAGCACCTTTCAAAACCAAAATTACAAGGTGCTTCACAGAATATAATAGCATACAGTACCAGAAAGACAAAGTAAGCACATAAAATGCAATAAATCCAGATGCCTCACAAAATCCAATACAGGTGCAAAGAGCAGTAAACAAGAAATATAAAACACAGAGATAAGACAAAATGTAAAAGAGCAAGATTATGACTTTGAAAATACGTTATGCAAATGCTCGTCTGTACAGGTGTGTTTTTTAACAGCATTTCAAATCGCGGCACTGATGGTACTTTGTGGCCAACCCGCATCGATACTGCAATCTGAATTGTTTGATGAGTTGCTGAGATTGAGATAACTTCATTACGGTTGACAAAACCGTCAACCAAATCCATTCTCAGTTCCTCCTACGGGCGTAAGAGATATATTTAGAATTTGAAAGTAGTCAGGCTGAGCTGCTGAGCCCCAATAAGTAGGGCAACACATCCATATCAAATAACACACAGTCAGGCACGGGGGCCACAGACTGCACTTAATGAGAATGCAGGGATGTAAACAGGAGGCTGACCCAGACTATCCGCTGATAACAGGTTACTGATTAATGTGTTGGCATGGATGATGGCCGACATACTGTACACACTGCAGTAAGTGCACATGAGGCAATTTAGAAACAGTGGCGTTATTATTGTTCGGCAGACTCCATGGTTTACAATACTCTGCAGCACGCGCGTCGTGGAGCAGCATATCAGCAGCTGCAGCTGTGCAGATATTGATGCAGTTATACAGCAGTTCAGCTGTAAAACACCCTGCCTTCAGCACATACACTATATCTTTGTCATGACTCTCTGATAAGCAAATCAGAGGGATCCCTGCTCTTTCTGTACTGGCCGGGCTTTAACAAACACCTACAGAGTGAAAGGTTTTGCAAATGTATCCTGAATCTGGCATCTGCATTAGGATGAAGAACTATTTTTGATTGTGTGTGCTGAACCAGTCAAGGGAGTGAAGTCAAGCTAACAGCAGAGTGTAGCCTGTGTCCTGCAGGGTATTTAAAGAACCACTGACAGCCTTATGATAAAAGGTATGTGGGTCTTCACTGCAGGCATGGCATGTAGGACAGAGAGCGGCCTGCTTGTTTTATCAGCTGCATAGAGCACCAAACCTCATCCTGACACTGTCAAAGGAGTCGAGCAAGGCAATCTCAAGTCTCACTTTTGCTTCTTCTGCTTCCATAGTTATCTGCACAACGAACTCGAAACTCCCCTGAGCAGTTGGTCCTGCACTCCCCACGACTGGATTCATCCACTGATCTCTGTTGGTATGTCGGGATATTTTAATCTCTTGTCTACTTTGTCTTTTGGTTTGTGATTAATAACACTGGATTGGTTTGGAATGCACATTTGCCCTTTTTTGCAGTGGAAAGAGTTATTCATGAACTTTCATTTGAAATACAGAACATAACTAATTTTCACCCAAAATGTCACTCATGCCCCTCTGGCTCGCATCCCTCGCAATGTAACTTCGGCAAAACAAAAAAACTAATTTGTCTTGATATAAATGAAAAGTCGAATTTGTCTGAAATATAACACACTGTTCTTCAAGTCAGTACACTCAGGGTTTTTGCAACCCAATTACCAGAATAAATGCTGGCAAAGAACATTTTTGCAAAACCAAAGACAATTTCAAACTTTTCGTTTCATTAGGTTCAATGTCTAATTTTGGTTTTGGTCGCCACGAACGCGGCTACAGATGGCCCAGCCTTAAAGACGTCCAGTAATGTCACTCTTACAAATGTTGAAACACCACGGTTGCTCATTAAAGATATCCAGTGGTTTCGCTCTGACATGCTTTGCAGCTTTGTCGCCTCTAATTTCACGACTTTTCCCACCACCTCCTGACATAAAAGTCAGGTAATAACCATGAAATGAGAAAATGATACGACACATTGTGTGAACATGACACGTACAGATTTCATGATGTATCGGTGATTTGCAGAAATATTGACTGCTAACGTTTCATCCTGGACGCTGGGCTGGATTTTTGCTGCCACAGCCTCACTTGGTCAGGTTCAACCACCAGCTTATGGTGGCTACTGTTAGCTAAATCCCCTGTGACTTGTTCACTCACTTCCTACTAGCACACTACATTTTAGCATTTACATCAGTTATTGTCCCGGTTGCTTGTAGTATCGCTTTGAATGAACAGTAACATCCATCAACTGTTTTTTTCGACGGGAATCAAACCCAAACAAGTAAAGGACAGAGCTGTAAAAGGGAACAAGAAGCACTAGATGCAATATGAAATGTACCATCATGCACCCCATTCTGTTAAATACCCTCCCTCTAACTGTGATGCTTCCATTTCTCTTCTCGCTCACATATATTTTTAATGACTCGTGCATCTGCTCTGTTTTGTACAATCATCTTTCTTTCCTTCTGCTGACTTTGGATTTTTTGCTGCAACACATGGCTTCATTATAAGCAGAACTATCTGCATTTCGAAGAAACGGCTCATTCTTTGAACTTGTAACAGATGACGTCTGTGCGTTTTCATCTGGCCACTTCCTGTCTGTGGTTTCAGTTCGCAGCCTGTGAGCCTCCGTCACGTCCAATATAGATTGCATGTGTGATATTTAGGGTATTTGGGGCGTTACAGTTGTGAAGTGAGATATGTGTTGTTGGTGCAGTTTTTTTTTAGTCCTTCTTTCACTGCAGTGCATTGTGTATCTGAACTACAGTATCTATGACAAATTGCTTTTTTCATTGATGTATTTTCATGCCCCGGAGGAAATCAAAGATCTTTTTTTTATTTTAAAAGCTTTATAATGCAAAATCTCTACTGAGACTCCTCAGTTTGTTTCTGATTTTCTTTTCTGAGAAACATCAGTAAAAGTGCCCGTCTTTATTTGAAAGCGAAAGCATGGTGGCGATGCGATATGAAACACAACATGATACGCTCAATTGAATCAACAACAGAGT
Source organism: Pagrus major (assembly GCF_040436345.1). Taxonomy (NCBI): domain Eukaryota; kingdom Metazoa; phylum Chordata; class Actinopteri; order Spariformes; family Sparidae; genus Pagrus; species Pagrus major. The sequence continues at coordinate 24,377,264 of NC_133231.1, read as the reverse complement.
ACGATAAAACACACAACTCTTTGAAGTGATTGTGTTTGATATGTATCCCTGAGGGCAGCACTTCACCTTTAAGCATTTATAAACAAGCCAGTGACAACTGAGGATTTCCTTGTTGCTGCACACGACTGTATTTCTTTCCTGTGCTTTTTTGTGTGCTGGACTACAGACAAGAATAACTTTGCCTATGGCTTGTTTTTTAATTTCAGCATTCACCATCAAAGCCGCACAGATGGCGAAGGCCTTGAGGTAGAAAGTGATCAATAGATAACCTCTACAGTCCTCTCACATGGCTCCCCCTGGTGGGATGATGAGGCATGGGGTCCGTGGCTGCCACAGTGCAGTTTCGGTGTATGATTTACATTTTAAGACACTACCATGTAGAGCGATTTACAGTTAGTGACCTGTTGGGGATTCACTGTCCTGCTCAAGGACATTTTGACTCGATGTGGCACAGACCGCAGCTATAAATTCAGGGTCATGCCGCCACTTTAAAATATTGAGTTTTTTTGCAGCCGCCCTGGTGTGCAAAGTTTAATGATGAATTTGTTTCATTTCATATTCCTCTGAGACTCGTATTCATGTGACATTTCACTAAAGGGGGTCAGTGCACAGAGGCAGAGGTTCAGTGTCTCGCTCAAGGACGCTTTGACAGGGATGGACACATGGTTCTCTTAGGACTTACCACTTCATTTCAACGGTGATATGGACTTATGAGGACTATCATGCCTGACCTCTTTCTTTTCCCTGTGCGGTGAGGACACATCACCGTCACTGCAGCGAACAAAAGAAAGGCGGCATCATGAATTTTTATTCACTTGGAGATGGTAGGTAATTGGACTGAACTCCGTCTGGGCCTTATGTTATTTCAAACTATAAAATGCCATCAGATCTGCAAAAATATGTGCGCCTGCTGAGCAAGACTGAATTTAAATTAAAATTGGATTAGGATTATATTGGCCATCTTGTGGTATTAAGTCTTCCTGCTCAGGTCTACTGCAGTCTCCTGAGCAAAATCAACAGCAGCTCTCGACAGACTTGAGACAGGAACGCTCTCTGCCGCAGTTTGACACAAACCAAAATGAGCATTCATCAATGCTAAAAAATGCCCTATTTGCACACACTGCACTTGAGTTATGTTTGCCTTTAATTTATGCCTCCAAAGGGATGCGTAAACAATTACAATTACTTGCAGCAGTCACAGTAAATCACGGTAAATCAGTGTACTAAAACAACGCGAGCAGATTTACATGCAAATTGGCCCAGGGAAGGTGGCCACATCAGTGCTTGGGGTTTACTGCGTTGTGTGTTTCAAGACTACAGAGTGTCTTGTAATTTCAGCTGTTTAGGCCATAAACAACACACTTCACTCCAAAGACAGCAGGGAGGAGTATAACACACAAAGTGCTGCATTTGTAAAACTGCTCCAAACTTTTCATAAATCAGAGCTTTCATCTGGAACTCATAGGCAACGCAGTAACCTTTTCTAGTACCAGGTACTCAAATGCACTCCATCTCCACTCATTACAGTGCTAGACTACCGTGAAGTGTCTCCAATAGTGAGCAGCAGGACTGTTCATCTGAGGTGACGTGCAAGTGGGAGCAGGGGATTGGGAGAGTGATGAAGCCGTGATCCAAACACACGCGCCGCATCTCCAACAACAAGCCCAAGGAACAGATTCCTCCGAGGAGAATCAACAACCGCGCTCGGTGTGCACAGGCGCCATGCATAATTAGCACTATAGACACAGTGAGCAGAAATATGCTGCAAACAGCAAACAGCTCTGTGATTCAGAGGAACGGCAGAATAAATAGGTGCTTTTGTTGTCTGACTTACTGTCAACAGGCATGAGGAGGTATTTTGTACTGAAAATCAAAACATCCTTATGTTTGGAAGAATGCGTTCACTTTGAAAAAGGAGGCAAAGTAAGTCGTGATTGTGCATTCTGCTGTGAACAGACTCGACAAGTGACTTCTACTGTGATGGAAATAAGACAAACAATGTGCCGGATTTAAAAAGTTCTTTTCATTTCCCTCAGTAGGCTTCACCCTGCTTTTAAGCAAACACACATTACAACAAAAAAATCTTTATTGTCATTCATCAAATAATCTCTGAACAATTTATAAACCGCAAACAACATACAGATCTTTCCTGAGGATATTTAATATCTGTATAAACTATTTACAAGCGTTAATTTTCCCAAAAATAACAGCAATTTTCAAGGCAGTGAAGTAAATCATATGCTTCAAATGTTTGGTTGGAGCCAGAATATGTGCTTTGTATTCATTCATGGTGGTTTTCAAATTTGGGGGTCGAGTTTATGTATCTTTATTCTGAAGAATAAGGCTGCAATTATTCTGTGTTCTCCTTCAAAAAGACAAAAAAACAAGTATGCGTCTGTCTCCGAGTACGTTTGACTTCCTTCCCCTGTTATTTGTTCTCAAGGTCTCAAATATATCATTTTGTTTTCAAAAACGATTCAGTAGCTTCCAGCAATGCCTGGATACTGTAGCCTTTAGCAAATGTTGCTCAAACAGCAGTAAATAGTGCATTTGTTGGGGACTATTTTCACCTGGGGATGAACACACATAAGGTGCTGATGGACCGTGTCACCCAGTGGAACTGGGTAACAATGGAGCTCTATGGACCTTATTCACATGGCGGCCATTTCCCTCCAACATCACACTCAGGGTGGGAAATCTGAATGCTGGGATAATGTGGTGTCGTATAAACGTAGGTAATCTGACAAATTGTTGTCATTTCACAGCTTCACAATTGATCAGCAACTGAAAAGAGGAAATTTGGAGGCACATTCAGCCATATTTCGAGGTGAAACAGCATATTTGATAACTCGTTAGCTGATGTTAGCATCTCGATTACTTCCTAGCTAACGTTTGTTTCACTCCCAGGTTTAGACAAATGTCTCCAAGATGTGTGTGGATATTTCTGGATTAATTGACACCTTTCCTAATCGTATCACATCAAAACAGTATCGTACCAAACAGTAACTTTAGCTAGAATGTGGCTGAATGCTAACGTTAGCTGTTGTCTAATGGAAGCTAATCGGTTATCAAACGTGGTTTTACCTTGAAATATGGTCCGATGTCCCTCCTGATTAAACTATCCGTTTGTCTTTACAGTTGCTAATCAGTCAGGACGCAGTGAAATGATAACAATTTGACAAATTGCCTACTTTTATACGACTTGCACCCCAGAACACAGCAGTACGATGTTTAAGCTTCCCACCTTGAGTGTGATGTCGGAGGAAAATGGCAGAGAGAAATGAGGTATAAAACATTTGGCTACACGGAGAATACTTGTTAGTTGGACCACTTCATGGTTGGTTTTGGTCTCGTCATTGGCTTTGCTTGACAATGAGAGAATTATAGAATAACACCAGCCGTATCCTTGAAATTCAATATTAATTTAGTCATACTTGAATCAATCACTGCAATAATCCATTTTCCCTGAGTTTAAAAAAAAAACACAAACATAAATCAATAAATACATAAAAGTCATAATGAAATCCCATTGTTTTTAGCCGTCTGTGACCCAGTGCAGACAGTGAATTATTTCACTCTGCTTTTTCAGCAGAAAGCAGCACCAGGTCTTTGTGCTGACCTCATTCATGCGCGGGCGTGATTATTTTCCAAGTCATTTAAGTCGCATAAAAGCATTTAATTAATAAGCAGCCCATCCATTCGTGGGATCCCCTTCATAGTCAGCTGAGCATTGCGTCTGAGCGCCACTGAGGCGAAACCTCTTAATTGAGAAGTGTCACGAGAGGCATCTGTAAACAGAACGCATAAAATAAATAGTTTCATGTATATCAAGACCTTCCCCGTGGCTCATTTCTTCTGCCGTAATTGTCGCTGTTCCCAGGGGGGCGAGTCTGTCTTGTGCAGAGTCCTTTCTCATTTACTCATTTTAAGATCTTCTTAATTGTCAGATACACACGGATCGACATGCAAGCACCTTGGAAGCATTTTGTCAAGGAAGTGTTGTTTTAGTTTTGATGATGAATCGATGAGGAGATGTAATTTTGGTCAAGAGCTATGGATCACCGAGTCTGTCTACTCTGAGCAGGCTCTCGGCAAAGTTTGATGCATGACCACTGCTTCAGAAGTCAAAACAGTACAATACATGTGGGTGCAGGCATCAGTGTGTGTGTGTGTGTGTGTGTGAGATGGAGTTTAATGAGGAGCTTTTTTTTGAAAATCCTTCAGTATGATTTAGCTTATTTTAGTATTTCTTTTTTTAAAAGGGCACATCAAGTCTCCTTCTTTGAGATAATTTGTTGGTTCTTTCTAGGAAAGCAGGGCTGTATTCCCAAAAGTTACATTTTTTTCATCCCCATGGGAGACATGTTCATTTCTTTTATAAAGAAAACCGACTTTAGCACCGAGCTACCAGGGTATGACAGCTTTTTTGAGTGCAGAACCTTGTGCAGTCAGTCTTGCTTGGTGGTATATTGGATCACATCTGTCAGCTGTTTGTTTGTGTCAGTGGATGCGGGACATTGTAGAGTGTAGTCTGCTGACATCTGTCATCATCTTGGTCTCCCTCTGTGAGCCTGTTGCTGGAAAGACACAACAAACCCTTCATTGCCAACATGTCATGCAGAAGAGGCAGAACCTCTGACACGCAATGCTACTTTTATAAAACTGCCACAGTGTCACGAACACTCAAGACTAAATACATTTTTATGGCACTGAGAGGCCTGTCAATCGGAAGAATCCGAGTGCCGTCAAGCATCCTTCAGGAAATGCACATGACAGACAAAAGCACAAACTGTTGAGGAGACAGTGCAGGTAGAAGGAGGCACATAACACTGCACATTTGAAAGTGAACAGAAAGTATGATATAAAAAGTAAAAGACATGATATGACAGCAGTAAGTGCTCATCTGAGAGAGAACCATGCACTGGAAATCTGTAATATCATAAACATATGGCAGCTGTTGGCTGCAGTTTCAAACTGAAATCATGCTGTGTCGCACTCACCTGCCGTGGCTGGGTGAAGTGGGCAGGGTGCCCGTGGCCATGGGTATGGGCATGGGCATGCCTGTGTCCGTTTCCAGTATGGTGGTGACGGTTTGCTGGCATCGTGGCAGGATGTTGCTGCACATTGTGATGCTGTCGTATTTGGTGTCGTTGAGCCACTGGTATGTTAGCAGGAGGTCTTGGAGGCTGAGGACCTCTAGTTGGAGATTTGTGCTGGGTGCTCTTCTTGGGGAGGGTCTGGAATTCTGCAAGGGGGATAACGGGAGGAGGAGCTGGTGGGTGTTGAGCCCCGGCGGCAGCAGCAGGAGCTCGCGCCTGTGGCCCAGGGTGAAGCAGGGCGGCCTGGGTCTGTTGTTTCCGATTCTGAAATGTCTGACTCCTCTCCGTGTGGGCTTTGAGTGTAGCCTGGGTTAGGTTACTGGGATTGGGCTGGGCAGAAGAGTGTGGGACTGGAGCGTTGCCTCCTTGGCGGGGTTGACTGGCACCCTGTATGACAGGCTGTGTCTGTGTGCCCAGACCTTGTGGTGTTTTTTGGACCGGTGCTGCTCTATGTTGCTGGGCCATGTGTGCCTGTGGAAGGTGATTAGGATCAGCCAAAGCTCTTGTATCTGCACCCTGCAGTGCAGTCGATCCCTGTTGTGTCGTAGGTCCTTGTGACACCACAGAGCGGCCTACAGAGGCCTGCTGGCTCATGACAGGCCTAGCCTGGGGGTTATTGCTGTGTGTGGCTTCCTGCCTGGGGGCACTCTGGCTACCAGGCGAACCTCTGATGTCTTGCTGAGCACTCTTCCTTTGTGTGTGGGGACTTCTCTCTTTGTGGTATGAAGCCATAAACTGTGCTACACTACTAGTGTTTGGGACGCGAAGATCAGCTGAACGACTCCGTGTCTGTCTGTCCAGTGACGGTACGTCTCGTCTGGATGGAGCTCTGCTCCGGGAAGTGGTTCGGCTCTGAGGTCGAGGCTGAGATCTGTTTGTTGTTCTTTCCTCTCGTACGGGGGGAGGGTTAGTGTAGTCTGTACTGTCAGAGGTGTACTCAGGCGATGTCTGTCCTCTTTGACGTGTACCAGAGGGGTACGCTGGTGTCCCTCGGAGGCGATCCCATGGCAACTGTCGAAGGGAGGCGTTGGCAGTGGCATCATGTCTACTTGAGTTTCTATCAGACCTGCTGTGACGTTCTGGCTCCCGCTGGTAAGTCTGTGTGTTGGCATTTCGCTGAGAAGTGTTATTACTGTTATGGTGTGTGTATCCAGTCGGGATAAGTCTAGTCCGATCATGTTGAGCAGCTTCTGTGTGATCATTAAGCCAGGGGTCACCATGATAGGACTGCCCATTTTGCAGTCTGGGATCTGACTGTGCTGCATGTTGGATTTGTGAAGCGTTATTATTGGCTGTACTGCTGAGAGGAAGTGATGTGTCCTGCTGAGTCTGTTGGCCATTGGTTGGGTACGAGTTAAGGTTGACATGAATGGTGGGCAGTTGTGCATTGTTGTTTTGCTGGGCGGTTTGTGGCAGAGCGTTAAGGCTGACGTGGACCGCCGGCGGCTGGGTGCCGCCCTGGGCAGTGCCAGCCTGTATGAAAATGTTAGGATTTTGCTGCTGTGTGTTCGGGAGGGTGTTTGCATTCTGAGCTTCAGCGTGTGTGAAAGCTGGGTTGTCAATGCCATTGTGTGGGTATGAATTGGTGTTGTGAATAGAATTGTGTAGGAGTCTATTTGTGTGGGTGCGACCATTGTGCTGATGTGTTTCAGAGTCATGCAGGCCGTTCAGCGGCAGTGTCTGCGGGTTGCCACGGTTTTCACGCAAGGTTGTGTATAAGCGGTCAGGGTTGCGCGCGTGTGTGTAGATGGGGGGGTGAGGACCTTGGCCCAAATCCCTTGGACCATTAGGTTGTGGATCTGGAGGCTTAATGGGAGCAGATGAAAAATGAGAGGAGGGAGAGAAGAGACAGCAAAAGAAAGATGAAATGAGAGGGTTAATTTGTGAGAAGCCCTTTAGCACCATCACATGGGCAAGATAAACACAAAATCAATAGTGAATCATATATAAACTTAAATGTAGCTTACTATAGGCCTGGGATTTGGGTTGGTCTTCTGCACTAACACATTATTGCCTTGTCTCTGCTGTGCTGTAATAACAGATATATCACTTTAGAGCAAGAAAACATACCTGAGCTGTTATGCATTGACATAGAGATCATAAAAAAACCTTTTACAAAGTGTTTGTCTTAACATAACACAATAAAATGAAACGAGAGGACAAACAATATGTCCATGACTTACCCCTCCTTCTTCGCACAAGAAAGATAATGAGCACGATGAGGAGCACGATGATTATGATCAGCAGCAAACAGCCAATCACAATCCCCACCACTTCCCCTACATTTAGACACGTGTCTGAAAGAGAGAGAACGGTGTCAAAGGGGGAGAATTAATAAAGATAATGAGTCTGGAGCTCAGACAGACAAGGGAAGGAAACGAAAGAAGAAAATAGGAGGAGAGGAGGGCACGAATCTAAAAAAGGATGATAAAGTAATAGCAGATAGAGAGAGAGAGAGAGAGAGAGAGAGAGAGAGAGAGAGAGAGAGAGAGAGAGAGAGAGAGAGAGAGATGGCGAGAGAAAGAAATGAAAATAAAGGGAGGAGAAAGTATGTGTGAAAGTCACTGAATGACTTTGACCACATTCTCACCAGATCAATCTCCCAGGATACTTTCTGTCCCTCTCCTGTCGAGAAGACAGATACAGGGACGCCGTCCAAAACCAACTGTCATCATTATCAGTCACTGAGAGGTCAGCGACTACCATAACTCACCTACGATGGCCAAGACCGTCCCCTGCTCCGACGTGCCTTCGGTAATGGCGTTTCTGGCCGCGCAGACGTACCGGCCGCTCTCATCTGTTGAGAAAGTCTGAATGCTGAGCACCCCGCTGTCCGGCTGGCCTGATGCGACCGGCTGTCCGTCAAGTGTCCACGTGAAGAGGGCAGGGGGCAGCGAGTCAGACATGCAGGTGAGACGCACCGTCTGTCCCACCAACACATCGCCTCCGCCGACACACTCTTTCGGGGTGTCCTTGGTCAGCACAGGTGTGTCGGGGCCATCTGGTTTAGTGATGATCAGAGGACATCATTATCAGCCTCAAAAACATTTTGTTCAACGAGGAAAAATCTGTATTCCAAAGAAGCTGACTCAAATGTACAGATTATATATGCTGCTGAAATGTTTATCATTTTGTCAATTTTGGGTTTAAGTCGCCTCCTCTGGCGAGAACATTTTGATGAGTCCTCTCTGGCCTTGTCAGCATATTACTCAGCTAATGAAGGAGCTGTGCACTTTCTGGTCGGATGATAAATCTAAAATCACTATGGCTGCCACCTCTTGAGTCAAGATGCGTCTCAACAAGTCATATTTGCAGTGAATCCTACTGGCAGGCGAGGGGCATTGTGCATTTAAAAATCCTGCACAGAGGCTGAGGAGGAAAGTACTGCAGAATGTGGAGACAGTTACCGCAACCTGCTGTTCAGCACAATGTGCTGTTGGCGAGTCTATCACTTGACATACATACAGTCCTGTCCTTTCTTTAAAACCGCATTGTCTGTTTACTACACTCAGAAGTACTACAGGAGATAGTCCAACACACAAGCTACTTGTTGGTTTCTGTACAGATTACACAAACAAGAAATAACATGATAAAATGTGAGCTCTGCAGGAGCTGCCAGGCAGATTTAGTAACCTTTGGACAAACACAGTCTTACTGTTTCCCCCCGCTTAGCAAAGCTAACTGGCTGCTGGTTCCAGCTTCATATTAACTTGACAAATATAAGTGGCATTAAGCTTTTCGTCACCTTTTCCTCAAACCGATTAAGAGCATATCCCAAAATGTTGAACTATATTGATCCACAAATAATTGGTCAACATTAATTTTGATATTAAATTATTTGTTCAAGTAACTTATCATACAAGAATTATTTGCAGATTCTAGCTCTCAAATGTGAGGATTTGTGGCTTTTTTGTTTTATATCATTGTACGATGGGATAATTTGCTAATCCTTTTTGACATAGACACCATATTTAATGTTTTACCTCATTCACTTCATTGATTTTTGTAAATATATGCTTATTCTGTATTTGATACCAGCAACATGTTTCAAACTAGTTGGGACAGGGGCGAGAAAAGATCGGGAAGATTGTGGAATGCTCCAAAAACACCTGTTTGCAACTTTCCACAGGTAAACAGGTTCGTTAAACAGGTGATAGTATCATGATTGGGTATGAAAGGGGCATCCTCAAAAGGTTCAGACATGGGAGGATGGGGCAAGCGAGGTTCACCACATGATTGTATAAAGGATATTAGTACGCGGGCTCAGAAACACAAATATAGTTTCTTCGCAGATGAGTGCATCCTGTTTTTATCTACATGATAAACTTTTCTGGAACGAGGGTTGTAAATCACATTTTTGGTGGTCAGACATAAACGTGCCATTTCAAAATGTCACCCTGGCTTCCGAGAAACTGTGAGGGGTATTATTCACCATTTTATGATAATTCATAGACTGAAAAATATAATTGAAAAAAGAGATGACTCTATAATCAAATACTCTTTAGCTGCACCTCTAGTTTTATGAGCTTCAATCAGAAAGCAGGACTGCAGCAGCCTTCTTATGATTGTGATATCACAGATTCTCACTATATGAACTAATTAAAGTCTGGTGTCTTGGATTAACACTTCTGTAGGCACAGGAAGTGCACTGAAAATTGACTAGACTGACTTACTTATAAGTGCTTTTGGTATGAATAACCCCAGTATATACAACCCCACAATCTGATGTGTTTTTCCATCGTCTGTTCGATGTTAGAGGACAACGACGTGGAACCATTTTAGTGTGCCGTTGGGGTGATTGGGCGTGTTGGGACATTACAGTGAGACTGTCACATCAGAAATGAGGATGCGATCAAGACAGAGCTGGAAGCAGTATAATAAGATTATGGGTGAATGTCCTGTGTAATGTGAGTGCATTTCAGCACACAGTGTGCGGTGCAATGTGGATAAAAGATAAGCTGCTGCTATTTGCAGTGGCTACAGCAGATTAGCTGCCACTTTTCTTGATCAGTTCAAACTCACAGAAGACAGTGAGGCTCTGTGTGGCAGTTTGGGCGCTGACAGGGTTGCTGACGGTACATGTGTACTCCCCGGCGTCACCCCGTCTGGCTGGGTTGATGACCAGAGAGCCGTCAGAGATGGTGATCCTGGAGTCGGCGGTGACGGCTACACCTCCTTTGCCCCACTGGACTGTAATGTCTGTCCCGGCGGTCCACGTACACCTCAGAGACACATTTCTCCCCTCCACCGCTACTGAGGGAACAAATATAGTCACCCCGGCCACTGCATCTACAGGAAGAGTAAAAAATATTTTATCAAAGAGCTGCAAAAGAAGAATTACCCAGAAAAGATTTTCTAAAGGCACCATTACTGTAGGTATGGAGTATTAGACTGTGAAAGAGCTCACTTCAAAAAGTTGGAGTGACAGAACAATAGAGGGCAGTTTTACGTTTCTGTTGAGGATAATTTGCTGTAATCAAAGCAAGTGAGAGCTGAGAAGGGACAGGATTCAGATAGAGGCACAGATGGTGAATAAGGGGGCAGACGGTATGAGTGGTAGCCTAGATGCCTCTTGGCGGGCAGCCTAAGTTAAATAATTGGAGAGGGAGAAGAGGGGGCGTGCGAGCTGAGGAGGCAGTGACTAACAGAGAATCACGGCGGCGACAGCAAACAAACAAAAACATTTGAGCAACTACCAAATAGCTCTAATCACTTCCATTTCTGCACACTTTCCATTTGCCTGTGACTCAACAGAAGGATTTAGTTTTTTTGGGATTTTAACTGGCTCTAATATCCAGAGTAAGTTATGCGACTAAGTAGGAGGTTGAGAGTCGTGCTCAAGGATGCGGATGTTCCCTGACACGATCTAGCTGGTTGTGAGTTTGGAGGATGTGACCTTTCGGCAATAATAGACTAGAGCTTCTAACAATTTGGTCACCCCGCCACCCCATTAGCGCTGGCGGTAAGAGGGATGAGGAAGACTGTACGTCATCCATCCGGCGTGGGCTGATGACTGAAACTAAAGAGACACACTCAGCTGTTCTGAATCCATTACTGTACTGAATATAAATGAATGCAAATGCTGTATGTACTGTACGTAGCTGTGACGCTACATTTAGACTGCCACGCTATCAAACATCTAAGAGCATGAGCACTGCATATCAAATGAGTTTTAATTAGCATAAAGCCCTGAGCCACTAGCTTCATCCCTCCCCTCCTCCTTTTTCATTAATTTTACCTCGCCTACTATGGGTCACTAATTTCATTATACCTCCCAGACTAATTCTCTTACTCCCCAAATCCTCCCTCTTCTCTCTTTACTCCCTTCTGTTCCTCCTTAACATTATCTCTCTCCTCTCCCCTCACACTTCACCACCCTCCCACCTTCCCACCTTCCCTTCCCTCGTCCTCCTCGTCTTCTCTCTTAAGTGAAGTCACAGGCACACTCCTTTATCTTACCAAACACACTCAGCTGTATCGATCTGGAGTTCGGGGCCAGGCCTGTTGCAGCAGAAGGGGTCACCTGCACCGTGTAGCTCCCCGCATCTCCGAGCTGGGCACCTCCGATTCTGAGCTGGGTGGCAGAGATGGTGACCCTGCCCTGGAATTGGGGCACCGGGTTAACCACCGGGGCTCCTCCGGCCCACAGACCCAGAGTGACTCCTTCATACAGCCATGTCATGGACAGGATGTCGGACACTGTCAGCACCGTGAACACTATCTCAGTACCGGTTTGAACCAGCACCGGGTCTGTCTGGAACTGGATCTGTACCTGGTCCTGAGCCAGCACATTGGCAAAGAGAAGGACTAAACAGAAAAGAAGAGAGAAACCAGTTGTTGTAAGTCAGAGTACACTTACAAATACGTACAATACTTTTTTGATTAAGATCTTGAATTGAAAACGTGTTAAGTTTACAAAGCACAATGCATTGTTAGAGAATAAACCAGTTTCAAAACTCTTTGGGTTGTGACCCCTTAAAAAAAGCAGTGTTCTTCATGTTTCACCAAAGAATGATTTCCACTTTAAAGGTCTGATGTGTAAGATAGCATATCACCCAAGTAACCAACAGCTGGTTAGCATGCTAACTTCAGCAGACATCGGTTTGTCAGCTGGATTGCACAAAAACAACTCAACGGATTTCCACAAAATCTGGATGGAGGATGGGTCTCTCCCTGTATATTAACTGTATGTTCAGTGGTTATCTAGTGTTAATGGGTTGTCCTTGTGTTTTTCTCATGGTTGGTTTGTAAAACAAACAGCCAGCGGCGGAGCTGATGCAGCAGATTGTGTGCCATTATTTCCTTAGTAAACACACAGACCACTTTGCCTATCGCAACTGCAGTGTCTCCGGGGTCGGTAGGTAGAGACGACATGCAAGGTTGCGGACCGGATGCGGGGAAGCCCAGGGGCAGCACGCCCTGCGGACAGACAGCCTGTCCGCTCTATCTAACAAGCCCCATAGACGATGGATGGATGAGTGATCCCAAGTGGAGCAGCAGAAGACCAGGGTTGAGAGAGTTTCAAGTATTTTAGTCATTAAAAAAAGATTCAATGAGATGGTGGATAAAGTTGAAAGATTACTGAAGTGATGTAAAATTCATCATGAGAGGCACATGAATGCTTGCACCAAACTTCAAGGCAATCCATCCGATGGTTATTCAGATATTTCAGTCTGGATCAGAGTGGTGGACAAACCAACCAACCAGCAGACCGACATCCATGTACATCCACGCCACCGGCATGATTAAAAACACATAAGCTGACGCAAAACAACTAGGCTGTTGTTATTCAGCTTGCGCACCCTACAAAAAAAGCAGTCTGAAGTTGGGACCCCTTTTTACAATTTAAATGTCTATAAGAAGTTAGCGGTTCCACAATTTCCGCTAAACTTATCAGATGGCCTTATTTAAATAACTGTTAGAGGCCCAAAGAGGTCAAATTATCCAATATTATTGTTGCAATTAATCATCTCACGACCTCAAAGATTTATCTTGTGACCTTTTGAAAGGGGCCAAACACATTAGTAGGGAACCACTGGACAAAACTACTTCACTGGATATAAAATAGTGACATCTAGCTCCACCAGGACCAGCTACAACGGGAAAATGACATTCTTCTGCGGAAAGAGCACTTTTACTTTTGACGATTCAAGTACATTTTTTGATAATACCTCTGTAATTTTCAATGCAGGACTTTGACTTATAGTATTTTTAAGTTAATGTATTGGTACTTTTTCTCATGCAAAGGGTCTGAATACCTCTTTCACCACTGCAGAGAACAAAATCTATAGATACACACAGAGTGGGCTCAGGGGGTAAAAACCCATTAGCAAGGTACACACTCTTTCCTCCCTCCTAGATTTCGCAGCATGTTTTTTTGGATTGTAAGTGATCCCAAGCTAAACATCTATTTTGTGTTTTTGTTAGCCCGACTTAACGCAAGCCATGTCCAAATCAGATTTGCTGTCTCTCTCCTCAAGACTCAGTGGTGCATAGGCAATTTTTCAAAAAAAACAATGTTGTAAAGAAGCATTGATTTTACACATTCAGGCATTTAACTGTTGTACGCTGTTTGTCCATTTGTGAGTGAAGACGGGGAAAAAAAGAAAGTGAGCTGTGTTTTTGTATTTGGCTGCAAGTCCTCCCTCTTTGTTTATGTTGATATTGTGTAGACTCAGGCAGGAAAACCCAGGCTGAATTTTCAATGACCTTTTATTGGCATATAAAGCTACCACGCAAGAACGGTCTGGCCAATGAATTATAGTGAATCAAATCAATATGGTCCTGATCAGTCTCGCTGGACTGCCTCGACACGACTTTCACAGGGGAGCAGAGTATAAAATGACAAGAGCTAACAGCGAGAAGGATTGTGGCTTCCCACACTGAATTGTTAAATGCAACAGAAGTGTTTCAGCGCCCGATTAAAAATACCAACGGGCTTGTTGCCTTTTCAGTAGAGACTGAAAGATAAAGAGTCATGAGTCAGACGTGAGAAACACCCATGAGTGACGCAGCGCAGTATCGATGATGGATTGTTTTTCCAAGGCCAGAACACGAGCGTGCAGATATGTAACTTGACTAAACACCAGCAGAGAGCTCAGAGGTCACGACAGCAACTGTAGTAACGCTGTAAACCTCAGAGATTAACCGGCAGCCAGGAAAGTTTTCACTGTCAGTTGCTGAACTTTAGGTTTCTATAGGGGGGTCTAATGGGTATTTATTCCAACCTCACCACAGTTTCTAAAAAATCTAAAATAAATCACTTCTTCATTTGTCCAAGACACATCCAACAAACAGCAGGCACTGAGAATATATAAAAAAAATCAAAAAGTGAACCCTGTCGGTCGAATCACTAATAATTTGTAATATCAGTTGCTGATAGATAGCAGCAAAATGAAAAATTATATGAGAACATAGCTGATGATTATTTAAATTATTATCTTTCATGCATGAACAGCAACCCTTAATGAACGAATTAAAATATAATTTACATTTTTGCTGCTAGTTTTCCATTTTCACATTACTGCAGCAACAGAAAGACACCTAGAGTAGAGTTTTCTGTTTGATATTCATAATTTTTATGAGTGAGGATTGGAGAATTGATACCACAGACAGATATACTACTCGTTTGGTACACATGATGAAAGATCTTGACAATTACAAATGCAGTGTTGCAGTGTCTTTTAAAACTGGACCTTTTTATTTAAATGTTTTGATGTGTACCAGGTTCATATCTACCAAATGTTTTGGAAGCGGCGCCGTAGATCGTCTCAGCTGGCCGCCTCGACGCAGCTGCAATGTAATCCTATGGGGCAACTCCGACCTACTAAAAGCAGGCTACTTGCTTTTTGGCCACTGACGGGCTGGGTTTGTGTCTGACAACATTATGGAAACAATTCTCAGCCTGTCACTGGCAAAAACGAGCACTTTTAGTGGACCGAACTTTGATGGTTGGAGGTGTCCCTGATGATTACGTTGCAGCCAGTGCAGCTGCGTCACTGCTGCCAGCTGAGGCGATCTACTGGACGACAGGGCCCAAGGTTTAAAAAATAGAGGAATTTCCTTTTTAAAGACCAAAACCAGAAATGTGTAAGTCTGTCTTTCTTTGGCACTCAGCGACAAGCCCATTTGTTGTCACTGTTAACAGGCAAGTTAATTTATTTTGGAAAGAGCTAGGATATTTCCAACAGCTGATCATTGTAGTTTTTTAGCAAATGATACTCAAACAGGTGTAAATAGTGCATTGATCGGGAACCATTTTTATCTGCGGAGTGATATACACATCAGGGCTGCACAATACGTCGTTTCAGCATCAACATGAGCAATAGTCACATGTCAAGTAAGGCAAATTAGCTCAATCACGTTAATTGCACAGTTCTTATTTTCCACCACTAACCTACAAGACAAGTCTGATTTGGTCCTATTGTGGCTACGTGGTAGTTTGTTGCTTGAGAGTGACGTGCAGACTCAGAACGCTCAGCGACCCATCAATCACAATCACTCCCGATCAGTTTATCAAACAAAGCAGGGCTCGCTTTGTTTCTCTCACGCACTCCTCTACGAAATCACATCAATCACTCTATAATGATAAATTCTTTCCAAATATAGCTATCCAAGTTATCTGCTGATTATTATTTATTATTATTATGGCAGATGGAAGGTGTTTGTAGGACGGATTCACAATAAACTGTGTCCACAGCGTGTTTCACTATTGTGTTGCTCATTGTTTTTGGACGACAATGACTGTGGCACAGAGGACTAAGCGACAGGCTTTAGAGACACAGATAATACTTGTTAGTAGGATCGAATCGTTGTTGGTTTTGTTCTTTTCATGGGATTTGTTAACAGTAATTAAAAAAACATAGAATATCATCAGACTTGCTCTTTAAATTGTGCATGTTATGCCAATGATGGACCATTTTTGATGTTTATTGCAGATTACACTGATTAAAAAGTCTTAAAAGTGGTTTGTTATCACTGTCTTTTGCCAGTTGTGTTTGTTTTCATTATTTTATCACAAAGGCGAGGCAGGATGTCTGCAGGCTGACCTGGAGTAAATAATAATAATATCTTTAAAGTCACATTTTCATAAACAAAAGTCAATATTTGTATCATTTACTTTCAATTTTGATACTTAACTACATTTATTATCAGATACTTTAAGACTTTTAATCAAGTGCTATTCATATGGGTGGTTTCACTTTTACCAGTTAATAATAATAATAACAATAATAATAATAATAATAATAATAATACTTCTGTGTTTTGACTCTGGTGGGGTTTTGAATGCCAGACTTTTACTTGTCGTGAAATTGCGAATCACACAGATTAAAACGTCTTAAAAGTGTTGTGTTACCGCTGTTGTTGCAATTTTGCTTGTTCTCATTATCTTACTACAAAGGCGAGGGAGGACGGCTGCTGTGATTTTTATCATTCAAAAGCAGGCTGGCTAAATCATAATAACAATATTTTTAAAGTCACATTTCCGTAAACAATAGTCGAGAACCAGTATCGAGAGGAAGCCCATTGTTCACAACCACGTAGCCTATTATTACTGCATTCAAGAAAACCTGCAAACTCGCCCATCCCTGATACCAAACGGCACACAGACACAATCACCACTCGAGTCAGTGGGTCTGACTCATCCCCGAGAGCTCGGATGTGAGAGCCTGGGAGGAGGCCGTGAAGGCACCACGTCGCTCAGCAGTCGGCGCACAGGCGGAATGCAGCCGCGCAGGTTTGAGAGCGGTGAAGACGAGCTTTCTGCCTGAAATGCATTTGTTTTACAGACGTGCCAGGAATACCACAGCTCCTCTGCCCTCTGTCTGTTGTTCTTTCCCACAGTAGGCTTCAGACACTACCCGAGACTCTCCTTCTTTTTAGTGAGCGTCAGCAGAGGAAACAGTCGGTGTGTGTGTGTTTTTTTTACCTGCCAGAAACAGACTGATAAGAAGCAAAGGTCGTCTCATGTCGTCAGTCAGGCCGGTCTGCGGAGAGATTCAACTCTTTAGTACTCAAAAGGACTCGTGTGTGAGACATTATAGCAGTTTAAGATTGTTTAAACAGACTGTCTCCAAAAACACGTCGTGTATAGTTCAATGACAGTCGGATTATTTGGCTAAACTGATTAAAACAATTCTGTGTTGAGCATCGATAAGAGGAGTTAAGTGTTTGAAACTCACCTAAGTATTCTCCCCCGACCCTCATGTTCATTTTTGGGCTAAAATAAAGCTCCGTGTCGGTTTGTGTTTGCCAACAACTGAGTCTACTTCCTGTTTCTCTTCTTGTTACCTGTCAAAGACGCACCTGTTGTCTTAAAGGGCCCGCGCTCATTTATCTGCAGCGGACTAACCAGCAGTGATGGGATGTAACTAAGTACACCTACTCAAGTACTGTAGGTAAGTATACTTGTACTTTACTTGAGTATTTCCATTGTTTCTGCTACTTTATACTTCCACTCCGCTGATTTTATTTGATAACTTTAGTTACTAGTTACTTTGCAGATTACATGCTGCATCAGAGTCAGAGTAGGTTGCACATTTTAAAATTCAGCATTTTTATTCATAATTAATCATCAGAAAAACGCAGAGTATCAGATCTGATAATCAGCCATAAATATTTATATCATTTACTTTCACTTCTGATATTTAACTACATTTATTATCAGATACTTTAAGACTTTTACTCAAGCATGACTTTTGGATTCCTCTTACGACACTGCTAACCAGCGGTGGAAAGTAATTATATGCTCAAGTAGTGTTCTTAAGTACTTTTTTATGATAATATAAATGGCATAATAATAATAATTCTCAGGAGTAATTTATCTGCCACTAATGCTTCAACTCTGGTGGGGTTTTGAATGCAGTACTTTTACTTGTAACAGAGTATTTTTACATTGTTGTACTGGTACTTTTCCTGAAAGGGTAACTCATGGGTAAATGGTGGGTTTACAGGTCTTAGGGACGCTACTGCATGCGTGAAAAAGTAGTCTTTTGTGGCTCCACAGGAAGCTGCGTGTAATCGGATAAATTGCCTCCATTGATGTCACTTAGTGGCTACGTTGCATTGTGGGTAATGTAGGCACCGGGATTTTTTAAAGGAGGAAGAATGCGTAGAATAAAACAGGAGATATTTCTGGTTCTGCTGTATCGATCATTTGTTCTTCAACTGTCTTTAATGAGTCCAACGGTGTTACAAGAGCACGATGCAAAACTAGTCGACTGCTTTTCAAAACCTGACGCCTCCATTACCCACAATGCAGCTTATTAATTGAGTGACATCACTGGAGGCAGTGTCTCAGATTACATACAGCCTCCTCTGGAGCCACAAAAGGCTTTATACTACTTTGGTGGCGTTAACCTTTAATGTGCAAACACACAAATTCCCCCCCCTAGCAATTCCAAGTGGTATTAAACAGCCAACAGGACAAAATCTGAGTTTATTCATTCATTCATTTAGTCAATAATGGAGATGTGGAAGCAAATAGAAATGTTACCAGGCTGCCAGCGTTTGTTTTCCCGGGAGATTTCGTGGCTGGTGGCAGACTGAACAGCTCACTGAAAGTGAGGCTTATAGGGAACCAATCTAAACGCCCATGGTGTGGTTATTCTATAGCCTTCACCTTCTGCAATGAACATTTACTTTATAATGATGAGTTAATGCAAAGAAAAATCGTGATTTTAATAGCCTACAATCACAAGTTTATATAGTGTTAATGTTGGCCTTTTCACCACCAAAGGTGTATCAGATCACAAGATGATGATGTGGATTGTGTGCAGTGAAATGTATTGAATATAAAATAGCATTAAGTTCCTCAAAGCTGTATTTAAACACAGTATTTGAAAAAATGTGTTATTTCTTTGAATCAAGTACCAGAAAGGAAAGTATCTTTTCTACATACAACAAAGACGTTCAAAGAGCGGCAGAAAATATTAGCGCAGGGTTGTGTTGTAGTACTCGAGATCAGTCTCAGCGAGGACTTGACAGTATTTTCACCTGGCCTTGTCTCAGTCTCAGACAAAGAGGGCTTTATTTCATGACTAGTCAAGACCACATTTCACGGATGTCACTGTATTGATTTTTTTTCCTTCATACATTCTGTACTTTATGGTTTGTATTGAAAGACAAGAATCACCTGGAAAACCTGATGCATGCACAAAAAAAATGTATTGTTAGCTGGATGGTAATGGGAATGTGGGCATTTTTGATTCATTTGAAGAGTGCCTAGGGTTTACATGCTCCACTTTTTAGCGTTGGCGTGTCCTGCAGAGCGGGACTGGCATTGATCTCGGTCTTGACCTGTTCTAGATACACTCTGGTCTTTGTAATGACTTGGTCTTGGTCGAGGTGGTCTTGACTACAACACTGGTGCAGGGATCTTAAAGGTTTTTCTACTACATATTTTGTGTTAGGACTCATCCTCTGCAGTTTCTCTGGTGTTTTCTGAGGTGGAGGGCATGTCAGATTCTCCTCCTTGATAAGTGACAAAACAAAACTGTGGCTCAGAGGGACGACTGCACACTTGGGAACTTGCACTTGCAAATATGCGCTGTATGGACAAGTGCTGCACAGTTATAGGTTAGTTTTCTCACATGATTGCACAAGGGATTATGGGCAGACCATCGTCAATGTGTAAATTAAAGTGGCTCTGTGGAACTTGTGTGTTGTGCTGGAAGCCGGTCGTTAGTTTATGTTAGCGGACTCCATTTCTAAGCTGCTGTTGCTCTGTGTTAGCGTAGCAGAGAGAGGTACTGACAAGAAGCGTGTATAAAAGTCACATCCTTTGGACTGCAAACTCCGACCTGAGTCGTCCACAGGCTTGTATTGAAAATCGAGAGAGACGGAGCGGGTCTCATTTTTCACGTCGAGTTACAATCTGCTCACATATGGCCAATAAAAAAGTGATTAATACATGTATTTACAAATTTATCTTTGATAATAATATGTTTTATCCATTTTGATGTGTATTTTCATGCACATAGCATTTTTGAAAAAATCAAAAATATCAACAATAACTTGGCGGTTCCCTGCAGTAACTCTGAGGACCCCCTAGGGGTCACTAACCCCCTGTTGAAGACCCAGGATGTGCTGTATTTTTAACTAATTGTTTCCTTTTTTGAATGGTTTTTGTATTACTTCATACATGAGATACGGTACCTCACTTAAAGCGACTACAAGTAACTTTGATATTTTGTAGATTTTGGAGGCCCCTGTGGACACAAGGGGGCATGTTTCCACCATCAAAACCACAAAATATATCGTCAAAAATCAAATGATCTAAAGAAAAATCTCCTCCTGCATCGTTTTAACTGTCTCACGTATGACTCACTGTAACTGTGCCTGGGAAATGTAAACACAGGCAGAAAAACTAGATAGAGTTAGAAAATGTTCTTGCTGAAGGTCATATAGAGACATCAGTATTAAACTGAGACTGTTTCATAACCAGTTAAAAGCTCCTTGTAGTTGCTTTGAAGTAGTTTTGCAGAGATCGTCTCTACACTTTTCAGAGGATGCAATTATTTTTCCAACATGCTGATTGTCATGATTGAAGGTCATTTTTATCTGCCCTGGTTACAGCATTACATGGCAGCGCTGAAGTGGTTGATGAAATTATGCGAGGTAATAACACCCTTATACATTCAATTCTTTGCTTAATCTACTCACTTATGTGATGATATGGATTAATGTGAGGCAAAAGCAGACACGAGTGATTTTGCACATGGAATCAGTAGCACATGATGATGTCTGTTGAAGAAAAGGAGGCATAAGTGAGGGCCAAGTGTTGATATTTCTCAGCTGATGTATCAGTGCCACCCACTGGTTAATTCCAGCTAACAGCAGTCCTTTGCAGACAAAGAGCTCCACAGCTGCGATTCCCATGATTATTCATAAACCCTCGGCAAATACAAATGGATTTATAATCAGTTTAAAAAATCACTCGTTGCATCTGTGCCCCAGGATGCATTTCATAAAGTGAGAAACTGCAGAGCTAAGCCTTGAATAAGTGATGTCATTATGTTCCAGTGTAAAAGACGTGTGTCGCTGACAAAACAATCTCATCTCAAGGTCTATTTAGTAGCTGCTCTGGAGCTTTTGATCACATTACCTCATCTTGTTTGACGAAGGGGTTTTTCTCTGAGAGATCCTGCAACCAGCTGAGGCTTAAAGTCTGATTCATGTGTTGGAAAACGAACTTAATTTGAATGCGACTCCACCGAATCAGCAGCCTATTTAATGTCTGTGAAGTTTGAATTCAAGTTTTTCCACCACTGAACTTTCCCAGGGCAGCGGGAACAAAAAAAAAATCGTCTGCATTCCCCATCCCCTACATGCTTGAAGGTGTTTCTCAGTTGAATGCGAGAGACAATTATTGAAAATAAAAAATAAGAATGGAGTAATTCATGTATTGCCTCCTCTTTACAATCCCAAAGCCGAGACAATGTTTTGAGTCTGCGGGGCAAATAGTGTTCACGGAGGATAAGAAGCCTGCAGTACAAAGCCTATTTCATAAGACCGAGTTCCAACATTGTCATTGGTTTCCCTTCAAAAGAATACCATTGCATTTTATCAGTGTTTACAAACAGTGGCGTGAAAACCCCAAAAAATCGAACATGCTGTATTGTTGTGCAAGCATGTCTTTGGACACAGGCCAGAGAAGGAGGAGGGCGGGAGGCTGGGAATAAGACTTGGGGACTTTACAATGGAAAGTTCACTTATTTAAAGCACAAATGAGTGATTAGTGTACAGGAAAAAGGGGGGGAGTTGGAGGGGGAGTCGGAGGGGAGGAAGTCGCTTAAAAACAAGGTGACGCCTACAGTGTACGTGACTCGCTGACAAGAAGAGGAAAAGGGAGAAGAAAGCCCTGAAACCTCCAGCTTTACTTCCATTTAATGCTGTTTGCAGTAACAGCTGTAGATCAAGGAAGTGTCACTTCTAACTAGATTATTTCTCACAATGCGATGGCAACTGCTTTGAAGATATTGTTTTATATTGGGCCATAAATCTACTCTGCAGAGTGAATTGCGTTGCACCTTAACCCCAGAGAAAGTGAACAGAAGAGCGGCAGAGCAACGCTGTTGTTTGTCTCAACTTTGGAGAGGTAGGTGAATCCCACTTCAGGAGGCAGGGTGGGGGGGGTGATGCGGATAACCTCAAGGGAAACAGTAATGGGAACTGCAGGTTGTATTAAAATGCATGCAGGTTGGGGCTGTGCTCTCGCACTGCTATCAGTGCTTCCTCTCTCTGTGTTTTTGTTGTAGCAGCTGTGCTTGAGGGGGTTCATTTTAGTTTTGGCAGCAGACCCGACCCTATTTGGTTCCAAGTTCTGATTCTAGTGCGGTCTGCGGGTGCCAATACTGTTGTTCTTTGGATACTTCACAAACAAATTGAGAAAAAAAAGAATACCCTAAACATTTGGATTACATTTTCTAATAGAGGGACATGCTTCTTTAATTGTTTTTTGCTCTCATTTTAATTTCACATTTTCTCTGGAGGTGGTGTTATTATTCTTACTGTAGTGGCACCCCTGCTGCATTGAGTACAGAGGAAATGGTGTGTTGCCTTCTGAGGTCATGGACAAATTCCTCTCTCTGTTCTCTCTCTGCATCAGCAGGTGTTATGGATCTACAGTGTTTCCTGTGCTGGAGAGTTGCCCTGCTGCTTCTCGTGTGTAAGTAAGGCTTTTTGTTCTAAGCACCACCCTAATCTTGATTTCAGTTTTCGGGAAAAAAAAAAAAAAAAAAACCTGCAGGAAGAAAAACAAAATATCATTTCATATTCTCCCCCTTCATCTTTAATGTGTCCCCGCGTGCGAGATAAGACTGCAGCAGTCTTTCATTCTCTGCAAACACAAAGAAAGATCACAGCGGCGGTTCTGTGATGCACCCCGACACAAATGCAAACAAACTCAGGTTTTTGCATTAATGGCCACACCTGCATTATTTACATCCCCTCCATCCTTTGCCTATCAAGTTAAGACGCATGATTAATACTCTTTTGTGGTTAACGCAGGGAAGGCTTACCAGGTCCGGTGGAGTTATGACACAGATTTTAGGGTATTGATGTGGTTTGATGGATATCACATTAGGCATTGCTGTCATGCGCTATAAATCACTGCTTGACATTGTTTGACAGGACGCAGCCATACATATTCATAAAGTGCATTCTGAGGACAGAGATGAAGCATTACGCCATTGTTTGTTTGATTAGCTTCTCCTTCTGCCCAAACAATGCAAACCCTCCAAAAGCCAAAAGGTCAACGCTGGTCACCTGAATTGAAATACAAATGAGGCAAGTAGAAGTTTTGATGAGCGTGCAATAACAACCGGTCCAATCTGTCCTCAGCGCCATGCGGGCTTCAGTGTATGTCAGTGCACGTCATCAATAAGGAGCCCGTGCATGTCATCCCCGGCTCCGATCTGGTTCTGAAAGCTCACATCGAGCAGGGGCCCCTGGAGAATATCTCCGTGCTAACCTGGGAACGGGAACCCGAAACTGGAGCTGACCCCAAGAGAGTGACGCTGGGCACGTGCCTCGGCAGGAGCATCAAGTGCGCCGGTACGAGGTCGAACATCCACGTGAACGTGGCGCAGAAGGAGGCGACCCTTGAGATTAAAGGATACAGCGACGAGGACAGCGGAGTGTACATTGTGACCGTGACGGATCACAAAGGAGTCAAGACCAGCGCACAATGCATCGTCAGGATATATGGTACAGTATGACTCGCTGCATGTGGAGGATTTAGTTTTAATTATAGATTATGCTGGAGCAGAAAATGTAGAACACTCAGCTGATCCTGGTCCCATTACAACAGAAGTTACTTTTACTTTTAAACTTTACTCATAATCTGACATCTCCTGGTACGAAACAAGGACCTTAAAAAGGAAAAAAGGGTCATTACATCACTGAATCTTGCTTTGGTGCCAGATTGTTATTGAAGTCTATGGGGAGATGCATGGAGAAACACACCAAGACATATCTACTTCATTTGACTTCTGATGAAGAAATTTCGCCAGGAAATGAAAGAACACACTTCAGAGAGTAGGCTAATGACGGATTTTTCTTCCACATGATTGACAGGGTTGATAATATTGTGACCAAACGGGGCAGATGATTGATTATTGCTGATGAGACTGTAATTACACTGCAGACAGGAGCCTTTGCTACACAAAGCCGAGGGACGAAAAACATCTCGATAAAAAAAAAAAAATCAGTGGTTAACACACTCTCTGAAGTGTGTTCTTTAATTTTGTTGAGGCATTTCTTCATCAGAAGTCGTACGACGTAGATATGTTGGGTTTGAGTGTGTTTCTCCGTGCATCTCCCATAGACTTCAACTCGGCTGATGTCACAGTCTGCAACCAAAGTGAGGTTCAGTGCAGTGATGACCCGCCCCTGAAGTTAAAGGTGCACTACGTAGTTTTGGGGAGGAAACTTTTATCAGAAGTGAAACATTTTCATTGATTAATATTCTGGACTGAATAAACAAACTGTCCTCAAAGGAAAACACATTTTAATACTGTTCTAATTGTTTCTATCTGCAGAGCCACAAGTCGTCTTTCATCAGGCGCTGTTCTGGGTCCCTTTTGAGGACAGCGTGTTTATTCAGTTATGAAAACATATTAATTAAATACATATTTCTGAGCTTGTATTATTACCTTATTAGTATTGTAAATATTGCCTTTATGAGTTTGAATTTATTTTCCCAAACTACATAGTGCACCTTTAAGGCAAAGTCAACATGAATTAATTTACTGAATTTGTGAAGGAGGCACAGTATGTTATTTCTGCTGCTGGGGGTCCCTTAAATCAAAACAAAACAAAAGATGCAAGTAGTGTTGGATCATTGGAGTTGTTGTCTTTAATTAAACAAGCAGCATTGCAAATGATAATCTGTCCAACCAGACTCAGGCATAAATGTTCACGGACAAGGAAATGTGTAAAAGTTTTATTTGTTATGTTAGTCGCGTTCGCCGATTTCCTTACTCTCTAGAAGTTCGAGCGACAGGCGACCGGATGAAATGCACCATTGCTTCAATACAATTCTGCATATGGTTTGAACATTGTTGTAAACATTTGGGATGATGTTAAAGGTCCGGTATGTAAGAAAGCAGGTTGTCGAGTCTCATTCCCAACTTCTCAGTTCCTGACAGTCCGGGTTGGTAGATCGGGTCGGCCACCAACCCAAAGCGTCCGCACTTGACGAGTTGGGAATGAGACTCAAAAATCACATTAGACCTTTAATGGTAAAGTTCATAAGTCAACGCCATTTAGAAGAAATGTAGTAGCTTTTAAGCATATTTTATTTGGTTTATTAAAAGATGGAGTTTGGCAATAAGGGCATACAATTAACATTGGGCACCAGCAAAAATATGCAAGTGGCTGGTAGCTTTGCTTCTTTAACCATTTAACAAAACAAGATGCTGGGGAGGAAGAAAATGAACATGCACCCGCCATTAGCCCGTGGACAAAAAAGTTAATTTGGTAGATTTTCAATTTTCCATTTTTTTCTGAGCTGTTTTCATCTGTGTTGTCTTAAAACCTGAGGTTGAAAGTTAATTGAATCCATTTGGCTTTTTAAAAACAACTAACTGAAAGGCGACATGAGTCAGGGATGTGCATTTGTCCTCATTTTCTGATATTTTATTGACTAAACAATTGATTAAATGCACAAATAAGCGGATAAACTAAGAGATAATACAGAGAATCATTAGTTGCAGCCCTAATTATAGATAATTGTGTTCTCCACTATCTGCGGGCTATAGGTTAGAAAGATCAGCGGGTGTTTGGAGGCTGCCAGCTAGCCAGCATCTGAAAACATATCGTCTTCTTAATCATTTTGAAAAGCTTACAGAGGCCGTTTATGCAGAAATGTATTCATATATAAATCTCAGAGTGATGATATGAATGCAGAAATACTCCTGACTCCATCCTGGCCTTTCTATTATTTACCCCAACAATTACAAACAGTCTAATGAATGTGTTTTAATTTCACGCCAGTCTGCATTGTTTCTTTTCTTGTCTCATTTCACAACAAAGCGCTCAAAGTTAACATTTGCATATAGGATTTACTGTCTGGGTCTTCCCTTTTGTTTCGGAGCTTCTAGACCATTCCACTCTCGTCGTGGCTTTCTCGTTATGTGTCAGAGCTGCTTTCCCTTTACTCTCATCCGTCTGCTCTAACAGTATCAATTCATCAGCCCCACTCCTCTCTACATCTGCTCGCTCAGCTTTCAGGGTTTTCCATCATCTCATTTTCCGACATTATGCCTCACTCTCCGGTCTCATTATTGTCTCTGAAACGGAGCCAGTTTCTCCTGACAGCATTAAACGTCTCTCATGATTCTTTGTGTTAGACCCTCTTGGACAGCCGTGTGCCATTATTCTTATTTTTACAACAGATAGATGCCCACGGCTGAGCATTTCATATCTTGTTTCTGTCCCTTTTTTTTACCACCATCCTTATCACCTCTTTTCATTTTTTATCCTCTCCATCTTTTGTCTGTCTTTACAGAGCCGGTGCACCACGTCTCAGTCAGCATCAACGTGTCTCACTCCTCGCTGGTCTGTGGCGAGACCTGGGGGACGGACCCCCACTTCAGCTGGCTTCATGAGCGAATCGCCATCACCAACACTGTGGGGACCGTCTCCAACGATGGAACGACTTTGATTGTGACCAAGTCTCCCTTCTGTGGCCACTTCACCTGCATGGTCAGCAACAAACTGGGCTACAGCTCTGCCACCTACACTGCAGGTACAAGCTGACACCATTTTGTTTCTCTGTTCTTCAGTATGGCTAGAGTCCAGTTTGCATAATGAATCAGATACAGAGGATGTTTCAGCTTATTGTTTTGTTGTTTTTGTTTATATCCCATAAAATTCACTCTCGTAGTTCAAAGTCAGCCGCTAGCTGGTGAGCATAATGCCACATTCAGCATCTAAAGAGCCACATATTTCCCTCAGGAGCTGGTGGAGACCAAAAAAGAGCAAAAAAGAAGACTAAACGTTGGATTTAAATTTGCCACGTGGCCAGAAACACGACTCCAAATCAATACTAATGTTCCTCTTCGTCTGCTCAGTGTAAATAGGAATCAGTTTTGCCGTGTTAACTTCTCGACGTGCTAATACGTCAACGTTGTGTTTACAGCTTGTTCAAACGCTCCGCTAAATTAGCATCCATTTGTTGTGCTACTTCACCCCCCCTACATTAAACTTTCTACAAGGAACTTTAAACTGGTTATGAAACAGACTCAATTTTATTCTGCCTACATAAGAAAACAAGACCATCAGATCATTTTAGATCAAAATCAAAAATGCATGTTTTTCCCCTTGCCTGTAGTGCTATTTATTCAGATTATTTTGGTGTGATTTGAGTTTTGGAGATATCGGCCATAGAAATGTCTGCCTTCTCTGAAATATAATGAAACTAGATGGCAAATCGGCTTTTGGTGCTCAAGGTGGCAAAAAAAAAAAACATTTGAGAAACAATAACCTGGTTACTCAAGATAATCCATAGATCTTGTTGTGGGCAGTTTCAGGTTGGGATTATTTTCTTTCTACCCAAACTGCACCTTATTACCGCGCAGAAGGAAGCGTGCAGATAGTTTAGTCAGCTAGCCTTTCGTCCATGAGTAGTTGCACACTTCCTCCTGCGTGGTGATACTGAAAGAAAATAGTTTCTACTTGAAACTGCTCACAACAAGGTCTGTGGACTGTCTTGAGTAACGGGTTGATGATTTCCTGAAGAAGACACTGCTGTTGACTTTATTTTAGAGAGAAGGAACTCCAGAATATCTCCAACACACAGCAACTCACACCCAACCAATCTAGATGATGTGTCTCGACTTTGGGGTGAACTGGGCCTTTGAGTAAAATATCTGAATCCAAAACTTTGACCTGTAAAGTCTTCAACACTGCTGCACTGCTACTTTTTACTTACATAAAAAACACCAGAACACTTCATTCACCACAGAGATTATGAGCTCATCTTAATCTTTATTTGTCTAAGCTGGCTGACTGGATTAAAAACTGTGGCTACGCCTGTTCACGTCTCGTTTAAAGTTAGCTCGCTGTGTCGTGTCATCGATACTCAGAAATCAAACTCCTTCACATCGCGCCTCGTGTCTATCTTGAGCCGTGTCCTGATTGCACTTTGTTCTGTGTATTGTATCACTGGTGGTGTTTCAGTGATAAAGGATTTTCCATGGTGCGATCAATAAATCACTACCGCCACGACTGCTGCTGCTGCTAAACAGGCGAGACAAATGCAATTCTTCGTATCTGCCAAGAGGCGTGATGATCCAGAGACAGCCGGGGTATTTTTAGGATTCCTCCTGTTGGCCCTTGCCGTTCCAGTCAGTTTAGTGACTGTACTAGATGTGGTACAGTGGACCTTTCTGGCCTTTCAGGGTCAGCCATGTCACATGACTTGTGTTTTTTTCCCCCTCATTGGGTGTCTTTTCCCTGGTTGACAGCACCTTGCGAGACAGGGGGGAGCGGGACAGCAGCTGTTGTAGTGTGTCTCATCTTCCTGCTGCTGTTCGGAGGAGTGCTGGCATTTCTTCTGTGGAGGTACAGTAACGCGCACATACACCGACAGGCACAGACACAAATCTCATTTCAGGCTTTGCTCTGATGATAAAAGCCCATTCGCCGAGAGAAAATAAGACACCGGTGGTAGCTGCTTCATGAGACAAAAGAACCCAAATGAAAACAGCTACACAGCTAGTGTCCTCCCACGTGAGGAGTGATACACATGAGGGGTGACAGGCCGAGGTGCGTGTCCGCTGACAAAACAATTGTCGCGTTTACTCGGGCCTGTTTTTGGTCTGTCACCGCTGTTTGATCTAAATTGGACACTGGGTTTTTCTTTACAGGCGGCGCAGGCACAGCAACAGAGGAGAGAGGCTGCACGAACACTTGGATGCCATCTGAAAAAAAGGTCTAAGATACACTTGTGTTACTCAGAGGTTTCAGAGCGGAGGTCGGGGAAATAGACTGGAGCTTCCTGTCCTGTGAGCAGTATGACCTTACACTGGAACAATGTGAAGAGTGAACTGCTTGCTGGCAAATAAAATATCTAAAAATGGATATTCAGCTGTGAAGTGCCAGCGATGTCTTTACACTGCCTCCTGCTGGACTGCACCTGACACTGTATAAGCAATAATCATTTTTATATTCCTGTGTATTGTATTGAAATATACTGTATTGCCTTCTTAATAAAAATCCCATCACAGACGGGGGAACAAAACTCAGTGATTCAGCAGTTATTTAAACACATCTTTTTTAAAACAGGTTGTGAGAGATATTTTTTTGGTTGGAAATTGTTTCCACAGGGCGTCCTTTTTTCATAATGATCCCCATTATCTCTTTTCTCAAACACTTTGAGTAAATGTTGGAGCGGGATAAAAGATTCAATGACAGGTATTAAAAATGTGGACAGAATTAGATGATATTGTAAAAATGAATTATTACAGTGACAAGGAAACGGGACAGTGTGGCTGTCACATTAGTCCGATTGTCCCTCCTGCTGGGAAACACATCAAATCCCCAAATATTTCTACATCAGAAGAAAGAACAACACTGTAGTTAATCTAGCAAACTCAAAAAGACGGTAAAGATGACTGTATTCAGAGCACATCAGCCTCAGACAGTTAGTAATTGCTCGCTTGGCTAACAAGAAAACAGCTACACTGGTCCAACAAGGGCATTTGGAAAATGGAAATACGTCTTTATTTGTTTGGTCACGGATCTGACAGACTGTTGGAAGCAGCAGCGTCGGTTCAAAACCCCTTTCTGTCCCGGGCCAAAACCTGCATGTTTGTGCTACTTCCATTTATAAGCCCCTCAAAGCGCCGCCTTGGCTCCAAATACAAATGGATTGCACATTTTTCTTTTCAGAATAACCAAGACTATTTGAAAATGAAGATTTATTTGATGCGAAGAGTTGCAGTAAAGATTTACAGTGGCTTATATGAATATGTAGAATT
Source organism: Pagrus major (assembly GCF_040436345.1). NCBI lineage: Eukaryota > Metazoa > Chordata > Actinopteri > Spariformes > Sparidae > Pagrus > Pagrus major. The sequence continues at coordinate 24,347,179 of NC_133231.1, read as the reverse complement.
TAGCTTCGCCTGGAAAATAATGTTAGAGAATGCAGAAGCTGACAGATATGACAGCTCGTATGAGGGTAATGATTCGATCAGAAGGGTGACAGGAACTATGTGCAAGCCTCATAACAAATGAATGAAAGTAAAACAGCAAAAGATTTATTTAAAGTAAGTGTTACTGAGGTTTTACCTTAAATTAAACCATGTCACCAACCAGGAACCCAAAAAAAAGCTGGTATTCCTTCATCCGATGTGTCATTGGGCGTGTCAGGTCCTGCAGCTTGGAAAGAGAGGAGATTATTCATCATGCACGTATCAGTGTTGGAAGCACTGAAAACAAATATCTGTAATAGCAGAAGAAAAGCTTGCAGTTAATCCAACATATTGCTGATATTGTTCAAACACCCTCCGGAGATGATGCATCCAGTTCTGGTCCAGTTGATGTGTGAAAAAATCGCTCACTTTTTGTTAAAATCTGGAATATTTGGTGCAGTTGCACAGTTTGGGAGTCTGAACATTTTCAGATATGGATCCCTTGTGGCAGCTATTTTACTTTCCACCATAACTGAATTATGTATTTACAAGGTTACAAGGTACATTTTGCATCATATCTGCTGAACTGAACATGATAACACAGAGAAGGTGATGTCTACCCCTTTGTTTTAATGGTCAAGGATTACAATGATGCCATAAACAACACCGTAAGTTGCTCAGGTGAACAGTTAACGGTGAGTTCAGGTACGTTGTGAGAAAGAAACTAGATATTCCAAGAAGTCTTCATCGGGAAAGAAAGCACTGAATGTCATTTATTTGCAAAAGCATCACGACCAATAAAAAACTACTGCCTACTATTGCTATGCCGTGGCACCACAAGTCATTTTCTGTTGTGGATTTAGATTGTTATGTAATGAATGGTTTGAGGAAAAGGAGACAGAATATAAGATATTTATTTACTTGACAAAAGATCAAAGTGGCTGAACCTTTCAATTCCGGCCAAAATGTTCAGGAAAATAGCCTTTCTTACAATTTTCTCTGTTTGTTTTGTCTCTGTTTGGGTGCCAATGAATACAGCCAAGTGTGTATCAACCAGTCATGGATAAAAAACATGCACACGGATCATAAATGAATACAAAACCACTGCAAGAATGGAAGTATATACCTTAAATTTGACTTCTTGATGTTCAGACCATTTTTACACCATATTAGCACTATGATAATACTAAATTTAACTCTCATACACTGATCACTTGTTGCCCAAACATATGGCTTGATGTGTTTCTAGGTTTCATTTCAATATGGTCCAGACCAATTGTGGATCAAGCTTCAGTGTTTTCAGCGGCAAAGTTATTTTCTGGGATTCATTTCAGTTCTGTTTTTTTTTCCCTCTTTTGTTAAAAATGTTCTTGGTGTTCCTCCAAAAACTGCAAGTTGTTTGTGATAACATAACTCTGGATCATCTTCGCTGGCAGTGTTAACTCTCACAGTACACCCATCACGACACGCAAGAAATGAACTCTTTAGCCCCCTGCGGTGTTATGGCTGTGCTGTGTGGAGCTACGTGGGACCACATGGAGGAAACAGGGACCGGAGAGCCAGAGGCCAAACGCGGGACAAGTTATATCGGGGTGTGGGAGGAAAAAGCAATTGAACATCTGCCATGAAAGTTTAGGTGTGCCTCCGGGAGTTTTAGCCAAAGATCGTTTCTGCTTTCTATGGCTATAACTCCAAATATATCAAAGAAAAGAAGCTCCATTTGCAGCTACAAAAGTCCTCTATTTCCAGACTTTAAAACTGATTCAAGAGCAGTAGATACAGCTTATAGCTCCCTGAGGCTGTACCCCGAGGTGGAAAAGACAATGATGAAATATTATGAAAAAGGGAATGAGAGCTGTAGAGTGATAAGCGTGGAATACAGATCACTCACTACTGAAGTCAGACTGTCTGTTCCCCGGCTTCGTGTGAGTCTGTAAAGCTGCAAGTATAGGCGATATTTAAACCATACATCACCGTGGTAAGATTATACCTCTCAAGAGCACTTTTGAAAAATATAAGGTAAGACGAGGGCAGATTTGAGGCAAATCCCCCTGTCACAAGCCCATTAGCACTGCTCGCCCTGTGTTGTTGGTCTTACCCTGTGCTCCCTTGCATTCTTGTGTCTCCCATCAGACTCCAGAGGAGATGGAGGTGCAGGAGAGGCACATCCATCATGTGGAGCAGAAGCTGGCACAAGATGGATGACAAAAGGTAAACGTGTGGAAATAATCAGACTACTCCTCTATAAGGTATGGATCAAATAGAACCATAATCCATGTGATGTGACTTTAATACGACACATTTTGTACAAATTGAATATGGTATGTAGCCTATGACTTGTGCGTTTGGACGTATCTGTGGTTTGCAGAAACGCTAACTGCAAACATGTTCTCCTGGCGACCCATGAGGGATTTGCCATTTTGAATTTGGGCAAACGTCAGAAGGACCGCCCGACTATGGGCCGCTTGGGCTGCTCAGGATACAGTTCCCTAAGGGTGGCGCTCAGCCCTGCTTCAAATCCAGCCTGGTGGCCACTCGCAGTATTGCAAGACATCTGTAAAACTGTTGACGGGACACCAACAACTGCAAACACCATGTATAATTATCCATCCTTGAGTTCTCCTATAGAAATCTACGCTCAGGAAGGCTGGGTCAAAACATAATTTTTTTTCTTTAATGATCTTGATTCAGTAAGTTATTTTGTTCATACATACGGCCCAAAGCTTTTGAAAACATCTCAAATGTACCGTTAAATGAACGTTTTCTCTGAACATTGAGGGGATCTTGGGAGGATTCTTCTATCATCCCCTGGATGAGTGGAAAGGTCAACAGAGGCAGAAATTAAATTCAGCTAGCGTCGCGACGATCATGACTTGCCCGGACTCGCCAGGCTAAAAGAGAGAAACAAGTGGGAAAAAAACAAAAACGGAAAAAAAAAACTCTTTCGGCTGAGGGCGAAAAATGTGTTAAGCTAACGGCTTTATTGACACGAGGATGAGAAAAACGGAGAAAACTGAGACAGGAGTGGAGCAGCAGGGGTGAGTGTGGCGCCTTCAGAGGAGGCTCCTTTCGGTTCAGCCTCAAAGGAACCGTGCTGGAAATGTGCAGCTATTTCCTACAGCAGCTGAACTTGTTCGCTCGTATCACTCAGTAGTCCTGGCCGACATGTTTTGGTTGACTCTCTCAAAGAAAGAAGATTTTCCACATTGAAGTTTATCAGTGTGGAGGCCCTCGTGCTGATGGCGATGGAGAATGAGGGGATGAGGTCATTGATTAGGTCGAGGAGAAGAGCAAACTCCTTCACAGCATCAAGTAGACACATTCATCTATGTATCTATTATCATTATTATTATTATTATTATTATTATTATTATTATTATTATTACATACTGTGGCTGGTGCGGTGCTGTTTTCATAACTGTCCAGTGAAAACCACTTAGCTGCAACTCTGCTATTTCTTAGGCCAAACAAACGATTGAGAATCATCTGAAAAATGCATCGCCACGAGGCTGAAAACATGGCTGTTTTCCTTAGCTCATGAAAAGTTGACATTTTGGTGGTTTCCACTGGAGAAGCTGCTGTAATATGTGCCTACACCGGTCTGTTGCAAATGCCAGGGCCGGCTTTAGTCCCAGTCTGTCACTGCTTGGAACTGGGCTGGGCGTAAAGCAGAGCACCAGCTGAAAATATGGCCTTAACTCCTGTTTGAGTAGTGTTTGTTAAAAAACCACTGCGCCCAGCTCTATCAGGAAATCACTTTCCATGAACGTATATATTTTAATAACCCAATTTTAAAGATTTTCATCTTCGGTTAGAAGAAATGGGTTTGGGCTGAGTGCCGAATCTATCGAGAGACATACTCATTGTTTTTGGTGCTTTCAGGGGAATTGTTGACAAAGACCAAACAGAATAGAGTATTGACAGCCTTCTCCTTTAATGGAAAAAAAAAAAGAAACTTCGAATTGGAAGTCTACAATTGAACTGTCTTCCACAAAAGTTCTGTCAGCAGTTTGCCTAAAAAGAGATAGATGGAGCTGAATTATTCTCACCCCATGCTCGAGTGGAGAATTGTGGCCCAGACCAGCTGTCTGCAGAGAAAAGGTCAAAGATATCCAACATGGCTGAACTGTAACCCAGAAATTAGCCTGCTCCAGAAATCTGCTTTTTGTAAAAACAACACCAAGAGTCTGCAGCCACATCAACTGTTCTGTACTAGACACAATGGTGCTTTGTTAGCCACTTGTTACCAACCGATGTTTTTAAGATACGTAAGCGCTTTATAATTAAATTGTGGGACATTTAATGATGTATTTTATGTCGAAGAACAAATTATGTAAATATCTTTAGTCTGTGGTAACCACAGACTTTATTTCAGGAATTTAACCGAAAACCAATTGAAAAAACCCATTGACTTTGAGACGAGGGAACCAGATGTGCAACAATGCTGACTGATTTCTGGGTTTTAGGACTACAAGCTACACCAGTCTATGCTCCCTGTGCGTTCATGTGGTGTTGAAATAAGCATAAAGATGTAAACGGCCCCTCAATTTGGACCGATAACTCGGTAAGTCAGAGAAATGTATGGTACACAGGTCGCAGAGTTGACGTTTATCAAAGTCATGTCGCAAATCAAATCAGACAAACTGAAATTCTGACCTGATGGAGGCAGTGGTGCCCCCAAGAGGGGGCCATGACCCCCCGGATACAATTGTTGGCCACCCTACTAGCACCCCTCTCGCGAGTGCAGAATATACTAGTATCTGATATTTAGATATGATTTATTTACAGTAAATCAATATTGAAATTAAGGAATAAGAAATGCATAGCCAGCCAATAGCTTTTGACTGTCTATCAACACCCATCCCCCGACCCCTCCCTGGGCCCCTCCTTTTGGTGGCCACCCCAGGATTTTCAGTAGCCCCTTCTGGCCCCCCCATGAAAAATTTCTGGGGGCGCCCCTGGATGATGGCACAAAGTGAAAAAATCAATGGAACACCAAAATTATTCCGATTTATAGTTGCAAAGTTTGATGGCAATCCATTCAATTGTTAGCCATTAGCCATATTAGCTAGCTCTTGCTTGAGAAAAGACCGAAGCAGTTCACTTTCTTAATTTTTTTCTTGCCTAATATCTCCATTAAGATTATCTGTAAACTACTCTGATTCACTAAAGAAACAGAGGCAGACTCTGAGGACTGACGCTACAATAGTTGGAGACTGGCTGGGAACTAACTGTGAGAATAATCCATTACAATACATGCAGTCCATAAAATAAAAACGACTGCCTGCTGATTCCTGACAGCTCAATATTATCTTATCACCATCTCTGCTTTCAGTGGCGTACACACACACACACACACACACACACACGTACACAATAGCTGAGTCATAGATTCAGATTGTTGTTTGTGGGATGCATTGTACTCTGGAGCTATAAGAAGTACTGCAGTGATCCATTAGACATCCATGAGAAACATCAGCGTCCAGTCTTCCCTCTCTTGACCCTCAATTATTCAACGTCGCTCGGTGCATTCCAGTTCGTCTTATCACAGCTGGGTTTCCTCTCCAGAACTATACGTATTCATGCTTATAGAGATGGGGACCAGCGAGGGGATAACAAAAGGTGAATGGGTGGTGTGGTGTGGTTAGAGAAAAAAACGTGATCGAGCTATTTATAGTCGGAGTTGGTGATCTCATAATCTAAGCATGTTGTTATGAGCTTCTCACACACGAGTTAAGAGGGATTGACACCACTCTCATGTGTACGGTAAATACGAAGCTACAGCCAGGAGACAGTTAGCTTAGCTTAGCATAATGAAGGAAAGTGACTCAGGTATATCTGTCCATCCATCCAGTGGGCTTATATTTCCTTTTAAGACCTTTTAATATCGCAATTTAAGTAAACTATTGAAGTGTAAAAAGGCAGAATTCAAAAAGCAGAATATGTCCAGCAAAGTGCATGGATCTATTTTCAGCAACAAAAAGATGTTATTGAAACGTCAACAAAAGCATTTCTAACATCTGATTTAGTTTCTTCTTGAGCCAATCCAGAGAGAGGACTTGGTGTATCTCGTCTTCCTGCCACCATTTTGAATTTATGATGCCATATCTCAAAATGGCAGAGAGATACAAAGGTAATATTTAAATGGACTTGTTGAGAAGGCTTCGGGGTCCACCAGCTGGTGAGTGGGACAAAGTACTCCAGCTTCAATTGTTAAAAATGGTCTTTGTCTTAAATATTACCATAAATATTACCATAATTTAACAGTTTTTTCTGTAGTCTTTTAAAGAATGTTGTATTAAAAATCAAAAGGTCTTTACTTTTATGAACAGATGTAAACTTTTATAAGTTTTAATATGATTCAAACAGCCCAACTAAAACATTTTTTACATCCCAATTAAAAAAAAAGAAAGGAAAACCATCCATTGTGTTGGCGGTGCCAGCTGTTGGCAACGAGAGTGGTTTATTTTCATTTAACTCTCGACAAGAAAGTGAGTAAATGTATCCCCAAAGTGCCGCACTCCTCCATAAGTGATGCTCATTACGCTTAAATTTCGAAAAAGATGTTCATGAAGTTTAATCAAAGTGCATCAAGACAGATGTGGGTTAGACTATGTCATCACTTTCCAGAGACTTTAACAGAGCCAAATATTTACTCAGCAGACAGTCAATCACAAACTCTGCTTACATACACAAAGATTGTGGTATTATTTAGTCAATATTTGTTGCTGACTGTGCCCAGCAGACGCCAAGTCCTGTGCTGGGATGGCCTTCTGGGCCTTCTCTGATAATTCCCTGCGCTACAGAGTCATTTGTTATCTTCGGGACAGAAGAGATAGTGGTGTGCAGCCTGTGAGTCAAGTTGTTTTCCCTGTATATCATCCTCCACCCTTCTGACAGGATCAATGCTGGAGGTTAAAGGTAAAATAAAAACGTCACATTCGAGATACAGCACCGAAATACAGACGTCGACATCCTGCGATGGGAGAGGGAAAAAAAAGTGCCATCAGGTCTGAACTTCTCCATACGTCTCCATCTAACACGTGCACACATCCTTCTGTCCTTCTTCTGTTTCCAGTTCCGCCCTCGGCGTGACTTCACTCCGGTACCTGACCTCTGGCTTCACCTCCCAAACACACACACCCTCCACATCCTATTGTGCAGACTACACTGAGCCCTGAAGCAGCACCTCCTCCATCTTCATCAGACCAAACCTTCTCTTGGTGAACTGCGCCTTCTGCTGGCGAGAGGTGAACCTGCAGAGGAGATGTGAATACAGCTCAGTGATGGATGTAAAACCAACAAGACATTTCACACGGACACAGAATGACCAGCAAAACAAACTCAGTCGTTCCTTTAAGAGATTTTGCTAATAATTTCTCTTTGTAGTGTTGTATATGGCGGTGGAAGAAGTATAATATTACTTTATATACCGCTATGTAGCTTTCCAATTTCTCCCTATGGATCAATAAAGTCTTGTTGATATAACAATATCATATTTTATTCGTTGATTATATTTGTATACCGTCTGGAAAGTAACTTATCAAATAAAAAAGAACTAAATATTATAATCTAAAAAAACAAAAATCTGATATATAGTGTAGTAGAAGTAGAAGTAGCATAAAAAGTGGAAGTTAAGTTGTTTGAAACCACAGCTGAGCTGGTTTGATGATTATGGAAGCCCATTTCTGCCAGTAAAAGAAAAAAAAGCTGAAAACTAAGGTCAATAAAATAAAATATTTCCATATTTGGTCATAATTATGAGATTTAAAAGTCAAAATTATGAAATAAAAGTTTAAATTATCAAATAAAAGTCACAATTTTGAGATTAACAGTAATAATCATGAAATACAAAATCCAAATTATGAGATCAAAAGTCAAAAATCTATCTCGTAATTTGGACTTTCTATGTTATAATTTCAATTTTTATCTCATAATTTCAGCAATTATCTGATAATTATTAGTTTTTTCTCAGAATTTTAGACTTTTCCTCAACATCATGACTTACCATGGGAATTAATACAATTTTTTCCAATTAATATAAGTTTTCATCAGTCTTTTGTTTTCTTTTTATTGGGGAAGTGGACCTCCACAAGTGATGGACAGAAAACAATAGATAACAGGTTGTAGCTGCCAGCTTGAAGTGACACAGCTGATTATCATTTTAAAAAAGGAGGCAAATGAGGGCATGTTTTAGTGTTTGTATTAATTATTGGAGTTGATGTCTTCAGTCAAAACAGCCTTCAATGAGCAGAAAGAAAGAATATGTAGCCGTCCATCCTGCACACATAATCAGCTGTATGAGAGACACCTGCAGTTCAGGCAGCAGCTATCAGACCTGTTGGTACATTCAGATGCCTGTAAAGTCGTTTATAAAAACTGTGATTCAGAGGTGTATTAAAACTGACACATACTTTCAGCCAGTATTCATTTTAATTAGAATCATTCATGTACCTGTTCTGGTAATTATGATAAAGTGTTGGCTGCCTGAATTGCCGGTGCATCAATAGTTTACTTTGCAAAATTGTGAAATGTGGCAAGGGAGAAATTCTTCAACACACAGGACAGATGGCCCCCACGCTGATTGAAAGACTTTTAAATGGACCTGCCAACCATTTCAAAAACCCTCACTCTCAGACACGATTGAATTAAATCCTCTGACAGTCTAAAAATTTAAAAATTCCTGTCAAAAGACAGCAGGACTCAGCTGTGATTTTTATTTCCCTCATCCTTTGGTGATAAATTTCAGCATAACTTAAATCTTATGTTGTTGGACAGGACAAAATGTTTCAATATGTTGTCAAAATCTGTCAAAGTGGCTGTGAAAGCTGGCAACAGACCGAACCCAATATTTACTGCCATTTCACTTGATACATAAAATCGTTAAAGTCTTAAACTGAGAAAAAGAAAGTGTGAGCAAAGTGAAAAGTACTGAAGCCATGAGGGGCGAGTGAATTTTTTTATTCAGCGAAAATTCTTTTTTTCTTAAATTAGAAATTAGAAAAAGTAAAGAAATATTTATCTTTTTCATGTGTGAAACCGAGTGGGAAAAAATATTTTTGTTTTGTCATGAAAAAAAGAAATTTGAAAAGTGTTTTTTCATGTGTGAAAGAAAAAAAATAGAAAATTAGAGATGGGGAAAAGTGAAGATTTTTTTTCCTTTTTCATGTGTGAAACCAAGTGGGGGGGGAGTTTTTTTTTTCAGGAAAAAGATTTTTTTTACAGGACAAAAGATTTTTTTCCTTTGATTTTTTCAAAAAAAAAAATTTTTTTTTCATTTTGATTTTTTCAAAAAAAATTAAGTCTGTTTTTAAAAAAAAAAATCTGTTTTTTTTAAAAAAAAATCTGTGTTTTTTTTAAAATATCGTTATTTTTTCTCCAAAAATCTGAGTTTTTCAAACAATGTTGTTTATTTAGTTGTGCAGAAAACATAGGCAGACTTTTACACAGCTCAAGATGGGTGCTACTGGGTTTTTTTTCCAAACATCTGGGGGGGGGGGTTTTCCAAATATCTGTTTGTTTTTTTCAAAAAATCTGTTGTTGTTTTTTACAAAAAATGTTTGTTTGTTTTTTTCAAAAAACTGTTTGTTGTTGTTTTTTTCAAAAAAAAATCTGTTTTTTTTAAATCTGGGTTTTTTTTCAAAAATCTGGGGTTTATTTAACAAAATCTGTTGGGTTTTTTTTTTCCAAAAATCTGTTGGGGTTTTTTTTTCCAAAAATCTGTTGGTATTTTTCAAAAATGTTGTAAGGTGAGGTGCAGGATAGCATGTGGAAGATAAAACATCATACTGGCAGGGAGTTGTGCAGAAAACATAGGCAGACTTTTATTTGTAGTCTAAAAAAACACGAATCAAAGAAAAACATTCTTCACACAATTTAATCTTGTTATTTTTCAAACAATGTTGTTTATTTCAAAAATCTGTTTTTTTTCTCCAAAAGATCTGGGGGTTTTTTTTTTTCAAAAAAGGTGAGGTGCAGGATAGCATGGTGGAAACTAAAACATCGTACTGGCAGGGAGTTGTACAGAAAAAATAGGCAGACTTTTATTTGTAGTCTAAAAAAAACATGAAACAAAGAAAAACATTCTTTACACAGCTCCAGATGGGTGCTACTGGATTAATTTTTTTCAAAAAATCGTGTTTTAAAAAAAAAATCTGTTCGTTTTTTCAAAAAATCGTTTTTTTTTTTCAAAGATTAAATCAAAAAGCGTTAAAGAATGAATAGCCTGCTGTTCATGTTTCACCAAATACGATTTTAGTTTTCATGTAGTTTGTGTGTGAAATCGTTGCAGTGGACACGACTGTGCTGTCACCGCACACACACTCTGCCTTCTCCAGTCAGCTCATCTGGATCATCCTCACCACCTTGCGAATATGGATTCTATGATTTATGAAAGCCTGTAAATAAAGTCAGTGACAGCTCTCACAGAATTGTTACACTCCATATCCACATTGTGAGTCCTAATCATGACGCAGGCCAATTCACCGTAATGAAGGAAAAACAAAGACATTTTGGGGGAAAAAAATAGATTTTTGGAAAGAAAAAACCCAACATTGTTTGAAAAAAGAATACATTTTTTTGAAAAAAAAAAAAACTGTTTGAAAAAAAACAAGGTTTTTGAAAGAAAACAAGTTTTTTTGAAAAATAACAGATTTTTTGAAAAATAACAGATTTTTTGAAAAATAACAAGGTTTTTTGAAAAATAAGTTTTTTGAAAAATAACAAGGTTTTTTGAAAAATGACAGATTTTTTGAAAAATAAGGTTTTTTGAAAAATAACAGTTTTTTGAAAAATAACAAGGTTTTTTGAAAAATAACAGATTTTTTGAAAAATAACAGATTTTTTGAAAAATAACAGATTTTTTTGAAAAATAAGTTTTTTTTGAAAAATAACAGATTTTTTGAAAAATAAGGTTTTTTTGAAAAATAACAGATTTTTTTTATTGTGTGAAACAAAAAAAATTCTGAAGAGAAAATGTTTTTTCATGTGTGAAACTTTTTTTTTCATTGGTGACAGAGAACATCTTGTGTATTTGGTTATGGAAAAGACCAACATTTCTGAGTTTGAATGTCTTCACCAAAACTACACCAAAACTACATGATGCTGATACGAGAGTGGCCTTTACGGCCACTCTCGTATCAGCATGGGTTCACTGATTAACTTGATTAAAGCAGCATTAAACCTATATTTGTGTTTGCTTATGTTTTGTTTGCTAAAATGTTTGTTGCTTCGCTTTAGAAAAAATCGCAGGAAACTCATGATGCTAATCTACAGCTCAGCATCGAGAAAGAATCGAAACCAACAGCAAACAATCATCGCCGAGCAGCAAACACGTCCCATCATTTAAAACTCGGAGTGACGGATGCTCTGTGAGAAACCAGACGCTCTGCAGGGTGGGTCTCAACACTGATTATCTTCACATCCTAACTGTCATAAACAGCTCGGTCCCCCTGCGCCCAGCGACGCCCAACTGACAAAATGATGCTGTTAATTTCTGTACATGATTTCAATGAGGGAGAGCCACTGTGTAGTCAGACAGGCCTCCCTCTGTGGGCCTGAATGCAGCTGCCACTGCCTCCCTCTCATGATGGTGCAACAGCGCTGTGACCAAACCCGCTGTTAAAAAGCTAAATCGACTCTTAATCACACAGAACAGAAAACGCACTGCTCCGTCTGTCTGTAATTACAACCATTTTACACTTCTGGCCAATCAGTCACGTCAAATCAGGTTCTGCATTTTTGGATTTTTGTCCGATAAGTAGTAAATAGTTGCATGCACAACAACCAACTTCACTCTAAGCTGTAAACTGAACACTTTCATATTATTATAGTTTTGATTAAACATTTAAGGGCCTCAAAAATTAACAAAATCTCATTTGCAATTAAAGATAAAAAACTGTATTTTGATTACGGAAAATGACCATGCTTTTACAAGATGGCTATCTTCTTCGTTTATTTTTACAGGTTTTTGTTTTACAGTGTAGGGGTTCTTAAAAAGTAGAATAAATGTCAAAGACCTATGAATTACAGAACTGATCCTCCCTCGAAGTGTGAATTTCCTAATCAGCATGGTGTGAGGTCTGTTCTTCTGTCTTGAAGGGAAACCTACTGTCTAATGAAGAAAGGAGCTATTGTACATGGCCTCCATATTACCATTTCTCAATCCCCCAACATTGACATTAACATTTGCTAATAAAACCCGCGCACATATGCGAGGGATTTCAATTATTTAAACATTATTGTTATTCTAGATCCCTTTCAAGGCAAATCCTAAAAGCCTCACGCGCCCACACAGGTGTTCTCAGTTACTGTGGCTGATCAGACCTCCGGTGACACTGGTGTTGTGTGTGTGGAGCTCACACACAACATGCACAAACAAGAATAGTGTCGGTTTAATGTATTGTGTGGTGAAGCGAAGGACTTGATGATCAATGACAGCTTTTACACACGAGGTCGAAACCTGGCAGTGTATGTGAAAACACCATGGCTGTGTGGAGCGTGATGGGGCTGACAGTAGTCCCTCTCACTTCCACATCTTCTCGGGGTCACGCTCACTTCCACCTCACACATCACACCTGTAAACACTTCAGCTCATTAGTAGAAAACGTGTGTCAGTTGCTGAATACTGTCACTGGTCACCTGCTTAGATGTAGTCCAGAGCCGTCGAGTAGAGAGAGTTGCTACATCTCTGTTTACTCCAATGGACTATTTTTTGTAAGCAATGGTGGATCCTGGAGCCTCTTAATAGTTCCCAGAAATTAGCTGCAAATACTAGCAGCCCAGTACTGTAAATTAATCAATCAGTAATGCATGTATTGGCTACAAACTGCCCGACATCGTGCTTCTGTCTCTTTGTTTTCATGCATTTAAATTTCCCGCTTATATCGTCATTTTGAACTTCTGTTGTCGCGACTCTCTCTACTCCAGGGCTCTGATGTGATCCTCCACTTTCACTTTTTCTTATGCTGCATGTGCTCAGGTGTTGGAGTGTGTAGAAACCTCCTAAAATAATAAAAATGTGGGAAAAAATTCAAAATGGAAGAAAAGTAAAAGAAAGATAATATCCATGACCCAAAAAAGCGATTAAAAAACAACAGTTTCCTTTTTTTATCCCCTTTATGACTTTGTTTTTTTAAAGTTAGTTAGTCTGTTCCCATGTTTCATCTGCTGGTCCTATAAGTTCATAAATAATGAAATCGCCAATAGAAACCTCCTAAAGTAAAAAGAAAAATAGAGAGAAAATCATTTATTAAAATAAATAAGAAAGAAAGAAAGAAAGACAGAAATCTACGTTTGTTTTCCTTTGTGTGCATTCATTTTTCCAGTCAGTCGTAACTTGTCTTGCTCTCTTTGTGTGATTGTAACAAATATAATACAGTTATGATTTTAAATATTGTGTTTAAATCCACATCTCTGTCTCATCTCATCTCCTTATTTAGGAAACTGTGTTAAACAATCTGACGGTTTACTTGAGTGAGCTCCTAGAGTTCAGTCAGTTGGCTTTGACAGTATATTGGCATGCCATGTTTAAACGTACGTGGACTCTTTCCTCACATTAAAATATATTTTTAATATATTGCACATGCTTGTTTCAAAAGGCTAAATTTTGTAGCAGCGTTTGTGGCCTGCAGATGATGAATCCTCATGATTCTGGGGATTTCTTGACTTTTCCTCTAGCACCACCATGAGGTCAATCTGACTTTTTTATTTATGACCAAATACTGCAGAACTAATGGCATCCCCATCAGATGCACATTGTGCTTAATAGTAAGTCGCAAATGTTAGCATGCTAACCTGATAAAAGATGGTGATGAATGTGGTAAACACCGTCAGTGTCCCAAATCTGACAATATTCTCCCACAATGCAATGCAACACAAAAGAAATGGGGGAGCTGAAAAGACATTTTAAAAAATGATGTCTGGTGGCAAAATAGCTTGGGACAAAGTGTATGCCTGCTAGACATCTGTATGAAATTGTTATTGTGAGCTTGTTAGCGTGCTGCTGTTAGCATTTAGCTCAAAGGAAAACTGTTCAGTAAAGATGAAAATGTCATTTGAATTGGGACAGGCCTATATGTGTCTCTGCTGTTGAGTGTATTCCCCAAGTTTCTTTTATTTCTCATAACCTGATGCACATACAAAACAACATTTATTCGTCTTCCTCACACTATCTCACGGAGACAACCAGGGTAAAGCAAAGCATTTTATTGCAAGTATTAGTCAAAGATACACTTCAAACTGAAGCAAAGCAACACTAAAAGGCCAACAACCTATAAGAGAGAGTTACAAAAGAAAGAGACATTTAAAAACTGAAAGGAATAGAGCTGTTGGTACAACAGAGCCTTTGCAACACACAGAGAGACGGAGACATGGATCATCTGGTGGTGAAGGTTCACTGTTCAACGCGTACATCCGTTTGCTGGTGCCTCCCTCAGAGGTATCAGAGCCCAAGGTCTTTAGTTTGAAATAAAACTGACACAAGAGTGAGATGCTACATCGAAAAACATGACAATCAGCGCACACAGAAAACGTTTGAAATCCTTGGCCACTGTCGGATATCTGTCTTCAAAACCACCGTGTGTATACAGCATCAGGAGCCTAATCTCTTGCGCAATATTTGGTTCAAAGTCTTTACTGGAATGCTAATGGGATGAAAACAGGTTAAAACATCTTGATAGGCATGGGAGTAAACATTTATTAAACCAAAAAATGATTTAATGAACAGAGGGCCTATTTACTTTGGAACAGGATTGACAACACTCAAAAGCTCCATGTCTCTGATCCTCCAATGGGGTGAGGGACAACCAACACAAAAGTAAAAAATAAAAAATAAAACAAAGAGAAAAGAACAGCAATTCATCACAACACATCTCATCCTTGGTTCATTATACAGGCACAGGTCTCTGTAATCCAGCACTCTGGGGAACCTCCTGGCTCCTGTGAGGCCCGGGTCAAACTGCATCTGAAAGCACCGTCGTTTCGACGATACAATCATAGCCAGCACGTTTACACGAACACAGTGTGGAAAAGTCGACCTAGCACAATGTTCTCACGTCATTCAGAATTTATACGATGCTTTCTGAATCGTCCTCAAGGCAGAAAACACTGCTCATCAAAATCAAGAGCTGCTTCCACATGCGGTTTGACCCAGACCCGGTTTCTGTTCAGACATCACTAAAAATGGAACAAAGCATATTTTTTTTTGAAAGCTTTACGCTTGTTCGTACATCAGAGTTCACCAAGTTTTGTAGCAATGTTAGTGGTTTACATGAAGAAGAGATGAGGATGCCGGTTGGGGAATCAGGGCAGATCAAGTACGTAGGCTTGTTTTTTTTTTTTTCTCTTGGTAGGCCACCCAACACAGGCATCGCAAAGTCACATAGAAATCTGACGATTATGTAAGAACGCACTTAAGGCTGAGGCATGTCTTTTCTTGTGGAATGAGACCTGTTCCTGCTGTAAAAAAAAATGCTTCTGGCACAAGAAAGAAAAAAAAAAAAACAGGAGACGATTCAAGAGAAAAGAAGCAACACCTACGCTAAAGTTTTCACCGTGATCTGAAGATTTCAGCCTTTTTCCGACATCTTTCCTTCCTTCCTTCCTTCCCTCGCTGCCTTTTTTTAAAATCGAAAAAAAAAAAATTTACGCTCTCCCACCTGCCCTTTACCGGCTCGCGGTGGGATTTTCATGGCTGACGTACCAATTAGCAGCTCGGGATGAAATAAAACAAAAAATAAGTCAGCTATTCGACACTCAAGTCAGTGTGGTTCAGAAATGGTTCCCTTCGTCAGAGATGAGCTGCAACATGTGGGGGTTGGCGTTGGGCCTTCTTAGGTGTTCTAAAGAAGAGTGGAGGGTAAAGATTACAAAGAAAAAAGGAGGACGGAGGAGTCGACCTAAATATCAACCAGAACCTGATACACGGTTCTGTATCGCCAGGTCAAGTCCGCCTCCGCCCTTTTCCTCCACCTCGCACCCCCCTCCATATTGTTGTGCTTGCGTGTCTAGGAGGATAAGGCGTCAACATGGAGGGGGAGGGGCTAAAGGCCTCATCCTCCTGGCTCCGCCCCCACCATGCTGCAAATGTGATGCGGAGACTCCAGCCGCTTGAACGCACTCTCAATAAATACACCATAAAATATTCCGCACATATATATTTCATATATAAATTTAAAGAACGACACATTTAAATAGGACAACAAAATAAAAGTCGGCTCAAGAACAATTTCTCAAAATTGGATAAGTGTTAAGACAAAACAGAGATTTTTTTTTCATTTTTTTTTCATTTTTTTGTTACAGTTATACTTATTTTGACTCTAAAATAGTTACCGTATAAGAATATCGCAATCAGGCATTACTCAAGCATTATATGTCATAATAAAAGCAATTTGCAGTTTTTCTTTCATGTAGTATAACATATGCAGCATACCAAGGTAAGTGAGGTGCAGTGTTTTTCGAGATCTCTTGTAATAGAAAGATTTCACCCCGCCCCTGGACTGAAAAGGTACCCACAGAACTACAAGACCAGCCTTGGTTTTTTTCAGTCGACGACCCTACCGGCTCAAGACAGGGATACTTGCTGGGCACACATTCCCTCCATTGGGGACAAGACACATGGCAGGGCATTGCACTAAGATGAAAGAATGCCACGGGCTGCTACCAGGGCTGGGCATCGTGAGAAAAGCTTCAATACTGACACTGGTTCTGCCGATATCCCTCTACACCTGCTGTAAAAAATGACACTTGAATGATAGCATACCTCACTATGCAACAGACTAAACTATTTTCATTCATGCCGTTTCTTTTAGATCCTACTTATGTTGATTTCTCTAGTAAAAAAATGCCCGTGATTCCTCAGTGCAAGAATCTAATCTTTTTTTTTTTTGTTTTGTTTTTTGGGATGCTTTCGAATTCTGGCGCCAAAATCAGGGACCTTGTTTCGACGCCCAGCCCTAGCTGTAACAAAGTGTCGAGTGGCGACCGCCACCCGAGAGCAGGCCGACTCCCCTGGAGCCGCCGCCGAAGTCACAAGAGCATGAGGCACACTTTTTTTAATGACTGACTGCTTTGTTTGGTAACACACACACGTCCCTTCGACTCCTCGTTCACGCTGAGGTTTGGATCCGCTCCTCCTCCTCCCGGTCGGGAGGTAGAAAGAAGGGGCGACTGGAGGGACCGCGATTGAAAACCTCTTGGCTTTGTGTCTGAGTGAGAGTGGCAGTCTCTAAAGTGCTGTGCGATGTTCGTCATTCGTGGGCTGGGCTGTGTCACACCACGCTAGTGTCAGCTATAACCCCCCCCCCACCCCCCAAATACCCCACCACCCTCCGACCCAAACGCACGTTCCACTGTACCAACGACACCATTGGTCCAAGACACTAAATGCACTAGGAAGCGAAAGCTCAACCACAACCATATACTTGGCATATATTCTTTTTCTATGTAGGCTTAATATCTAAATACATGAAACACGAGTTTGCATTTTGCCATCTGTACAAAAAAACCAACCGAAACAAACGTGTACAGTGACTGTGTGTAAATGCAGCCGCTCCTGCGCTGCGATGTGTTCTTGAAAAGGAGATTCTGTTAGTTTGATTTGACATTTTTTTATCTTTCAGTTGACAGCACCATCAAGAGGAAAGGCACTTTCTGTGGACTTCTTCTCACTCTTTTGCTACCTTCCACTGCAAAAAAACCAAAATCAGGGATATTGATCGATTACTCAAAATGGAATACACCCTTCACTTGCGTTTAGAAAAGGGAGACGCTGACCTTTTTGAGTTAATTTGGCTGTTTTTCTTCACCAGACTTCGTGGGCAAGATGTTTTGTTCTCCTGTCTGTATTGAGAGCCACAGCTAGCGCTTATCTGTGAGCCGGGAGCGCTCTTTTATCTAAGTCATTTTAAAACGAACAGGAAGGACAAACACGTCTATTCCCCCGACGTCTGTTGAGGAAAAACCGACCTAATAAATAACATCTCCGTATCCCTCCAAGCGTTCACTTCCACAGGCCCCAATTGGTCTTGCTCATGTTAGGTCACTTCTCTACTAGCTAATATTTGCAAAGCAGAGCTGATGACATTTCAGTTGTAAGCGAGGCAAACACATCTGCTATGTAAACATGTGTTCAACTGCCCTCAAGAGTGTAGTTTATACACACACTGAACATCCATTACAGACAGCAGAGATAGCGAGTTACAAATGCAACAACCTCCAGTTTAACTTTCAACACGACCTGCCGCATAAAGTGATCAGCTTTGATTCCTTCCAAATCGCACAACCCACGATATCTTTACTGACCAGACCCCACCATTGTCCTTCAGCTCTAATCTTTCTCACGCCTCCCAGGGGGATCGGATGGGATTGTGCGGCCGTAGAATGTAGTTCTCTGGCACGGGGGAGTAAATGTTCGGGCGGAAAGGGGAGAGAGAGCAACAATAAGATTACAGGCTTTGTCACGCCGCAGACTTACCGGGAGGCTAACCCTTTGTATTCGCGAGCACATGAAGTGGCTCGGCTAAGGAGAGGAGTCTGAGGAAAAGCAACAGAGGTTGCAATCCCCACGTAAATCCCAAGAGGCTTTAACACAAAGGAGTGGAGAACTACTAGCCCTCGTCACGATATTGTTTGATCACACGTGTCCTTGAAATGGGTCGACAGCACTTTCAAAACCACTTCCTTCACACTCTCGCTCTTGACAAGGAGCAGCACCAGTTGAGGAAAAACTTGAGAACATTCAATACATCCGCCGACTCCTCTTCTATTCTACCGTTTGTCATCACAACAGGGATGTCTCAATACAAAGCCTTTTGGAGTACGGTAAAATGTTTTTTTTCTCTCTCCTCTGCGACAAACCTCCGACTGTACAAACATCTACAAAAAAGTAAGCATTCAACATCTTGCAGCTTTTTTTCCAAACAACAATGCAAGAGGCGGTTTAAGTCCACATCCCTAATCAATAACAGTATGACAGTCCAAACACACGTCACTAGATTCAACAACCCCACCACTGTTCACACATACACTATAGTGACACAGGAACAAGTCAACAGTCTATTGCAATAATAAAACCTTTGTTATTATATCTTTTTAACCGTTACTTATCATGATACATTTATTACTAAGATTAATAATAATTAGACTACATTTTTTTTTCTGTTAGCAAAAATAAGTGGTGTGTGCATTACATCATTTAAAATGTACAAATATACTTTCGATCTGGCTTTTAAAAAGGCTTTCAGACACTAGTGAAATCATGAAGGCTCAAACCCACTGGCTTCCACACTGGAGGGCTCGCCTACCACAAAGGCAAGTGCAGCAGCGGATGCAGGACCCTACGTTATACCTCAAAAGTCCAAGGGAACGTCTGCCATTGTACCGTTTTACAACGCCGATGGAAATCCTACACCTAGACCTCACCCGCTTCAACCACAGCACCTTCTCCGGTCCTTAAAGTGAGTTTTTCTTCGACCCTTCCCCACCTGCTCATCTAGCGTCTCATATAGAGGTTCAGCTTCAGATTCTAACTCAGACAGAGTAGCACCACACCTGTGTTCACTCCTGAAACACAGCTTCTTTTAGTGCAGATAACTTTTACAAACACCTCCCGAACGAGCTTCAGAGGCACAAAGGAGCTAAGTGGTGACTATAGTTCAGATACACGACTCATATCAACAGTCAGTTTGTACTTCTGCTGCAAGTATGAGCAACTATCTTAACTCCTCAGTGTTGTTCTGAAGCCAGTCGTAATTTGGGCCGGTTACATGGACACGGGATTGAACCTGGTTCCAACTTCTTTCAATTATATCAAACAATTGAGGGATGGACAATAATATTGGAGCGTCATCGGAATCTGCTGATACAGAAGAGGATTTCAGCCACTGCAAAAAAAAAACCAACATTTTTCTCAGAATTCACTCAATATTTGGAAAAAAAAGGAGAATTCTGAGAAAAATTTTGGTATTCTGAGGGAAAGGAAAAGTCAGATTTATGGGGGAAAAATCTAATTTTTTTGGACAAAAAGTCAGAATTCTGAGAAAAATTCTGAATTGTAAAACATTTTTTTTTTTTTTTTTTTTTTACAGTGCCCCTAATCCTCTTCCATATTTCATTACACTTAAGTAATGAAATATCGGCATTAGTCCAAAATGAACATTTCTGCCGATATGACAAGTCATTTTGAAAAACATACGTCTGTGTCTGGCAGTGGGCCTTACATGAAAGTTGGCATAATATAACGTTATTTTCAGAACAGGAGAGACTTCCCTTCAATCAGCGTTCAGACAGATTGAGTTGGAAACCATCCGCATATCAGATATCGACAAAAATCCAATATTGTGCATCCCTAAAATAGTCTTTTTAAAGAATTGGTCAACGATGAGGCTGACTCCATGCCCATGAACGCGGCCTTTTCAACACACTGTAGCAGCTGGATCCATGTCTGGTGATGATTAAGCAACAAAAGACAACTCTGCCTGCTTGGCTTGAACGCTGCTCCGAAGCAAAGCCAACGGTTAACACTGCCGAACAGGCAACACAATAAATATATTGATCTTAGGATGATTTGAATGAGATGTATAGAAAAGTCAGTAGACAGTTGTTGAGAAGAATAAGAGGCAACCGGTGAAACTTTCTCGCTTTAAACCATCTTATGCTGTCCATTTGTTGGAATATGCTTCTTTGATTATTTTACCCCAATGAAATAGGATCCCTATGATGCAGCTTTTGACCATTTAACACTTCCACCAGGCACTTGAATACTACCTCTTTATGGCCTTTATACTCCACTTTGCTGCGGTCAGGTGAAAAGCTTTAGGAATTAAGAAAATCAGCCTCATTAGCAAACTGATAATCAGGAATTCTGATAAAGTGTTCTCAAACCACAGAGGCGCATAACATCCTTCAATTCAAGTAAAAACACGAAAATCACCAACGCTGCAGTTGCACCATCTTTTGTCCGACAGCAAGGGCAAACTCATAAAACGTGCTGATCGATCGTCTCACAGAGGAGCAACGTGCGAAAGTGCCGAGCAAGTGGCAAACTTTTCTCTTGTCGAGGACGCTCTCTTTCAAATGAAATGTGTAACCGTTCTTTTAGTCCCCTAAAATCCTCTTCCCTTCGTTTCAACTGATTATTGCACTAGAGGAAACCATCGACGTGATCTCGATTTACCCACCGTCTTAAAGTCAAGAGAGGGAAACGTGAGATAAAGCACTGAGGGAAATGAATGCACTACGACTACTAAGATTAAGAACATAAGATTACATGATTTAAATGAGTTTAAAAAAAAAAGTCAGAATCATAAAATGTTTCACATAATGTAGAAGAAAAATAACAACCAGAATTAAATAACAGTGTTATACTTTAAATGAAATCCATAGATGGCTGCAGTTGAGCAAATGATATATCAGCCAATATAAACTGCCCCTGTTAAAATGTGACAGCTAAAAGATAAATCAAAACTGATCTGAAACCTTACAAGACAACAACTCTTTGTTGTGACTTTAAGGGGGCATTTATACCTCGTCGCCAACAGGTGGCAGTGTGCTCAAAAGAACATGTTGCTCCGTACAAGTAACTGGTGATTTCACACACAAGTGAAAAGTGACAGAACAGAAGACACAAGAGGAAACAAGGAAGAATAAAAGTGGCAATTGGGAGGACCTCTGGTCCAATGAAATAACTCTTTTCCAACTCCAGAGTCTGACCCTTCCTTCTCCGCTCCCCTATTTCTAACACTGGGGAGAATCAACAACAAACTACAGTAAAACTGACAGAATGTAAAAGTGCTGCTGCTCAAATTTGACTTGAGGTACTGTAGATGGCAAAGGAGCAGATAGTAGACTATAAAGAGTGACTGTGCCAAAGGAAGGGACAAGTAAAAACAAACAAGAAACACACCCACTAGGCCACAAGTAAAGGAGACATACAGGGGAGAACAGGAGGAGGGGCAACACAGGGGAGCCTGATAAGGGTGAAAATAAACTAGTTGGCTGGTTTAATATTGCATAATAGTGCTGAGTTTCTCTCTTGTTTGTTTTTAAAGCAGCGTTTGCATCCTCAGTCCAGTGTGGGGGTGCCTCCTTCCCTCCCTCCTCCCTGCTTTCCTCTGCACAGTGTCAGGTCCGGATTGACTAGGCGTGTGGGGGGGGGCGGGCGGGACTTGCACGTATGAGGACTCCTTGACTGGCGAGCCAGGTGTGCATGGATGTCTGTGTGTGTCTTCTGTGTGTGTTGAGGGTGGCATTGGTTGGGGAAGGTTGATGTAGATCAGGCGAAGTACATGGTCCTCAGGGTGTCGTGGTGAATCTGAACAGCTTTGGCCAGCGCCTGGGGGTCCCGACCGTTACTCTGACCAGACACATGGCTGCCCTCAGCGCTGCGGAGTGGAGAGGAGAGGAGCAGTTATTATACATGACCAGAGGAGGAAGTATTCTGATAGTAAAAGTTAAAGTTTGTAAGTATAATCAGAAAAATGTTCCCTTAGACTGTCACACTATTATATATTCTATCAGTCTATCATTATTTCTCATGTATCCATGTAAAAGCAGAATTTTACTGTTGAGGCGGAGCTGATTTTGTAACTATTTTGTAAACGACTGCTCCTAATGATTCTTTTCATTCTGGATTAAACTAAAGATTATTTCCTACATTACATCGACTGATTGTTGAATTACTTGAAGTGACACCCTCACAATGCTTTTGTCCAACTAATAGTCAAAACCTCAAAAATATTAAAAAATGAATTAAACATTTTAAAATAATTAAAAAGGAAAAGCAGCAAATCTTCACACGTGGGAGGCTGAAACTCTTTTCTGAAGTGTTTTTGCATTAAAAAAAATGTACTTTATTAATTATCAAAACAGTTGCCAATTATTTTACTGTCAATCGACTTATAACTTATCTTAAAATTTCAGCCATACTTTATACATTTTTATATGTTTTGAATGCAAAAATCTTAAGTTGTAAAGAAACAAGTAGCTAAAGTTGTCAGATAATTGCAGTGGAGGAAAAAGTATATCATTTCATTCTAAAAGTGGCATGAGATTAAAATACTACAAGTACCTAAAACATATACAGTACATAAGTAAACAGTATGCAAGTTATACAGAGCAAAAACAGGACCTCTTGTTTACTCCCTCCCTTCCTCACCTGTCGTGTTCTTTGTCCACCAGATGGTAGCGGGCGCGGAAGGCCACCAGGTGGGCGTAGTAGGCTGGCGCAGGGATGGAGACTGAGCGGGTACAGCGCACGTAGGTGTGGCACAACTGGTAGGTGAGCAGCTGGAACTCATCAGCGGTAAAACAATTGTCGTCCCACAGTACATGGTAGTGGGAGGGCCGACTGGTGCCCTGCGTGAGGGGAATCAAATGACACACACGTGTTATTAATAGACTCAGAATAAGGATACAATACGGTCTTCAAAAGAGACCTGAAAATGAGTGTGTCCAAAATGAGAAGTGGCCAGAGTTCGTTAACAGAAAATCTGTTTGCCTGTGGCAGGTCTCCAGTTCCCGATGATCTAACTTCAAATAATTACGAGAAAAGGGAAAGAATATAAGTAGAAGTATTTTGTCTCTTTTCTCTCAAGGCCAAATTATTTCTGATTTATGTTTACAAAAGCAGATATCTACTGGCATTCACATTTTAGTGAGAGAGAGTGTGATGAAATACCGCTGAAAAAAGGCAGCAGGCCTGTCAGAGAAGACAAGAGGTTAGTCTGACCTGTATTCCAGCGTGACTGCAGAGGTAAAAGTCAAACTCGTAGGGATGCGTGATGTCCGTATCCACGGTAGTACCAGCAGGAATGTTTCCACTGCGTCCAACCTGACGAAAGCAAAGTTGAGATCAGTTAGTCCATTATAATGCCCTTGGAGTGTTTTTTTTTCCCCCTCTATTTTTGTCCATGACAACAATAATAACAGAAAATGGAAGATGCAGGAGAAGAGCAGCAGAAAACAAAGCTTTTAAGGCACTAAGTGAAAAAAAGAGATGATGGACCAACCCAGGCAAAGGTTTATCAACTGCTTCCCAATCAACCAATTAAAAGCTTAATGCTCTAGAGAGCCTAATGCTCTGTATGGGAGTGACTGCACTGAATATAAGGTTGTTACTAGCCGAGTCTCACTCTTGGGGCCTTGAGAGCCACTCCAGAGCTCTCCGCTTGCATTGGGCCCTAATGCTTTAATCGAAGCTAATTACAGGGGTTAGGAGGGTGAACAGTCCAATTGACAACAAAAGGTAATTAAGGAGACCCATTTCGAGTACTTAACGTGCTGGCACAGAGCATTAAAAAAAAAGAATACGGACTAGCACATAACACACCGTACTGACTTTAATGGGTACCATCACCGTGTCATACTCAAAGAGCGTGTGTGGGAGTGGTGGGGACTCACTCTCTCGTTGCGGTCGGCACAGAAGAGGCGTGTATGGTGGCGTTTTTGCACAACAATGTAGGTGATACCTGGCTGGTACTCCTTCTCCAGGCTTATACAGGCCTCACGAATGGCCAGCAGCTCATAATACAGCACCTGAGGAAGAAAAAGAAAACGTTTTGCTTCAAATATTTAGTCCATGTTGCTCCTACATACCAACTTGAGGCACGTGAACACACTTAAGTCAGAAGAACCACTTACTGTAAAGCTACATATCTAAATTATGACCCATAAAACTCAACAGAATTTTGTCATGTGTCACATCCTGCCTCCAAACAATCGTTTTGTGAAAGAAGTTTGGAGCTGACCTGTCTGAACTGGCCTTCTGAAACTCCATCCCTGTAGAAAATGATCCTGGTGGGTTTGTAGCGGGTTGACTTGTAGAACTGAATGAGCAGTTCCCGCACCATGGAGGCCAGGTCCTGGATAACCTCCTGCCTTGGCCTCTGGACCCGCACAGTGGCACAGTACCTGCTTGGGTGGGCGTCCATACTGCCTACCACCTGGAAGAGCGAGGGGAGGAGCAGGAGGAGCAGTGATCAACAGTGGATGTCAGTTATAGGCATGATAAGGTTATACATTTCAGCAAGAGGTCAGGTGGAAAATGAGGAAGTAACTCACTGCTGCGATTGAAGGCTTCTTCCCATCTCCAGCAGGTGGATGTGTAACATCTGCTCCCAAGAAGATAACAGGCTGCTGAAACACTGATGGTCTGTTCATTGAGAGACAAAACAAAGACACAAAAAAATTTAAAACAGCAGTCCAGGCTATGAGAAGCAATTTAAAACCAGCACTGCTACGGTAGAGTGTCATCATATATCCAGAGAAGGAGAGCATGACTGACCGTTGGTGAGGCACCAGGATGTTGTTGATGCCTCCCAGCTTCACATTGATCTTGAGGCAGAGGTTGGAGAGGGTCTGAGGTGACGTCTTCACCACGTTCTTCACCTGGACACACTGCGTGGCCATGCCCAAGAGCGTGTCTCCCACACGCTTTACCTCCGCTATGGGTGGTTACAAAAAAAGAAACAGTATTCATCTTCTTTTTTTAAAAAAGTGAAAATATCTGTTCTCAAAATCCCTGGAAACACTTTCGGATTTACCGAGAAACACAGGTAAAAACAGTCTGACAAAAATGGAAAGAATATTTTGGTCATAGTGAAAGAACCATATTGAGGAGAGTGTACTGACATTGATTTGAGAAGCTGAAGAGGAGAGTATATTGCACCAGCACTCAGTCCCAGAACAGCATTAGAGTTCACACACAGTCTTAAACACAAGCACATCTCTGGATTCTAATACAATATTCATTTTTGAGCCGTTTTCTAACCATAAACTGGAGTCTTTCCCGGCAGAATGACAATGATGAGCTGCAGTCCGGCGTAGGTGTTCTTCAGGTGTCTGAACATGGGCTCCACGCTGTCCGCTCCCTGGGCGTATTTACAGAAACATGGCTGGCCCTGGATGGGCATCCCGGCATCCTTGGAGATCTTACGCAGCTGGTCTGTGAAACCCCTACACGAGGAAGAGGCAGGAAGGAAGGATGATGGCGTCAACAACAATCAAAACTAATGCACACATTATTCTGTTATCTTAAGTAGAGATTTTACATTTTAAATTAATATGTCTGACCATGTTTTTAATGATTCTACAATGCCAAGAATCAAATTTAAAATGTTTCATTGATTTTCAGAGTAACTTTTTAATGTTCTGGCAAGACTACAGATTTAAACCATCCTTTTAACTGCATCTGATATAGCTGTGGTTATTTTTATGAATATGCACTGCTTCTCTGGTATAAGCTAGTTTCATACAAATACAATCATCTCTAACATCATTACAAATTAATAAAAAAGGCAAAATAGATCAGTGATTTAATCAGTGGTCCAACAAATGTGTTTTAAACAATTCTGAATATACTTTAGGGAGCAAAAGAAAAGCACAAAGAAAAGAGAATCTCAGAAGGACCATAAAGGAAAAACATTTGTAATTAATCATACTTGAGGATTTCCTCCCGACACTGCCTCTGTGTGGCGAAGCAGGCGATGGCCCACATCTTGATCTCCACCCCGGTGTGGAACTGCTTCCCCCTCATGTCCCACACCCCGTGGCTGGGCGTGGCTACCGTGCGGTTCTGAAACAACATTGCAGTCTCACCACATGTACTCATGATTGTGTGGGCAAACACTCGCAGTCGTACTGTTCGTACACACTCACGCTTGAGCGTGCAGCAACACAGGTGTGCACGCACTCACGTACACACAGACTTACTTTCTGAAAACCCACAGAACCCACAAACACTCTTCATCCATACCAAAATATATTAACATTTTTGTACAAAAAAATCACAATTTGAAAAAGAAGAAACATGCATTTCAACCAGAGGAACTTTTGACTTTCAAAGTGAATGATAAACATCATCAAGTGGTTTTGATGTGAACCTTAAATTTTATTGCAAAGGTTGTGTGATGCATCTAAACTGGGTTAGATGCAATTTGGTGTGTGTATCGCAAACAGCACAATGTATATAATGGTGTCATAGTGATACATCAGATGTACAATAGTGAAGGTGTCACCTCAGAGAGGATAAACAGACAGATGTTAATTGGTACTGTGGTTCAGTCTCAATAAGTTGCTTCTTTGTCCAATACTTAGAAACTTGGAAATCGACCTCTTCTTCACTTCAAATAGGAAAATTAATATTGCTGGCAAAGTGTTTGGCAATCATTATTTGGGTTTTCCTTCTTGTAGATACAGGGACATATTTGTCCCTCTCAGAAAAATACACAATAAGTTAGAATCAAAGTTTGCACTACTGAGACTCAACCACTAGAAAAGACTGACACCATGAAGTACAAACAGAAGCCAGTGAGTTAGTTCCCCTCAGAGACAGTTCAACAAAGGCTGAGGAAGGGGAGAGCGTGTCAGACAAACAGAGAGAATGGGCGTGATTTAAAGGAAGGGTACCATAAAGTGCTCTGTGCTCACCCTGCCGCCGTACTGCAGCATGGGGGCGGGTAGCACTCGCCCCGTCACGTGGGCCATCTCGTCGCGAACCTTGAACTGGAATTCCTGCACAAACGGGTCTGCTTCGTAGTTGGCACTGCGCACCTGCGGGGAAGGGGCGGTGGGAAAATGAGACACAGGGTCAGTTAATGACATCATGATGTGAAGACCACTGCAGTACTGAAAGGTTACAACTCATGGACAGGTTCTAGCTTTACCGGCTCACTCATTGTGTTTTGGTTCAAGGAAATGTTTGATAATTGCTCATTTTTACACTTCAGTTGAAACCTAGGTTAGCTGTTTCTCCCCGTTTCCAGTCCGTATGCTAAGCAGAGCTAAGCTAACCAGCTGGAGGCTGTGACTTAATATTAAAAAGGTGCACCGTGTAGAAACTTCATTGACTGATTTTGTTTTTATGCCTAAACAAACTAAATAAACAAACTCTCTTTGTTTTCATGACTGAATAAACAAACTGACCTTAAAAGGACAACACAGTTTCATACTGTTTTACTTTGTTTATATTTGGCGGACCCCGCCACCTTTCTAGCTTCAAACAGTGTTCTGGGGACCTTATTTGGGGACCTTTTATTATTCAGTTACGGAAAAACTAAATATTTCTCAGTTTGTATTATTACCTTATTAATATCGTAAATATTAAATTCTGAGTTTGAAATTCTTCTCCAAAACTACATAGTGCCCCTTTAATGGACAGATATGAGAGTGACATTGTTCTTCTCATCAGCATATTTCCAGAAAAAGTCCAACTGTTACTTTAAGAGCATCTGCTAAATATAGAAGATGACTTTCATCACTGAGTTGTTGTGATTTAGACAGTTAATTCTCAGATGTTGTACAGTAGAAAGCAAAATCAGTAGGTTGGGAGACAGCTCAGATTCCTCTGACCAAACCAAAGCACAGCAATTGTAATGCTTGCCTCTCTTCCAGGTGCTCATGCCAGCATTGTTTTAGATAGACCTCATACCTACAGTTGTTACACTAATGAGGCACTGCTT
The DNA here is from genome assembly GCF_040436345.1 of Pagrus major. Taxonomy (NCBI): domain Eukaryota; kingdom Metazoa; phylum Chordata; class Actinopteri; order Spariformes; family Sparidae; genus Pagrus; species Pagrus major. Next base: position 24,318,707 of record NC_133231.1, on the reverse strand, counting down.
CTGTACAAGCTGGCATATGTATAGATATGAATTGTCCCTTGTATTTTCCCTTTAGCAGTAAGCATTTCTATTGTTTTCATTATTTGATATGATGTTGGTAGATAGGAAAAATGGTGTCATGCCAAGAAATCCAAAATTGCTGCAAGCACAGGGTCCATGATCCGTCCAGCTGGCATGATATCCAAATTTATTATAGAATTCATTATGTAGTTCTGACAGACGCAGCTTATCTGCTTGTTTTGTCCTTTTCTGTCTCTCAACCTCTGCTATTCCACCCACACTGTTCCATCAGTTTCAAGCAACTGTGCGTCTGAATGAAAACGCCACCACAGTGATGTCTACAATGATTTCCTGTAAGCAAGTCCAGTCATTTTGCTCTTGGGTGAAAAGATAGGGAGACGTGGTTTAATAAGGCAAACCACGGGTACTAAATGTGCCTTGCTAATCTGATAGTGGCCAGAGGGAGAGTACAGTCTGTCAATCTTTCCATAAACAATGTGCTGCAGACATTGTAACAGCCTCACACACACATTAAAGCCATTATGACTGGCATTTTGATGACCCTGGGTAGCCCAAACGCAATGGACAAGCACGCAGACATGCCTCCGTTAACAATATAAAATGAGAATCTGGGAGAGGTGATTACAAAACAAGCAATTTAATATCAAGACAAGCAGCATGGCAACAGAGTGTTGACAAGCTTAGCAACGAGGGCATTTCAGAAAGCTGTTGGGTTTCCAATTGAGTGGCTATCCAAATGTCACACAGTGAAATCGGCATAAACTTATGTCAGCTGAAATATTCTACATAGTCATTCTCTGTACCTGAAATCTAATATGCTGTAAGTCATAGATTCTGTCACTGAATGTAGACAACAAGGGTTGTAACAGAGATTTTCACTGTACAATAACCATCTCGAGAAACATCGTGATAAAATGGTATTACACAATTATTATAGTCATGATAATGACTATAATATGAATGAAAACAGAAGGGTCCTTAATAGCTTAATTAAAGTTTCACAAAATACTATGTCCTGACAGACATAAAAAATTATATAGACTTGAAATATTATCGAGTAGAACTCTCACACCACCTTAAATACGGTATACCGCTGAAACTCTCACACCAACCTCCTTTAAATGGTCCTAACAGTGGCTCTAACTTTTAACCATTCACAGTATAACCTAAACCTAAAAACAAGTGATGATGCACGGGGCCCTGTACAAAAGAACAATTTGTTCTGCCGACTAGACACATATTAGTAGAAAAACTGGTGAGTATATTATGCAAAAATACTATTTGTTCACTGTGGGGCTGTACCTGACTCTGAATTTCGTCAGTCAAATCGGATTTGGCTGTTCAACAGGAATTTTTTTAGCCTTTCCTTGTCATATTGTCAGATTTCCACACAGTCAGACAAAGTATGTGTGCGTCCAGCTCTCCGGTCAGTTATAAAATCTCAGCGCACCATGATGCGTCACTCTTGCCGGACTGTGGACAGAGCTGTCAGCCAAGTCAATCCAGTGCATGGCAGTAGAGGAGGTTGTACAGCTGTCTGGTTCAAAAGTGGTTCAGCCAACTTCACTGACATCATCATAGTTAGTTTAGTGGTTTGTGGTCATTTTGAGACTCTGTTTGTAAAGTTTACAGCGTGCAACTGCTCCTGTGTGATTCGACTGACAAAATGCAAGTCAACTCAGAGTCTCGACTGATGACATAAATCATTAACTTTTAAACTTTTAACTCAGCAGGTGCTCCCAACTCACCAGCCTGCTGATCTCCTCCTGCCTGTCGGGTGCGGAGCGAGCTGTGGCTTTGATCATAGTGGAGGTCTGATTATCCGTCAGCTTCTTGATGCACCGTTGACCAGCTACAATGTTACACACCTGCAAGAAGACAAGAAGAGCAAAAGTTTAAAAGAGGTTGGAAAATTCATTTTTCAAAAATCGTTTTTTGTCGTTGTTTAACCAGCAAAAAATGTTTTGCACATTCTGCAGCTGCTCTGCTTCTTGTTTGCACAGTCGATAACACAGGCACATATGAGAGCTACCCAGTGGATGAGATACTGCAGGTTTCATACTCTGAGTTGTGTTTAAATTGAAACCCAATAAAAACAGAGAGAAATAGCAACTTGTTTTTTCTCTCACCTCCAGAGGCAGGTAGGTGTGCTTTTGCTCCTGGCCCACCTGTAGACAGGGCAAATGTGGGTACTTAAGCTGCAGGTTGTACTTCTCCCTGAAGTACTGGGCTACAGTACGCTCTACAGTCTGACCGTTTTCCAACTGTAGAGGGAACCTGCAGAGATAGAGGGATGTCAAAAACTAGACTGCAAATGAGGACAACTACATTAGATTGATTATGTAAGCCAGTCACCATGTATGAAATCGTAGCTACAGCATGCATTAATAACACTGCAGCAATCTTCTGTCAAACCTCATAATCACAATTGAAATACCATCAGATATCTTTACTCTTAGTATTCTAACAGGGGTTGCAACTTGATTTTTTTTTGTATCATTTTCTTAATAAATCAGTAAGTTGTTTGGTCTATAAAATTACAGAAAAATGAGAAAAATGTCAAACAGTGTTTCCCAAAGCCAAAGATGATGTCCTCAAATGTCTTGTTTTGTCCAAAACTCAAATACATTCAGTTTAGTGTCATAACAGAGAAAAGAAACCAGAAAATTTCACATTTAATAAACTGGAATCAGAGAACTTTGTCTTTTCTTCACTAAAAATGACTCAAAAATAAACATTTCTGGCAAATTATTTAATAGTTGACAACTAATCGATTAATTGATTCATTGTTGCAGCTCTAATTCTCACATAATGTTGCTAGATAGCACATTTTGAAGGCCATATGTTGATATAACTGCCATGTATAAAGGACAACACACAGGAGAGTTTTCTGCTCTTAATCAGAAACACAAATAATCAGCAGCCGCACGCCACGGCTACTTCACTAACGGATGACTAATATTGGCCGCATGGTTGTCAGATGAGTCAGCCATTATCTGGTTTGTTTGGTGCTGAATTGGTGATCGCATCCTCTGCGGTCCGTGTTTCCCGCCCCCGTCCCATCCACACACTCCGCCCTGTTCCTTCGCCCGCCCCGAGGCTGACTCACGTTTGATGGCTGGCAGGCCGACGGGTCACGTTGCAGACGCGGTACTTCCTCCGCATGGTTCCACAGTGCGTCACCTCCACCTTCAAACCTGGTGAATAACATAAAGTGTTGGAGTAGCATTGAGCATGTGTCTGTGTGTGAATGGCTGCGACATGAGCGCTGTCTGTTCCTGCTCAGACTCTCTCTCACTAGCCCACCCACATAATGTACTTGTATTCATCTGATTGAGCCCTCTTTCTCACATGCAGGCACACTTTACATCCCCGTCGTTACCTTTGATTTCTTTGGTGAATTTGACCCGGTGTGAGTCTGTGAGAGGGCGAGGCTGCTCGTCTATGTTGTGGATGTCCAGCACTTCACACATGAACTGGATTACTGGCTGGGCCTTGTAGAAGGCAGTGGCAGACACTGCAAGATGAAGCAAGGACAAGAGACATTTAAGACAAAAAAAAAAAGCAACAATACACTATAACAATACACTAACCGCTAACAACTTGCTTTTGTTATCCACTGAGTGCAGTTACATCAGATAAATTGGATGGTGTGCATTTTGAGTCTGCCTGAAAAGAAGAAACGAACAAAAATATTCTGTCTGACATTTTAGGCTAATGGACACGTTGTCTGGCAGTGTGCAGGACTCAGACTGTGCAGACAAATCAAAGGCTGTCCTCACAACGCGTTCGGAAGATTATATGTTCAGAATGGTACCTACTTTAAATATTTCAAACAACAATGTGACGCGCAACTAACAAAGACAAAGCATGAATACCAGCTGAACTGTAACACAGAGGTGGAATACGTGTTCTTGACAGAACAATGTAGCCATTATGAAGCTCTTGTAGAGGCTTTATCGCACCATGTTTGTGTAATCAGGTTACCATACTAAATAATGTCGTGGTCACTCATAAAGCACAGGAAGTGCAATTTGTGCAGCACAGTTCCCTTTATTCTGATACGATACATTTTCTCAATAAATGGAAAGTCTGAGGCACTGAGAAATTAAAATACGACAGGTGACGCAGAACACAGCAAGACGTCAGAGAAATTAAAATCTAGGGAAAACGAGAACAGGTACGACAAAAACACAAAGCGAGATCAGGAGAAATCCAAAAATGGACACAGAGATGAAGAGAGTGTTGTGTTGAGGAAGATGTTTAAGAATAATCCAGCTCAGCTGTTGTGACGTAGGACGCTTCTCCTTGATGGTGCGTTTAACAAAAGCTCTGCAAGCGCACATCCATGAGTGATGACTAACAAGGCGTTGTTACCTTTCACCTGTGACAGGAAATGACATCACTTTTGATTGTCCTCCCCACGCATTGTGATGTAATTTCAGTGTTTTTGGAAGAGTGTGTGACTCATTCATGCAAATGCAAAAACTGAACGGTCTCATTTCTCTGTGATTATAATTATGTGATATATGCGTTTCTGATCACACAATACCAAAGCAGTTTTCAAATAAGCTGTTGAATACAAACATGTGTTCAAAGAGGCTCAACAGTTGGCTTTGCCTATACACAATGCCGTACGGAAGACAGAAAGCACTTGGGAGTTCCAGTTTGTTGTTGGAGGGCAGACAAGAGACTTGAGCCGGCCAATTGATTTCCAAGGATGAGAAGGCGGGAAAACGGGACAAAGAGAGAATGAGAGAGTGGAGAGGGAGAGGTTCAAATACAGACAGAGGCTTCAAGCACTCGGAGCAAAACAAAAGCTGTCTCACGGAAATGCTCCACACAGCTACCCTCCTGACCCCAGCAACACCCACCAGTCTCACTCATGCAGGCTCAACCACACACACACATACAAACACACATACATACACACTAGCTGCCCTCCGTCTCCACAGCAACCGACTAGTCAGTTCCCATCCAGCCAAGAAGCCACCTTCCTCCAAGTTCCTTGGGTCTCCAACAACCTCCTGCGGTGTGCATATGGCCAAACACATTCTCCACCACACTTTCCGCCTCTTATTTAGCACAAATAATAACAGACTGAAATCGTAGCTCACTATTCCAGGTCAACAAACAGAGTTTTTCTGCTGACAAAAGGGCAGCGCTGAAGCCAATTACCGAACTGCATCTTGAACCGTTTCATTCGTTTCCGAAAAAACTGGTTCTCGGCCAGCAGATTTGGCTCCGTTCTGACAAATTGGTCGACAACTCAATAATGCGTGATGTCAGGGTGGGAGCGCTGCCATCTCACATGTAAAGCTCAACTCATTCAACAGCCTTTACAAGCAATGGAAGAAGAGTTTCAAGTTGGATTTTCTAAAGAAATAACCAAAATCAATCTTCACCCTCAAGCCCGTAAAAAGCACCACAAGGATGAAAAAGCCTCGCTTGTCTTGCAGACCTGATTCAGCTCCAATGAAGCAGCTTTCTCATCAGTGTGACAGTTAGACAAGTTAGATTTATGTTAAATAAAGCTATTACATTTCCTCAAACATAACATCATTGAAGGCAAATTGATCATGCACAAATATCTAAAAATAGCCTCTATCATGGAGCCTCCATCTCATTCTAATCTATCTTTTTAATTATTAAAATCTCATTTCCCCAGCTGGTATAGAGGAACAGACGAACAATTTCTCTGTGTGTGTTCTTCTTTGCGAAAAAACATAGTGAATCTTGCGAATGTTTGAGGTTTTTTTTAGCTTTTTTTTTAACATGGACAGCTGCATTAGTAAACATGAGCAAACAACAGCTTTTGTATCTACACTGAGGCCATACTGAAGCCCTGAGGTGCCATCACAGCAAAATAAATACAAAGTAGAATCTGGTTCTCACCATCAATGTTAAGCATCATTTTCCACATGGCTGGGCGCACAGATTGATGGAAGCCGAACCAAACCTCCCTCCCACCTCCCAGGGGATGGTCATAGCCCTCTGGAGCCGAGAAGAAGGATCGACCCACTGGAGTGTACCTAGATGGGAGAAAAAGCAGCAATTATGAGAGTAAAGCAAAGCGGCTGAAGGCAGGAAAGATAATGTGGAGGTTAAAAACAGTCAAAGGTGGTGAAAAAAGGACAAGGTGAGAAGGAGGAGAACACGGGGCACACAAGATGACAGGAAATGTAAGATTAGTTGACACATCCTGAATTGAGAATGTAGGTCAAAATGTGTTTATACAGTGTCACATTCAGCTGCGCTTCAATATGGCCTGAAACTACATCGGTGAAATGAGAAGGTGGTGACACTGCCGGGGCCCCAGCGTCCTCTTATTACTCTGCTCAGGGGACACATTAATAATTACACATGGGATACATTTTTCTTGGTGAATCCTCGACTGACATCGTGTCACGATGCCGCTGCACTACCGCTCCCTCGGTGGCTGCGAACAGAGCTAAATGAAAGGTGCCCATATCACCACTTTTTAATAATGCTTTGAAAGACATTTTCATTAAAGCGGTGGTGATATTGTGTTCGACTGGGTTCTTGCTGCGGCTTAAGAAAGTGATATCGAGTGGAAGATGGTATGAGGTCAAGAGAGCCCATATAAGCTGTGTTTGATTTCCGCTGGGACCAGAGTGCTGATAATGGTGCCGCTGTGACAAAACAAACATATAGTATTTACATGAGTATCACAGGGGTCATGTGTTCTTTATCTTTGACTTTATTTGCTGACTGAAGATCACTGAGGTGGGGTGATTAGGTAAGGATAAATAGACTGCTACCTTATGATTCTCTAACATCGCCTCTCAATTATCTAATAACGACAATTCATTATCTATTATGACCCCCAGCTCACATGAAAAGTGTGAACACAGTAGTCTGTAACTCTTTGGAGCTTACTTCATGGAGGGCAGGTGTCGCAGCACCACATCCACTGCGTGCACGGGGTTGGTGCTGATGGGTTTATCCAGCTCCAGGGGCTCAGGCATGCTGCGGCCAGTCAGCACCTCGTGGAGCATGTGCCAGCTGACCAGAGACACAAATTTGATGGAAACTTTAAAGGGGCGATCTTTTCCTCCCTCACCTGGTAGAGTGACATCCAGGTCCACCTGAGGGGGGGGAATAAAGGAGGAGAGTGAGACAGGACAACGATGATTAGATCAAGGCGAATGCATCCAGTGAGAGTAGACTTGAAGTGGTGGCTGTTAGGACTGTGTGTATTTGTCTTTTTCCAGCTCACCCCTGTGGGTGCCACAGGCAGTGGGTTGGCTGTGTAGAGGCTCCTCTTTCCATCATAGACTGGCCTGCGATCCCCAAAGATTGTCACCTTAAAGTGCTGCACCATCGAGTCAACCACCTCCCTGCACAACACACACACAAACTGAGGTTCAGAATACATGTTCAAGACATCAAAAACTGTTAACTGTTAAATCAACAGTTATCAGCGAACACAAAAAAACCTTTGGCAAGACTCTACAAACCTGTGTACTCGCTCACTGCAAGATGCTCCATATTAGGCATCAGCTAAATGCCTATTCATAAATGTAAGAGATGAGAAGTTATAAAGCTATTCAGCGGGTCCAGCCTACCTGTTGACTCGCCGTGGGCACTTGTCAGGCTTGATGTCCACCTCGTAGAGGTAGACATCCATCTTGGGGATCTCCACCTGGAAGCAGTTGGCCAGCAGCTTGATGGGCTTCCCCATCGTGCCATAGCCAGGCCGCCGAGGCATGGAGAACAGGGACTGGGCCCCAACGGCTCCTGGGAGGGGAACAAGGAGGGGAAGATAAATGTTAAAGATAACATGTAGCGTAGATAAGAGTCAGGCCATTTTCAATTAAATAAAATGTGTTAAGCTCAGAGAACATTACAGTATCTGTGATAAGCCAGTCTCTTTCAGTGTCAGCGTGCAGATAAGTCATCTATTAGATTGTATATTTAACGTATGTTACTTTATACGCTCATGTTTATTACTTATAATTTAATTTCTGTTGAATTTTACAGTTTAAAAAATGCCTGATGTGTGATAATATCGTGCCTTAGTAGAAATCTTTGTCACAACAATTTCATATTCAAACTATCCTTGCCAACACAAGAAGCATCATTTGTTTATTTATAAAATGGACATGTTAACATCAAAAAACATTATTTGTTGGGCTCTATTGACAAAAAGAGAAACTTTGACATTATACAAAAGTTAGAACTGAATGATCCCAGCTGATTAAAAAAGATACTTTCTATTCTACTCTCTCGACCCTGTCCGTGGGTTGGTAGACAACAAAGTAACAAGTGCCTGATGGTGGAAAAAAACATTAACAGTGAAATTCCAAATGTCAAGATAAGGTGCTGTGTAGGGGAACCACCAAAAATAAACACATCTCACATCAACGTGTTAAACATTATACAACACAAACACACACACACCCACTAAACTCTTCAATGAAAAACACACTGTCACACTTCTATGAAACGAGCACTTTAAATTTGAGCTAAGAAAAGTACAGAGATGATAATAGATGTATCAGGGGAATTAAACCACTTTCAAAATGAACAACTGATACCCATCAGAAAAAAAAAAAAAAAAAAAGTGTATCGTGGGGCACCAACACTAAAGCAAACAACTGCACACGGGTGTTACACATGGGCCAACACAAATAATGAAAGTTAGTAAATTTATGATGTAAAACAAATGCTCGCGTTGAGGTCCCACTGCAGTTCTGCCTTCCAAACGATGCCATTAACATCATCACTGCAGCATTTAAAACTAGAAGCTCATACCTCCACCGAGGCGCAACAGTCTCCTTTGATTCAATCAAGCCGAATTCAATATTAAATAAACATATTAAAATCCACTAGATTTATTTTTTATTTCGATCTGCATCAAACTGGATTTATTCAGATACCAGCAACATATATAGACCTGTTTTTTTCCTATTAGGATCCATGCATTAATCCCTTAAAAATTAACAAAAATGTACAAAAAAAAAACAGAAAGAGAAAGAGAGAGAAAAAAACCTTTTATCTTGATCAGCACCAAAAGTTAACGGGGTCTATTCTGGGTCGAGACACATCTTTCATCCAATTTTTGTGGAAAAATCTGATCAGTATTTTTTGTGGCATCCTGCTGACAAACAAACCAACCAAGCAACAAATGGACATGGGCAAAAACCTCCTTGGCAGAGGTAAATATAAAAGAGCTGAATAATGTAATTTTGTAACTAAAACTCTTTAATTTCACTGTAGTGGAAGTAAAAAGTGCCCCTCTAAGATGACAGATGATCGATGGATGATGATAATGAAAAAAATGTTTTTCTTAAAAAATACTTATAATTAATTCAACAGCTAAAAACTAATTGAATAATCACAGCAGCTCTTCACAAAATAACTTGCTAAATGTGTCAAATGCTCTTCGAACTGACCCATACAGGGCAACATTGCGTGTGAGCATGTATCTGGTAATCTACTTAGTGTGTTCACATTTTTTCTGGAAAGCAGCGTTACTGTGCTTGCACACGCTCACACAAAAGACCATCAGATGTCTCAGACATGAGTCACTTTGATCCAGAAACAGCAAGTTCTGTTCTGCTCAACTTAATGTGCCACACTCATGTCAGCGCTCTTTTTGGCTCTGCTGAGGCTTCCCTTCCACATCACACATGACAAAACAAATGGCTTTGCTGTGCCAATGTGATGTTTCGATTGCAATTACGATGCCATCCCAAGTTTTGCTTTTGTTATGCAAGAGTTATTTTTACACAGAAACTCGGATGAGACTCATTCATTCGTCTGGCAAGTGTTATCTCCCCTCCACCCCTATGGCCTTTTTTCAGTTTTATTCAACTGTCTCATTGTGTCTCAACAGCACTCTACCAAAAAAATAAAAACTGTCCCAAATGTGTCATTGATAAACGAGAGTCATAGCTGAGTGTGAATCACCGCTGATTTGACTCATAGGTGCACATGTGTGGGTGAAGTTAGAGTTGAGGGCCCTGCTGAGGGGAAGTTCATAAAAAAAAAAAAACCTCCCCACGCCAGAACAGAAACCTTCTGTGAGGTAACGGCAGACAACATGTTTGTTTACAGTCAGCCTTTGGAAGTATGCACCTTCTGCCCCGCTCTCATTTTCTGTTTCTCCTCTGGTGGGCTGTGGGGTGGAGGCTAACGGAGTTGATGGAGGGGGTGAGGGCCTCGTGTTTGAAATAGCCCGCTGGGATAAAATGATGAAAAAGAGAGGAAAGTCTGGAATTCCTACCACGGCTGTCCCTCTCGCACAAATCTATGCGCACACAAACTTTTGTTATGGTAATTCCCTTGGGGCCCTCAGTGGAACTTGTGAGGTAAGTGAGAAAAAGAGAGAAGACAGATATTCTGGTAAATCTTCATTAAGGCTACAGAAACAAGCTTGCCTGGCACAGATTGAAACATTTTCTAATTCCGACAATTTCCAGAGAGAATTCACTGAAGAAGTCCTCGATACAAACCTCAAGAGGATTTCCCTATTGAAGCCCTGATGGTCGAAACACGTTGGCTTTTTTAATTATTGCCCTTTTCATGATTTAGTCCACACAGTAAAGGCTTTTTTAATATTTTCCTTCCTCATCTCCTGATATTTTCTTTTTTGGAGTGCCTGGATTGCTTTTGAAATCAGGATTTCCCTTATACAGAGAACTTTTTTTCTGTCCTGTGACGGTCCTGGCAAGTAAGAGGAGGTTAGCAGGGAGTGGCAGGATTAGAGAGTGGGCAGGGTTGGTGTTTTCCGGCTTTCATCTGCCTCTGGCAACTGGCTTCCATTCAGCATGAGTCACAGAGCCACCGCGGACAGAGAAACACACTGCGAAGCATCCTTGAGTCCACGCTTCTCGTTTCAGTAGTGGATGAACTATGGTAAGAATGACAGGGTGTCACAGCAAGAAAAAATAAAACTTGACGCAAACAAAAAAAAAAGCCACATCACACACTTAAGTTCTTGTGTTACACCCACTTGCGTGCACACAAACACACGCAGCCAGTTGGTTTTGTTTCAGTATGAAACCCACACACAGACGTACAGTAATTTGTGGTGTGGTTTTTGCACAGACATCCTGATAGAATGGGTTTATATTTCCCATATTAAACAAAGAGTTAATACTTTTGGCATTTTGCATAAACACAAGACCACACACACTCTCTGATGCTCTGAAGCAGACGCGCACACACACATTGACAAACTGCTATAAATTCTTAAATCGCACAAACAAATTATTCCTGACACAGCGCAATCTCCGCGGCCAAAAGTGCCTGCTCACACACACACACTAACCCACCGCCCGCTGTCGTGATTTGTGTTTGGCTGCTGGTAATCTGACAAGATGCAAACGGGCATCAAAACAAACAACTTGTGTGGGACTCATCAAAACATTGGCCCCCATCGCCATGATATTTGGCTGGCCTGCCTCTGCATTCTTTGGCTTCCTGCGATTATGACAGACCTCTGGGTGATTTCTGTCGCTTGCAGAAATGCTTCAAGACATTAAGATGGGGGTTTGTTTAGGTTTTCTATGCAAGCAAAGAAGATTTCATATTTCTTCAAGGGCAAACGTCTCTCCATGGGGTGAAATGTTCCAGAAATTTAAAAAGGATAAAATAGTGACTTTGCTTATAAAAACCTTTTGTTTGGGAGGAAAAAATTATTTGGAGGATTTCTTCTTTCATGTAGTGCGGTTTGATTTTCTTTATTAAACCAGCATTCAATATAATGGCCGTCGGAGCAGCCTGCAGCTTAAGAAAACTCACTTTGGCTTCAGCATTCATCTGTGGTGATGACTGCTCGCTGTGAACACAGATGGGACCTTACAACATCACGCGCATGGCAGGCAACATGCTGCGAAGTTGAAAATCAACCAGGCATGCGTTTTTTGAAGGATTTTCTGAACAGCCAACCCGATCCGGATCATTTGGCAACACATCGGACACCTCCCTTCTATCTGCACTTCTTGGAAAATGTTTGCTCCGAAATCAGACATAACAAGCGTGTTTGTCCACAGGCAGAAGGGGGTCAGAGAGGGAGGTTTAACTGTTACTGGGAAAGCAGAGTACTTCAGTCTCAAGCTCTAGGTCCGTCTGATAGTTGCCAACTGCGTGGTTGTTGGTAGGTGTGTTGGAAGCTGTGCAACTCCTGACACACGAAGATGCTCGCATGAGTTTACAGGAACACCCAAATTCTACGAGGCTAAATGCAGAATACGAATCAAGAACACGTCAGGGATGCAATGACCTCTGCTGTTGGTATGTGACGTGTTTTATTTGACTATGACAAATAGTGAAAACTCAACCACAAATCTGCACTGACACATCAAAGGCTTATTGGATCTGTGTACAGTGAGAATAAGGGTTCGTGGAAACCTCCACTTGTTGAAATATGCCGCACTGAGTGTGTATGTGTGTGTGTACACTTTCAGATAATTACAGGAAGGACATGCTTTAACAAACAGAAGAGAGTAGATATAATCCCCCCCCCCCCTGTCTATCAGTATGATTCTCATTTCCTGAGCCTGTACATTCAGACGGTGAAAAACGACAGAGGAGGGCAAACCCTTCTTGACATGTGATTAAAATTAACTCCATTAGTGTAGTTTTAGTGAAACTGCGACAATCCCGAGTCACATTGTGGATGGAAATTGCCACTCGAGCCTTGGGCTTATTGACTCCTGCTGAACGAGTAGCTTAAGCGTCCTTGTTGCCGTTTATTGCGCAGCAAGTCATTCATTCTATAACCCGAGTCTGGTGCTGGCTTGTCGTTAAACAAGCTGCTGTTATGAAGATATGCAACAGTAATAGCAATGTCAGCAACAGCAATTTCTTTCATTCACAGCAACGGAAAAATAAACTGTTGCTAAAAAAAAGAAGTCACGCTGAACTGTGGGTTTTGCATTTACAATGGATAGTCACTTAATATGAGGGATGCACAATCACAGGTGAAGTAATCCATGTAAACTTGCATTAAAGCCACTTTCTCCATTTAATATCTAGAAGAATTTTTTCTTTATTTCTGGGCCAAATACAGTAGTTTCAAATAAAGCAGATAATCCTAATAAAGGGATATGCCAACTAAAAATCTGTGCTTTTATATGCTTTACCCTCCAGGCTTGAAAGGTGGCTCTTAAACGTTTGTATTTTCCTCTTTCATAGGACAGCTGCTGTTGTCGGTTTGAATTTATGTCACATACACTGTACTCCAATAGTAACATAGTTTCATGGCAGCGTTTCAGTACCAAAACACTGGTAGAAACTTCTCAAACTACTCCTACGAGTCCTGCAACAAAATCCACTTTCCCGCTGCCCGACAGCATGCCCAATATGCTCCACATATTTTTGCCAATTTTTTGCTGAATACACAGCTTCAGCTTGATGATTTTGTGTGTGTCGCTTGTGCAGTTAAGCTGGCACCCCTGCTTTTGGACATATTCCGCCACTTCTTGTTGGCGGATCAGTTTTATACAAGTCTGCTGGCTTTGGCGCCTTTTACAGTTTGAGCAAACCTCCAACACATGTATAACGTAGTAATAAAGGCTGGAAATGCTTTTATGGTGCTGTTGAAACCCAGTCTGGCAGCATATTATTGTTTCTTATCAGCATTTTTCTGAATTTATTCAATTTGATCCACATGCAGCTCTGGTATAACCGTGCATTTAAAACTTATATCACAAGTAGTTTTAAAGTCTTTTTCTCTTTCCTAATATTCCTCAGTAGTCAAGGCCAAATAGATTCAGATAATTCAAGGGCTGCACTGAATTGAATGGGTTTTTTTTACACTCAAACTTCTACAGATTTCTTTGAAAGAAGCTTTGAAAATCTGATGTCGTATTTTATGCCGTCATTGCCCTAAAAAAAGAAAACCTTACCTCGAATAAAGTGATTCATCGGATTAAAAAGGAGCACTGAGGACCAAGCAAGTGCAGATACAGAATATGATTTTTATAAAGACTAGGGCTGTAACTAACAGTTTTTCATTATTGATCTTCCAATTATTTTCACAGTTTCAAAGATTGTTTAGTCACAAAAACATGTGATAAATCACTATTTTCCGCCACCAAAAATTACTTCTTCAGATTGCTTCTTTCGTCCAACCGACAGTCCAAAACCAAAAGACTCTTTCTTGAATATCATAAATGACAATGAAAAGCAGAAAATCCTTCCATTTAAGAAGCTTGACCAGCAAATGTTTGACATTTCTGCTTGAGAGATGCCTAAAACAATTAATCAATACTCAAAATAGTTGGCAATTAAATTTCTATTAACTACTAATCAATTAAACGACAAATTGTTGCAGCTCTAGTAATGACTTAAGTAATTTACTATTATAGTGCGAGGGCCAAAATAGATTTCTTGTTATTGTGGTTTCATAAATGTAATTTATGATGCTGTCAGACCACCTTGTTAATACAGGTATGCGCCTTCATTTGCATGCGGTAAGCGGGAGAGCCAATAGTTATGAAAATGATGTTTTTAAAAAGGTTAAACGGCAACAAATATGGACTGAAGCACAAAACTTTAGCCTAACCTTTGTCTGCAACTGTGCAACAAAAAAAGCTGTGCAGAATTAAAATGTTGACTTAGAAATTAAATGTCAACTTTATGAATGAAGCTCTGAAGCTTCTAACTTTTCAGTGCACCCCTAAATAATTCACATGCAAATCTATGGTATGCGCAGCCAGTATAATTCAATAAGTCACACTGGCGGTGTTGCAGGCTGAGCGATACCGTTCAGCAAGTGAGGCATCACTGCAACAGTGCACATGGAATAAATAGATCAAATAATAACACCAATAACTGTGATGTCTTCCTTAGCGCATGAATATTTTTCAGAAGCATCTGAGGAAATGTGAACTCGTTCCACTCTGCTGCTTTCCAACACAACACAGTCACACTGTACACAGCGGGCTGCAGGCCAGAATAACTGGATAGTGAGAAGCTCGGCTGACATACAGTCCCTGTTAACCCCCTCGGACACATCCCTGTGAACGTACAGGCTGCTAACGAGTGCACATGTCCACACATATACAGGCCCACACACACACACACATACACACACACACGCACACACACACACACACACACACAATACAGCTGTTGTGTTTCTAATCCTGAGAGGCCTGAGCTGTGGGAACAGGGCGAGTGCTCAGTGGCGAGGCACAATGGCGTCAGTCACAGCAGGCAGAACCTAGAAACACACACGCACAGAAAGACCGATAGCTGGCGAGGAAGGACTGATGCGCGTCACACACAGTCGCACTCCTCCTAACTGTTCACCTCATCAACCTCAAGAGTCTTGCATCTGCACACATGGGAGTCAATGCCACTCTCCGCCACAGAAAAATACCAGCAGGCAGCCGCACGCTGACAGGCTGACGAGGGCCTGGTCAGTCACAACAACATGCAAAAATGCTGAAATCCCCCCTCAGGGCGAACCTGAGGCACAGTGATTGAGTGCATGCGTGAGAATGAGGAGAGCGAAGGAGGGAACATGACAGAAATATTTTCAGGAGCGGGTGGAGGGATTTGGACGTGGTGAGGAATCAACTGCAGTGAGAAGCCAGTTATGACTCAGTGGCATTATGGAAGGCCGAACAGTCTTACTGACACAGGTAGCTGATGGATGGACACACACACACGCGTATATTCACTCACACAAAGTACTCGCTCTGTTAGACCGACCAGCAGATTCTACTCAGCAGGTTAAATGGAGCCTTCTGTCCTCGAGTCTTGCTAGTCGGGCCCGAGTGGAACAGCGGACGGGGGCCAGGAGTTGTTGACTTTTCATGTTGACTCGGGCAGGATGGCTGCTCTGTCACTCAGAGTTTACATGCGCTCTTATAAATTAATTAGTACCGAAACAAGGTGATACTCAGATTACTGCAACTGTCACGTCAACATCTTAACCAGAATATCTTACTTGAAAAAGTGGAAATGAGAAATGTATTTTTTTAGGAATTAATTATGTAGAGATTTATTTGCAGAGGCTCATTTGTCCGTTATTATTGGCCAATATTGGCCTATCACGGATATATCGTTATCGGCACATGTGTGAAAACAAAGATATGAAAACTCTTTTATAGATTATAATGACGAAAAAGATGGTTGGGATAGTTTGTAATTATTTAATTATCTGTAAAGTTTACTGTTTCAGTGCACTGATGTCATTATAGACAAAGTTTATTGTTAAACTATAAGTGTTTGTTAACCACATTTAAGAGATCATGCGTGTGAAATGTGTGTGTATAATGGCCGATATATCAATATTAGCACTGAAAACACTGAAAATGGACATCAACATGTCTTTCCAAGACAATATTATGGCTGCAAATTATGATTACCTTTATTGCAGATTAATCTGTCGATTATTTATCTATAATCCATAAGTTATCTATAAAATGTCCAAGAATGTCAGTTTCTTAAAGCCTGCGATGACATCAACATGTGTTGTTTTGTCCACAACCCAAAGATATTCATTTGACTAGATTTTATTTATTTTTTCTTAAAACATTACTCAAACTGATTAAATGGCGATTAATTCAACAGTCCTAATCCCTGACTGCATACAGCTTCATTTGGACTATATTCCACATAAGAAACTGTCTCTAAATAGTTTGAATTTTAAAAATGTTCAGCTCATCTATCCAAGTTAACTACGACACATTGGGCTTTCTTTTCATTTAGGCATACACAAAAGGGTCTACAATCTGAATAGAGGAGAGGAACAAAAGCCAGAGACAGACTGACGCAGACTTTAAACTTCACAGAAGCATTGAAGTTCTTTTTTCGGTTAAAGTTTCATAGCATTGACAATATCAAGTAGTGAGCTCATTGAGTGGTAAAGTGCACTTGATATTTGGCAGAAGACAGCCAATTATAATGTCTGAATAATGTAAAAGGGAGACTTTCCCTCTGGTTTTTGTTTGTTGCTGTTTAAAAACTAAAACATGTAAAAAACAGGGTGACATTTCTAATTACAATCAGCTGAGAAATATTTAAATCAAACTACAAACAATTCTAACTTTAGTTTATGTGTGGGAAAATAACTGATTGTCCCTTTAAATGTGAGGAACTGTAGCTGCTATTTAACCATCTTAACGCTCCTCGTTTCAAGACTGTTTGGAATAATGAAGAGATATTTGCAAATCTTTCTCTGCCACTAATAAACAGACAAACTTCTGTTCTCCAGTGAGCCCCAAAACAAAACGCACTGACTTCCCCTTCCAATTCCCTCTCTTCCTGTCCATAACCTCCCCCTAAAATGAGCCCCTTGCAGTTCCCCCAAAAGCAGATCTCAGGAAGGGGAGAAGCAGAAGGAGGAGGAGGAGGAGGAGGAGGAGGTAGAAAAGGAGTGTGGTCTGGCTGCTCCAGCTTCTAATCTCTGTGACACATCACAACCTCCAGCCTTCCTCCTCCTCCCTCCTCCTCCTCACACTCCATCCCTCGACTTTCCACTCTGTCTAACCAGCCCACTTGCAGGAGTTTGCCGTCCACCCCAGACTCTGACAGCAGCATGTGTCAGCCAGCGGTTTTCTTTCAGCCTACTCCAACAACACATGATCAAGACTTCCTAGCAAACATAAGGAACAGGGCGTCAGGACTCACAATACAGACTGTGCTTTAAGACGACAAATTCACTGGGTAAAACTACACTGTAGCGCTGAGCTGAAACAACACTTTTTCATCCTATTTAAGGAACAGGCAAATGTAGGTCAGAAATCAGAAAAAACAGGAATGGTGATACATCAGTGGAGATTTTACATCAAGCAGCACCTGCCCAGGTTCAATTCTGGCACCGATCTGTGTTTCAAAATTTAAAAAGACAAAATGAAGCATGATTATTTAGGATATCTGTAAATACTGTCATAGAAAAGTCACATTTTGTGACAATACAACAAGCAAGCATGCAGGCTCAACATCAAAAGACAACCTGCTACTTTACCTTTCCAAAGAAAAGCCTGGAGACAGGAATACTCTAATTATTCAGAAATATATATAATTAAATACTTGAAGGAACACTGTCTTTGTTGTTCAACTTATAATAATGAATATCATTGACAGCATTAATTAACCAGTCATAAAAAAGAAGCTGAATACCTACAATGATCTCACATTGAGACTTGAGTATTATAACAGCAGCTCCCTGTAGATTCCAGTTTTTTGATTGATAGACTATTATTGCCAACACTGGTTAGATTTATTTCATAGCCTGGAATAAAGTGCCTCACATGAAATCTCAGAGAATGGGTTTTTTCTCTTCAGTAAAATTGAGGCAATTGGGTAAATCTCTCGAATACAATGGGCCTAAAGAGCAACGGCAAACTGCATTCTCCATAGAAACCTACAACAATATGCCAATGGTTAGCCTTATGGGTGGCTGGAGTTGCGGATGGGGGTTGTCTATTGTCGACAGTCTTCTTGAATGAACTGAGTACTATGGGGAGAGACTGCAAATCAAGTACTAAGCCTTCCCTCAAAGCCGACCCCACTGTCTGCACAAAATCCACAGAGGACCAACCTACAAGGTGACTGACAGGGAAGGCAGAGTTTCCCACTGAGGCACAGAGAGGGAAATAGAGGCAGTAACCGAGGAAAGGGGGTTGGGTGCCGTCTGTGAATCAAAAAAAGAGCGGGAAACTCGGGAGTGTGAGAAAGAAGGGGGTATGAAAGAGAGAGAGAGAGACTGGCTGATGAACGTGAGAAAGACGTCAACGGGACAAGCCACAGGAAGTAAAGCTCATTTCTGATGTTCTCAAAAAAAACACCCCAAAGAGACCCTCAGTGAAGCTGAGTCATCTCCAGCCAACTCAAATCCCACCTGGTTACACAGTTTAGTGTGACAGGTGGAGGGTAGGGGAGGACCCCCTGCTGTGCCATCTCACTGTCTTCCAGTAAGCTGCATCTCTCAATATGTAAAGTGTGCTTATGTGTACAGAGCTGAAACCATTAGTTGAGTAATCACTTAATGAAGGGAAATATAATAAGCATTTTTCACAATTTCTGACATTTTCCAGACTAAATGATTGATGAATCGATAATCAAAGTATCATTAGTTGGAGCCCTAGTGTGCGCCACTGGCACCTTGATATGGCCATTAAACTAAAGAAATGTTCAACATTTTGGCACTTTGCTTTCTTGCCAAGAGTTAGGTGACAGGATCAACACCAGTCTCATGGATGTAAGATAAATATTCAGCCAGCTGATGGTTAGCTTAGTTTAGCTTATTTTATCTTGGCTAAGCTTGGCTTAACTTAGATTATCTTAGCTTATTTTAGCGTAAAGTTAGTTAGTTTGTTAGTTAGACTTAATTGACCCCGGGGGGAGATTCTTTTTCACAACGCTGCACATCAGCAGCCTGGAAACAGGGAGACTCTGTTGGCCTCGCTCCATCCAGAAGTAACAAAATATGCCTACTAGTCCCTCCAAAGCTTATACTAATAAACACAATATATCTTGTTTGTCATCGCCATGAGGGTAGGGTTAGAGATAACCAGATAACCAACTACTCCAGGAAGTTATTGGCCCCGGCTAAACAAAAGTCCACCGCACAACCGCCCATAAAACAGTGAACATTAGATAGACGGAGACAGGCTCCCTGTCAAAACCTTGTTTCCAATCTTAATGCTAAGCTACGCTAACTGGCTGAAGCTTAATATTAAAAAGACAGACCTTATCATCTAACTCACAGCAAGAAAGTAAATAACCGTATTTTGCTAAATGTTCTTCAAAGGCTGGCCTGCTACTGAAACAAGCATGACTTATCAATAACTAAACACTGCATACTTTAAAAATGATATGTAAGAAAATATGTATTTCTCCATTCAAGGTTATGTTGAATGACTAGTTCAAGCTTTGCAACTCAGCCATAATGTAACATCGCATCATCAAGTGATGGGCAGTTTGTGGGCATACCTCGGGGTTAGCGCATCAAAATGGATTTGATTTGCCTAGGCCTCAAAAGCCTTGCACTCATTTTATCCCTGGTGCTAAGCTCTCCAGAGCCCTGGTTTCCATACCACATGCTGCTGCTTAGACTACTACCAGGGAGAAGGGTGAGTCCGTTCCTACGCCTGCTCCCTGCGCTGTTGGCCCCCTTCTAATCATTCACCCAGGCATTGGATTCACTGGTTGGCCTGTGTTGGTTAGTAGTATGTGATCATGAACAAACACACAAAATACCAAGTCCCTGCAGTGACCTACATGGACATGACACAGAAATAAAAGGTAAAACCTGCCTCTGACTAACTAAATTAATGCTTTAATATCTTTCACGGTGAAAGCATCAACCCTGTCCTCAACACACTCAATGGAGGGCTGGCTAGAAGTATATTCTGCATGAAATTGCATTTGATGTGCTCTCAGCTGGCTGTGGAGTATTGTGCTGCAAGCAAACACCAACACACTCATAGTGAGTCCCAAGGTCTGTTTTTTATGGTCAATGCTGATTAAGGAGCTTGAGTGTTGTGGTGGAAGCAGACAACTCGAGCTCCTAAAAAGAAGAGGGAGTGAGACCAGTGTAAAAAGGTAGTCTGGAGTCCTGGGTAGCTATAAGAGTAAAATGATTACATCTGGTTGAACCTAATCACATAATATCGAAGCACAGTTGCAGCCAGAGCATAGGGAGACCAAATCTGGTTCTTCCCTTTTGGTCAAAAACTGCATTTTGCCTGTGAGAACACACCAAATGCCATTCAGAAGATACTGTAATCTTAACTCGCACACCTGCCCCAACTGCAACACACAACTGCTTGAGTCCGTTTGGCATGCTGGGTCACTGGGAAAATACCTTGTGTTCCCTTATGCCACGGACGTTGGGAAGTATCCCATCTGAGAGCAGCAGAGAGGCTAATGAGACAGCAGGCGGCAGAGAGGGATCTCCTCTTGAGGGGGAGGCGGGTGGGTTAAGAACCAACCGCTGTATCATGTGTCACTGGCTGATCAAGAGTACCTGGCGTTCAGTTTATGGTCACATAAGTGGATAGCTTCCGTTACGGCTGAGACAAAGCCGGGCGGTCCGGACTGTTTAACTGCCACTGTGACCGAGAAAGAAGCAGTTTTTACTGACGTTGGCCGAGGTTGACTGGACAGCATTGTGAAAGGTTACATGAGGTCACTGACGTAGATCAGTAACAAGGCTTTCAGTGTTTTTTACTAAGAGTGTTGTGTAGTTGGATAAACAAAATTTCACAGGTCGCCAAAAACAACCAAAGATCCCATTGATGTCGTTTTAGTCTCAAATTATTGGTCATATTTGTGTTAAGACGTAAGTTCCAACTTTATTTGTTTATGTTTTTTTAATATCAAAAACATGCACTATGTAGTTTTGGGGAAGAAATATTAATCAGAAGAGAAAGATCCTCATTGACTGCTTTGTTATGCCTTAACAAACTAAATAAAACAAACTCTCTTAGTGTTCACGACTTTGTAAACTGAATAAACAAACTGACCTTAAAAGGACAACACAGTTTCATACCGTTTCACCGTGTTTATATGTGGCGGACCCTGCCACCTTTCTAGCTTCAAACAGCGTCTTGGGGACCTTATTTTCCTCTGAGAACAGCTTGTTTATTCAGTCACGGAGAAAATAAATATTTACGAGTTTTGTATCATTATCTCGTTAATATTGCAAATTTTCTGATTCTGTGTTTGAATTTCTTTCTCTAAAAACTACATAGTGCCCCTTTAACGGATTAGAAAACAGAAAAGGTTTAAGGTTTCGTGCACACGGCATCGGACAGGGCAACACTGGGTAAATCTCAGACTGTACATGTTGTGACAGAGGCTACTGCTAAATGTGTTAAGGTCAGTCCGGGGTCAGCGGCTGACCAGAAGACAAAAGGACTATACCCACTTTTACAAGATCTCAAGTGACTAGCCGGGCAAGGTTTGACCTCAGTGCATCTCATTTTTGCTGCCAGGACACTAATACAAGGAATTAACATGGTGGGAGTCTTCCTGGTAATGCAGGGGAATACCAGGCTCGACCTCAACACCTGCTCAATAAAGCCCACACACCTGGATAACGAGCTTACAAAGAGTGAGGCAGTCTTAGTCCTCAGTGCACTTGGACAATGAACGATCACGACAGCCAAATATGTTGCTTTTCAGAGAAGCCCAGTCTCATATGAAAGGGGGGGGGGGGAGTAAATCAACTGTGACTCATGTTATGGCAAAATAAAAAGACTCCCTGGTTACAAGTCTCATAACCATCAAGCTCCACTCAGTCAGGGGTGTCACATCCAACCATCACCCCCCCACCACCCCACCACCCCTCCAGGAAATGTAACTTCCACCGACACATGTAACGTAAAACCAGTCGACAACTTAGCAAAGAGACATGACGGATTAATTTACCTGTAGTTCCGATTTCCATTCATGAGGTCCCTGCCCGGTTCACTTCCCGGATCACAGTTGTCAGAAAACGTGTGGGACTCTTCCTCCGTTCAGTCCGGTGTCTCCTTCAGCGGCGCACCGCCTCTGCAGCGATGAACGGCCAAGTCTCCCCCCCTCCTGGTTGTCTGCTGCTTTCCCCCCTTCTCTCTCCCTCTCCTTCTCTGCGGGGCTGTCAGATAAGGGGCCCTTCGGTACGGTCGTCTCGCCGGCCCGGGGGTCTCCGGCGTCCCGTCCCCCCCTCCACCCCCGTCCCTCCCTCCCTCCCTCCCTCCCCGCACACCGCCGCTTCGCACACGGTCAACGTATCCAATCGGAGTCCGCTGCCACGGCGAAAAGCTACCGGTTGCTCGACGCGACCCTGTGGCAGTGAGAAAAAAAAAGCAAGCCCCGCTAGTTAGCCCCAAGTTAGCTCGCTAGCCGAGGCTCGGGAAAGTGGCAGGCGCGGATGAGAGGAGCTGTCAGGATGTCATCCCAGCGGGGTCACCGGGTCCAAATGAATCCCTACCGACGGCCGGGCACGAACGGAGACGACATAAATTCGTCTCCGCGACACGGCGAGCGTCGGGGTAGCTACGTTGGTTAGCTAGCCTGCTAGCTCGGCTGGTTCGGATAGTTGGGCTTTCTGACAGACGACGGTTACTTTTATCGCGTTAAAAACAGCCGCCGACACGGCCCGGTCCCTCCGGCACCATGTCCCCCGGACGACGTCCCTCCTCTGTAGTTTGTGTCCCGGTGATGAAAACAAGCTGTCAGCGCCGGGCGGGCAAGCGTCCGCCCGATAAGTGGGTTCAGGGATTTTTTTTCAGTCCGGTTGACAGATCAACTCTGCGGGGCTTCGGCGAGCCAGCTAAATATGGTGAAGTTGCCTTTCTGACACCGACAGGAAGAGGTGGGCTCTGTGTCACCAGCACGTCAGAACCATCAACTCCGCCCTCACCTAAAGGTAACCCTACATCCACAGCCCTGTGGCTCACATTCACGGAGCCAAGATTACAATGGATTATTATTTTTTGTTCGTAACAATACGTGAATTGTTGGTTAAATGTGTGTTCAGAGCGGGAGTGTAAGCCAACATCTCCTCTGCTGCTCCGACTAGTTTTTGTGTTTTTTTTATATTAAAGGTGCACTGTGTGGTTTTTGTGGGAAGACATTTTAATCCAAAGACAAAGATCTTTTACTGAATTTTACAAACTGACCTTAAAGGACAACAGTTTCATAGTTTTACTTTGTGTACATGTGGCGGACCCTGCCACCTCTCTAGCTTCAAAGAGTGTTCTGGGGACCTTATTTTCCTCTTAAAACAGCTTGTTTATTCAGTATTCGTATTATTGCCTCATTAATAGAGAGGTGTAGCGATGACATGTTTTTTGTAGGCCAACCCGGAAGTCGCCCTGGTTTTTTCGACAAAAAGCCTTTGTGATTTCTGAAAATGAAAAATAAGTCCCGTGTCAAACACAAGTTTATGATACTTAAACGTTTTGTTCAGCGAGATAATCTTCACAGATGAACAGACGAACACAGATGGACTACATTGTGGTCGCATGACTTAAACGTCACCACCACTGAGCGTCTTACTACAATTACTGTACAGGTTTTCTATAAAGTGATCAATCTACAAGTTGTAAAGTCAGAGTTAGAATAGTTTGTATCTGAAGTCGGCCTGTAAAGACGGACTAGTGAGTAGATGAGTGTCTGGGTTCGGTGTGATGACGTTTTAATGTCCCCGACAACTTCTGTGGTCTCATTTAGACACAAAACCAAAACATTTAACCGAAAACGTATTCAAACGACTCACAGACTTTGAGACGAGGGAGCTGGATGTGCAAAAAATGCTAACTGCTCTCTGGGTTTTAGGACTACAAACCACTCAACACTGTTAATATTAAAATTCTGAGTTTGAATTTCTTCTCCAAAAGGACACAGTGCCCCTTTAAGTTGAAATTCAATTCGACAGCACGGTATTAAAGTGATAAGCAAGTAAACAAAACAAACAGCAGGCGTAATAAAAAACAATTTTATTTTCTTTAAAAAATAACCCGCCCCAACAGAGTTCCCATACTATCACATACAGAGCCAAAATAATATGCTTCCATGTCCTTTCATTCAAATCTATTGGGAAGTGCTATGACAAGGACTGTTCTTGATCAGTGGCTTCAATATTGCTTAGTCAGACAGTGAGGCTGTGTGGAGAGGAGTGGACTCTCCAGTGTCCACATGATGCATTTCCAGGGTGACTGCCATTTCGTCTCCCCCCTTTGCAAGGTGCTTTGTGGCTTCGGTGAGTGAAGAACTGCATCTGGTTTCAGTGGTGCTGGGAAATGCCCCTAGACTGATTTTTTTTTTTATTTATTATTATTATTTCAGCACAGAATGAGGGATTGAACACTGACCCCAACTGTGAAAGGCCCGGCAACTGGTGAGCCAAAATACATAACAGGTTAATATTATATATTTATATGTACAAATCACCTTGGACACAATGAAGGATCAGTAAAACGGTGTACAAAGGCATATTGATTATGCAAGTTAATAAACATGATTTAAAAATCAAACTCATCTGATCTCTTATCTTTTGATCCCTTTCAGCTCAAAGGGGCTTTGACCATCAGACAAGATTTGAGGCGCTTAAAGGGCAACTGAGGTGGAATTTTGAGACAGTCTCCACAGTGCCCTCTTGAGGATACACTCTGACACTTGTCACAATATTCATAATAATAATAATAATAATAATAATAATAATGACAAAGGAAAAAGCAGTCTTTATAACCATTACACAATCGAGGCAAAACGACTGACAGGCAGTGGTGAGCGTAATGCTCCTACCGCTAAGGAAACCAAAATAAGGTGGCTCAGAATATCCAGTCATAAAAAATAATTACATGCATTTTTTTCATCAATCCAGAAAGTGACTAGATGTATAGGCAGGGCATATTAAGTAGTAGTAATAGTGGCCCACCCTGTCCAATGTAGCAATCCCCTATCTGTGCCGCCCATGCACACAGAGCACCAATGGGGATTGGCTAACACGAGCTAGGGGATTGGGGCAGGGGATGCTTCGGGTGTGCGATGTTAAAAGTGAGAATAGACAGTGAGGATAGAAGGTGATGATGGAAAGGGGGATGAGCGATAGTTTGGAGGGATATAAGGGGACAAGTGCATTTGAAGAGGTTGGTCTCTACATGCTTAGAAAGAGACTGAGAGGGCAGAGATGTGTGTGCTTCTGCTTTCCAGGCTATGAGTTGTAAATGCCTGCAGAGGGAAGAGCGTCGTGTAAAGAAAAAAATGGGGATAGGTGCGTAAAGTTACGCGAAGACGTGTGTGGGTGGAAGTTTTGCGTGCACTGCATGGCGTCATCTCCACTGATACCTGTCGGAATGTGCAGAATGATCGGCGCAAGGTCAATTGCTGAATGTGAGCTCAGCTTCGCAGCACTTAAGTGATCAGACTTCATATTTGCCTGCATTCAAATCTACAGAGGAGTGTTGACCTTGCCTATTGCCTTAGTTACCTCTTTGTTCTGAAAGCTATGCGAGTGCGGGTATGAAAACTTCAAAAAGAAGTCTGTGTCAAGCCTCGGGACCAACAAGTCTCACCATTTTTGAAGAAGAAGAAATCAATAAGTAAATAAAATTAAGAAAAAAGTGCCTCGTATATCCTAAAAGAGCATTACAGAAATAAAAAATTATCTTCCTGTTTAAGTGCCCCTTCCATTGGTTGGCATCACTTTTGGCTGGTTAATAATGCTGGTTTAGGTGCATGGGGTGCAAGTATATTTGATACACTCTATGCAAATGGTCCCTCTATTGTTATGCTAAGCTTGCCTCTATAGGCTAAATCTCTAAGGGACTGGCCAACCAGCACAGAGAGTGCGGCAGGACTCCTCTCCTGTATCTACGATATGCTACACCTGCTCTTCCTGTCTGCTAATATATAGACCAGAGGGCTAGCCTCACATGTACTAACAAACTCTTATGTGCAGGACTGGTGGCACCTACATGCTAACACTAAGTGCTAATGTACCATACCTCAGACTCCTCAAGGCTGTTTAAAAAAATAACATTATTCAAAAAACATTAAAAACATGAATGTAGTTCATGACGACGTTAAAATGATACATGTACGTGTGCGTGCCCAGTACCACCCTTCTGGAGGATCCCCATACTAAGGGGCTTGGAACACTGGCATCCGGCGTTCGGATGGGTAAAGAGGCAGCATCGTGGTGGCAGTTAAAAAAGTTCTTTGTGATTTTTTTTTTTCTTTTTCTTTTCATCGCCTATTTTCCTCCCATCCGTATTGCATACTGACATACACAGGAGTGTGAAGGTAGCGTACAATACAATTACATAATAATACCCAAGTTTTAAAAATTCAACATAAAAAGAGCAATAGTCCTGGTAAAATAAAAACAATAAAATGACAATAATAATAATAATATTCATAACCTTTTGAGTGCATGAGGCTGTAGAGTCTGCCTGTGTTTTACAGGTGAAGGGCCTTGTGTTTCTTCTTGAATTTGGGTGAATGACTGGCAGGTCTGTGGAGTATGTGTGGTGGGCAGTCATTGGGAATAAGGGATGGGGATGAGGTGGTGGCGGGCCATGTGCCCACTCAGGTAGAAATGAGGTGGGAGGGATCGATGGTGGTGATAGTTGGTGGAGCTCAGGCGAAGTACATGGTCCTCAGGGTGTCGTGGTGAATCTGAACAGCTTTGGCCAGCGCCTGGGGGTCCCGACCGTTACTCTGACCAGACACATGGCTGCCCTCTCCACTGCAGAGAGACGACGGGGGAGAAGTTACAGAGCGAAAATCAGTAACGTTTTTTTTTATGTTAGTTTCGCTATAAAGTCTCAAACCGAAGTCACAATCTATGAAGAAACCCTATGCTAAATCTTTAATAATCACACTGACCTGTCATGTTCTTTGTCCACCAGATGATAGCGGGCACGGAAGGCCACGAGACGAGCATAGTAGGCTGGCGCAGGGATGGAGACTGAGCGGGTACAGCGCACGTAAGTGTGGCACAACTGGTAAGTTAGGATCTGTAACTCATCAGCTGTGAAACGATTGTCGTCCCATAAGACGTAGTAATGAGACGGTCGGCTGGTGCCCTGCAGACAGAGATAGCGATAAAAATGAGATGAAACATATACGCAATAAATGGCTATGTAAAACAAACAAATTAAATGTGTAGGGTTATTATTACCTGTATGCCTGCATGGCTACACAGGTAGAAGTCGAACTCAAAGGGATGAGTGATGCTGGTGTCCACTGTAGTCCCTGCAGGAATGTTCCCACTCTTCCCAATCTATCAAAAGTAAACACAAGATGATTATTGTCAAACATGTGAATAAAAAGATGTGGGTATGAAAAGAGAACAAATTATTAAAAAAAAAAAAATGTGTCAGAAAGCTCACCCGTTCAGACTTGTCAGCACAGAAGAGGCGTGTGTGGTGGCGTTTCTGCACTACGATATAGGTGATGCCTGGCTGATAGTCTTTCTCCAACTTGATGCAGGCGTCTCTGATGGCCAGGAGCTCATAGTGGAGAATCTACACACAAGAGCATTCATTATTAGCACTCGAGCTGATATAATGAATCTCATAGATGAATGCTAAAAAGCACTTTGCCGACATCACATCCCCTAACCCTCTTACCTGCGGTAACTGTCCCTCAGGAACTCCATCTCTGTAGAAAATGATCCTGGTGGGCTTGAACCGGGTAGATTTGTAGAACTGAATTAGCAGCTCACGCACCATATACGACAAATCCTCAATGATCTCCTGCCTGGGTCTCTGGACACGCACTGTGGCACAGTATCTGCTGGGATGAGCATCCATACTGCCTACCACCTGGAAGACAGGGGAGGAAGTGATGGAGAAGTGATGGAGAAACAAAGACAAAAATGTTGTGTATTATTTCTCAGTTGCTGCACTTAGAATAATCTGTTTACAAGACAAATACATGTTCCCAAGAAAAATATAAAAATGAAAAATTCTTCAAATGATCTGTTGAGTCGCTTGCCCTAGTGTGTACATCTGCACGTTAGCATCCCCTACAGGCTGCCACTGGGAAGTGTGGGAGGCTCAACATCCACCTTTTATTTTCCTTGAGTTGCACTACAATCGTAATATTTCACCAGTTTTCTCCTCAGTCGGGAGGATCAGACAGACCAACTCTCCTCTCCCATCCTCTCCGTGTGTGACTCAAGCGTTTGTCATAATTGCTAGGCAACAACGCAGCCAACCACAGCTGAGCGGGGGTCAAGGGCGGACGGGAGTTGACGTCATTTCCTTTTTGAACGTGAGTCAGTGATGAGCCATTTGTTTCCCTTCATCCCTCACCAACTCCTCTCTTACTACTGTTTTTTTTTCTTTGTTCAGGCTCATTTATGGTATATCCGAGTCAGACTGACGACAGACGTTTTTTATGAAATGGACTTTTAAAGCAGGGTGCGTCCGGGCCTTTACCATTGATCTATTGCATCAGAATTGGAACAATTTGGTGCCAATGAAATGTTTCTGATCAGCCAAAATACTTCAACAGTTCTTCAGGCTAAATTGCTTGGTAAGTGTTATGAACGACTAGTGATTACACAAGCTGTAAATAAAGGCTGTGACTAATGAAAATGCCAAAATGAAATACAAATGTGCAGATACCCGATACCAGAGCCAATAGGTGATCTCATCCATCCAGCAAACATAATACTATTCCCTCCTTTCTGTTGCTATAATAGTCAAGATTATTACTAATACTCACATATGAGCCACATACATTGACGCATTTACTCTACAGTGTTTTAATTAACTTTGTCATGTGTTTAAGATTAAAGTGCTTCTGCCTCAAACGTTCTATTTTTGGCTGTGGGATTCTTCTCTTAGCAACATTTATGAACGCCGTGACCTGGTGCCGCTGTCACTGAGCAACCACGAGCATGTGCGTCTGCTTTTCTGTGACATCTCGAGGTCATTTGCATTATTTACACGCCCTTGTTGTTTTTTGATTTGCCTATACAAGGAGTGCTCCTGCCATCATAGCATCTGGACGGCCATCAGAGACGCTACAATGACGAAATTAGTGTATAATTTTAACATTGTGTAATGATATACCTATAAATAGAGAAAAAGTTTTTTATGGCTTTGAAAAGGATTGAAACCGGGAGACCAAGGTTGAATCGTTTGTGTTGGACACCTTCCATTTTTCTTAGAGGCTACTATTCCCCAGATAAAGGTTTAATCCACTTTTCCTTTTTAGCCAACTGTGTGTCAGAGCTGACACAGAACTGCCATGTCCAACACAAACAGTAGCAGTGGACAGAACCTGCCTCACATTCATGCTGATTAAAAGTGTATAATTGCATTACTCTGACTTGTTGTTGTATCTATATCAATGGCAGCCAACTGCCCTAAGCTGCTGTTCCTGTTGTAATGCCAACTCGTACTACAGATGCTGACTAAAAAAATAAAAAATACCCTGACTATATAGATGTCTAAGAAAAATATTTAACAACAAATATAATATATAATAATATAACAAGAGTTGAGAGTCTCAAATAGGCTTGGGCGATATCCCAAATTTTATATAACGATATTGTCTCGGCAAAATATCACAATATTATTGTTGTTTGGGTCGGGGGTAATGTTTTTCTTACAATACAAAATTATAGTATTTTATTTAATTTGTAGTTTATGTTGATTAGTAGCATGAATAAATACAGGACTGACAGTTCCCTTTTGCAACAACACACACACAACCCTTTTAAATAACAAAATAATATAAAATAGGAACCTTTAAATTACATATGTAGTACGTGTAATAGTATAATATATTAAGTGCAGTTAGTCTGTCACTTGTTGTCTTTCCTCCAAACTCTAGAGGGTCAGCCAGGTGAAAAATGTAATATATAACACTGTAATATATTTAAATACAGTTATAGCAGTTCGTCTCAGGTGAAGAATCACACAGCTGTTCGGTATTGTGATAAATATCGTGATATTTGATAACATCTAATAGTGACCCAAGCCTAGTCTCAAAAGCTGATTTCTCTTCTTTTAACATGTGTCTTGGAGGCAGTTTTAGAGTTATACCAAAACATAACAAAAAGCATGTTTCAAAAATGTGTCCCAGTCTGACCACTTAGAAGTTTTTCTGGCTCCTGTACCTGACAAGTAGGCAATAAACAGGAAACTCAGTCTTCAGAAACTATGATCTTTTAACAATTTAGACAATATATGCACAATGTATTGTTGCAGCTAACACATATTCCCACTGTTAAATCGCCTGGATTTTGTTTTGATTGAGAGACAAAAGCACTCCAGTGTCCCCCACGCATTGACTCATTCAGCACACCCCGACTTTGTTGCACGGGAGTTGAACATTCCCTTCCTTTTCCTGAGATTGTGTTCAAGGTCAACTAGTGTTTTATTAATGAAGACTTACAGCAGTAATGGAGGGCTTCTTGCCATCTCCAGCAGGGGGGTGCGTGACATCTGCTCCCAGGAAGATAACCGGCTGCTGAAACACTGCTGACCTGCGTGAGCGAACGGAGGAGGAGATGTAAATTACAGAGTTGCTTTTTGGGGAGTTGTATTATCATGACAGGCTGAGATGGGTCAATATACAGTGTGTAATCCCGCAGGAATTTGTTTGCTTCAAATACTTAAGATGAAAAAGGAGACCAAATAAAGGACAATAGAACACTTGTATCGTAGGTGTTAACAGAGACGATAGGTTCGTAAATATACACTCTACTTTTTTACAATATGGAGGGTATAATTCTCACTGCTGTCCTGCCATAAATGTGTACAACTAACTGAAAAGCAGTCAAAACAAAAGCT
The DNA here is from genome assembly GCF_040436345.1 of Pagrus major. Classification (NCBI taxonomy): domain Eukaryota; kingdom Metazoa; phylum Chordata; class Actinopteri; order Spariformes; family Sparidae; genus Pagrus; species Pagrus major. Next base: position 24,287,448 of record NC_133231.1, on the reverse strand, counting down.
TACCGTTGGTGAGGCACCAGGATGTTGTTGATGCCTCCCAGCTTCACATTGATCTTGAGGCAGAGGTTGGAGAGGGTCTGAGGTGACGTCTTCACCACGTTCTTCACCTGGACACACTGCGTGGCCATGCCCAAGAGGGTGTCTCCCACACGCTTTACCTCGGCTGAAGAGGACAGTTAGAAAATGAGACATAAGGAAGACTATGATGCTGAAGGACTGAGGTAGCAGTTTCTGGAAGTTCAGCTTTTTCACAATCTGTCTCGATGCTTTATGTCTTAAGATGTTTTTAGGGCTCGATTTGACTATTTTACACACTTTTTCTTGTAGTATTTACTTATTTTTCTGAACAAAAATGATAAACTGAGAGTGGATCCAAGCCAAAAAAAACAAGAACACAGCCTACCGTAGACAGGGGTTTTTCCCGGCAGGATGACGATGATGAGCTGCAGTCCAGAGTAGGTGTTCTTCAGGTGTCTGAACATGGGCTCCACGCTGTCCGCTCCCTGGGCATATTTACAGAAACACGGCTGGCCCTGAATCGGCATCCCAGCATCCTTAGAGATTTTACGCAGCTGGTCTGTAAAGTTCCTGAGAGGAAACCAGAGCAGTTCAGACAAAATTCAGCAAGCTATGACTCGAGTTTCTCTTATTCTGTCTTTCACTGTATCCCACCTCTGTCATTAGGAAATATTGTTGATTATATTGTAAAGAAATGAATCCCTAGTTTCGAGATACCAAATGTAGGCTAAATAAAGCGCTGTGGATGCACATTTTTTCTCTTGCTAGCATCTAATGAGTTACCACTACAAAAATGCACAGCATGTTAATACTCATTAGTACTTACTTGAGCACCTCTTCTCTGCACTGTTTCTGGGGGGCAAAGCAGGCAATCGCCCACACTTTGATCTCGATGCCGTTATAAAACTGCTTCCCTCTCATGTCCCACACTCCCTGGTTGGGGGTAGCTATGGCACGGTTCTGTAGAAGAGAGGACCACAGGAGAGGAAGTTTAAACTAAATCAGGTCAGAACTACTACCGTGTGTGAAAAAATGCAACTGAAGGATTTTTATTCGGAGTGTCCCTATGGATTTTCTTAAAATAATAAGTGATGTATTACCCGTCCTCCATACTGCAGGATGGGGGCTGGAAGCACCCTGCCCGTCACCTCAGCCATGTCATCCTTCACCTTGATCCCAAACTCCTGGATGTACGGGTCCAGGTTGAAGTTAGCGTTCTTCATCTGTGGAGAGTGAAGGACGTACGTCATACTTCACAGAAATCACAGAGTCATACATTCCTGTGTGGCCTCCACCCAGTGGTTTTCTCTACAACTCACCAGCCTGCTGATCTCCTCCTGCCTGTCGGGTGCGGAGCGAGCTGTGGCTTTGATCATAGTGGAGGTCTGATTATCTGTCAGCTTCTTGATGCATCGTTGACCTGCTACAATGTTACACACCTGGAAGGAGATCAGGGTGCAGACATTAGCCATTGGTCAGACAAATTATGGATGTATCTCAAAATGAACTCAGTTATCCTTGATTACTTCCTCACCTCCAGAGGCAGGTAGGTGTGCTTCTGCTCCTGCCCCACCTGTAGACAGGGTAGGTGGGGGTATTTTAGCTGCAGGTTGTACTTCTGCTTGAAGTACTGGGCCACTGTACATTCTACTGTCTGCCCACTTTCGAGCTGGAGGGGAAACCTGGTAGAAAAGACAAGACACATGAACTACTAGAAGATCTGGTAAAAAAAAAAAAAAAAGAGCAGTAAGTTTTCTTACATGTTATGGTTTACAAAATGTTTTTCAGCAGATGCATCGCTGCATGGTCACATCTGTGACAAATGTTATTGTCATCGCTATGCATGACCAACCACCTCTTGGCCAACTTATCAGACGCCATTAAACAAGTTGTTAAACAGAATATTTGCACTTGTTGATATGTGTTGAAGCTGGTCTCAAGTGGTACAATTAACACGTCATCACCAGTCTTCCTGATGAGACCAAACATGTTGGCTTATCCATAAATCAATAAAGAATTTTTATTATTATTATCAGAGTGCCTTGGATTCCTTGTCCGACTGCCAACTAAGACCATGGACTTCTATTACAAGTAACTGGACAGTCACTGTTTCTTAAACAAAATGGCTGTTTTATTTTTCTAACCAAACTCCCTAAAATACTGATGAATACTTATTTATATAAAAGGAACCTTTGTGACTATATAATGGGGTATTTGTACCAGGAAACGATCCTAGGGGATTTTCCGCAATAGATTCGCAGGGGAAAATCCCCTACCTGCCTTTCCTCTATGAGAGTTCCTGGTGCCAACGAAATAAGATAAAAAGTGGGGCTCTACAATGAAGATTGCCCCAGGGTAAGAAATATGCCACGTTGGGCCAGTAAATTTAGTTGTGCAGAATGCTGAGTGTGTGGTACAAAGAAAGCTGTCAGCAGAGCAGAGAGTAAATCGGGTAAGATTAAGATTTGTATGGTGTTATTAGGTTTTTAAATGTGAAAGCACTCGCTATGGCCTTGAATTTCATTTTGCTAGTGAGTGAATGAGAGAGGAAGAGTGGCAAAGAAAAAAAGCAAAGAGAGTGAACAAGAGTGGACAAAAACTTATCATTCCTTCCATTCATTCAAACATCAGAATCATGCAACAGTAAGAGCAGAGAGCAACAGGATGACTCTGTGTTGTTGTGTCCTCCAAAACTGGAATGTGCAAAGGAGAACGTGCTAATTTAGTTCCTAAAATGTGTTCTCGTTTGTTTGTAACAAGATACAAGACGATCTCAACGGCAAACATAGATTATTCAAGTCCATATAGCAAATTCGGAGAGATCCTAATAATGTACTTGTATAAAAAAAACATTAGTATAATTAATTGATCTTGTCCATACATGTACTTGGCTGCTTATTATAAGTCACTTACAAAAGCATTTGCCAAATGAGTGTAATATGTCATTTAATGACGTCTGTGTACTTACGTCTGGTGGCTGGCAGGTCGTCGGGTGACATTGCATACGCGATACTTCCTCTTCATTTGGCCACAGTGGGTCACCTCCACCTTCAGGCCTTGTGATGACAGAAAGTGGGGAGCTAACTTATGAGTAATTAAAAGAGCGTCTCAAGAAATAAAGCAGTACTATCATGATGTTAAAATGGAACATACAGTGCTAAATGTTGTTGAAATGTGTCTGGCAGGTTTAAAATGAGCAAATAATCTTTATTTTCTTATTTTGGTGTGTTGTTTAGGATGCAGTGCCCCACTGTCCATTCGCCCACCTTTAATCTCCTTGGTGAAACGGACCCTTTGTGAGTCGGTGAGAGTCTTGGGCTGCTCGTCGATATTGCGAATGTCCAAAACCTCACACATGAACTCGATTACAGGCTGAGCTTTGTAGAAGGCCGTGGCGGACACTAGAGGGAGACAGAGAGCAGAAATAAGTCCATGCAAGTGAGAGCAAGTTGACAAAAAGGTGCATGGATGTCTTCAACTTTTGTGACACCATTTAAGTCATTTATCCGAGCCTAGTTAATGTTATAAGGTAAAATAAAGCAGCCAATAGAAAGGAGAGCAGCTGTCTATAGTTATGACATCATGATTCATAAAATGATTGGTGGTTTAAATCCTCTTTAGTCCCAGAGTAATTTTATTTTACTTTTTCACCTTTTCTGTCTCATTGTTTCTGCCCAGTCATGCAATGTCAGTAAAAAACAATGAGATCACTGACTGACTGCACACTCTCTGGGTGTCTTCAGTGACTCACCATCAATGTTAAGCATCATCTTCCACATGGCGGGGCGCACAGACTGGTGGAAGCCAAACCAGACTTCCCTGCCCCCACCCAGTGGGTGGTAGTATCCTTCAGGTGGGGAGAAAAATGAACGGCCCACTGGAGTGTACCTAATTAGAGGGGGTGGGAAGGGGAAAATGATGAATGTGCAAAATGACTGAATTTACAGCATGACCTCAGCGTGACTTCATATCCAGTTTAGCTGAGTTAAGTCGTGTCATGTAGACTTTTTCAGAATAAGTCAACTCTTTGTGACCATTAGGGAAAAAAAACAGGAAAACTAGCATGGAAAAACACCTAAAGTCACAAGGAACAGTGCTGTATTTTTTAAGAACAGGAATGTGGAAAAATGTGGAAACATTATCACTGAACCGACTTCTTTTTCAGAAGCATCTGTAGCTGTAATCCTTTTGGACCATTTTCAGGTCAGGTCCTCAAGCCAGTTATCATTATTTCCCTGCTCAGCATTGTTCAGTGGACACTTTCACACAGGTCTCAGCTAACAAGCATCTTTTGTTTACCGACTCTGACCCCTGGAGCTATGGATGGTCTGACTCAAATGAATGGAACAACCCATTTAACCTCCCTAGACTGCACGGTTAGAAAAATCAACAAAAAAGAATTTGTCAGAAGCACGATTTTCTAAAGATGTATGACTCTGATTTGTTGCAGTATATGCGTTTGTGTCTGTCTGGTGCATGTCGTCTACCTCATAGAGGCCAGGTGGCGCATGGCCACGTCCAGGGCTTGAACCGAGTCGAGGGGGACCTGCAGCCGGCCGCTGACTAGAGTCTCCTGCAGCAGGCGCCATGACACTTTGGCCAGCCAACGGATGGACACCTTGAAGATGCGGTCCTTACCCTCGCCTGGGATAGTTACCTCGAAATCCACCTAGAAGAAATAGAGGACAGAACGGACAGAAAAGGAGAGGAGAGGTAAAGAACAAGGCTGCAACAGGAGGACGACAATAACCAAAAGATGGAGTATTAGCGAGAACAGTGAATTATGAGGTAGTGCAGTATACTGGAAACCCTATTTCGTAAAGGATTCATTATTCAAGGAGGCATTTCTCATTACAGTTGGTGCCTGATACATGACTTAAAAGAGTGCCAGCTTACAGCCTGCTTACCTATAGCTGACATTACGACAGCACACGAGTTTGCATGGTTTTGCGCGGATTGATCGGTTAGTCGACTGACAGAAAATTAATCGTCAGCTATCTTAATAATTGATTCATTGTTTCAGTGATTTTTTTAAAGCAAAAATTTCAACCTTTTGCTAGTTGCAGCATCTTAAATGTGATGATTTGCTGCTTTTCTTTGTCATTTATGATATTAAATGAAAAATCTAGAAGTCTCCATCTGTAGGGTAACAATGTTCCATAAAACAGGAGGTGTTCGTGGTTGTAAAGGATACTGGGTTAGACATATGTGCTCTGCAGGAGATAAAGTAGTGCCTTTATTCATGGTTTCTCCCCTAGTGAAATCCCAAAATTCCCATCCGAGCAGGGCTTAAGACTGACTTTATTGATCCCTGAGGAGAAATTAGTGGGTGATTATGTCATTGTGTAAAAGTGCAACGCAAAACCACTGCAAACATCTACCTTCTCACTCCCAATAGGAAGTGCTAGCACCGTGTAGATGTTCTTCTTGCCGTCGTACACTGGCTTCCTGTCGCCAAAGAGCTGGGGCTTGAAGTGTTGCACCATGTATTCCACCACCTCCCTGTGGAAAGACGCACACACACACACACACAATATGAGATTAACATGCACCAGAAGCAGAAGGAGACTCTTCCAATTTAACCCATCCTCTGATCAGGATGCTCTATTGTGATCAGGACCGGGGGGAGCAGTTCTCAAGATGATGGAATATTGATCAAGCAGGATACAGCTGGTGTGGGCAATATTTCATGGTCACAGGGGGAGTGGCGAGGACAAAGGAGTGAGGGTGTGTGCGGGGGGCCACCTTTCAATGAACGGTGCCTTGGCCTTCATATAAGTGTGGGGGATGAGGGTTGGCACTGAAAAGAGAAGGTCAGAGGGCTCGACCTTTGCATGCCTTCTTGAAACCTTTGTCTCGAACCCTAAAAGAAAAAGTGACTGATGCTCAAAGAGCCTCTCTGGGCGTTAGAGGCGGTGGTCCTAACGCATGCACTTTTCAAAGATTCTGCTCAGGAACTTCAGGTTTTCTGAGCAAACAACTCCAATTACAAATAGATTACTGATTTGTCTATTTGTATCTGTTTCTCTTCACATCCTCTCCTAGAAAAGCTCTCCAGACAACCTTTCCTTTCTGCTGAGATCTTCCAGGATTTGAACAAAAGATTGTTTGTTAAATCAAAAACAGAGTGTTATATGAGGTCACCAGTACTGGGTCGGGGTTGTTTTTAAGAGACAGAAAGGCATATATAACACTCGCAGAAAGAAACACAGAATATCTATGATAGGGCGACCTATTAACCGCTTAGGTTGACTAATTGGAGCCAATTAGACATTTGACAAACTATGGGTATCGCCCAAACTTTGCTCCGATAGTGTTCAGGGACATTGGGATCCTACACAACAAGGAGCCGCCTTTACTGAAGGGAATGCAGACAGTTCTGTTTCCTCGATAATAAAATCAGGCTTTCCAACTAAAATAATAGAAATCGCTCCCACCTTTTTACAATTAGTTTGATTTTAAGTTTCAAAATGTATATATTCATTTCGGTACATATAACTTTGTTCAGTTTAACATTTATCCAGTTTTCCTAGCAAAATAAAAGCTTGTTCATTTACGACTGTGTCATTTGTTTTGTTTTGCAGGGGGGGTGGGGGGTTGGAGTGTGATATCAGTCTATTAATCGAATATTGGCTTTTTCCTCCTCTAAACCATCGTTATTATATCAGCCTTGAAAAATTCACTCGCTCTACCTCTGTCAAGATTTTCTAGCTCCAAAGACCGATTCTCACCCTTTTACAGCCCGTCGTTCTAAATGATTATTGATGATTACCCAGAGGCACAAGGCTATTAGTGAGACACACTGGGACAGTGACACAGATTGGGCTAGTGCCAAAAAATGGACCAAAAAAAAACAACCCTATATTTATTTCTGCTTCTAGCCTGTCCCTGATACCTCACACATGACTCCACACAAAAGACATGTGGAACATGATAGCCAGTCATATTGTCGTTGTCACAGTCCCACTACAATTTTAGTCTTGAATTGAAAGCAGGGTAAAAGCAAAACTTACATTCAGGGCTTCATAGAAGGATACATTCTTCTGGATCAAACATGAGCAAACAAAAATGTATTGTGTGGCGTGTTGCCGGATTTTTTTCAAAGGCAGACTAGACAGTCTTTTTATTTTTCCGAAGAAACCGGCTCTCTGGAGAGGCATGACAAACGTCAGCGAGGCAGACAGACACCACATTTCCCTCCATGAATTTTGTTTATGTTCTGTTTGATGCTTGGATTAAAGTTATAAACGTGACAAATCACCACCATGGCAGCTCTTTTGTGTTTATAATTTCTTACAGCTGAAAAGAATATTTGGATTGGCCCACTAAAAACTGTCAAGGGAGTAATAGCTCCATTAAAAAGTGAAAATTGAATGAAGCACACAGAAACACGGCAATTCATGTTAAGTTGTCACGAAACCAGAATATTAAACTTTGATTCAAGTATTAAAAACATGATACAAAAACAAAAATGTCCTAGTCACACACAATAGGATCATTTTTCTCTTTTCACAGCTCTGCTACAGAAAAGTCGCCAAACACACACATCACATTTGTGATGATGTTCGTATCTGTGCAGCCTTGGGTTGAAAATCTGATTGTAGATCTGTTTTTTCTCTCACTTTGGTACTTTCAATACTATCGAATGTATATATTGTACTGTTTTAAACAAATGGTATCGAAAAAGTCAAAATCAATACTTTTGACAGTCTTAAAGCCTTGCTAACCCGTACATGGACTGAGTGAACCAAAAGAAGATTCTTCAGTCTCTTCACCATAAAAGAAAACTGATTAATCTCCTTTTTTCTTGCAATAAACCTCTTCGGTATGTTGGTGGATTGGTTTGTATTCAATTCAATGATATCCTCAGGATCCTGCCTCATGTTGGTGACTTCATCTAGATTACAACACAGCCTTTTTTTAAATAACCTGCATCAGACAGCAAGCGGTCAAACCATCCAATAAAAGGGCTTCTTCAAGCATGCATAAACACCAGCCAAGGCTAAAGGGTCAGTTAAGTTAGATTCACTTTTGACTCCACCATCTGTCCAGTCCGGTCACTCTGGCACAGCTACTGCAGGGAGAGAAGGCTTCCTACTGCTTGATGCGATCTCATACGCATGCATACTTAGTGTTTATTTTTTGCCTGATTCTGCAGAGACTTTTCGTATATCCAAGGAGGCACAAATGCATGTCCTTCAAAATAAAGCAATAATATAATGTCCAAAGTTTGGAGAATATGTTTAATAGGCTGAAAATATCAGAAGCAGGTGATGAGGTTGTTTTTTTTACCCCTAATTTGAACAATATACGACTAAATAGCTACTTCCACTGCATCCCAATCAAATATTTGTTTTCCTACCTAACAGAGCTGCATGGAAACATAAAGCATGACCGATCGAGGTAATACTGAGAGCTGAAGAGCTCCGCTTAAGCTTCCTATTATTTTCCCCATCCCAAAACATGATAATCAAGCTGAAAAATAAATAGTTGTTACAAATAATTACATTTAAATCTCAGCTGCATTGTTCACGTTGAAAGAGGCTGTTGCTGCTGCCTCCTGAAAGACTGACAACACAGTGATTACGAGTGACTGTTGGGCTTTCATTATCCAATTTCAAAACTGTTCCACACTGCAGGCATTTCAGCTGCTTGTTGACTCCTTAAAATGCACGCCTCGCTGCCACAACTTAACCGTTTACGACACATGACAGCTGATAAGTACTGATCTTTCAGATTAATGTGCGACATCACAGACAAGAAAATCAAGATGAAAGCGTAACGGCAGCCTTCACATGTCTTGTTACCTGTTGACTCTCCGTGGGCACTTGTCGGGCTTAATGTCCACCTCATAGTGATAGACGTCCATCTTTGGGATCTCCACCTCAAAGTAGTTGGCCAGCAGCTTGATGGGCTTGCCCACGGTACCCATGCCTGGCCGGCGGGGGGCATGGAACACCTGCTGCAGGGGTGGGGGGAAGGCCCCCATGGGCACTGGACAGACAGGAGATAGGGAGCCATCGGCAGGGACAGGTGATGGAGGGGAGGAGGTTCAGAGCCAAGAACGTAGCAGTGAAGAAATTGGATGTGCACAAAACAGCCGTGAGAACAGAGGAAGAACAGAGGAAGGGCATTGGCAGAGCAGGCACACGGGAGATACAGAGCGGTCATGGGAGGAGGTGGTAGAGGAAGTGGTTGTGGGCAGCGGAGGGCGAGAAATATGGCATAAGTCGGGAAGGAAGCGTAGGCAGAGGCCGAGAGGACACGATAGGTGGAAACCAGAGCGAGGGGCAGGAACAGGAAGATGTGAAAAGAGAAACAATGAGAGTGGAACATATAAACAGCAAAATGTGCATTTGGGGCCAGGGAAAGGAAAAGAAGTATGTTATGTAAGTGGTGAGATAAAGAGTGATGGAGGAGGATATTGGCAAGAAATAAAGAAAAGGAGGAACAACCAGATTAGGTCAGATGAGGGGGGACAAGGGAGAGAAGGGGGGAGGATGACAGAGAGAGAAATTATGAGGGGGAGAAAAAAAGGAACACGTTAGAAAAAATGCTTCTTTATGTAGCAAAGTAGCAAAGATTCATTCATGTATTGCATGAAATTCAGTACTGTGCATCTGATCACATCCCTTCTACACAGATTAACAGCAATTATGATTATTGATTGATTGTTTGAGAAATTCATCAAACAAAAAAAATGCACAAATTTGCTGGTCCCAGCTTTTAACACTTCAGCTTCAGCTTATAGATTATAACCATAATGAAAATAATCATCAGTCGCGGCGCCGAACATATTTTTCACTTTCAAAATAAGTTGCATTTCTGAAGTTTTCTTCATCCAACGCACACTTAAAATGTCAGAATACAGCAATCTCACTGAAAAGTGACTATTAGTGTCCACCCTAGCATCTAGAGCTGCAAAGATTAATGGATTAGTCAATGGAAAGAAAATTAGTTTCCAACTATTTTGAGTGAAGTCATTTTTCAAACAAAAATCTCAAACATCTGCTGGTCCCAGTTTCTTAAAAATGTGAGCACTTGCTGCCTTTCTTTGTCATTTATGAGAGTAAAAGAAGAGTCTTCCGTGGTTTTTGATTGCTTGTTGGACAAAAGAAAATGTCACGTCGGGCGCTTAAAATTGTGATGAGCCTTTTTCACAATTTTTAAAACTTTTTTTTAAAGAGTTGTCAGCAGTAATCTGCAGACTAATCACTACGAAAATAACCGCGAGTTGCAGCCCTACCAGCATCATGTCTTCAAAACAGGTCTGAGCCAGTCAGGAGGTCTGTTACAGAGGGGGTCCGACACTGGGTGCTAGATGTGAGGCTAGCTGTGACTCCTGCCTGAGAGGGGCCCAGTGCCTTAACCTCTTGGTCCCCAGAGACCAGCCCTCCTCCACCACAACAAAGACCCCAGCTGCCCTGCTCCTCCGTCTCACACTCACTAATACACGGGTGTGTGACGGAGGGAGCGCCCTTGCTACAGCAAACACACACACACACATACACACTCATACACACAAACACAGGGGGCCCCCTCTACATTCCCAGCCTCACCATGGAGACACCACGGCAACACAGCATTGTCATGGATATCAGGGGACCAGTGTGTGTGTGTGTGTGTGTGTGTTAGGAGATGGGAGGAGGCAGGGTGCTGCTGTGGTCATGCTGAAGAGACCTTGGCCTTTTTGGTCCTACACTGAACGTGTTCCCACATCGGGCAAAGGCGCCTGTGTATCCTAAAGCGGAAAAGCCCGGCTTTAAATAGCTGCTGTGGAAATCCTTGGGTCAAGCATACCACGCCATCATATGTTCACTAAGCCTTCAGATGATGCCAAACTGACGGGAAGAGTAACATTAGCCATAAAACACACAGAAAGATGCTCTTCTTAGCACGTGTGTGTGTATCTATGTTTGAATCACACTTCACTACAACAAATCTGACCAACAACACCAGACACGTGCTGGCCACACATCCTCTCACTATGTGCAAGAAAGCATGTATGTTTCGTGAATATGTGAGTGTCTGGGGTGCGTTGTGAACGTTGCACACTCGCACAATGACACACACACTTCACCCTCGTGCCAGTAAAGGCAGATGGTGAGAAGCGGAGCCAGCGCTCACACATATCCCGAGACAATAGCAGTCTTTCCTGGGCGGTAAGTCTTGACGCTGAGCTTTAGTGCTGCATCACAACATGAAGACGCTCACCACTTACTGTCTTTACAATGACGTAACAAGCAATAAGCCCAACTCACATGGGAATGATTACTTTAAAGTTATATCTGGGGGAATATGTACATTTTTGCACACTTTTGGTTTTTTAATGGCCTTGGTGGAGGCTTAAATGCAAGCCATTAAAATCTCAAAATGAGTCGCAGTAGTGGATGTTTACTAGGAGACCCCTTCTCTCATCAGGCCAATACATGAATGAAAAGGAACAGCCAATTATGCATCAATTGTTTCGGCCAAACTAGTTGGCTCTCTGGAATAATTGGCTGTTGACCATGAGCTAAACATGGCAATCAGCTCAATCTTGGAAAATAGCACGTTGAATAATCACACTTCAAACACAAAAGCAGACTTTTGAGATGAGGGGCCCCGGGGGCCCTTCACCCATCCTAAAAAATAAAAACAAGCCTTTTCAACTGAATTCAAGGCTCAGTATCTAGATTGACAATGTAATTTCAAACTCAGGCCTGCTTGTGCAAATAGAAACCGCCTGAATATCCACAGAGTTCACAACACCACCTCGGTATGAAAGAAACTATTCAATATGTAAACCCCTGTATAGCAAAAGTACAGACTCAAAGCTGGATTATAAATGCCAGGGTTCAACATTTTCCACAATAGGTGGACTTCAGACCTGAGCATAAAGTTGAACACTATCTAGCTTCCTCCACACCTCAGTGTCATCCAAGGAAACTGCCAAACAAACATCAGCACTAGCACTGATAAGCACCGGCTATAAATCTGAAAGTGAAGCGTGCACAAATGCAATATGCATCTCAGCCTTTTGAGTCTATAAACAGGTTATATCAACTCTAACAACAGCAGATCTGCAGACATCACTGAGGAATATTTTTGGTTTCACATAAATAATTCATGTGCAGATGTTAGGCCTGTGTCCCTTATGTGCGCATGTAAGGTGTGGACATTAAACACTTCTTTCAGCAACAGTAAGCTGTCAGTGAAAGGGGAGGCTGGTCTGCTGTGCGGGGTGCAGCCAGCTGCTGCTGCTGCTGCTGCTGCTTGAAGGCGGGCTTCACCTCGTCCCTCCTCACCGAGATTCCCACGACCTCCCTGCCCCCGCGCATGGCTGAGGATATTGTCAGCGCTCCAAAAGGCTTGTCTACGGCTATAAATCCGGATAAATAATATCGTGCTCCGCGAAGTGCTGTGCGTGCAGGCTCTGAGAGAGCCCCCTCCATCTCCCACTCCCTCCTCTGTTAACGTTGCGATGCAACAGACGGGGTTGTCACCAAGCCTTGTACATCCCTCAGACGCTAAGGCCAGGCTATGGTGCCCCGTTTTTTTATGACTGCAGTGTATGTGTGCACCCATTACTGATAGCATGTGAAACCACTAAACCACTAAAGTGAAGAAAGAAAAAAAAAATACACCTACCAGCGCCAGACGGTCCCGGCTCCATCCCATTCACTTAGCAGCGCGGGTACAAGCTAGCTAGTCCGGGGGTGCTGTGGCCAAACCGCCGGCCCCTTCAGGCTGGAAGCGTCTCAGACTTCCAGCCCCCTCCTCTCGGCGTGTAGTCTTCTCCTTTCTCGGTGTACCCCCGCCCCCTGCCCCCAACCAGAACCCCCCTCAGACCCCGCAGAGAGGAGTCGAGGCTAACGGCGGTAGCTGCCAGTCGCCCGTCTGCCCGCTGACCCCGGAGCTCGTAGCGGCGGAGCTGGACGGAGACACGGCGTGATTTCTAACGGCTCTTCCGTCGCGGGGCAGCGCGGTCCCTCCCGGCGCCGCTGATTTCGCCGATTGTCCGCGGCGCTGTGATTTCCCGTCGGTCTGTTGTGCTCCTGCTCACCGTTCAGGCAGGATTCTCCAGCGGAACAAAAAAAGGCCAGCCCCTCACCCCCGAAAAAATCCCAAACTTCTTCTTTGCCATTAAAAAAAAGTGCACTGGAACTGTTGATGAACTTGCTGTCACACCCCAGAGGCCGACGGCGGTACTGCACTGCAGATATGCAAATGTGGACAGACGCTTTGTGACCCGGCGTGTTCAGAACCTCATAAAGAAAACAGCACATTGTGAAATTATTAATCATATGAATAACTACACACAGAATATATATAGTCAGAGGACTGGGAAACAATCCAGAATAATTCAAAACTCATTTTATGATTATTATGCAATTTTCCTCCCTATAATTTAGGTTTTAAAGGTGCATTATGTAAGAATTTTGAACTATAAGAATATGAAGGCCTTCAAGACAGTTTTGACGTCATGTCAAAGACGTCTGTGTATTGTGTTGCAGAGATATCTATTATTGAAGTTAGCGTGCTAATCAGCTAGCCCGATATTAAACAACACCAACACGTCCCTGGTGATCCGAGCTCCCGGTCCAGGCAGAGTCAGCTCAGACGACTGCTAGCTGCACGGTTAACTTAGCTTACTAGCTACAGTTAGCAGCAGTTAGCGGCTATGTTTGGAGCATGAATTCAACAGGTGGTCAATTCTTACATACAGCACCTTTAAAGATGAATTGATGAATCAGACTACTTGTATGCCAGGCCTGTTAGCAGCAGCTGACATAATATGTATCTTATGTTTGTTGTTTTTGGTACATATAAGCTATTTACAGTGTTGTATAAAGTACCCAAAAGTCATTCTTGAGTAAAAGTAAAGATGTCGTGTTAAAACATTACTTTGGTAAAAGTGAAAGCCACTCATACAAATAGTAGTTGAGTAAAAGCCGTAAAGGATCTGATATTAAAGAGAAATTAAAGGTCATTTTCCAGCAAAAAGAACTGAAGTTAAAGGTAAATTATACATGTATTTACATGAATGCATATACTGTATAGTATGAGTCGATCGATTATCAGACTGTCCAATGATTAGATCCGATATATCTGATTTTAGATCAAATAAGTAAAGTAGAAAAAAGTTATTAAATTATAGTAGCAAGTAAGAAGTACAATATTAGCCTCCAAAATGTAGTGGAGTGGAAGTATTAAGTAGCAGAAACTGGAAATACTTAAGGAAAGTAAGTACGATCAACCTCAGAACTGTACTTAGGTACAGTACTTGAATAAATGTACTTAGTTACATTCCATCACTGGCTATTGTTCTTTATAGGCATATTTCCTTTTGTTAGTTTTACAAATGTGTTTCATAATTATTTAATTGTTCTTTATTCACTGATTTTTTAATTTTATTTCTTTTTTGTTTGTTTGTTTGTTTGTTTGTTTGGGGACGGTCTCTCACAAGCACAGTTCTTACATCCTTTAATGCACTGTGATTTTTGTGTGTTTTGTAACTTGTGCAAATAAATAACACGACACACTGTGGGGTACTTTGGGTCAGATATATAGGGTATAATAATTAGAAGTACACATTCGGATGTCACTACAAAATGGCAAGCTCACTATATCTTCCACTCTACAGCGGGTATGTGAGTGATCCAGACACAGCCCTCGAGACTGGTTGTCTTCATATGTATGCAACAGATCCTTCCCCGTCTCCATTAAAGTTTTATACTTGGTCCCATTCTTTTCTCCATATGCTCCCGTTTGCTCACATCACCCAAAAACGCAAGCTCTCTTTTTGTTGTTATGCTAATGAAACTCGATGATTGACACGATCATTCTTCTCCTAGGACTGAATTTTCACAGCAAACTACTCGACCTCAAAAACTGTCTTCAGGACATCAGATTCTGGATGGCTGTGAACTGTTTCTAGCTTAATAAGAACGTCAAGTTATTTTATTGGACCCACAGTGTTTAACCCCCCCTGCTAACTCTTCATCCGGGTATGTTGGTCACACACACTCACATGTACACACACACAAACATTCACTGGGAGAAATAACATTGCGACATAAAAATGCATTTCAAAATAATGAGCCAGGTTTTTTAGAAATGTTTTGGACTGTTCACAGTGTCATGGTTATGTTTGTATCCTGTATTCATATTTCATAAGCGATTAATGCTCTGGTGATTTTCTTGCTTGATTAATTGTTTGGTCTATGAAATGCCAGAAAACAGTTAAAAAAAAAAAAAGCCCATGAAAAATTTCCTGGAGCCCAAGTTGAAAACAGTTGTTGTTTGTCAGACTCACAGTCCAGAATCAAGAGGTTATTGGTGCGCCTGAGAAGCTGAAACTGAGGAATGTTTTGTATTTTTGCTTGAGTAGTAGTTGCCAATGAATTTTCGGTCAGCGATTAATCGAGGAATGATCTCAGTACAATTTCATATTGTTATCTATTTCATTATGTCAAATGTATTTATTTAATCTTGAACACCTTGGGTCACCATACACTGTTTGATAACATTTTAAGTAAGTCTGCACACTTTATTTATGGAGTTATCCAAGTGTTTAAAAAAGTAGGCTGCATATCTAGGATACAGATGATAAATATGAGTATAGTGGGTGTACATTTAGTTAAGCACTGTATATAAGTACATTTGCCAGTAGTATTTCCAGTTTTATGCTACTTTATTCTTCAACTTCTTCACATAAAACTTGATTTAAGACCCATGCATCTGCTCAGCCTCTCTGAAAGCACAACAGTACCTGTTCTCATAGACATATGAAGAAATCAAACTTTTTACATATAAAGACTCCAGTTAAGTTGATGCATATCAATTCATGTATGAAGTAACTGTGAAGTAACTTTCCTTAACTTATGATCTATTCAGTGTGAATGAATCACATAAAGTCATAGTCCCTTGATCATTTGTTAATGGTGAGCAACAGGAAGTCATGATACATGCTGCAATAATTCATGGATCAAGTCATCATGAGACGTGCATTAGTTAGACATTACTCAGGTATATGATTTGTACCCTTATTATAAAGTGTTAGAGGCAGTATTCATTAGAATTAACATTACGTAAAGTTAAGTTTATGAAATAGAAAGTGGGAATTAAAAGAGAAAAAGTCATAATTATGAGATTAAAAAGTCAAATTATATGATAAATATGCTATATAAAATAAATGTATTGTTATCATCATTATTATTATTATTGATCAGCGCCTTTGATGTGTGACAGATATAAGAGAAGCTGTTCAGTTGTAATCTTTACAAGCAGGGAGCGGTCCGTTTCTCCATTATCTGGACACAGTTTTGTCATACTTGACAACGATACCTGGATATTAGTAGAAATACTGTCATCTCTCATCGACTCCCACTATCCGGTGAAATATCTTTCTTCAGACCTGCTGGCTACGCACTCAGGCCTGGACTGAACCCTGGCACAAAATTAAGCGGCTATTTCCAGAACCAGAACAGGGATTTAAGCTGTGTTTTCCACGGTCCGACAGAGAAGAAGAAGTGCTGTCTAAATCCAATGAACAATCAGTTTAAATCATGTTCCCGATCAAAAATTGATGCTAATTCAGAGGCAGAGCTTTTGTTTTCCAGAACAAGAGCAGTTCATCTGGGACCACAGCTGTCTTTCCCAGAACTAGAGCTGTTTCTCCAGGACCAGAGCTGTCTTTGCGACTCTCCATCAGTCAGTCAGAAGAGAGGAAGCCTGCAGCAGGAGCTTAACAACATAGGGTGGTTTAGAGATGATCAACTGTGGGTTTTCCCCGGGTGCTCCGGTTTCTCCCACATAAATAAATACATTTTCTTTTGAGATAAATTGTAACAATTTGCATGTTTTTGTTTTAAGTTGGCCTTTTACCTTTACCCAACGTTCCTTTTCATGAGTGTACTAATGCCACACACATTTTTTTTGCATATGCATTCATCATTTGGAGGTTTGCCACAAAACAACAGCACAGCATTGACGTCAATCATTGTGTGTTCACAAAAAGGGACATTTCAGGTTTAGTTGCCTTGATGGTAATAAAAGTTTAAGTAAGAAGAAAGAGCCAAGGCTCTGTTCAGCCTCAAGCCATCTCTCTGGGTAACAACCCACGGGTAGCAGCACAATAACTCAGCTTGTTTTTAAAAAGCATTATCTTTGTTTTTAAGAATTTCGCCATGAAATAGCTTTAAGTTATGGAATGCAAATATTGATTTAGAAATGTGTAATTTCATGGTTTGCAAAGCTATTTCTGAGGGTTATAAGTTTGAATGGCTGTTTTTGTTGTTGTTTTCTTTCATATTTCTGCAGGGAAGCTTAAATTGGCATATATAAATGTATATATGATAAAATATATATCAATAAATTCACTAAAATGAATTATGAAGTCATTATCTACTCACCCCCATGCACAACATCTTTGCAGCATTCTCCTAAACAACTGAAGTAGTTGAAGACTTGATTTAAAATGTGAAAAAACAACCAAAAAACAGAAAATGGCTCCACACGGTGCAATCAAAGTCTCCAGAAGCCCCAAGGTCCCAAATTCTTTTCAAAACAAAATTATATACACATTTGGTCAAGCTCATGTTCCTTCGACAAAAAGCCTAGGGGATTGTTGAATTGGATTTTGGAATATCACCAAAAATAATCTCTGCGACAAACACAAGTTTATGATACCTACACATTTTGTTCAGCAAGATAATCTTCACAGATGAACACTACTCCTGTGAATTTCAAAGCATAGAGCGTGGAGTGAAGATGGTGGAAGTGAGGATGAGTTGAAGGGGTTCAAAAACCTTAAAATATTCCACATTTATTATATATACTTGACATTTTTCAAAGTTTTAAAGGCCAGCAATGGGAATTTGGCACCAGCTCTTGAAAGACCTAAAAATATTCCACATTTTTCATATATCCTTGACATTTTTCAAAGATTTCACTGCCAGCAATGCACATTCTGGCTTCAGCAAGTTCTTCAGGACTTGCCTTTTCTATTTCATAAAGCATATATTACATATAATTTTAATTATTGTAATTTTATATATATATGTATATATACATGTATATATGTATATATGTATGTATACCTATATATATGTGTATGTATATACATACATATATGCCTTTTCTATTTCATAAAGCATATATTACATATAATTTTATTTATTGTAATTTTATATATGTTTATATGCCTATATATGTGTGTGTGTGTGTGTATATATGCATATATATATATTTATATATATATCAAGATATCAAAGATCCCCAAAAAAATAATATCGAGGAGCAAGGACATGACCTCACTGTCTCACTTCAGTAAACATTGAGAGGATCACCTCTGTACCGAGACGTTGTTTGGACTATTCGTGTCATCCTGGGTCAAAGAACCGACTGTAACCCACCGACGCGGACTCGCATCCTCCATCCGCACGCTTTCAAATCTACCGACCCGTGACCGGAAGTCGTCATCGCGCCTGCGACGTCACTTTACTCCGATGCGGAAGCGATCGTCATCGTAAAGGCTTGTGAGTTGGAAGGTCTGCGAGAGATGTGATCGCATCGCAGCGCTTTTCTGCGATAAGACCAGCGTGCGGTTCGGTCGTTTGAATGAGTGAAGCGGTGTCCGACCCGTGTAGGTGTTTTGTGGACGATGTGCGAGTCGCCTCGTGCCTTTTAAAAGCCTCGCGGTCGGCTTTAAGTTCACTGCATGTCTCGTGAGCCCGGGCTGGCAGTGAAACGGACGAGTCAGGGCACTTTGCTGCATTGAAGACGAGATGTTATTTTTAAAATGACAGGCTAATGAGACACTCGGACAGGTTTCTTCTCCTCTGAGCAGCAACTTGGCTTTATTTTTTCCCCCTTTCTGTCCAGTGTAGGGTGGGTCACGAGGTCGACAGCCATAAACCGCTTTAAAAGAGCATTTCACTCCACTTATTGTTAGACCGTTTACAAAATGTCGTGGATAAGAGAAGGTGAACTGAACCTGCTTGAAAAGATTTCAGCGAATATCCTGAAGGTAAGCCTGAATGTGTGTGTGCCTCCTCACCTGTGTGTCTGCACCCTCTCATGTGTTGCCATAAGATTTGAGTCAACTTAGGCTGTTTCCTTTCTTTAATTATTATTATTTTGGCTTTGGCGAATGAAATCTCCTCCATCTTGATACTGAATCATCCCATCTACATATGTGCTATCATGGCCTCTCACCCAGGTGCCCATTACACTTCATATTATATCTTTATGTTATTATTAATCCTAGCAGTTTACAACTTATCAAGTACTTATTATCCCCAGTGTGTGCCTCTCATGTGTTGCTGTAAGATTTGAGTCAATGAGTACAGCATCGGTTTGCCCCAAAAAGTAATACCCAGAAGAGATGCTCGAAAAAACATTTAACACTTTACCTGACAAAATAATCAAGATCTAAGATTCAAGATGGATTTATTGTCACTCTGGTTATTGAAATTCTTATGCCTAAGACCACTACAGAAATGGTAAATGGTAAATTAGTAAATAAAATGTACACAACTAGTGATAACAGTAAGGAAAGAACACAAAACAACAACAGTATGCAGAATAAAAATATGGACAGCAGGGATATGTTGCTTATGTGTATATATATCTGTCTATATGTGTATGTACATGACACCGTGCAATAAGACAGCAGTAAGGAGAATGTATAAAAACGGCAATAAAAGTGAAGTGTACTGATTGAGCACAGTGTCTCCCTCTGTTTTCCAAATCTGCACCAAGCTGGTAGCTTCACAGTAAATGTCCTCGCTCAACATGTTCAACCTGAGACGAAATAAAAATCTTCCTAGTATCAAGTACACTACTCCAAATAAGTTATGGATATTGGGATATGGGTGCGTGTGCGTGGATATGCAACAAAAGTCAAATGAAATGCGTCGCATTATTTTTTGGGGACCAAAAATATTCACAGAATGCAAAATAAAAATTCAGATATGTCAGAATAAACAATCAAGTGAAACACTAAAATATCCCTAACTAGTTTTAAGTAGTGTGCATGTGTTGATGTTAAATACATTTTTTTTCTATTTTCATATAAAATAATGTGTTCAGGATTTTCTTGTGTCACACAAAACAAGTACGATGTAATTTCTGTCCACCTGGATTGGATTAAATCATGTTTTTGTCGCGCTGCAGACAGAATATCTTTTCATCCAGATGGTCAAAAGAGTCTTTTTGGATTCTTGAAATACCCCCAGAGCACTGCTAAGTGTTGCTTTTTTATTTTTCAAAATAACAAATGCTTAGCTCTGTGACTCAAAAATACTCAAACAATTTTTTTTTCAAGGTCAAGAATAAAACACGTATCAAAAATAATCAGTGTCTTATCATAAAAGCAAGAGAAATCATCACATTTTAGAAGCTGGACTCAGAAAATATTTTGCACACATGCTTGATAATAAATAACCGAAAAATTGACTGGTCCATCATCGCAACTGTTGCCTGATTATTCTCTTTAACTTTATTTACATGACTCGGTGCTAAATCTCTCCCGACTCTCCTGCATCGTGTCTCCCAGGCTGGACCCATGCCAAAACATGTGGCCTTCATCATGGACGGTAACCGCCGCTTTGCACTCAAGAACAACATCGAGCGGCAGGAAGGGCATATGCAGGGCTTCAACAAGCTGGCAGAGGTGAGGCTGCATTGTGATTTACACGTCTTCTGGGCATAAAGTAGGTTGCTTGTGTATGTGTAACCGCCTGTCCCTTCCACACCAGACATTACGTTGGTGTAAACATCTGAATATCCAAGAGGTGACGGTGTACGCCTTCAGCATCGAGAACTTCAAGCGCACTAAAGACGAGGTGGATGGGCTGATGGAGCTGGCCAAGCAGAAATTTGAGAGGCTGTTGGATGAAAGGTGAGTTTCCAAGTTAAAGCAGCAGTATGAAACGTTTACACACAAATTAAAGACTTTTATATTCAAGCCGTTGCCAAACGAGTTCACACATTGCTGATTAATCCTATACCCTCCAGATAAATCTCTGTATTTTGCAGTATTCCCCCAAGTTTTCAGATGTTGTGTCTGTGGCTGCATTTTTTGTTTGAATTCCAGAAGTGAAGAGGGAAGCGGCTACAGCAACTATGTAGAGCTCATGGCAGAGAAACCTAACAGCCACAAGGGGGAGAGAAAAGTTCCATAATCCAGCGTCAGAAGATTTAAAATAGCTTATAACACTGCTGCTGCTTGTCACATTTTGCACATATGATTCACAGTTTCCTTAAAGTAAAGTCGACAGGAAACAAATGCTGTGCTCGGACACTGCTTTCAAGACTGAAACCTTTATAAAAATGAATTAAAATGACCTGTAATGGGCTTTAACATGAACATATTTCACAGTTGCATTTCAAAACATCCGCACTGAGGAAAGATATTGGGATTTTTTGCTGCAATTGCATGCAGAGTTGACAACTCTGACACAGAAACGCCTTCCACTGCTTTGACCATTGGGTAAGACATGCTGTGGACTGATGCCAGGACGGCCAAGAGGAAGAAAGGCTGATTTATAGATAGGAGTGCACAATATCAATTATTTCCATCGCTATTTTGGCTAATTCTGACTCTTTTCCTGCAATATATACTTATACCTATACTTTATAGGTGTTACTGATAACATTCATCCACTAAACATTCAATCTCCCCTCTCAACAGCTACCATGGTGAATGTTTAAGCTAATATGGAGCTGTGCTTATCCGCAGTTTCACAAATAGCCACTAGATGTTGGCCCAAGAAAAATGTCGTCTTGCTTTGCCAGACTGCTTCATGTTTTTGTACAACAGATCAGCATATTAGCTTGAATAAAGCGAGTAACTTGTCACACTCAGCCTTGGTGTTTGCCTATCGTTCCCGCCACCTTCTCTACGTTTTTCCCTACAGCATTAACACTGTAAAAAAAAATGTGGTTAGTGTTGAAAAACCCGCTTCACTCTAGACTCTGGATCACAGATTGCTTCAGAGAACCTGTACTCACTGACTTTTCTTTGGAAATTCCTTTGTGTGGGTGTCTTGTGATCTCTGATTGGGAAATGCAGTCTTCTTCTTCCTGTTAATCATCATGTTTTTCTTAATTCGTCTCCTCCTCCGTACCCCTCCCTTGTCTGTCCGCTTCTTTAGGGAAAACCTGGAGAAACATGGTGTGTGTATCCGCGTGCTGGGTGACTTGAATATGCTGCCACTCGACCTCCAGCGAATTATCGCCAAAGCTGTGCTCACGACCAAGGCGCACAATAAGTACGTGTTTTATTAACGGGGCACTGTGTAGTTTTGGAAAATAAATTCAAACTCAGGATTTTAATGTTTACAATATTAATGAGGTAATAGTACAAACTTTTTTTCCCATAACTGAATAAACAAGCTGTTCTCGGAGGAAAATAAGGTTCCCAGAACACTGTTAGAAGCTAGAAAGGTGGCAGGGTCCGCCAAATATAAACATAAAGTAAAACAGGATGAAATTGTGTTTGCCCAAAGTCAGTTTGTTTATGCAGTCATGTTAAACGAAGAGAGAGTTTGTTTATTTAGTTTGTTAAGGCATAAAACAATCAGTCAATGAAGATCTTTCCCTTCTGATTAAAACTTCTCCCCCAACACTACGCAGTGTACCTTTAATCTGTAGCTCTGCTTCTATGACCCCTCATCATTAGTGACTCAATCTTACCACCGCATTATCCATATCATATAACATAAGTAGATTATATATAATGCATTATACAAATGTTTTGCAGATGTTTCCTGAATGTGTGTTTCGCCTACACGTCAAGATATGAAATCACCAACGCGGTGAGAGAAATGGCCTGGGGAGTGGAGCAGGGCCTGATCAAAGCAAGGTAAACTAAGGCTAAGCACTGAGCTCATCTTGTTGATAACAGTTTAATATCGATATGTTGCCCAGCCCTCGTGCAGCGTATAATGTGAAAAGATAACCGGGGGAGCCAGTGCATTAATAAACTAATGTTTGTGTTGTTCTGTTGTGCTCAGCGATGTTTCAGAAGCGTTGCTAAGTCAGTGTTTGTACAGCAATAACTCTCCCAATCCTGATCTGCTCATCCGCACGTCTGGAGAGGTTCGCCTCAGCGACTTCCTTCTTTGGCAGGTGAGGATGAGAATGACTGCAGTGGAAACATGATGAGAGTTGTTGTCTCTTTCACGTGCCCCTCGAGAGATCTCTCTTAAACTCAGAAAACACTCAAGTCAGATCGGAGATACGAATTCCAGAGAGTGTTTGGAGATCATTGGTAGGAATTCTTCAACAGGCGCAGTAGTTGTCGTCACCCCGGCAGCTAGACTTGTATTTCAGGTAATGTTGCTCAAAGCGTTCATTTTAAGCAAAGCTTTTAATTTATGTAGACATTTTTTAAGACAACTTTTAATCGACCGGTCGACCACCAGATCAACTGCCGAGCACCCTAACACTCGGCCCGAGTAACTTCCAAGAGAAAGTTGCCATTCTTTGATTTCAGTCCAACACCCTCTGGCCTCCGCACTCCCCCATAACAGCAAACAAACCATCTTTTTGTCTTGATGAAAAAAGAACAAGACACTCAGAGACGCCATCCAAGGCCCAGAGAAGCACGAATCAACATCCTTCACCTTTCCCTGACATTTCACAGGCCCAACCAATCAATCACCCGGGGAAAACAATCAACAAATCAATTGAGAATGAATATAATCATCAGTTGCGGCCCTACATTACAGACCTTGTTTTTAATGTATTCATTATATACTGTATATTATCAAGGTCTTTCTTTCAGTTTTGCTAACGGTCAGATAGCTCTTTACTGTACAAATTAAATTGCAGTACTGTCTATAATTCAAACACACTATTATATAATACAGTACTGTATATAAAATACAGCCAGCTGCAGTTCTTCCTCCCCATGCCTGCTCGTTTTCTGTCTCCATCCTTTCAGTAGACTAGACAAGGTAGCCTGAGGAACCCCACATTTTTCTACTGCGTCTCGTTGACTTTGTTACGAGGCTACGAGGAGATTATTTTTTCATGTGGAGAAAATTCTATCCTTTTTCCCATCATGATCTCAGTGTGCACACAACAACAGCCTCAGGTAGCCAGTCGGAAGCAAACGGGTTGCTGCGAGACAGATTACCAGGGGAGTCTGAATTACTCCAGTCTAAAATGTTTTCCCATACGTTGTCCTGTAGAAGAGACCCACAGTGAAAACTGTAGGTGGACTAACTGATTACTTCAAACAAACTATTTGCTCGTGTATAGTAATGATTTTTCCCAGGCTTTTTGATGCATATAAGCCGTTGATAACTGTAACCGTGATCACCATTATTGATTTCCACAGTGTCAGATGATATGATACAAGACTGTTTTTGTTTCAAGTAAGACTCTGTGGTGATCTTCAGTATTCAAGTCATATTCTGTGTGTCGTTGCTGTTATCTGTAATGTAGCAGCCATCATAGATGACAATTGAATCGATTTTTACCAGTAAATGAGATCATTAATAAATGTTTATTTTAAAAAGCTCATTCATGTCGGCTTTGACCGTCTCGGCTGCTTTACTTTATCAAGACTGTGACCAAACACAGCTGCCTGTTTGATACTTTGCATTTCTCTTTACCGCCAACTTAACGTGTTTCGATCAAAGGACTTCTTTAAAGCAGATTTATTTGTTCTGACATACAGCAACAAAGTGTTATTCACCAATTTAGGAGTGCAATCTGCGATAGATGTTCACAAAAGAGACACAGTTATGTAATGATTTGATCATATTGTCAGACACTTGACAGCTTCTCGTCTGAGACTTGTATTGATTTTCTTTTCTCCTCCGTTCTGCAGACTTCCCACTCTTGTATAGTGTTTCAGTCGGTGCTGTGGCCAGAGTACTCATTCTGGAACCTGTGTGAAGCCATTCTCCAATATCAACTAAATTACAAATCCATCCAGGTAAGGCTTATATTGAGATCAATGGAGGACTTTGTATTTGAAAGGGCATACAGGGACACTGGCAAAATAACAAGAATATCTCAGAATACAGTGTTTGTTTTGTCACCCTGCCCAGTGTATTGATTTAACTCCACTGGTCTGTCATTTTTTGAGTGAATGTCCTCATTTGGGTCTTCACAGGCAGTGCAGATGAGGATCTGCGTGTGACTTCAGCTCCCCGTTGCGTGTTGTTATATTCCAACACGGGAACACAGCACTTGATTTCTTGTGGTTGCCTTTTCCACATTTGAATGTTTTGCATTGTTTGCCAGCGGTGCACAGGAAAAAGGCAGCCAGTACTAAAGCATACAGTCACAGATCCTATCAGGCCTCCTTGAACCTTCATAGCCTGCTATATATTGATTTCAAAACTCACCAATGAAACGGTCACTGTCAGATCTCTGTTGAAATGCAACCACACTCTTGAGAGCATATTTGAAATGCAGGAGGACTATTTTGGGAAATGAGGAATAACTGGTCACATGTATTTTTATCAATATTATTGAAAGGTATTTAAAGGTGCAGTATGTAAGAGTCAGCCACCTTGAAATCATACTCCCAACGAATAAGGGCAGCATACCACCAGAGTAACCGCTAACTGCTGCTAACCGTATTCTTGTTATACATCCATTACTGCAGCTACTGTTAGCTCAGTTAGCCATGCAGCTAGCCAGACTACCAGGGAAGTGTTGGTGTTCACACCGCTAGCACAGGAGCTTGTCGCTGGGAGAAAGAGGCAAATATCTCTGCAACACCATACATAGTCTGTTGGTAATTTTATTTCATTTTCGAATGTTTTAAACTGAAATTCTTACATACTGCATCCAAAAGGACTGAATCAACAACCTTAACAAACTCCAAACATTCCCAGCTTCATCAAATGGATATTTACACCTGGGTTATTCTAGTGTAAGTAGGGCAACAAGTAACCATGGATTATTTTCGTTTAGTCTATAAAATGGCAAATAACAGTGAAAAATGCTCATCATAATTTCCCAGAGCCCAAAGTAACGTCTTCAAATTGCTTCTTTTGTCCAACCAACAGTCCAAAACCCAAAGTCTTGTCCTTTACTGTCATAAATGCCAAAGAAAAGCAACAAATCCTTTCATTTAAGAAGCTGGAACCAGCAAATGTTTGACATTCGACAAAAAAACACACTTAAAAATGTCTGGAATGCCCGCTATCCGCAAAACCAATCAATTCCTGTAACATATTCAGTGGTTCACTCTCTTATCTTGTCGTTGACATGTAAACATCGTCCATTTCTTATCCTGAGTCAACTCTTCCATATCATATATTTCAGACACACATTTTTAACCATTCATCTTGTGTTGGTGGTTCAGCCTTGTTACAATCTCTTTGTAACGGCCTTTTTGCAGGCTGCCAACAAGATTTTCAACAAATACCGTTCACAGGGATCTCCTGTATAATAGTACAGCACTACACATGATTTAGGTTTATCATAGCCCAGAATCTTGACATAACAATATGAACATCTCCCCAAAAGTTTACAATTTCAGGACAAAATACATGACAGTAGTCGACATTTATTGCCCCACATTTCTAAGATGTTTATATTAATTAGTTCAACCAGTGCATGTCATTCTGTTGTTCTGTCGCAAAACGTAAATAGTATGGTTTTAGCTAAGTTGGTGAAAAAGCATAGATATTTTTTCCACCAAATATCCTGGGATTCTAACCCGAATGAATCAGCTTAGCTCTGCCATGTTTTTCAAAGACGAGGGAAATATCTTGGGCCAGTATGACAGTGAAACAGTTTGTGTTGCTCACCATCTGTCACACAACACAGACTCTCTGTTGTGCATGTAATCAGCATTGTGGCTTCAGTTATTGTCAACCAAAACAAATCCGAATACCAATTTTTAAAACTGCTAATCAAAGCAATTCCTTACGTAACAGGACTAATGGGAATGTCGATGTGTGTTTTGTATTTTAGAAAGCCAGAGACCTCCATCGAGAGCATCAGGCCTTACAGCAGCTAGAGGCGGATCGTGCCTGCGTGGCGGAGCACCTGCAGCACCATGGGAATGGAAAGCCTGCCGACGCCCAGAGAAGACAAGAGGCGCTGCTGCACTACACCACCTGCCGGGAAGAACGAATTCAGGACTTCCTAGAAGCGCTGAAGCACAAGAGAGACTCTTTCTTTAATGACTTCGAGAGCGAAGCCGTCCTGGCTTAGGAAGGCTCCGAAGAACGAACCCCATGTTGAAGTGGGGATGAAACCTCTCCGGTGCTCTTCCCAAAAGGGCTTTTTGTGGAAAAGGGGAAGAGTGAGCAGTAACTGGCAACGGTTTCATTTGGGTTACTGGTTTGTACAAGTTGAGAGGGCAGTTTTACCCCTATGGGGCTGTAGAATAATTGATATTTATGATTGTAGATTTAAAAAAAAGTCTAATACGTGGAAATGTCTGGTCAAGATGTAGTTAAATGGTGTAACTCGTGTGTCAAATGCATGCCAGTGGAAGATCAAATCTTACGAGTGAAAGCCAGGGATTCTGTGTCGTGGAGATGTTTGCGAAGAAGAAATCATCCAGATGATATAAACCAGTCCAGTCCAGTTTTTTTTTTTTTTTTTTGTCGAGTCCCAAAGGAAGTGTCGTCTGTTGAGTGTGATGTTAATGACATAACTAGATTTTGACCAGCTTTCTTAAACAGAATAAAGTGATAACTGTACGTCAGATGTGATTAAATGATGTGTGATCCACTCCTTCGTACTTCTGTTGCACATTTTGGTTGTCTTTTATCAGCTGCCTGACATCAGTTCTTACCTCCATCTAGCTTCTAATATGATGGTAATGAATGTCTTAACCTGTGCAGCAGACAAATATCAATTTTGTAAGGTATAGTATCTCAGGATATTACTGTTTTGGTTTGGCATGAGATTACGGAGGCTTTTCTAAAACGGGAGAGCGTTCATCCCATACAGGCATATCAGCTTCTCTAATTTCTACGAGTAACGGTTGGATAAATATTGGACCTTTCCACAAATTGACATGCTAAATATACAGTTTAAATTAAGACATTTATTGTGTAGATTAAATCGATATGAAAGCATATAGTTGCTATTCTTATGTAGCAGTTGTGATTTAGTGAATATAAAAGGTAGGTGAACTATGACTTCCATTCAGTGATCTAAGACAAGCAAGGCAACACTAATATGTTGTTCATTTGGGACTAACGGAGGACCTAACATTCACAAAAATCCTTCAAAAATACCAAGTTTAAAATTAAAAATAAGTAACACTTGATTACAAATAGAAAAAAAGGGAGATTAATAGAAATGTACATTTTAAAGGCACAGTTCAAGCCACTATCCTATTATTCCTCCCCGTTCTGACCATGTTATTCTTGCTATAATACAAGTGGCAGGCAAGAAAAGTAGCATAGATCATTATCAGATAGTATCCTATCTACACAATCAGGTCTGTCATGACATAAAAAAGGGACTTTTTATCAAAAATTCTCAATATTTAATTTTACCTCTCATGTAAGTCAACTGCAAGACATACACTGACAAAAATGAGCTCTTTGAAAATCCTTCCATATAAAATACAAAAAATACTATTAAGTAATATATAGTATATATCAAAGCCTCAATCTTCATACAACTGGTGTCACTTGTATACAATGGAGAGAGAGGTATTAGGATCTTTTACTTAAAGGAGCAGTAATACTACAGTACAAAAATACTTCATTACAAGTACAAGCACAAGTATTAGAAGAAAAATATGATGTATCAAAAGTCTAAGTACTTAATACTCATAGTTTTCTTCTTTCTTTAAGGTATAAAGTAGCTATTTATCTCGATCAGTGAAACAAATGTAGTGAAAGTATAAATAAGTACTTAAAGCAAATGTACTTAGGTAGCCTACAGTCCACCAGAACTTTTATTTTATGGCTACAACAAAGCTTATGCCAAGATCTTGTCATGGAGCGATTTGTCAGCACCAAAGTTGGATTAATTTAGCATGAAAGAGATGTTTTGTTTTTAATTTTATAAGCAAAAACAATGTTAATATTGACAGCAGATTTAAATACAAAAAAAAAATTAAAAATAAAAACAAAACAAATAACAACAGTCACACAGATCATAGAGCAGTTCATAAAGATGTTAAATAGGAAACATAAGTTCAATGTTTTTCTATTTTTGGAGTATTTATTAAAGTAATGTATTGGTTGGCTTCATTTTCAAAATTTCAAAAGGACGGTTTATTATTGGAGAATTTTCATTCATGAATGTATGATTTTGCAAGTAATGGCATCAAACTGATGATGTAGTATTGATTCGTTTGGGTCGAGGAGTAAGTAAAGAAGCCAAATAACACATTAAAGGGGCACTATGTAGTTTTGGAGAAGACATTGAAACTCAGAATTTAAATATTTACAATATTAATGAGGTAATAATACAAACTCAGAAATACTTTTTTTCTATAACTGATTAAACAAGCTGTTCTCAGAGGAAAATAAGGTCCCCAGAACACTGTTTGAAGCCAGAAAGGTGGCGGGGTCCGCCACATATAAACAAAGTAAAACAGCATGAAATTAAGTTGTCCTTTAAGGTCAGTTTGTTTATTCAGTTTAATCAGTCATGAAAACTTAGACTTTGTTGTAGGCGTAAGAAACTTCATGTTGCACCTTTAAAAGAAAGAAAATTATATTAAAAGCAACATTTAACCACAAATCTCAATGATCAGTCGACATCTACCGTCTATTTTCTGCGAGTGTGCAGGTGCACAATACTCTTGCAATAACAGAGCTTCAAAAAAATACCACGAATACTGTAAACATTAGGTGATGCGTACCTCGAGGGGGCCGTTTTTTCTGAAAGCCAAAAAACATAAAAAAAACACAATATTACGATTTGAACACCAGCCTTAAATACACGACATCTCTTTCTCTTCTGATCAAAATGTACTTCCCCTAAAACTAAATAGTGCGCCTTTAAAATTATGACGCACATGTGTAGCAAACAGACAGGATTTTAAATGATATGTGATGAACTGGATCTACTTTTCTCAACCGTCATGAGCGGTAATCCACCGTCGGTACAGCGCCTCCCCGCGGCGCTGCGCGGTATTTTCCCCCTGGCTGCTTCCTGCCTCTTTAACGAATGGGGTGGCGCCTGTAATCACGTGACGCGCTCTCAACCAATGGCAGACTTGGAAACACAAAACTGGTTCGAACCGGTTTCGTTCTTATATTTCAGTGTATAAACTACAAAAACATTCGTTTGCATTATACATTCGCCATTTTACTCCGCTACTGCCCGGTCGCCGTGTGTTTATCTCTCCGAAAAACACCCCGTTTTTACGGTTATTTTTTTGTGAGCTTTCCGTTCATTTCCAGCCACCAACATGGTCAAAACGAAGGTAAGAGTTTTATTTTATTTTACCTTTTTTTTTTTTTTTTTGTTTAAAGACCAACGCTGCTGTGTCGGCGCAGTTCGCTTGAGGTTACCGATGGGCTCGCGTTTGATATTTGTGCATCAGAGGAACGTCATCATCCCGAACGAAACGCTGCAGCCATGGCGGGCGGGCGGGCAGGAAAGACCTGCTCGGGCATCCTCCCCGTGGATGTATTTACACCGCGGCGTTACGGAAAATTACATCTTAACGCGGCCGATGGCGTTCGCGGTTGTATTTCCCACGTCCTGCGCCAAAGCTCCGACTCGTGCAGAGGCTGACATTGCGCTGTGCAACATTTGTCTGGCACCGTTGGTCTTTTCCCTCTTTGACAGAGGGGGTGGAGGGGGAGGGGGTGTCCCCCAGGCTAAACGCAACAACACAATTTCCCCGCACACCGTAACGTTAAATGTGCGGCTTATCGGCTCGATATAAACGCACCGCACCGCGCCACACGCATGAGCTAAAGATGAGTTGTTGTTTTTTTCTTCTTCTGGCATTATTAAGTTCGAGCGCGAACTGCAAATTTTGAGGAAGGAGTTGGGGGAGGGGAGGCGGAATTATTTTTTATTTATTTATTTTTCGGTCTGTTTTGAATAAGAAAAGTCAGGCTTGCTCATGCACGTCGATTCAACGCAGGTTTATTCTCGAGTTTAATCAACAATGGCCTTTAAAATGTGAAAACCGCGTTGTGGGTTTAAGTAGTGCGTAACGTTGTCAGTGAGTGAACAAATGCAGCTATGCGAAATGTTTCTTTCTTTCTGTTATATCAGGAGTTACGTTGTTTTTTTTTTTGCGTAAGGTGATAATACGTCCTGAAGCAGCGTGTGGTATATATATATATATGTATATATGTGTGTGTATACATATGTATATAAAAATAAATAAATAAATAAATTCAATTTTGGGGGGAAAAAAGCGTCAAAAATTACAAATCCGTTTCTTAATGAAATCTCACATTTAAGTTAAATAAAATTTTGTGTGCAATCTCTGCAGACCTGCGTTTGGCTGCACGTATTGTAAGGCGGTCGCTACAGATTAGTAGAGTAGTAATCTTATCAGTTTCCCAACAGCTGTCTGTCGGCGCGCACTGATACAAAACAAAGGAAGCTGTCAGGGCGCCAAGGCGCTGTCATGGTGACGGGACAGCCCCAGTTTGAATTCAAATAAGGGCGGGAAGACGTTTAAAAAAATTAGTTTATTTAACTAGTCTTCAGGTCTAGCGTTTATTTATTTATTTATTGCCAATACAGGATCATTACTGCAGCAATGTTGATACTCCCTGATTAAGAGATTATACTGTTGTTTGACTTTCTAGAGATGTCATGTATAACATTCAAATTGTAATATTGTGTTTTTCTGTTTTGTTTTTGTTTTGTTTTGCAGAAAAACGTGCCCGCTGAGGTATGTAACAAACCCTAATTGTTTACAGTATTATTATATTATTTTGATGCTCTGTTATTGAGAATGTAAGAATATTGTACACCTGCACGTTCTCAGAAAGTAGATTAAATAGTCGACTGATAATTGAGATTTGTGGTTTAATGTTGCTCTTAATATAATTTCCCTTTTTTTGTTAAAAAAATTCACTATGTAGTTTTGGGGGGAAATGTAATCAGAAGAGTAAGATCTTCAGTGACTGATTTTAATGCCTGAACAAACTCGTTGTTTTCATGACTGTCTCGTAAACTGAATAAACAAACTGACCGTAAAGGACAACTTAATATCATACTGTTTTACTTTGTTTATATGTGGCGGACCCTGCCACCTTACTAGCTTCAAACAGTGTTCTGGGGACTTTATTTACCTCTGAGAACAGCTTGTTTATTCAGTTACGGGGGGAAAAAATCTGAGTTTGTATTATTATCTCATTAATGTTGTAAGTATTTAAATTCTGAGTTTCAATGTCTTCTCCAAAACTACATAGTGTCCCTTTAAGTAATTTTGACAAGACTGATTCCCACTTAAGGGCTGTATATGTCATACTTTGTTGGAGTTATGTGTTTGTTTGTTTTTTAACATGTATAATTATTATTAAAGATTTTCTTCCTTCTGTCTCCATAGGAAAGAAGATGTTCCTCAAGGCTGGCGAGCGTAAGCGTCTTAGAAACACAATTAATCATTAACAATTTGATTTTTTGCACTAGACAGACATGCAACATTTGATTAGTTTATTAAAGTTGTATGCCTTTCTTTCTATTGTTTTGTGTTTACAATATAAAAACAGAAATTATTTTGAAAGGTGGTCACAAAACTTAAATGCTCAGTGTCACCTGCCAGTATTTTTCACTGTAGCACATGCTTTTCTGTGGTGTAACATACTGTTTACGTATCATTTTAACTTCTATCTTTTTTTCCTTATTTTTATAGAAACCTAAACCTACTCAGGTGGTGGAGAAGAAGAAAGCTGTAAAGGTATGTAACTGATAACACAAGCTAAACAGAATGTTTTTGTATGTTGTTTGTCACATGTTCAACTGATTCATGTCCTGGAGTTCCTTGAAGGGAAATTAAGTTTCAGGGCAAATGGGAAAGGACCATTTGAGACGTGTTTAGATGTTTTAGTTCACTTAATGTTGTTCATTGTCTGAAACGTGTGCTTGAGAGCTCTGATCTGTTCCTAACCACGTGTCATGTCGTTTGTAGAAGGCAGCCAAACTGAAGAAGACCAAAGCCGAAAATGGAGGCGCCAAGGCTCAGGTTTGTTTCTTCTATGAGAAAGTGCCTCCATTACAAATATTACACAAGATAATTTTTCTTAATTTTTTGCAGGTTGTTTGTGCTCTTAGCAGAAGACTTTGTTTTTAATTTACCTATCTCCAGAGTGTCAATGGAACGAGATTGAATGTCATCCATATTAAGGCACTTTCACTTTAATTCCTTTAATTACTGTAACTTATTACTTTGAGATCACACAAGTACAAAAAAAAAGTTTTCCTAATATCTGCCAGGTTACGTAAGAACAAATGCAGATATCTTTCGATAATATGCATCTGTATATCAGTGGGATTTAATAAGGCTGGTCTTAATAAGGCTGGACCAATAATTATAATCTCAAAATAGACAATACCAATCAAACAAAAGTTCATGAAAATCAACACAAGGTGTCTGCAAGTTTAAGTCCTTAAACTTTTTATAATAATTACCATTTATACATCTTCAAAAATGTATAAAAAAGACTGGAGTTATGGTTCATTGGCGCACTTATTCTTTGTTGAAAATGTAATCCTTTCTCTGAAGGCAAATGCCATAATTAGTATCATCCTTAACAACTCAGTAAAGTTGGTCAATTGTTTTCCTTTTGATTTTGTTAACAAAAGGATCTGAAAGGCTGTTTGGTTTGATGAAACTTGCAGGCACCCTGCAATAAACCATATAAGATAAAGTCGATTAAATCATAGCATGACGGCGATCACAGTAGAGGGGAGTGTACTGTCCTACTGCCTAAATTATCAATGAATATAACATGCTGCTGTCTTCTTCTTTCTTTTTCTGTCCCCAGGAGGCAAAGACTGACGCCACTGAAGCCAAATGAATATCAGTTGATGTACTCACTCTGTGTACTTGGTGATTGTACAGTTTTAAAATAAGTATTTTTTACCAAGTTTTATATTACAAATGTCATTTATAGGTTTGTTTTGGGCTTGCACTTGATGTAACAAAACTCTGTTGTCACATTCATATCCATTTAAAATGATACCGTCCATATCTTGTAGACGTGGCATTTTTAGTTTAGTCTAATTCTGCTGAGTGATAGATATTTTCCAAGACGTTGGACTTTGATTCTAATTTTAAACATTATAAGGCAGCTAAAGCATATTGTTAAAATATGAGGGAGAACAGGAATTTTGCCTATTTATCTCCTTTATATTTTAATGTTGAACTAATAAGAAATTGCTTACCAAATGTTTTGAAGCACTGTATGTTGAAATGAGATCTAGTCATTGAAAATGCCACAGAAAAATACTGTTATTAGGTCAAAAGTTTGATACATCCCAAAAAACATGTAAGATGTGAACCTGGTCATCTAATGAAACGTTAAGTTATGTTTCTGTTAGAAGAAAAGGAAGCTTTTCTGACTTCAATGGTTGATCTAAATGTTCTTGAATAAAAATTTTCAAAATGTCGTCCTTGGCTATTTTTTGTGACATGAAAACTTCACAAAAAATGGAGGTAACCTTGTTTCATATAGACATAACATCCCTTTGTTTCTTGTGAGACAATGATCTTTGCTGACAACTGTCGTCCCCACACCTTCTGCAGGCTCCTCCATCTTGGCAGGACATCCATTTTAAGACAACACCCCCCCAAGGTTTCGTTTACTCATCACCACTGCAGGCTATAGGCGGCTCTGCTTTTGCTTCAACCTGCCGATGTGTCAGTATTATATTCTCTAAATGTGTTTGACTGGAGGCTGGTTAACTTAAAATGAAGAACCAAAACTTTCTTTGAAATTATATAAATTCTTCAACCATGTAAAAGTAAAAATGTGCATATGAAACTTCACTTCGGTAAAACCACAGTAGTTGGAGTTAAGCAGCCAACGGTAACGGTCGTCTTTGAATTTACAGATGTGAAAGTGAGACTATCACATTGTAGTTCTTTCATTCGTTAACAAATGCATCAGTAACACTTCATATTACAGTACACATATTAAACATTAACTAGTTGTGTATTAGTCTGCATATTTGTAGCATATTAGTTCTTAATTATAACTATATAAAGTACCCATTCATGCCTTATTCTGCTTATTCTACAATGACCAAGAGTTTTCTCAGTATCCTTCCAGTTACTTCTTATTGATAGTAAGGAAGTTGTATATGAATTATGATCTTAAGATGCTAATTCACAGCAGAGCCTGTTTGGGATGAAACATGGCACACTACAAGTGTATTAATTATGAGCAAAATCTCACTTTGGAAAGGGGAACATATTCTGAGTTAGACCTTATTTAGTGTTAAGTGTTGTTAATGGAGAATGACTATTCTTGTGGTGCTACCACCTTATTAAAGCATGTTAAGATACTAATTAATGCACAACAACTTCCTTATTATTATTATTAATAATAATAATCCTAAACAGTAATTAGGAGCTTATTGTGTGAAATCTATTAGTTAATGACCTAGTATTTGCGGTCAAATTCAAAATGTTTATTTTCATATACACAGTTAAACAAAAAAAGATTAAACAGTTAAAAATGAGAAAAATACATATAGAATATGTACAATGTGTAGTATCACTACCGATGTACAGTATAATACAAATATACAGTACCATACAGCGTAAATATAGATGTAGAATAAGGTATTAATACGTTCTTTAAAATGACTAATACAGAGCCAGTATGCTACTAGTGTGCATGCTAAACTAGCAGCTAGTTAATGGTCAATATGTCAACCCTGATACAAAGTGTCCGCATTCATAACACACACGACTCCCATACAGATCTTCCACACTATACGTATCACAATATGTATAGTATCTACTATATGCTATTGTTTATTATAATATATAATATTGTATAACATTATTCACTGTGTATTATACTATACTATCCATATACTATACTTTATTATATGTCCTATTCTGAGTGATATTGCTGTACTGTGCGTTATTGATTTTATGTCCTGTCCTTCATTATCCTGCAGCATATTATACTATATGATATCGTAAAGTTGTGTACAAATATATAACAGTTTATTTCATTCTCTCTATTTACCTGTACTCACGTCCGTCCTCGTGCTGCTGTAACACCTGAGTATCCCATCAGAGGGATGTGTGAAAGATTTTCTTATCCTGCTGACTTTCCAGCTGTGGAAAACACACTCAGCGTCTTTGCTCAGTGGCACCGGTAGAGGGCAGTGTCACATCACTGCAGACACATGAGCTACTTGTCTTTATTCCAGCGGGGGTCTCCCTCTCCTTTAACATGCTCCAGCCTGGTACAGCCTGGGAAACTAGGTCAAATATGACACGTTTTGTTTTGAAACCTTTAACCAGAGAGAGTGTTTGCTCAGATCATTGAGTGCGATGTTTAAGGGTCTATTTAACATCCTATGAGCTCCAATTAAGATTCAGTAGCGACAATAATGGGTCAAATTAAACTTTAAAAGTATATTTTTTCTTTTTTATGAATAAACAATACAGAGAGCGGGTACAGGTGGAAGTATAATGAAGAAACGCTGTATTCTCTTCTCTTCTTAGTTTTATCTTAATGATTTTACAACTTTGGAAAGTGCAGTTAGTTGCAGACTCAAGAAAATGACGGCTTGAGTTTAACCAAAACTAGACATCGCTGTTGGGGAGATAGCAAAGATGCTGGCGATATCAACACAGCACATAAAAGAAGAGCAGCAGGAAAAAAAAAGGACAACAGATATGAACAAGTTTGCCGATTTCACTCTGAGAGGTGAAGTCACGCCACTTCCAGTTGACCAGAATCAGATAAGACATGCATGGTAGTGAATGGCAAAGGACAACCATGTTTTTTTGATACGTTTGAATTGAGCCATGAATTACACGTATCATCTTTGTTGATTTAAAGTGATCTCTTTCGACTCAAGAAAGTCGCATTTTGCAATAAAACTGATGAAATATAAGACGTCTCTCGTTTAACCCTTACCAGAACCCGCAACTTAAACCTTGTAGAGCCTGTCCTGTATATCCTATATATTAGTAGTTGTCAATATCACCAGTTTTATTGTGATTTTCATCTTTTTAAATAGTTTTTCTGTGTTAAAGTGACGGCCATGTTGCTGTTAGAGGCGTATGTTGAGTCATGATGTAGTTCTCTGAGTGATCTTACACACAACCAAACTTTATACTTTTTTTTTTATTTGCTCTTACAGACAGAAATGTAAGGTTTGTTGGGACTATAGGTGACAAAACAGCATCGTTTAGCATCACAAGTAGACGAGGTGTAAATGCAAGGATGTTCAAGTTGACTGAAAAGGAAAACACCCTTCGGTGAACCCACTGTGCTGGTGGGGGGGTCAGTGAGTTCATATGCATTCCTGAACAAGGTGAGATGATATGCAGCCCAACTAATAGCTGACCATGGAGTTAACACATACTTCAAATTAGTTACTTGTTGTGTCACTCTGCATGTAGTAACCCCGGGGGGTGGGGGTGGGGGGTGACACCAGAGAAGCATGTCAGGGGTGACACAGGCAGGAAGGGGGCTGCATCACAAAGACATAAAGGTTAATTCATTAATATGTTGGAAAATGTGCAGACAAAAGCTTAAATAAGACGCATACAGTAGTTATTCTCTTTAAAAGAGTTTGTTTTTAAGCCAACCCTGCTTAAGCCAGAAAATGCTCCGAGTGTCACCTTTCCCCCGGGCTTTACCACATGTGGAGTGACATACCAGTCAGCTCTATGTGTTTACTCTGCATATAGTGTGGAGGACACCACTGCTCCTTTCTCTCGCGTTAGGAATGCACTCAGCCCGACCATAACTAAAAGTATGGAGGGAGTTTCTGCAGTCACCTTGACAATATGCCTAACTTTCCTGTTTGGTTCAAGTGTTCTGTCTGTGTCTGGTTTCTCTTCAATTAGTCCCAATAAAAGTTTTATTTCAACACTGAACGTAGAGGACTAAAAGTGGAACAAACATGGGGCTTATCTAGTTGTTTGCAGCGTGGAGCTTCATTTTAAAAAGTGTTAAGTCAGTGCCACATCTTTGAATGTATGCATTTTGCCCAACGTGCTTTAAAATTTCACCTGTACACATGCAAATACAGCGATGGCAGCCCGTTGGCAGTGATTTGGGACTCACTGTGTTGGAGGTCAGACCACCAACCGAGTGGACGACCCCTCTAAATGCTGAGCCACGGCCACCCCCCTGGGTTTTAATTTATTTATTCAACTACCAATCAAAAGTTTTTTAAGATTTAGTTCAAAAAAGTCCCATTTTTTTTAGTTCTATCAGGTTGAAAGCATCCTGGTTTAAAGAGTGTAAGTCAACAGCTCCAGGGCTCAAGATGCAAACACATCATGAACTGTGCAAACACAAGAAACACTTCTGATCATCTGCAGATACACCCGGTCTGAACCACTTCCCTTGAGTTTCATTTATCAGTCCATCAACAATCAGCATCCACAGACATTTTCCTCCTGTATGTCGAGTATTAAACAAGAAATGAACAGTTGCAGGAAGACAAAATGTTCCAGCAGAAAGCAACACACGTGAGCACAAAGAGTGGACGAGCCCATTCCTCCCAGTTGTAGGGGTCCATGTGCTTCACATGCACACTGGCATGCGTTGTGTGTGCTGCGGGACTCGCGGTGCCCCACCCCCCGCACATATAGAACATGTCCCGGCCGGCTTCCTATAAAGACTTTACATCGTGAACACAGTGTACCATCCACACAGAAGCACCGAGGGACACCCCCAAACACGACCGGACCAGAACCCAGAACAGCTGCAGGTAAGATTTTACAACTTTTTAAAGGGATTCAATTCATTGATAACTGATAAGGGAGGCGAGGAGGCGGCTGCAGCTGAGTTTGCAACCGGTTAACAAGGACACAAAGTCGCTTTTTGTTGTTCCAGTGTGATGATTGTTTGTCTGCTTTTACTTTGTATTGTGTTTAAAACTTGAAGCTTTCACATTGAGGGTGTGACCACGTGCTGAAAAAATGCAGGATATCGTTAATTTGACGGTTTTTTTGGGTGAATGCTGGTGGAGTTTATGGATTTAAAGGTGAGAAGTGTTGTGTTCAGATGGTTTATTGTGGGGGAGATCTTTGTTGCTGATGTGGAGGTTAGAAAAAAAATCACTAGATGAGCAAATTGTCCATTAACAAGTTGTTGGCTGGTGAAATAATCGGTTTTATAGAGGAAAAAACGTGCTTTTCAAAGTAAGAGCTGCGTTTAAAAGGTTTATAATTAACTAAATGATTGATATTTAGGCTCCTATAGATATCTTTAGAAGAAGCTGAATATTTCAGCACTGAGATTATTTTTGTCATATTATGCAGCTGATTTTGACCAAATCAAGAAGAGCTTTGTATTTTTTCTTAAATTTTCTCTTGAACAAAGTGTCCATGTAGAGAAACTGCCCCCACAGACCACAGAGAGCATTTTATTGATTTATTGATTTATTTTGCAGCCCCGCTGCTCGTTTGCACCGATATTGTTAATTTTCCTTGTATATTTTTAATATTTTCATCATTAATGATGATTTTCACAGTTACAGTTGCAAGTAAGAGCTTAACTTCTATAAAAATCTTATGTTTTGTGCTTTTTTTCATCTATAAAATGCAAATATTAAAACATGACTCTTTAAAAATGCTTTGCTGTTTGCATTCACTTTGTCTATATGTTGGCAGTTGGAGGTTATCTGACCTTTCTGCAGAGTGCGTGAGGGTATGCTATGTCATCTGTACATTTTGTACCCTGGCAGTCTGCAGACTGTAAAACAGACTCCCCCTTCGCCTTTAATGGTGTTTCTTGGAAGTGCAGCCAGTCTGCGCTTGGGGACAAAAGATAGAACTGAATGTTGATTAGATTTTGGTTTTTAATCTGATTTTTGCTATTTGAATTGACATGAAGACATTTCAAATGACACAGAAAACCTTTTTTTTGCTTTGCTTGCACTGTTGTCAGCTGTCGGCATCTGCATGTCCCAGGTTGTGATTGGACCTTCTGGACTTTTGGGTCCCTTTCCCACCTTGATTAGATTTACACTTGTGTGTCAGCTCAGCGGGGGGGCTTTTAACAGTAGGTGGGCAAACGGTTTAGCACAATGCTGATTAAGAAGCTTGAGCTCTGCCTCGTTTACCTGACAAAGCTCCGTTCATCAGTGTGTTACTCTCCCAAAATTCAACTTTGCTCTTTTTGTCTCTGTGGATCAGCCATGTTGGCTCTTTCACAGCTGGGGCCCCAAAATGGAGGCAGTGTCTTGTGTTTCATTCTCATGTACACAAGACACTAAAGGAAAAAGGGGATTTGTATGAACTACTTGACCTCTGACCTTCCCATTTGTTTCTTAACTTGTGAGGTGACACAGTACACAGCGTGTTATAGACTTTGGTTTGAAGTGTTGATATCAAGTTGAAAAGCATAAACCGGCTTCTGTTCAGTCGTTCTCAGTCACAGCATCGCATGACAAGCGCTTGAGCTGACACCCCGGCAACACAGAGAAACCATAGCAACAGTCGTGCACATGCCATCGTCATGAATGTGGAGGATGCCCAGACAGCGGCGCGGAGTGATTGCACAACCCTATATGATGATGTAATCCAGAGCTGAGGCTTTATGGATCGCTCCGGTGCTGCGACTGATGCCTCCCTCGCTCTCAGGCTGGTGTCAGAGCTCACTCGCAGGAGGTCCCCGGCTGGAGGCGGACGGGCTGCAGAGGGGGGGCACAAAAAGTGACATGAGAAGGCGGGACCGAGAGCGGAGAAGAGGAGCGCTGATGATATTTCATTGGCTGCTTGGTGTTAAGTACACAGTGTACCAAATGGATGTTTTTGGGCCTGGTGAGCTGAATGACATCCCTCAGGTGTGGGAGAGATGATGTGAATTAATCCTTTTAATGTGTTTTCTCAGCCTCTCCAGATAGAAAGGCGTGTAGTTCTGCCTGAGAGCAAATACCACTCATAGATGTTTTAAGCGCACCGGCCAGCTGTTTTGTGTCAGCTCACTGACAGCCACTCCTTCAGTCTGTGTGCAGCCGCTGTTTTGAAATGTGGTCACAGGTGATACACAAATGGAAGTGGAGACGCCCTCTTGCCTTCCCGCCGTGCCTCAGATAAGCCTGAATAGTTTGCAGGTGATTCACCTGGACTCCTGCCGAAGCATGTAGTGAACCACTCCTAAACCCTGAGTCAGCTACTCGGTCAGCTGCCAGGGAGGATTTTCTGCATTCAGACGGGCAACTTGTGACTGTCATCCCCGATTACTCATAAAGATTGATTCTCTGTGTGATATGCTACAAACATTTGAGATGCCATTAGCATTTAGAACAAGAGCAGTTTCCATAGTTGTTTGATACTGAACCAAATAAAACAATGATAAGTCCCCAGTATTTCCATAAAAAGTTTAAGAGAGACTGATTTTGTACTTTGTATTGAAGGTTATTGCAAAAGTGATAACATTGACACTTTTATGGGGTTTTTTTTTTTTTTTTGAGGAAATTTTTCTTTTTTACAATACACTAGATTCAGAAATGTAACATGTGGGTACTTTTTTGGCTTCAGCTTTTCATGGCTTAACGGACAAGAATGGTGAATAAAGAGGCAATCACAGAAAATCCAATGTAAATTGTACCATTTACATTACTTGATCTTAGCAATGGATGTCCGTATAATTGGGGGACGGCTTTCTAAAGAAATCTGGTCAGTAGTGAAGCAGCAAGTGGCAAGAAATCCTGACTTTTATGTGTCCAACTCCAAAAGCACTAGCTCCTAGTTCCCATAATGCACCCATCAAAAGCGACTTTTATCAGCCCCACCATGCCTGGTAAATACCCACTATTTTCAAACCCTACACCTCCAGCTAGTGACGCTTATAAAGCCGTCTGTTCAAAACTTAAAGTCTCAAACTTCAGGGTTATTTTTCAAATTTAACAAAGCTACAGAGGACTCATGATGAGTAAACTGAAGTTCACAGCAGTGGGGTTTTTTCCATCGGCACTCATGGCAATGCCAAGTCGAACCATGCCGCCTTGATTTGCATCTCCATTACCAGTTTACATACGCCGAGTCGCACCCGTGATGAAGCATCATGTCTGGTCGGTAGCTTCCTCTTCCAGATCCACTTCATCACCCCGTCTCCATTTTTCAAGCGATTTTTAAACGGCAAGCAAAATGATAACAGCTGTCTGAAAAGTCATGATGATGAGTAGCTGACTGACAACAACTGTTGCACAGTGAACTGGTGGACAGCACTAAAGAGGGAGCAGCTCTTCATGGACTCGATAACGCAGAGTCGGTTAAAGACCCTTTCAAGCGGGGTGACCCTGTTATAATGAGCCGAGTCAAGCCAAGCCAGAACATGTATGGAAAAGGGCCACAGGTGATACCTGAGCTCGCATGCATGGCCAAAGCATTCAAGTATCCAACCTGCTGGAAAATCTACCCTGTGACCACTGCAAGCTGTTTTTAAACTCTTAGTGTGCCTCAACAAACACAGAAATGCTTCTTCAAACACATTGTCTTCTATACTTGTGGTATAAAACCACTCGTGTCAGATTATCATGTCTTAATGTTCTCTTGCTTGGAGTCACATAGCAAGATTTACTTAATCTCTTAATCACAGTGCGTAAAGACGTCCAGTAATGAGCTTACCTTCTTGTTAATGTGACTTATTCGGTTCTTGTTTGACAATGAAATTAGCCTTAGATAACTCCTTGTTGTGGATCAGGTGCCAATTTAGACTTAGAGCCAAATTCCTGCGGCGTGTGTGTTCAAGGTGTAACATGCAGCTGCTTATGTACATCAAGCTCTTTATGGGAAACAGCCCAGGTATCCTTATATCGCCTCGTGTGACGCTGTATTTACGCTGCTCATCTCTGGAAACACTTCAGGATCAGTGGATTTTAGTCAAAAATCTGACAAATCTAATCGCACGATGTAAACATCGGCTTGTCTCGGGCGTTCACAGATGCGTGGAGAGTCGGTGCAACTATTTGTTCAGTGGAATGGAAACCGGTTACATAACACCGACGGCTAAAGGAGCAATTAAAACCCAACATAAACAAACACATGATTATACAGGTGAAACTTTTTGTCCCTCGTGTCTAATTTGGCGGTTTGTCAGGTTCTTGACGGCCGGGCCTGACACCTGTGACATTTAATTTCTGCTCCAGTTTGAGATTAATCTGATGCATCATGCTGTTATGTAACCCTACACTTTAACATGCACACTGCTTTTAATAGCGCGCTGTCACGCTGTATTGTTTTTGTTTGAGCCGATTTTTAAAATGAGTAAAACATATCAGACGGTCCACAAAGGTTTCTTCCTGTTTTGGGAGATGGTGGGAAGGGGTGTGTTTGGCAAAGCGACCCACTGAGAGTAATGCATTTCGACAGCGGTGTGGGCGTGTGTGTTGCAGGCGATCCCGCAGATCTGGTTGGGTGAGAGCGGGGCTGTATAAAAAGGCGGAGCGCAGGGCACAAGCTCTCACTAGTTCTGAAATCATCACTCTGTTTGGCATCTGTTGGGATTTTCAGCGTGGCTGCGAAGTAAAGGGTCCTGCTGTTGTTGTTGGGTTTTTTTTTTCGCCATCAGAAGGCCTCTGGAAGGTGAGGAATCACAAAGTGTTGGTTTTCACGATTTAAGACCCAACTTTTCACGCCAGGAGCAACTTTGGAAGCTTGGATTGAATTTCTTTCCTCGTAAAGGGGAGTTGGCACATTAATGCTTCACATGTGTTTTACCTGCCCCCTCCTCCTCCTCCTCCTCCTCACCTTCCCTTCCCTGGAAGCTTGATCACAAATGAGTAATCAGTCCCAGCTGGAAGGGACTTCCCTGGTTGTTGTAGCTCATGAAGCTCACACCTTTTTTGGGTTTGCGTATTGATGCACAACCTGCAAAATCTTCTTCCTCTGGTTTGTCTGGGGTGCGTTTTTTTTAAGATCTCTTCTCAATCTTTGCACCAGTAAAGACGATCCAGTCTTTAAAGTTTGAACATGTTGAATCTTGGCTTCCCCCCCGTTGGGTACTTCTTGTTCTTATTTCATGGTTGGGCGGACCTCCATCCCTCCATATGCTTCTCTGGCGTTCAACTCTTATACGAAAACGCCACATTCTTCATCAGTTAAATATGAGATTGTCCGATGAGCGAATGAATGAAATCGTTCTTTTCTTTGCTGCGCCGCTTTCATGACGCAGCATGAAAAGATGCTCTGTTGCTTTGGTTCAGAAATAATTTAATAACGGAGGACTTTTTTAGGGCATTCTGGGTGAAAGTGGCGCCAAGTAGGTCAGATCTAAACTAAATCCAGATGTGAAAGGTCTCTTATAGGCATTTATATGGGGAGTTCTCTGCATGGGGTTGAAAATGGATGGGCACGCAGAAGTGGCTGCAGGCGAGAGACGTTCCTTCCTCGTGCATCGATCAGATGGTTTTAGTCCGTGTGCGAGCCAGCGGCGATGTTCTCTTCCTCTTTTGGCAACAACGCAAAAACTTAATGAAAGTTTGACTTGGATGAGGAC
Source organism: Pagrus major (assembly GCF_040436345.1). NCBI lineage: Eukaryota > Metazoa > Chordata > Actinopteri > Spariformes > Sparidae > Pagrus > Pagrus major. Next base: position 24,242,863 of record NC_133231.1, on the reverse strand, counting down.
AGCTGATTTAATCTTGTGCTTTATATTAAGTTGACTTTTTCATTACTTTTACTTTTTTTTTTGTTTTTTGTTCTGGAGACGCAACTCCTGCTCACTCCTGGTGGATATTTTAGTTTTCCGACTGTATTTCTGTGTTTGCAACTCAATTTTCAGCATGTTTCTGTGTGATTGCTGCACACCTAAGTGAATTCTCCTTTCTTTTTTCCCCCCTGCAGGTCTTCAGAGCCGCCCCAGCTCTTTCCCTTCATTCGAGCCACCTCACACCACAGCAGCAGACATGATCATCAGACTGGGCAGACTGACACCTGGATACTTCCGCCTCCTCCAGGTACGTGCGGCTTCACCAACAATGAATTTTATGCTGTCGACTTCACTTCAGGCATTAACACTGGTTCTAATCTGAACCGCTTTCAGACGAGGGGCCCGGACTTCTTCTGCGACCCACAATCCGCTTTCATCACCAGTATAATTAGGGGTGACACTAATCACTGATATCATTTCCTCTCTTTCTATTGTTCCTCCTGCTGTCATCGTAATCCACTCAGCAGTAGTGACCCGCCATACATCTCGACCATTATGTAAAGTCTTTGTTCGCTTTATTTACACTAATTTGGAAACAAAAGCTGTCCCCTCACATGATGTGAAAGCTCAACAGACCGGAGAAAAGTGACTGGCTGTTACATAAGATTTGACACTTTGGCGCGACAGTAAATTTTCCTTTTGTTAATGCTCAGTTGTTACTGTATAAAGGGGAGTTGACTAGCAGGACTACTTTTTAATCTGCAGAGAAGAAAAGAGATCTTTGGTTGGATTTGACAGATTCGAACATATAGTTTGACTTTGATGGAGACGAATGTTTGCTAAACTTCTTCAGAAAAGTGTGAGGAATGCTAAAAACAAAATTTACAAATGTATTTTTATTTTTTTGTGTTGACGACAATATCTTTAAAATAAAATCGTTATCAGAATCAGTGTTTTTTTAATCCGTTTGCTGATCAGATAAATTAATTTAAAAATGTGCTACTTTAGCTCTGATGCAGCAGGTAATCTGCATAGGAACTAGTGACTAAAGTAATCAAATAAATGTCGTGGAGAGGAAGTATAAAGTAGCAGGACATGGAAATACTGAATACATCAGTAGAAGTCGTATCTGTGGTGTTTTATATGTACGTTTCTTTACATGGTGTTGTGAGTGTTGGCAGCTGTCTCCGATGCCTTTTTTAAAAATGCTGACGTTCCTATCTCACTGCCCGAGGCTGCAAACCGGTCATAGAGCGAGGAAGAGCCGAACTTAGACACCAAATACCGTGGGCAGTGTTTCTACACAATACAAGCTTATATTCTACAGTGCAGAGAACATTGTGTTCCCCCTTCGCTCAAGTCTTTCCCCTCTTAAATGTTTAATAGCTGTTCTTGCCAAAGGTTTGGTCACAAAGCAGAGGTGCAGAAGGTGTTTCAGGCTTCAGCATATTTCGTTGACAAGAAACACGTCTTGAATGGCCCTTTGTTTCCACTAAAAGCCGACCCCTGACCTCTGACCTTGTGTCCTGTTTGTTTTTGGCTCTGCAGAGGCAAGTTGCCGGGGAGGTGCAGACGCAGCCACAGGACCGCGCCATCAACCAGATAGCCATGATGCTGGCCATCATGGGCCTGAGTCTGTCCTACTACAGTGCCAAACAGATGACGGAGAAGGTCCAGGCCCAGCCTGCGCCCTGAAGAGACTTTTGACTACTCTGATCGTGGAGATAACGGATGAGCCAATGAAACCTGAAGGTGTGGAGCGAGGAGCAGAGACGTTGACGGTGTCTTCCAGGACCGCACTTTTCTCACCTCACAGTCATAGTCACACTCAGACACTGAATTTTCTGGGATCCCTCTTTCACCATGCGCCGAGATATCAGGGCTGCTGTTAAACGTTTTCTGTCATTTCTGTTGTCGGGACCTTGAGGGATTTGTGGGGGATGGCTCACTCATATGGGGTCGTGCATAGGACTGGTTTTAAGGACTGGTTTGGGTGGGTGATCAGAACCAGCTGACTGCCAGCAGGGGTCTGACCATTAGTCGTTACAAAGGTACATACTTGCAAGATGCTCTCGATACTGTTCTGAGCTATAACAAGAGGGGGAAACAAACTCTTAAATAACTGTGAATTTTGCCAGAGCTCAAAGCTCAAATGGAGTTGAACACACTGAACAGTAACGCCTTTTAAAGGGACGGCTGACTGCACCTTGTACCTTGTAACGAAGTGATGGGAGGCCCAGAACATTAAAGGTTAAAGGGGATGAAAAGTTAGCTCGACCCCTTTTTTTTTTTTTAGGTTTTCTGTATTGTTATTTTTTTGTCCTTCACAAGAGAAGCTTTGTGAACAGATGGGGATCTGTATTCAGACTGTCAATACATCTACTTGTGAAATGTGTCAGTCAGGTGTCAGAGACTCGGTGAACATTTGCACAGAAAGTGCAGAAAGGTTTTAAAATGCTACATCAGATCTGCCAAGGGACTTAAAACTACTCACTACCTATTTTTACGCTGTTTTCTTCCGTTTTAACATTAATCTATGAAGTCCTGTTTAATAAGATGTGTGAACACCTTGGTTAAGAACCCTTCCTGCAGCATCTACTACATGTTAATGCAAACATTTAACTTTACCGAACACTGCATGGGTGTGCAGACTTTTAATCAAAACAAATGAGTCTGTCTTTTTCTTTTTTTTTATTATTGATGAATGAATGTATTTCTTTATTTTGTAATGATTTAATAAAGCTGTGAACATTTTGAACAAGATCTACAGTAGGTTTTTAGTGGTGTATATTCAAGCTAACTCCTGTTAATCAAAACCCTCCCCTGTCGGATGAAACCAGTCCGAGTCGAGTTGGAAGCTGCAGAGTATTTCCTGTATCAGAGAATCTGCGGTGTCGTCCGCACGCGATAGGAAGCGGTCAGGCCGAAGCACGCCATGTCTCCACCTGCTAGTGTTCCCGCTGCGCACGCAAGCCCACATTTGTGGTGAATTTGCAGAAACGTGGTAGTGTAGGGATGAGTTTGAGGAAGGAAGCTCATGCAATAAAGATTTGAGCATGACTGTCATGTTTGATGGCGTGAGGAGTGAACATGACGGTGTAGAAGAGTCTTTTAGTTCCTGGAAGACACTGAAGGTCATGATTGTTTTTAGCATTACAGACTCGGTGCTTTAAGGAAAACATAAAGATGGAAGGAGCGTTTAAAGGGACGGTTCAATGACGTCTGCAGCCGTTTTAATCGCCTCACAGAATATCCATGAAGCATTCTCCTTGTTTTATATATTATTATTTCCTCAGTAATGTGGGGTACGTGAGATATGTCCGCACGGACTGCTTTTCTGCACGTCCTCCCTTTTCTCTCGCAGGGCGTGGAGTTTAGAAAGTGCGCATGCCTGCTCGCCGTCTGATGTGATGCCCTGTGACAGGCTGAGACCTCGTTGGGCGCCACGTGCCCCCCCCCCCGCCCACGCCAAGAGGCTCCTCCTCCATCGCCCTCCCTATCCCCTCCCCCCTCGCACACCACCGAGAAAAAGAGTCTCACTTTGCCGTTTCAGTGATGCTAGGCTCAGGACACAACCCTCAACGAAGGGCGCCCATTGGCTAACCGGTGATGCGTCACCAGAATCGGCCTCATTCTGAGCCACAGAGACAAAAGGATGGGGATAAGGTCATTGGTGGGGAATGTGGGAGAGGAGGATCATTATTCGGGGACGGGAGTGGGGGCTCCTTTCGCTTGATTTTATTTTGTATCATCGTTGAATTAATTCTCAGAACCGGCCGTGAGATTAGAGAGAGAAAGGTGACAAAATGCAAAGGGAAGTTGTACAGATGAGATGGTTTGTAGATGCCTCCAGGAGGCTTCTTGTAAAAAAAACGATTATCCAGGAATCGGTGGAATTTGGAGACGCAGGTGTGAACACGAGACTCAAACAGGGCTGTGAAGCCGTCACCTTTAATTTTCTCAGTCACTGAGTTCACAAGCCTTCGCTCTTCTGAGAAATCTGCTCGGCTTGTGTGTACATTATAACTCTTTGTACTGTGGCAGTGAGAGACGAGTCTGTCGCTCCTGTTTGTATCATCTTGTATATTAGAAATGAACTTATTCTTGACAGGCTGTAAGAAATAGAAATATATTGTTTAGGATATTTGAGCTGATGATTCAGCTGAATGAAATGAAGCATACTAGCACTTTCCACAGACTGTATATGTTATGAATTTGCTTTGTTTTCCGTCACAAAGTACTTTATATATATTCCCCTTTTCATGGGGACGAAGTGTTTGAGCCTCACGAGGCATCCCGTCCCACGAGTGAACATATTTTATGTTTTGTTGCTGCTTTATGTTCAATAAAGACATTAAGACGTAAAATCTGCATCGTGTGTTTTGTGTAACTGTTGTCTCGTCATAAACATACTACTGAGTAATCATACAGATCACCTTCATCGTGCGAGTCCACTCAACAGACAACTAAGCTGTCCACCTTTCTCAAACCACAGACGTTAGACAATCTGACAAAAGGAAGGTCTGTAATGTAAGATGGAGCATGATCATCATCAGTTAGGTCTCAAATTGAATTCAGACAAAAGAGAGAAGGTTATTTTTGAGTGTTCTGGGAGCTAATGTTATCTGACTGACTCTTTGAACCACTACAGTGGAGTTGTTGTCATCGAGAGAGCTAATTCTGTTAGTTTCACCTCAAGGCTCTGTCTTCCACAAGCTGCTTCGTTGATTTTTCAGCATCAGTAGTCACTTATCTTGAAATATGTTCTTAATTTTCCCATCTTGTTAAGTATTTACCCACTGTTTCTATCTTCAACTTCTTTTTCTCTCTGTTTTTAACATTTCTGGGCCCTACTTTTGTGCTTAGCTGCGATGATTTTGATGGGAAGCGTCAATTTCTAGGTCGTTAAAGGAGGTAGTTTGTATTTAATGTTGTCTAAACTCATCAGAAATCCTCAGGAAGGCGACCCGCTGTAGTTTACATATCATAATTCATAGCATACTGTCAGCACAAGCAGTGCCCGGTCCAGTTCATGTGTCACGGACCACATCAGGTCACATCTCGGCATCCTTGGCACAGCCCGGCTGAGGAGACGGCAGGGTGCACGTGCCCGGCTGGAGCATGTGCACGCAGCACATGGAGGTTCACTCTGGGGTGGCCTCTGCCCGGGGAGCCGCTGTTGTGACTGTCCAACGTGCAGACTGCAGAGAACACAATGTCTCTTAGATGGCAGACACCGCCGCCCTGCAGCACAATCAGCAAATATCTTCAAAGCTTCAAATATCTAAAAATATCTATTTTAAAAGTCTATTTCCCCCTGATTCTATCAATCATCTTTTTTTATGAGCCACGGGAAAACTGCCATGCCCCTCAAAACAAATAAGTAAAACTCAAAGTTCTGTATAAGTTAACCTGGCAGTTGTAAAGTTGTTGTGGTTTATAGGTTTGCTGTAGCTGTTAGCGCGTCTATATCTCAGCCCTTTAACCTGCCAGGCCGATGATGTAGGGCGCCATGTTCTGTCTCCTAATCTCTCACTCAGATTTTTTTTTCTATCTCCCATGACTCCCTTTTCATTAGGATTTGCTGAAAAGCGGCTTATCTCTGGACTGGAAGGCTGTTTATTTCTCTATTTATGGGCTCAAAGGTTTTTCCCACAGGGCAGTGATAATTGTTTTTCTTTATGACTGTTGCTAGCTGACGTCATCCGCTCGGAGCAAAGTAGACAGAGGAAAGTATGCAGTGAAATAAAGGCTATTTTTGAATATGTGGATTTATACTCGTCTGTAATGTGAGATCAATGTAGCGTCACTTTTATTTTATGAATTTTCTGGAAAAAGGACAACAAAGTAGAGCGAGGGTGCTGCTAGACCACAGATAACAACAAAAATGAATTAAAAACATATTTTATATCACAGAAAACAACGTGAAAATGTTCTGAAGCTTGTGTAAATCAGTTCAAATTCAGTCAATTCAAAAAAATACATTGACTTCCAGATGACGGCACGCTGTAGTGTTGCAGAGATATCTCCTGAAGCTAGCTTGCTAACTAGCTGGTCCTGCCTGTCCGACTTTAGCGTCCCGTCTGCCCTCCGTCAACCTACACCAATGTGGTTTTCTTGCCGGGTTAGGGCGAATAAGACTGCTAGCTGTGTGGCTAGCCGAGCTAACTGCAGCTACAGTTAGCAGCAGTTAGCACCTACTTTAGCTCAATCTTCTGATGACATACTAGACTATTTCAAGTATTTTATCCAAGATTTGGCTGGTGATGGCTAATAACTACACTAATGATGTTCCTTGTGTGTAATGCTAGTAAGCAAATGTTAGCTACATGCTAAACTAAGAAAGTGAAAAAGACATACACCGTTAGCATTGTCATTATGAGCACATTAGCATGCGCAGACGTGCATTTAACTCATGTAGTGCAGGGTTAGGGTGGTAGTGCAGCCATAGTCTTGTAGGATGTTTTTTTTTCTGCTCATCTTTATGCCTGGCATGAGGAAACACATGGAGGAAACCATTTGCAGAACATGTTGCAAAATTTTAATGGAAATCACAGAGGGAGGAAGAAGTGACTGGTAAGCCGCAACTATTTGGCACTGTCACGCAAAGCTGGTGCCTTCACTGTCATGACAGAGTATGATGCAAGAGTCTGTTTATATTCATGGCCACATTTCATTTCAGGGCAGATGTTGAGCTCAGTATTTCTGATTGTTGGACGTCATCATTCAGCCTTCGGGGGTAAGGAACGAGTGGTCTAGTGGTTGAAAACTGTCTGAAACAAGAGTCCACCTGTTTGGACAAATGGAGTCAGAACTGTCACAGTATTTTCTGCATCAGTGTATCCCGTTTAAACTCACTCGATCTGAGCTCGGATCGTTCTTTGTGCCGATCTAAACCCGCAGCCTGAGAATGTTGTTTCAACACCCCGCATGGTTTTGATGGGCACATTTTTTTGCTGAGCCGCTGTATGAGAGGAGCAGACACAGTGAGCCGCTGGTTTCCTGTCTGTTTCGGTGGGGGATGTTTGTGATAATACCAGCGGCTGTGGGAGCTACAGACTCAGAGTCCCTCAGCTTTTAACACTCAGTACTCTCTCAGCATTGTTGTTCGCTGTCTGAGAGTTACTTCTCTTCAAATCTCACAATCTCACCCGTCGTTGCCATTTACTGAATTCGTATAGACGAAACTGTGTGTGGGAGGTTTTCCGTCAGTCTGTTCAGGTTTGTTCAGCTCTTCAGATATCGGTTATCATTCTGAGGGAGGGAGCGCCTTGTTGAAAATATCACCTTACCCTGCTACATGTCACTGTCAGGCCTTGACATACAAAACAGACCGACGGTACGCCTATGGGCCATGTGGCCTACTTTCAAGCAGTAAAGAGGCTCTTATATGCTGTAAGTTGTGACATGACACAGTACTCACCTGCACTCATGTCTACAGGCATGCTGTGAACCTGTTGACCACAAGTGACGCAGTCTTAAATATGAATCCGTACAAGTAACGTTATCTTGGGTCAACTACCTAAAATCTCTTTTATCTTATCACTAACTCACGTCACTTAATCTAGTAGCACCTTTTCTAGGAATAACTCTGTGGCAAGGATGCTCTAAATACTTTAGACTTTATCCTGCACATTACTGCCAATCTCGAGAAGTCAAACATAGGAAGGCTTTCCAAACCAAAGTGGGGAGTCTCAGAGACGTTTGTCTTATGTTTCCTACATTCTGATGACTTTTAACAACCCAATCGCTACAATAAATGTCAGCTAAGTATCAACTTTACGTCTGTTTAGGTCCATTTTTCTATTTCTCTCTTGTCACAACGCTGTGCCTATGCTTTGCTTAGGTTTAGGCACTTGGTTAGGGTTAGGAGAGCATCACGGTGTGGCTTAAACCATTTGGTTTTGGCTTTGTGAGCGATCACCTGGTTATAAATCATTGGGTGTAGAACAGAGGGAACATTTCCTGCTCAGTGCAGCCACAGTGGTCCACTTGTAGCCTGCAGGTGCCCCTTGGGAGCAATTATGGGTTAAATGTCTTGCTCAGTAGCATTTGTGAAGGTATTCTCAGTCTCTGCTCAGATTTTTAACACCTGGCTGAGGAATTTGAACCAGCAACGTAACATGTACAAGTATATATGGCATCTAAGCTTCATTGTGTCCGAATGAAACACCCACTGCTCTGTTTACCATCTCTGTCTACACCCTGTACCCCATTTCCTTTTCTGTCACTGCTGTATCCATAACACATCCAGCAGCACCTGATAGAGTTCCACTAACACCAGAAGCTCCACACCCAAGACCGCTATAAGGAGAATGCAGAGTTGGATGGTAGCTATTACTACCTAATCCACTCATCTCATCCCTGAATCCCTCCATCTAATCTTCCTCTGGCAGCAGCCCCCCCATCTCTTCTTCACTGAGGTCAGTGCAGGTTAATTTTGGAGGGACCATTTGAAGACAGGTATGGATGTCAGGGATGGATATCCGAGAGACTCGAGAGGCTGCTGAGGCATGCGGCGCTGCATGTGGATTCCGATCGTAAACTTTGCCACCGTGACATATGGAACAAGAAAATTTACAACCACGCTGCACCCTTGTGAACCTTTCTTTAGACCAAAAGCGGCTCCCAGTTGGTCAAAAGAGCTGTCCGTTGATCGATATACTGCGGTCAAAGCTTGAGGAACGCTGAGGATGAAGAGCAAGCAGTCATACATGCTCCATCAAAGCAGGACGGGAGGTTGCGATTGGACGTCGCTGCGGTCATATGACTCTGTTGCATAACATAATTTACGGCTCTTGTCATTAACGCTGCTAGTTAGCTTGCGAACCTGCTCACACGTGACAAACAGAGAATACAAGACACCACATACATGCATAACACGCACATACATGTAGATTGAAGTTCTGTTTCTCTGATGTTATTCATCCATGTTTTCCAGTGTGGTTTTCTTACGGTGCAGTGAAAAAGCAGTAGATGGTTGGGACCTCGTTCTGCTCTGATCAAAACAAAACCCCACCTTGGTTACTCTGGAAATGTACCTGTATGTTACCCGTGTATATGGAGCCACGTGTATCTGCTTTCATTTACCTTCATATCTGCTTGAAATCTTTGGATGTCTGATCCTGTCACATCTGCACAACATCACAGTATTGAACTCTCTCCATGCGTGTACATGCGTTTTCTTCTTGGAGTTGAACTTTAAATTCCTGTTTGAGTGAAACTGCAGGCCTGTTGTTGAGGAACTGCCTCGAGCCATGCAGTAAAAAAAATCTGCATCCAACTGCCTCACAGCCGGTTTGAACAGGCTATATCCTGAAAAATGAGTGCACAGACGAGCACACACCACATATGCTGTTTAAGGAAAGAGAGCTGGAATTTTTGAGGGGGCACCACCTTAGAAAGAGCTCCTCAGTGTGTAATTACACAAAATTGCAATTATATGTAAGCGCACAAGCAGACGTGTAAATGCAAATGCATTATTTGTCGCTGGTATTCTCTCACAAGCAGCTCTGCTTACCTTTAAACTCATGTGACCCCTCGTTAAAATGTTCCCACCCCGATCCAGAGCTATCTTAGTATGTAGATGTCAACACCATACTTTCTGCTCTCTGATATGGATATAGTCAATAGTCCTGGAAAGCGAGATATTATATTTACAGTCAACCAGACTACTTTTTGAAACCACTGACACTTTCAGATCGAAACACTCCATCCATATTTTTACAGTCAGTGTGTTCACGAGGTTCACCATGTTAGTTTAGCATGTTAGCATACCAACATTTGCTAATTACCACTTAACACTAAGACATTGTTGGACAACTGAAATTCAAGTTTTGAGCTGATGTTGGTGTCGCAGGAAAAGTCATCACTATTTATTACACATAAATGTGTATCACATTTCATCTCAACCCATCGAAACCCTCAGATACCCTTTCCAGATCGATCCACTGTTTGACATTCAGCAGTACACACCCATTATAAAATCTGAAACGGCATAGCCAAAAACCTACATTTACAATAAAAGAATTGCTGTTGACAGTGAACCATTTTTCATGTTTAACCCTACAGTTCTGCATTCAGTATCAGTCGTATAACAGTCTACAGTGTGTAGTTTGAGCAAATGAATGGAAACCAGTCTCCATTAATGTTATGAAAAGTTTAATATTCACATAATATATAATTCATGGACTAAAACATGCAAAACCAATATGAAAGTCCATTAATCGACCACTGCATACCTTTTGATGATGGTAACAGCATCAATCTGTTCTCATCTCTAATACAGTTTGTCATCTCAGTGAGTTCATCACCTCATGACAACTGGAGGTCTGTATATATTTATCTCACCATGTAAACTATACTGTGGGTTCACCTACCATGACCCCCCTCCCCAATACATTCAAGGTTGTTCTTATATTATAACTTTATTTACGTGCAAACGTCAGTTCATCCGAGGTTGAATGTTCAGCCTCGAGAAAATTCTGTCCAATAGATGAGATTAATGATATGTTTTTTCAACTCTTTGGATTGGCTAAAAGCAGAACCATGATCAGTTTATCTTATCCAGCTCTCTTCATGGGATGATAACACAAAATGAAGAGTATGAAAAGCAATAATGTTTGATCAGTTCCACTGTTTAACCATCTAATCTAAGCCCAGCAGGTTTGCTTGACCTGATTTGAACTGGCCATTGGACTTTCTTCTCTCTCCGCTTGTGAAAGGATGATTTAATCCGGTCCGTCTTAGACCTAAACATCTCAAGTCAGCCGTTGGAATGCTTCTCTATTTACACAGAGAGGTCAACCTTTCATTGTGGCGTGTTTTTGGACGGATAACCTGTGTGTGAGAAAAAGTTTTGTTTGTGGTGTTCAAAGACAACTCAGAGGTCAGGACTTTAGGAACTCTGTCAACAGATCGCAACAAAGACTTGAGTAATGCTGGTGGATGGACTGTGTTGATCTCGTACTTCACAGTAACTGGACGAGTGTCATCAGTCCTGCCCATTTTTGCTCTGTGCTCCGAAAACAGTTGAGCAAGTTTGGTAGCAGGATGAACTCGGTCACCTTTGCCTTTTCCTGTTAAACTCATATGTGCTGTGTGCTCAGTTTGTCTGTGTTGACAGGAAACACAAATCAACAAGATGGTCAAAAGATGCTGCTGGGGTATCTGTACCTTGATACCCCGACAGTGTGGAAGGTGTTGTCTTTATTCCCAAAACTGAATATAAATATGTCTGATCTAAAGAGTGGATTAGGCGATGTGGTAGACCTCACCATCATCTGAACATCAACGCCATCACCAAAGACACCAACATTTGTTCAAAGGTACATTAATATGGCGTCACATTATATTGATGCCACTTTCTTAATGGACACGTTTGCAAAAACAGTCAGCTAACGTTACATCAAGAGGACAAAAGACGTACTCGTACCTCATCAATGAGATCTTGAGTGCATGTATAATAAAACAAAGAGGGGGTTAGATGTATAGGCAAGCCTCCCAGCATGCACTTGGGCAACAGATTTAAGGACATGAGTCTAGTTTTATTTGTTTTCCTGCATTCCCATGTTCTGCAATGTGTGAGTGCGTAGATGTTTGTTGATGCCGCTGCCAATAAACACATTGTTAAAACTGCGCCCTGCTGACTTTTTCCAACATGCACACCTTCACTCTTCAACATATTGCTTTAATCAAGGGGCAGACAATAGAAAAGCTACATCTGAAGTGCTCAGAGAAAGAAAACGTCGTCAGAATTGTCGTCTTCCTTCTCAAACTGCTTGCCTACAATGGTGCGAGATGAGATGATGACCACAGCGAACTGGAAGGGGACTAATAACCTTGGGAGTTCTTACGTAAAACCAGAGTTTGAAGCCAAGATGCTGATGGAAACAAAACAACAGTAAAATCCTGTTTTGGGAGGTAAGCAGAGCTGAGATTGGGCATTTTATTGTGCGTTACACAACAGTTGGCATGACAGGAAGCGTCCATTCTGGAACCGGCACATCTGCAGGGCCTCGTAAAACATGAGCAGAGCGTAGAAGGATGTGTGATGTCAGTGCGGGTAGAGGTGTTTATGCAACATGCTCGCCATTGCATTATCTAACAGCCTGCTTTTAAACATGCAAACAAGTACACAACGAGATAAATAAACCCATGCTGACTCGTGCATATACACACTAATACAGATGTAAAATAAATAAAACGAGCCAACAAACCATGTGACGCACAATATTTACATTTCAGCCTCAGCTTTATTTGCATAAACAAACTTCATTGTACAATTTTCACCTGACACATTTTAAGACAGTACATCCTTTCCGAGGGAAGGAAAATAAGTCTGATTGATCAAAACATGATTAATAGAACAAATAAAGAAGGAAAACCTTGTTATGTTATTGTGCGTTACATATGAGGCTACAGCTAGCATCCAGTTAGCTTGGTTTAGCATGACAACTGGTAAATATTTGCTAATTCGTTCTCCTAGCGTCAGCTAAATGAGAAGAGCGATACCACTCTGTCTGCTAAATATAAAGCTACCGCCAGCAGCCTGTTAGCTTAGCTTAGCAGACAAATTAGAAAGAGTTATTCTGGTTCTGTCCAGTGGGGATAAAATCTGCCTACCAGCATCTCTTAAGCTCACTCTTAAGCATGTTATATCTTCTTGGTTAAGTTGTTGACTTGGACTGGGACCGTGTGACCTTTGGACAGAATAAGTTTGACTGTTTCTGTTAATTATGAAGCTACAGCCAGCAGGTGGACCTGAAAACAGATGCTAAGCTAAGAAACAGAAATAAGTATCCTGGCTCCGTCCAGATGTTATAAAATATGCTATAACTTCATATCTACCGTACAGACATGATAGTTGTATTAATCTTCCTATCTAACTCTGTATTCTTAAAATGTCAAGCTGTTAATTAAATCAACCGTATTGCATAAGACATAGGACGAACATGCAGGCCAAGCAGCTGTCCCACAGGCTGACACACTGACCCACATACCGAAATTTCCCTGCGTCAACACACTGATCAGTTTATAGCCGGAGGTGGATATCGATGGTTTTAACCTGAAATGTTGATTAACTCATGTTTGTACGACACCTCACACAGCGTCAGAGTATGTAGAGCAAAGTTCAGCAGGCTCTGTCTTTACATTGGGGTCTATTTAGGGGTGGAAACATTCTGCTCTGTGATGGTTTACACATGCCGGTGGAATTTCACCGTCCAATCCAAATTCGCCGCAGGAGGTCGAACAACAGGCGGATAAATTAACGGGCGTCAGGCGGACACCAGTGGACATGAGCGGGCGGGAGGGGAGGGATCGGATACTGTACACGGGGAGCTGAGAAGAGGGACGAGCACAGATGACAGTTGTTATCTGCTGCAAAGGTCCTCGACTCAAAATAAGCGATGAGAGCGATGAGTTTAGGAGGAAGACGTCCTACCTCTGAGTGTTTATGGCGTTCGTGTTGTACATGTGCACACACAGATTATGGTTTAGAGGTATTTTGCTCAAAAACGGAGCCACATAAAGCTTCATACTACTTTTTTTTTACATTTGTAGTAGTACTCCCCAAGACCTGTAAACACACTTTAATGTACAGAACGGTTGGACTCACCCTTTAATTGCTCTGAACACTTCATCTGTCTCAGTTTAAATACATCAGTTTAAAAAAGATTTCATGTGCTTTAATCACAGCCTGATAATGGGCACCAGTACACAGCTCAGTTCAATGAATGACAGCTTTTGTCTTCTTGGTGCTCAAGTGATAATGTCCTCATCTAGTGTCATTCCTGTGGTTATATTCCTGGCTGCTGCTGGTCTACATTTAGTGGTGAGGAGAATCTGCCAGTAAAGATCTGCTCCCCCTCCATCCACACCCTTCACATGGTGCTCCCTGCTGTGTAAGCGAGCGGTCGGCTTGTGTAAAAGAAGTTGAATTGATTTGCTTCACCCTTCTTGTGCCGAACAGGATTAGTCTTCATTATTTCTTTTGTGAGACTCCAGCATCTGCTCAGGACCACACAGCTCACATGCCTTTACATTCACGTGAGCCTATAGGCCGACCTCAGAGGAGGTTCAGCAGCTGTTGGTCTCCCAGCTGACTTTGAACCGGGTCTACGTGTTGACACTGTGGTACATGTGCATGTATATGATGAACACAGCGGAGGGATGTATTTGTACATTGTGTTCTGTACATTCTGTTCTCTCTGGAGCTCGGCGGCACCGGAGCACGGGATCGTGTCACTGTCACCCTCTGGTGGTCAAAAGAAAGAGGCAAGGGTGATAACACAACACCAAAAAAGGATGCACACGATGCACAGACGTACTGTATATGGACTGGCACACACAGATATCAGCATGGACCTTCTCATTTGGGAAGTATTTGTGAAGCTCCACATAAGTAACGACCAAAGATGAGTCATTCTTCGGTCCTTGTCGTGAAATAAACCCCAGATTGTTACTATTTTTGTCTCATCAGGTGTCATTAACAGTCATGTCAGTCATCAATCATTCAGAATCAAAACTATCCTTCTGTTCACCACCTGTGAAAGTTTCTGGAGCATAAAGGGATTTATACAAATATGCAAGGAAACTAAGAAAACACCTGTGAGACAACACACTGACCCACCGTCTCAGCAAACTTTGGACTGGAAGAGGTGAAACAGTGACACGTCTTTGGATTGGATGCTGTCGACTGTCCGACAAAAGACAGTTTGGTTGTGGCAATAAATACGATAATTTGTTTTGATGAATGTGGCCAAGAAACATCAAGTTAATTCAAATGAAATGAGAACAATCACAATTCAGATTACTTCATCAACTTACTGGAAAAAGTACATTTTCAAACAGCAATCCAATGAAGCTTGTCTCAAATTCTCTTGTTGCTTCTTTTCAAGCTTTAAATTCCCTTTTTATAAAATCTGTGTTTGCTGCAATGCACCTTTTCCCATATTGTATTTGTTGCCACTGATTATCTAAGTTAGGACACATTACCCTCACTGCTTTATATACGCATTAACAAACTGTTTCCTGATAATAAAATCATATTCTTATAATCACTGATCGCAGTATTAGAAATAACTTCCTCCTCTCAGTGTCCGAAGCCAGATGTTCAACACTGGAAAGGACTCTTGAGCCACCTTGTGGTAATCTAAGGCTACAACCTGTGAAAGTATAGACTGCATGTTATGTTTCTTTCTTTTTATCTGGATAACATTCATCGTAATAATATACACAGAGAGGTGATGGCAGCCTCGAGGTGATGAGAGGACAACTGGCTTGAATGCAAGGTGACTAAAAATAAAAACAAGACTCATCACATCAATAAAACTAAGATCTTTTCAACTGTCAGTGCATTCATACCCACAGTGTTCAGCTTACACTCTCATATTTAAGTTTACTGTGATTGGTTGACTACATTAATTGCATTAATGCCCTTACGACGGGCATTTTGTCAAGTATCTTCACTGATGTTTAAAATGATGCACATTATTTGAATCCCAGATAGAATTTTGCCTCTGAAAATTAATTTGAGGAAGGTTTCTCGCACATTTTATGTCCACGATCATTAACACACCTCTGGAAGTTAAGCATAATCACCAAAGTACTATACTTAAAAGCATGTCACACAAAAAAATGACAATTTTGTAGTACTACTGTATACTTCCACTAGTTAGTAGTTACTCAGAGGCTGCATGCTGCATCAGAGACACAGTACAACTTTTCAAAATTCATTCATTTTATCAATCAGATGCTGGAAAAATGCTGTATATCTGACCCCGCCGGCCCGTAATATACAGTACACACATGTAAATATATGTAGAATTTACTTTTACTGGGACTTTTGAGACTTAAGTACATTTAATATCAGATACTTTAAGACTTTTTACTCCAGTGCCACTTGTAAAGGTGACTTTCACATTTACTAAAGTCCTTTTTAAACACGATATCTTTACTTTTACTCAAGTATGACTTTTGGATACAACTTCTTAAATACACATTTGAGCTACTTAATTAACATTATAATTGAAGCAGTGTATAAATATTTGAAATGAGCTCCACCTCAAACAACAGCAGTAACGTTAACATGATAAACTCTCACTTAGGAAGAAGATCTGAATATTACATCCAGCACTGCCTGCAGGCTGGACTGTGACCTCCAGGAGAGGTAAGATCATGCTATGCAAATACATCCACGCTCTTTAAATACAGAGGTAGTGAGACCTCCAGCTGTTTATTCTGCATATAATATCCATTATTTCTACCTTCATTATATATTTTAACTTCTGTCTCTGCTGCACGTGTTCATACTGTATATATCTTAACATATTCAACCCTTTCCTGCCTATTTACATTTTATTACTCATCATATCAACGTTGCTCTGCACTACTCTGCCCTGGCGCTGTGTGTTAAATACTTGGGTGTGTCCTTTTCCAGCCCTGAAACATGAGCTCCTCCGGCCACAACAGAAACTGGCTGCTCTTCAAATAACCTGGCATCCATCAGTTTGTGTGCGTGTAGACGTGTCGCCCATAGAAGCGTGTTCATAATTCATGCTGATCTTATGGACTCCGCTGTGTGTGGTAATCAAACCCAGGAGGAGGAGGAGGAGGACACTGGATAGCTTTACATTAACGTATAGCGTGTTTATAGCATTGTTTTAATCCAGTGTAGAGTTTTTAACAATGCTGTAATAAAAGAGATAATTGAAACACTTTACATTTAGTTGTTTCTTAGATATTAACATGTGTTTTCAGGCTGAACAGTGTGCGCCTCTGCAGTCGGCTGTATTGTTGTGGGTGGCCACTGAAACCCAATCAGTCATCAAAGCTTTATACATCCCTCTTTATCTACACGACACTCGCCGGCCCTCTCGGGTTGCCGAGCGACCGGTTTCAAAAAAAAAAACTCACGGTGCGCCTGAATCTGATTGGTGTTTGACTGATACGCCGGAGCAGCCAATGAGAGGAGAGGAAATGCAAGGAAGTGGCCAGGTAACAGTGGAAGATAAGTGTTGGGTGATGCGGTTTAAAGTTCAATAAATAACCTGCAGGCATCGACGTGCGCGTGGAGTTGATTTATAGGGGATTACAGATCAGATTGCAAGTAATTAATGTTTGTTTTTATAAGTATTAATGTCAGTCTGTTAGGAGGAGAACTTATTTGGAAGAAAACGTGAACTTGCTTGACAAAATGAGCCAAAGAAAAGCATAAAAATCATCCAATCTCAACATAAACATGTCTTTACTTTGCGTGTGTGTCTGTGTGTGTGTGTGTGTGTGTGTGTGTGTGTGTGTGTGTGTGTGTGTGTGTGTGCATCAGGGTTACAGGAGCTAGTCTATCAACGCTGGCTGACAATGGACCTCTGGCTCTGGGATAGAGACCCTCTGAAATATACATGAGGAAATCCACACCTGTTTCCAGGTAACCAAGGCAGGGATTCTGAACCGTGACGCTGAATCTAGTCTGTGTGTGTGTGATGTGTGTTTGTGCACCTGCGTGGGCGCACGCACGGGCAGCGCAGCTTCCCAGCTCTACCTGTTCAGACGCTCCGAGGGGACGAAAGCAGCTGTCAACCCCGTCAGACTCAACCAGAGCAGGAGAAACGCTATGAAACAGCGCGGCCCTCGGTGCTGAACGGCCTCCCCGCGCTGCCCGGCTGACTGAGAAGTTTACGCATGGAAACAGGTCAGCGTTGGACCAACTGAGACCGAGCCTGGAAGCTGGAAGTGGAGCCTTGGCGGAGGGTGGACCACAGAGGCGCAAAGAGGTCTTCACAGGTCTTTCCCCCTGAGTGTTGAGCATCCATCTGTGCGAGGATGAACCCGATGTGGAAGGTGTACAAGAGCAAGGTGATGAAGACGCTCAACCCCGAGTATGAGGAGGACGCTGCTGAAGAGGTACGGACTTTACAAGTTTTGCTGCTTCGTACGCACGTACCAAAGTGCCGGAAAGTTGATGTGGTTGTTGGCATCGAAAGTCAGAAAGTCAGCGGATCATTTTTTATTCATCGCAGGGTCAGATGAGCTGTTTTGTTTTCTGTGCAAAGGGAACTTTCAGGGAGAAGTTGGGCCTGAACTCTACTTCCTCTTGTGTGTTTTATTCTGGCAATGGACTTATGTACTGATTAAAGTGTGTTCGTTAATGTTGGAGTGCAGATCTTGAGTGAACTCGGCTGTTTCCAGTGTAAAAGATGAAATCCAGCTGCAGATATGTACGACATTTAATCAATTAAGTACGATAATTAAGTACTATTTTGAAGCTTTACTTGAATATTTTCATTTTATACCGCTACTCCAGTGCATCTCAGAGGGAAATACTGTCCTTTTTCCTTCATTACTTTTATCTAAACACAGTAGTTACCCATTACTTTTCAGATTCAGATAATCATTGTATAAAACCCTGTCTGTTTGGCTGATGATCCCACAGTTTACAGATATATTTTCCCTCATAACCTTCTCAGAGGGTTATCCTTTGAATAATTGCTCAAAGCCTAATGAGGTAAGTGTCATCATTTCACCAAACGAAGAGAAAAAACAAAAAATCAACACTTTTTCATGTAGCAGAACAGTGTTTGTTAATTTTCCCTGCATCATTCATCATCTCACGACCCTTCAGATTTACCCTGCAATGCTTTGGAGGCACCAAACCACTGGACATTAACTAATTAAAACTAGCTCCACCTCCAGCTTCACCTGGTTGCATCAGTAATAGTCATTTTTCTTGGAGAGGATCTATTTTACATACACGTACTGATACCTGCACTCCATCCAGAGTTTGGTGCCACAGTGCTGCGGTGACCCAGATCTCTGGAGGGCCGAGAAACTCGATCCTGCAGGGGAGCTGAACAAACGGATTAGTTGGCATTCCACTGAGTGACTGACACGGGGTGACGGGACTGATAGCCAGGGCCTCGGGGTGCACTCAGACCAGACTGTGGCGTCTCATAATAACAGGGCATCAGGGGATATATATATATATATATATATATATGTATATATATATATATATATATATATATATATATATATATATATATATATATATATATATATATATATATAGATATGTTCAGAGGGACAGTTTCCATTTAGATGGATGTGCAGAGTTGCTGTTGCTCCACATACTTGAAATATGAGACTCGTATTACCATGATGTCAAGACAAAACGTACGCTGATGTGGAAATAATATTCATAAAACAAAAACAAAGTATTAAAACGATCTGAAAAGTGAAAAAAGAATGAAATATTGATAGTTTTCTATGCACCTGAGTTTTCTACAGGTTGTAGTATCCACCATGTCCACTAGATGTCGACCAATGAGCACAAATCTTGTGCATCAGGCAGTAGATTGTAAACAGAGTCAGGACTTTGCTGAGCGGTGCGTCCATTTCATCTTTGTCCCTCTGATTTCAGGTCACGGAGGTGGAGAATGATATGATGAGTCCGGTGCAGGAGGATGAGGGACCCAACGCTGTATCCCAGCTGGCCAGGAAAGTATGTGAACATTGACGGCTCGTCCTTCATTTTTTGGGACGTTTTATGTAGCTGTAGAGGACAGAGATCATGATATAAACTATTAACCGTAACGCACAGCTACAGTGTTCCTTCCATCCTTCCTTCCTCGGTAAAATCACCTTAAAGTCTTCATCTACATGTATCACAGAGGGCTATTGTTCAGCTGCCCCTTTGAAGCCACCTAATGGTTGACCTACTTTGACCTCTGACCCTGTGTGTGTGTGTGTGTGTGTGTGTCCAGATGCAGGGAGCCGGGACTAAAAGCTGGAACAGGCTATCAACTCTCTTCAACAAAGACGATGAACACCAGCTTCTAGAGGAGACTGAGAGTCCGCCGGTCGCCGACCAGTGAGTGGAAATCTTTCTCTTCCTGGTCGGGTGTCATTCTTGCACCTCGTACCATCTGTGGGGGGTTTGCACAGCGTCTGGTGTAACCTGTGGGCGTTTTTATAGTTTGTGTGCACACAATGTTGTCAAGTTAACAGGCTTTGATTTAGAGATGCTAGTAGATGGATTTTGTTTTAGTGGAAATAAATAATAAATAAGTAAAATCATCCCCACACTTTTCTCTGAATTCTCAGTCCACTTGCAGTAAAGCCGGAGGAGCCTCCTCGACCCGCTCGACGCTCTGCATTCTGGGATACCTTTGCGACCAACTGGGCTGCCAAGAAGCAGGCGGAGGCCGCAGCCGCCGCCTCCGCCGCATCGAACGAGGCGGCAGCAGGCCAGGCTGAGGAGGGAGTGACAGAGGCCGGAGGGGAGGAGAGCCAGGACGGGCAGATCACCGAGGGAGAGGAGAGCAAAGGAGGAGGAGGAGGAGGAGGAGGAGGACGGAGCAGCAACAACAGCTTCTCCAAATACGTCTCGCTGGGAGGAGGCAGCGAGGAGGCCTCCTTCAAGTGGAACTTTGTCACCAGCAAGCTGGCAGAGCTGAAGACCAAGAGCAACTAGCTGCTCACGATGAAGGAGCCTGGAGAAGATAAACAATATGATGAAAGGCGTAGGAAGTTTAGGAGGAGGGTTTATTCTACACAGGATGTGACTAAACTATACGGCTATTGTAGAAGTCCCCCGTCTTTAAATCAGATTCTGACCTATTGAACTCGTCTCCTATAGACGACTTTTTCCCCCACGACACTAATTTAGACCCAAACATTCTCAGGACACGAAGAGAGAGCAGCATTTAAGAGCAAGGAGGGATTATAAAGTGAATGATGGGATATTTAAAAACCTAAAAATAAAATCTCCCGTGACCCTGAGCGCACATTTACAGACACAAAGTACATAAATACACGCTAACACTGGAGTTTACTTCTGGGGACTTCTAAAAAAGCTTTTACCGAAAGAGATTTACTATAAATAATTAAATTCTTCATCGTTGGAGATGAGGCGGCTGCACGATACATATCTTCCTAGAAGCTAAACGTCTCTTTATCAGCTGGAGACACAACGTAGCATCAGTGCGTCAGAGGTAAACACGGCTGATTCACGTTGAACCTGGTCTACGGGCTTCACAACACAGTCCACCGGTGACACCTTCCTTCCCAAAGTGCTTAATAAACCACAAAAAGAGGCCTTCACACCTGTCAGCAAACCTCGATCTAATCTGTAGTTTAGCAAAAAAAACGGATTAAGAGATTAAAGGCTGCGATAGCTGGATTAGCCGAGGATTATCTCACTTAACCTGTTCAGAGGGCAGCGGATTTCTGTTAGCAGATCTGGCCGTGCGACACAACTATTACATAACGCGAGAGTTTATAAAAACGACTTCTTCTCTCCTCAGACACCAGCGAGAGGAGATGTGTGAAACATGAATGTGTGTGTGTGTGTGTGTGGTGAGATGATGTCAGGTGCACTGACGCGATGATTTAACTGACTTGAATTTTTTCTGATTGCGACCGACCGACACGTGCTGCACTCAAAGTGTGAGTTTGGAAACATTCCTTATTTTTTTGCGACATGAGAGAAGAAACGAGGCTTTGAATATTATTTTTTCTTTTTGGTTTTGGTCTGGTTGTATGTTTTAAATCTGTTGTTTTGTTTTCCTGGCATGTTATAATAAAGCCTGCTGCACTGAGACAAAGACAGAGCATGAGTGAATGAGCAAACGTTATGTTTGTGTCTTCTGACAATCAAATTTCATCGATCATTTTTACAAAACTGAAAGAAAACACAGCTTTTTAGCTCCCTGGATTACAAATGTGGTGGTAAGTTTTTACACATGATTGTTGCAGGATAAGAGATAAGACAGGATGAGACTCAAACAGACATTTTTGCAGCTTTACTCTGTAATTTCTCTACAACACATGCAAAGCAGACAAACTGAAACGGGCCCTAAATAGTCATTTAAATAATAAGTATATGAAACTGTCAAAAACAGATAGACAACTTCAAAATAAAGGGCAGTAACAATGACACAGGCTAATGGAGATCTAGTTTAAAGCCTGATCGCAACTCTAGACAACTTAAAAGAGGATGAAAATCACTGACAGACACAGTAAACCAGCTCTGTGAGGGATTAGTTTTTTCTAAAAACTTGGCTCAGGCTTGTAACAGGAGGGCGTGAACACGCACAAAAGATTTAAAAGATTAGTTTATGTAAGCAACAAGAGTGTGAACCGGGTGTGGAGATAATGGAAGGTGGTGTTTGTCAGTCCAGGTCCCTGCATGTTTAATATGTTTCTCTGATCTAACACACCTGATTCAAATGATCAGCTCGTCATCGAGCTCATTCATTCATCTGAATCAGGGGAGCAACAACCTACTGTCTGAAAATGGCAAGTTACCTCACCTTTACCTGGTGGCATTACCTGGTGTGTGTGTGGGAAGATGAGCCCTGGCATTAAAATGGCTAAATCCCCATAAAGAAAAGGTAAGAGCTGCTGCTGCCTCAGAGGTTCTTGTTTCCTGTAGCGATGGGGATTAAAGATGCTAATCTGCAGATAGCAGAAGGTAAGAAAGTAAGAATGCTGACTGAAACAGCCGGTGGCAGGATTAAAACAAAATAAACGGTCAACATTCAGTGATGCAGACTAGGTTGTAAACCTAAATGAAACCACAAAGATGTGGAGGCCAAGAGATGTCGGAAGAGTGGCCTTTTTGTTTCTTCACAAAGGAAACCAGACGGATGGCCGTCACAAGAGACCTGCTCGAGCATCGTAGCGGTGGAGCGATGCAGCAAAACCAAGTTCACTTAGGTCCAATTAGTGTGGGTCAAGAAAAATGTTACATCTTTATGTTAAAGTAGCAAAAAGTGACAAAACCAACAGAAATGCCGGAGCATGACTTTAATCTGATGTTCCTCTGACCAGCAGGAGGCTCCCTTTACCTTCTGACTGTAAAACATCTGTCTCCTCACTCCTCTTCTTGATTTACTGCCCCTCTATCATCACACACACTAAAACCATCATCTGTAACAGAGCCAAAAATCTGTTCATGTTCTCTCTCTATCATTCTTCCATTTTCCTCTCTGATCTCTTTCCCTTCACCTCCTTTAATTTCCTGTTTTCCCTGATCTACACCCACTTCCTCTCTTGCTGTGCCATGCTTCCTCATATACAATACCGTTTCCTTTTCAATTTAAGGGCCTTTTGTTGACATTTCCATCTGAATGTGACAATACGCCCTAATAAAAAGCTTCTTATGGTCCCATTACGTGAGCAAATGTACCCGGAGCTCAAGTTCATGCTTTTTTTAGCTGACCGGCCTCCATTATTTCCATGTGTTTCCAGTGTCAGTCAGATTTCAGGCCTGTCATCGTGGATCCTGTGAATGTCGGTGAGTCTCTGTATTTTTGTCCGGACTTCCACAGTTGTCAGTCTCGCTTTGAGTCAGAACAGATCTTTTCTCTTCTCACAACTCGGCGACACGTTCGGCTTTTTGGACATATTTATGTAACGTGCCCAGATTCTGTGTCGCAGATCATAAAACAAGCTCGAGAGGTAAATTTATTCCCCGAAAGCTGAGTTTTTTGGGGAGGATGGGATCATGAGAGCGGCTTGTTTGAGTGAAAGCTGATGACTGCTGCTGAGTGTCTGATGCCGGTGCGCATCGCTGAGGTCCGTATTGCAGTTTTTATGACACCAAGCGAGCAGCACTCAGAGGAAATGGGGTTTGTGGAGCATGAAAGCATCAAACTGAACAGTAATGGTCGGCGGTTGGTGGACAGGGAGTCTGGTGGAAGAGTAAACCGGATGGATGAGGAGTCTGTCATGTCTCGAGTCTGGATGTGACTTTGGGGACTCTAATATAATGACCTACTTCTTATATTAAAGGGAAAAATGTTTGTTTTGGTCCATAAACAGAGATGAAATAAAACCAAAAAGAAGGACTCTCAGCAGCTTCTCAAACACTTGAACTGTATTTTTCAGCCTTTATTTCTGTGTGAATTGATTTTTGAGTCTGACTCCTAACTCATCAAATACCGACAGCCGCCCCGACGTACGATCCCAAAGCGTTAGTTCCTGACGAGTTGGGAATGAGACTCAAAAATCAACTTTTCTTACAAAGCGGTCCTTTTTTTAAAGACCGAAATACCTTTAATCAACCCCCCGCAGGTGTTTTCACTTAATCTGCCTGATTAGGCCTCATCTCAGGGCCGTATGAAACCGTGCTTGATTTACGATGCAGTCTCACCGTCCACCAGGCCTCCTCCCACACTGAAACAGTCTTACACAGCACTGTGTCGGTGCAGGAGAAAGGTCTGGCTGCACCATTTCTCATTCTAGTAGGGGAAAAACACTCCTGCTCGCTTGTTTTGCATGTCTTCATCAATCACAATCATTTTCGGTGGCGTTTAACCCGGGATGCAGCGATGGTGCCCCCTGCAAAATGTAGTCCCAGATTGCAAAATTTGTTGTGGGTTATCTACTGCAGGTAATACACCAACTAGGGATAAGCACCTCATTCAACACCACATCAAAAGAACCAAACTGTCCCTTTAATCCGGCCCACGTGGACTGACTTGGGCGGTCTGCTCAAGCGCCTTCATTCCTCGCTGCATGTGGGCCGGATAAGCACGTCTGGTACGATTTTGCTATCTGGGCTGGTTTTCACACGGGGAGGTGAGCTCTGGCTCTGCAAAGAAAAGGTAACAGCTGCTAGCTTGTCTACATTCGTGCTGTTAGCTTGCATGCTAGTGTTAAAGTAATTTGCCCGTTTCAGCATGGAGGTTATGAGCTCGGCTGGTTGTTGTCGCCTCACGTAACGACGGGGGTTGTGAACAGTTCGGTAAGAACGACACACAGATGGTGGAAGGAAACGGTCCACATCCGGTAACTCAGACTAACACTGAAAATGAATCAAAAGTGGATTTCAGTCTGATGCACTCACTTGGCAGATGCATCAGGGACTTTTCCCCCAAACACAAACATCGGGAGCAGTTTTAGCCTTCAGTGTCAACGATGTTTGATTTGCGTTCCCTGATATCTTTTTCTCTGAGAATAAAAAAGTCTCTCTCGTGCACACACGCTCCCACGCTGCCCCCACAGCGTCCGACTCTTTTATCATCCGTAGTCTTTTTCAAACAGGTGTGTACCTCACCCCTCCGTCTCTCTGATCCACTGGCCTTTTAACATTTGGCTCTCAGTGCAGCACAAACATTTCCCCTCCCCTCCCCTCTTCCCTCTCTCTCTACACCAAATACATCATTCAGTACTTTCCTTTTTTTTCTTCTTTATGCTGAAGAACAACGATGACTAAACTGCTTCGCACCTTGCCCCGGGCTCCGTTCCACACGCTGTAATTACTTCAAACAAAAAGCAGCCCACAAGGTTTGTGTGTGAGCCTGCTGTAATTGATGCGCACACAACCCACAATGCTTTTTCCTTCTCTCTGCTGGCTCATCCGGACAGGGGATGATTAGAGAAGATAACAAGTTAAATCTGTTTATATCCACGATCGGCCTTTGTGGTGGGATTACTTTTGCAACCGCGATGATTTATGGCAATAATGAGCGGTGATTACGGCAACAGGTTGGATGTTTTTAGAGCTTTTATATCACATTTTTTTCTCAAGTTAAGTGCACGCTTAAGATAAATTTAGACGAACTGAATGTGCAAAGAAAGTTTAAAATTAGATTTGCATTGTAGGCAGATGATTTCTCAATCCGCTGAGGGCAATCTGGTGATCCGCAAAACTCGTATCTTTGTCGATCGGCGTGCTGAAAAAAGAAAAGGAAAAACATCACATGAGGTCAGCGGGACCATTTTAGACACATACTGCAGTTCGATTGAATTCAGGTCAAACTACCATATGATTATGTTGTAAGTCGATGTCGCATTTCCAGCGTTCCTCCTCTTGGCCGACGCAAGTCATAAATTATGCAGCCAAAGGGAGCAGACCGTGCCAGGTTCAGGGAAGTTTGTCTTCAAGATTACAGCCGAAGGTCCCGAAGTTGTTAAGCTCATGAAACAAGTCATCGAGAATCTGGCCCTGAGGTGTCGTCTCTCCGCCGTCTCAACAACCGGCTTGTTTTGTCTGTAAAATCCCAGATCAGAAGTGAGTCGGGGAGCAGATTTACAGGTGAAATTATGGAACAGGGGCTGTAAAAGCAAACAGGAAAGGTGATATTTGACTTTCAACCTCGCACACACACATTTTCTCACATGAAAAGCCAGACAGACATGTCTGGGAGCACTCAGGTATGACGATGCTGCGGCGAGCGTCTCAACAGACACGATGACTCACACACTCCAGCAGCGGTCCCATCTGGAAACCAACCTGCGGCTGCAAAGTTGTACACAAAAACACTCTGTCTGAGGCTTTTCAGGTACTTGCTTACATTTGCCACGCCTGCCTGGAGCGAGAGTGTGAGGAAAACATGCTCACACAAATACAGTCTGAAAATATGAGAAGAGAATAACACATTTTTTCATGGGTTTGTCCCCCAGCAGGGACATTTGATAAGGCGGAAAGATGTGAATTTCAAGGGGGTCCATCCAAGAGTTTTGTTTTTAACCAGCCAAGTAAGTAAGCTGTAAGCATTTTACCTGCAGAACACCAGACTAAAGAGAAAAGTACAG
Organism: Pagrus major; assembly: GCF_040436345.1. NCBI lineage: Eukaryota > Metazoa > Chordata > Actinopteri > Spariformes > Sparidae > Pagrus > Pagrus major. The sequence goes on along the minus strand of NC_133231.1, from coordinate 24,216,298 downwards.
GGCATGGACGTGAAGTTTGACACCAAATATTAAACATCATGGCTGTATTACATCCATAAATATACTTTTTGTTCTGCTAAAATTAGGAGATAATGTAAGAAAATGCTTAAATTCAGACGCTTTTCATCTGATGTGAATATAAAAACGCCCTCAAAAGAAAGGTGACTTTTCCACAAAGCTTCTTTGATGCCAGACTAATCTTACAATAGTCTTATCTCTCATTTGTGCTGTAAACTTTTACTTCTACTGAACTTGACACGAAATCCGACCCAGCGGTGCTCGATATGAAACATCTCCAGAGGCTCCTTATCTCGTCTCTAATGGTCCCTCGTGTTCACAGCAATTACGCTAATGTCTCGAAAAGTAATGTGGTCGTATTTAACCGACTGGACGCTTCAGATCCGTTCGTGCACAGAGGTCGTTCTTCCAGCAGAAGAGTTGGAGAGATTAGCTGTAACTTTGCACCAGACGACGCTCTGATAGTTTTATCAGCTAAAGGCAGGATAGACCCCAAACAAGCATGTAGCCAAAGCAGTCGGCGGTGTTAATCTCTCGTGTTTGCAGTATGTCTGCAGAGATAAGAAGGAGGCAACTTGATTTTTAAAAGTGAGTCCACCTCTCTGCTGGGTTAGTATGACCTGCAACTTGTTAATCCTCGAGTGATAATGTGTGGATCCCTGTGAAAGTACAGTGTGATTTTTAAAAAGCTCGTCACTTAATCCTCCAAAATGTAACTACTTTGAAGTTACGGCACTTTTAAACTACTGATGAGTGAAAATAATTTGAATTTACTTTCATAACATCTAAGAGAGCTTAACATAACGTTCCTCATGAGTGAAATCAAGTCATTTTGAGGCATCAGTAAATAAATCACCTCTCAGTGAGACGCTAGGAGCTGCTGTTACGTTTTGGCAAGTGGAGAACTGCATGTTACTGGTTGTATTGGCCCTTTAAAGGCATTTCAACAGGTAAAAAGGAGTGGGTGGACCATGATCAGCCGAATACAGAAGAGGATTAGAGAAAAAGTAACTCAATTGTGTTTTTTGTTTTTGAACAGTGGCCCTAACCGTCTTCTGTCGGCCACAGATGAATAAAATCCAGTCGCTCTGCGGCAGAAACAAACTTTCATTCAAGAATCAGCAGCTGCAACATGAAATCAGCCTGTTTTTCTTCTTTAATCAGAAGAGCTGAGAATTATTTAACTGTCGTGTTGACGCTGAGCCTCTCTGAAAGGTTTTACAGTGTTTTTGGAGGAGGAGAACGGGGGCAGGGAGGTGAATTATTCAAACACCCCCAATCCTCAAGCCCTCACCTCGCGTTAAGGAGGTTCTCACAGGACGTTTCATCCCTCTAATCTACAGGCTCAATCTCAGTTTGTGTAATCCCGTGACTCTTTAGGAACAGATTCGGGGGCCCCCTAAAAAGAAAACCTGCCGCCTATAACCCCCTCTTTTTCCCAGCAGAGGGGTAATCTCCCCGCTAAGCCACCCACCTCCCTCCTGGCCACACCGCAAACCCACCAAAAACACAAATACACACAGACACAGGCACGCAAACACACAAACACACACTCACCCTGCCACCCATCATCCATCTCTGTTGAAACCCGATCTCTAAATGTAGGTTCGTCCACTGTAAATAGATGGATTTTCCTGCAGCTATTGACACTCTCTAACAGGAGCTCAGGGCTTATGGGATTGTCCCATCACCACAAGTCAATAACTTTCAGTCAATACGCGTGTTTTTCTTTTTCCTCGATTCACGTTTGTGTTCGTTGGCCGCATCGATCGTTTCCACGTAACGGGGGGCCACCTACCGAGAGGAGCGCTGAGGCCGGGGAACATGAGCCTCGGTATTCCCACACATGACACAGAAAATAAAACCGAGCAGCTGAGATGTTTCTGCCTCCGAAATTATAGTTTGTGGAGTTTATTTTTAAGGGAGCGATATGCCAGAGGGTTACAGCTCTACATCAATCACGCTCGCTCCTCGTGGGCCGGATTGTCACATTGTTGTTCTGGGCCGCTGGTCGTTGTGGTCGCTCAGACAATAAACGTGCTGGTGTGTGTGTGTGTGATATCTTTAGGCTGTATATTTGGGTATCGCGGTTGCTGGAATGCTAATCGATTCTTTAGCCTTTCCACAGAGTCCCCGTCAGGCTCGGGTTACTGTTGCCACAGCTGTTTAGGGTTGTTGTTCTTTGCTTTTGCGCCCCGACCTGCAGCTACAACCTCTAAGCCTAAACACACACACACACACACACACACACACACACACACACACTCACAGAGCTCCCCGTGAGAACCAACCACCTCCTGCAAGACACTGAGAAGCCATTCAAGAAATACCTCGTTGTTGTTTTCTCATCGCTTTGGATCTAAAGTCTCGGTATGTTAAAACAAAGCGCTTGTCATGTCGTCTAACGGCTTCAACTTTTGTCATTTTAACCCAATAATGATCCCACTTTATGCAGCGATGGCTCAGAGGTGTTGTTGTTTTCTTGCAGACAGTTCAATGAGAAGATCGATGCCGCTCTTACACTTGCTAGAAGCCCATTAGCTTTAGCAGACACTTCAGGGAGTCGCTGCTCCCGGCTAAAATATCCCAGCACATAACCTCCCTTCGAACCACGTCTTCTTTTTTTCATACATTTTCTGTTTGGATCAAAAATTAACACAGTGCAATGTTTTATTTTGTGAGCTTTAGAAATACTTGCAAGCAGGTTTTTTAACCTTTTAAACAGAGCCATGCTAGCTGATTCCCACCTTTTCTAGTCTGAATGCTAAGCTAAGCTAACCCGATTCATGTTTAACATAGAGATATAAGAGTGGTGTGGATTTTCAAGCCTAGTCACCAGAATATAAAACGTTAGCAGTTAATGTTTCTGCAAACCACAGATAAATTCAAGGTTGACATTTATATGTATTATATGCTTATTAGCCACCTTTCATATCGGAGGCTGGTGGTGTTGGTATAAACCAACAAGGCTGCCAAACGGCCGACAGCAGTTCGAGTCACCACTGGATATTTTTAAGGACACCTTCAGATATTTCTAGTCCATTTTTGCAGAGGATATCGGACCTTCTCCATCTGTGATCATTTGGACCAAACCATGATGTTTTCCTAACACTAACCAAGTCTTTTTTTTTTTTTTTTTGTGCAAACTTAAGCAGAGCAAAAGCACAGTGTTGTGACAAGAGAGAAAATTGAAACTAAACAAACGTAAAGTTTCAGGTTTTGTAGAAGTTTCCTTTGCTAACATTTATTCTGGCAATTGGTTTGCAATTTTCTCATCTAACTCTTGGCAAGATAAAAATAAGGGTTAGTTTCCAAAGTGTTGAATTATTCTATTAAGGGTTGAAACTGGGGCTGGTCCAGTACCAATCCAGGTCAGTACAAGTACCCCAAATTTTTAAAAGGAAAACAGTTTATTTAACTTGAAGTACATCCAAAACATCACACCTAGACGCCATTTACGCCCTCAATACATGGCCGAGCTCGTGCAAACACTTCAGATGAGGTGAGCGTTAATGATTATTAAAAAACAGGTAAATAATGTCCTTACAAAGCAGTTTGGGATCTGGTGCTTCCTGAGACTTGGATTACGCCAGGGGAGCTGTATGGAGCCATTTACGTTTTACCAGAATGGGTGTTGAACAGGAATAAACCCCTTTAGACGTGGTCTGACAACACGCTGTACCACCTGGTTAACATCAAGCACAGTGAACCCTCTACAGTTGTTCTTGTAAATGTAATCAGCAGCCTGTGTTACCAGCTACATTTTGAATTCAAAACATACAAAGAAAAAAAAGGAGCGATGACATTTTTGCAGGGCTTATCTAACACATCAGTAACACCACAGCCTGATCATGCATCCCTGCCCAGCAAATCGAGCCTGGAGGAACCAGTGGCCCGTAACAAATACATCCAAGTCGGAAATTACACATTGATGCACAGCTGGAGACTCCGCTGCTCCCGTTTCTCATCATGTATGAGCAGTGCAGGTACGGAGACACGCAGGGTCGGAGCGTAACAGAGCACACGTCTATTCACAGCTACACATGCCCATATGGCTCGTCTTACAGCCTTCCCTTCCTGCAGGAGCCGTGCACGCTCCCATCCAGCCTGTCATCAGGAGGTCATTAAAAGCTCCTCCGCCTCTCCTCCGGCTGGTCGCTCTTTTGCTTTTTTACCCCCCAACAGAAATTCCTGCGTTCCTCTGCGTGCTGCTTCTCTTTGGAGTCCTCCTGTCCATCTCTATTTCTGACATGGGAATCTGAAGTGTCAGTCTGTCTGGGCGCAGAGGTGATGGGTGAGGAGATGGGGCGGAGGAGACAGTGTCACTTGATAAGGAGTTGACGGAGGCTGTCAGGAGGTAGAGCTATTGTGGGACCAGGCCGTGGTAGAGGGCTGGTATTTATGAGCACGTCTTTGTGTGCACGTAAAACAACTATATTAAAAAGGTGGTTGGAAGGTGTTCTCTGACGTTATTTCAAACTGTGAAGGAATATGTGCAAAATGAAGACGCAAACATTTCTACAATACGTGTCATATCACGATTACATTACATTTATATGAGCTGACCTTCACGTCAGGAGGTGGATGAGATGGCGGTGACCTGACAGCTGACAGGTGAGACGGTTATCAAGCGAGAGACTACTGTTCGATGCAGCGTTTCAACAACTGGGTGTTTTTGATGAGATGTTGGGACATTTTCCGGCCGTGATAGGGGCAACAAAAACAGGTATTTTGACCATACTTTGGAAAAATGTCCCACCATGTAAGGGGCAACCAAAACACATATATCTGATGAGACATTGGGACGTTTCCTGTCCTTGTTAGCAGCAACAAAAACAAATGTATTTGACTAGATGTTGGGACTATTTCCGGCCCTATTAGGGGCAACAAAAACAGATGTTGTTGATGAGATGGGACATCCTATCCCATGTTCTTATAGCGTCAAATGATTCCAGCCTGTTGTGTCGTCTACCAGTTTTAATACCATTTAATAATAAAGAAAGGAAAATGTTCAATTGACAAACTCATCATCTGTCTGGCATCATGTCTGCTGTCTGTGCAGGTGAAGACACCTTTCCGCAGCATCATCAGAGATCCCTAATCCTTTTCATTCGACTCGATGAATCACTCCTTTTGAGGACTTTTACACCTGTGTGAGTGACACGCTAATTGGCCAATTAGACACCTGGATCACCCACGTTTCCCCTCGAGCAGACACCGCCGTCAGAGGGCACGACCCGGACCCGAAGCTCGGCGTCAGATACGAGCACCGTATCATGTTTAAGACGATTCAATCCAGAGTCAGCTGCGGCCTTCACTCTGTCACAGAGCTTCATGTATCCCTGGACCGTGCCTCAGTCTCCCTCAGACTTTGTGCGATTTCTTCTGCTTGTTTGGTTGAACATCAACTCGAATGTGTAATTTCGCCCGCACCACTGCTATTTCTATGATTCACCCCGCTGTTAATGAGGGAGTCTCCTTCAAGAATGTCAAAAACAGCTTATTCATAAATATATCTGTTTGTGGCTGCAGAATTTGCTCAGAGTTTTCTGCCTTTAAATTACAAATCTGTCTTTACATAACTCCAGTATTCTGCGGGATGGACGTCACTGAGCTGCATTCCTCAGCCGACTACGCACAGTAACTCAGGGTCTTGGCAATAAGTCATGAGAGCTCATGCTGATGGACTGAAGAATGTAATTAGAGGAAACAGACTGTATTAGATCCCATTAGACTTCTCTGGGTCAACAGGCAGTTCACATGTAATTTGTTGACAGATAATTTGTTTTCAAGTTTCTTATCTGTCGGCTGCAATCAGGATTGCGAGGAGTCGCCTTTCGGAAGTGATTACTTCAGTGGATTTATTCTTGCATTTATTATTTAAAGCAATTTTGCAGAACGTTTTTGATCTTTGTGGGTCATTTTCTTTTTAAAGGTAAAGCAATTAATTGTTTTACTCTGACATTTTTGCTTTGTGCTGCTGTAAAACCCAAATTTACCCTCTGGGATGCAATAAAGGATGATCTTTTCTTAACATACAACCAGTTTTATTTGGAAAAACCTGTGTTTTTTCTCCATTTTCACTGTTTACAACAGGCCTGCAACTCACAAGCAATCCTGTAAATTGCAGGCTTACACTGTTGGATATTTCCGTGCAGATATCCAAAAAAACAAATGAGACAGAGGCCGAATCATTGAGAGTTTCTGCGTGCAGAGAACTGTCCATGACATAATAACAAAGACTGAAAAACTTCCCTACAAACTAACACCACTTAGGACTGACAGGTGTCCTCCTGCACGCTGATATCTCTGGTAGGGATCCTCTGTGGTTTAGTCACACAGTTTAGTCATAGGGCGAATCCTCAGGGGAGAGCCTGCCCAGCGTGGCGCCACGGCGATGGGCCTTCCCTCGCCCTGGCAACCAGACTGGGGTTAAATTAGGAAAGGCTAACCCCAGAACTGTGGCGGAGACGAGGGCGAGGTCAAACGCTCTGGTCTGCTTTGATGATGGTGGAGGTTGGAGAGAGCAGCAGACAGACGCTCTTCATCTGGAGACGCCCCCCCCGAGAGGACGGATCAAGTGCTGCTGATCGCTAATGCTGCTTCCTTTGGGTACATACATACATGCGGGGATCAAGCTAATTCATGTGCATGTAGCTGAGGACACATAAATATCTGTTCAATATTTTCTCTTATGCAATAGGCCTTCTTTACGCTCTACGCTGCAATATAAGAACAAATATGCTCCTCATTCAACATGTCTGCTACATTAGTTACATCATCAGCTGATGAGGATACTCTTTGCCCAGGACATGCAGCTTTTACCATCAAATTTTTAGCATTATTTAATTTATGTAGCCATGAAGTGTATATTTAGGATCTACCACATGTTCTTGTTCAGTCAGCTTCAAACATTAAAAATTCATCTGGAGAGGTTTTCAGCCAACTCACGGAGAATTAGCTGAGCTAGCAACAGCTGCTAAAATCTACTAGCGAGTATTTAGTTTTAGTATCAGACGTATGAGTGATTTACTCTTCCTCTCTTGGTGTTTGTCACTGCAGAGCTTCCTTTTGTGTCTCTGCAGCCTGAAGCTTTTAGTCTAAGCCTGGACTCAGTCTGTCTACACTGAAGCTGAACATGTAATCTGCGCTGCAAAAAAAGCTTTTTCACACGCTTGAGGCAGAAACGTGTTTGTCGAAGAATAATAAACCGAAAAAGGGAAATTAATTTAACAATCTGTGAAGTATTTCCTCTTTCACCTCGTGTTATGTTGAGATATACGAGTATATGAAGTAGAGGCATAATGCAGCCCAGCTACTGTAATCATTTGCCTTGTGTTATATAATAAACTGGTTGCCATTTCCAGGGAAATGAATAACAAAACACAATGCAGTACAGAAATGGCAGTTACATGAGCCCCTGTAGTACCTACTCGGTACTGAGCGACCCGCTACTGGTCCAAGGCCGGTGGTCGGGAACCCCTGCTCTAAAGGGTATACTGCGAAGCCTGCAATAATAAGTCGGACATTTTCTGTTGCTCATAAGAAACTTTGTCATACTTACTCTCATTTACGAGACTAAATGTAGTTATTTTAACTGGAACTCTGATCTTTTACTAACCCTAACCAAGTAGTTCTGGAGCCTAAACCGAACCAAACCGCAACCGTTTGACAGCCAAAGTCACTAAATGTCACATTAAAATGTTTTCCCGCAAGCTTTATTTTCAAAGTCTAACCAGATGTTATGTAACAGATGTGGTTCGGGCAACTCAAGGACTGTTTTCTAGCATTTATTCACTCCGCTCTGCAGAAACAATACAACTGTCTGGTCTTTGTTTTCTGCATCTCTGTTCCCTCAGCGATGCAAAACAGCTGTGAAAACTGTGAAACTCTGGAAACCCAGGAGGTACAGAAGACGTGAACTACAACAAGGTACATTTCTAGAGGAAATACTACCTGCGTTTATTATAAAGTATTGCTGCTTCTTCTGCAAACATCTGAAGGTAACTGCATCGAGTCGCTGAAGGCTTGTGTGAGGAGGAGGAGGTGCTGAGGAAGAGCATTTCAAGTTGTGGATTTGTCTTTTTAAAACGTAACATTTTCCCAAACAAATTCAAACACATCAAAGCTGCCATCTAAAAAAAAGGAGTAAAGGGCCTGTCATTGCCTGTACCCGGGGCCAGATTGTGAACATATGGTCCCGGGAGACGCTCTTACCCCGTTCGGTGAAAACATCAAGAACTGAAAGTGAAAGAGAGTCAACGAAAAACCGTAGGAGTGCAATAAAGTGACCGATAACGACACTGTACGGTGAAGTTTGGGTTACGAACTCCGTGCCCTCGTGGGAGTCGGATATCAGAGCTGGAGAAACGTAGATGAATGTTTCATGGATACAGACGGGGAGCGAGGGCCAGCTGTCGACCTGATGTTTGCTTGTTCCCACATGACCGTGAATAGATCTGACTATGTGATTAGGCTGCTTTCTCACTACCCAGTGACCCAAAATGCTTTCGCAAGCAAAGAGCACATCGCAGAGCGGTGCTGTAAACGATGTCGGATAGTATTGAAATTACAATAATTCTTCAACAAGGGCAGAAAACACTCATTTTTGCAAATATGCACACGCCCATGTTTTTGGGCTCTCTTTGGATGGCATGTCGGGGTTGATAATCATAGAGGCGGTCTGCTCTGTAACAGCAAGTTCTCAAGCTCGAATCCTGGAGTAGTTATTTGCCCATCAGCAGCTGTTTGGTCATCAAGTCTTCGGCTAAATACTACGACTACTTTGTAGGGAATGTTATGACAACGGACAGAAAACACTTTCTCGGTTCCCAGCTGAGTAAAGATTATGATGAGACAAACAAATTCTTACAATTAAATGTGGTGTGCTGAAGCTAAAATACTGGTGCGCATCCCAAAAAGAAAGTTGACTTTGATCGCTTCTTGCCGCCCCGCTCACCAACATCATCATCTAACCGGTCGAAGATGTCATGTGGCCGACTGTGGATTTTTTGATTTACGCCCAGAGTTTTATTATAAACCTGTTTACTTCTTGTTTTGAGAAACATCTGCTCTCCAACTAGCATGGGTGACTTTTAATTACCAAACCAGGAATCACGGGGAGTCCGCTGGTATTCAAAATGCCATATTTGACCGCAAGAGATGAAAATCAGACTTATTTTTTTGGGTATAACAGCAAAAGGACTCTTCTTCAGGCTGGATTTTAACACATTTATTCTATAGTCTTTTAAATAAAGGTTGGAAACATTGGAAAACTTTGCAAAGTTGAATAGAAAACCAGAGAAAATCAGCACAGAGACGAGAAACATTAGCAGTTTTGGTTTTTCTGTCATATAACAGCAGATCATTTTATAACAGTCATCTTGGAGATGATGCTCATGTAAGTCACACATTACTGAGGATCTTCTCTAACCAACAGTCTTCAAAACAGAACAAAACCAAACACCACAAGATCTTTTCTCATTTGTTTGTTAAATTCTCATCATTCTTGTTCGCCGCCACATGGGAAGGATACAATACGCAGAGCGCTGCAGTGAGAATTTCCCTCTTTCTCAAAACAAAACCCCGCAAATCTGCACTGGAGCAGGTGAAAACAAACACTGAGGATTATTCGCAGCTTGTATTTGGCCTCTCGACCACACAGCATAAATCCTGGATATCCAAAACACCGGACTCGTCACAACAAAGAACATTAATATCTCTCTTTCCTGTCACAATAAATAAAAGACTCTGAGTGATGATGTTGGCGTGCTGCACAGTTGTGCCTACTAAAAAATGTTAATGGGTTTTATGTTCCAACCGTTTAGCTACTAATGTGATGTTAAGGGGACGTTAAGACGCTCACTATAAAGATACTGCCCTGTTGATACATGCATAGTACATCCAGTTTAATTATTCACACTCAAGAAACCTAGTCTGGGTTAAAAGATAGTTTCATTTGCTTTACTAGTATGTTCATCTTCACACGTTATTACTTCAGAAACACAGAAGACACACAGAAGAGTCATAACTCCTCAACAGATATATAGTATATTGTGATTTATTTATGAAAATGCCATGGTTTGGGGATGCTACTACCTGAAGAGACATTTACATTTTCGGCATTCAGCAGATGCTTTTGTCCAAAGTGCCTTGCAGTAATTCATACATTCATACACTGATGGCGGTGGCTGCCATGCAAGGTGCCGACCAGCACATCAGGAGCAGTTTGCGGTTCAGTATCTTGTCCAAGGACTCTTTGACATGCAGACCAGGGGAATCGAACCAGCGACCTTCTGATAACAAGACGCTGGCTCTACCCCTGAGCCTCAGCCGCCCAAGAGGTGGTAATCATAGACTTATAATAAAACTAGACACTGGATCAAAAGATGGCGCCTATTCAGTCCAATGAGAATTGCTCGCCTGGCGCATGTGCCAAAAAAAAAAAAGTATTTTATGTGCAGCTTGGAAACCTGAAGATGAAACACACAGGATGTGGTCAAACGGTAATGTTAGCTAGGAAGTTGAATGCTAACATCTGCTAATGAGCTACCAGATATGTTGTTTTACCTTTTAAAAATGGCTGAATGTGCCTCCAGATGTTCACTATCCATCATCTTTTCAGTTGCTGATCAATTGCGAAGCTGTAAAATGACAACAATTTGTCAGATTACCTTCCTTTATACTGCATTGATTCTGTTCTGGCATATGTAGATGGTTGAAAACATATAGTAAATGCATATTTCATAGACTTCAGTGCACGTATCTGCAACACATGCTGGAGTATTTTCACTTTTGTCTTCACGTGACCTCTCAGGCGACCCCTCTGTACTGCTGTTATTCACGGCAGTCTAACCAAAGTACCAGAAAGAGCTGATTATTAAAAGGTTTCTGCTGACATGTCATGCAGCCTGTCAGGAGGAGTGCAAAGATTAGCTGGTTAATAGAAACTGCAAGTATCTTACCAGTGCTGATTCAGCACAGAGGAGATAGCTGGCAGCTTTGCCCTTTGATAACTTTGTGTTTCACTGTGTGGAAAACTACAGGGATAAAAAAGAAGCAGTCTGTCAGCGGTAAAAGGGTAAAGTAAATATGCACTCGATATAACACCTAAACCAGGAAACTGTCAATAGCTGGAGCACTCCCTGAATGAAAACAGAGCAGTAACTGTTCAATATTGAGTTTCGGTTCAGCCCAGCTGCAGTCGATCCTCGCTTTTGTTCTACAATGAGGGGTCAACTGACCTCTCTGAACACCACAACACATAAAAACTCTTGTCTCCTCTTCCTGTAAGTTTCAGTCGGGGTTGAACCAGATCCCCTCTGGCATCCCCCGCCGTTGTTCTGCTGCAGTCTCTCCTGACGTCAGAGTTATTTGAAGAGGGTCCACAGCTCCTGGTCAGGTTTCCCACAGGCCCATCTCTCTGAACCCCCCACCCCCCTGGAAGCAGAGGTCACGCATGAGAGAGGAGGAATGAAAAGGGCCACTCCTCTGATTTATGGCCTGACGTAGCTATAGGATACCTCCAGCTCAGGGGATGGTTTTTGTTACGGAGGTGGGGGCACACCAGAAGCACCTCCTGCCAGCGCCGGTTTAAGATTTCAGCCATTCAGAGGGAGAAGCCTGGCATTCAGCTGAAATGGTGAAACTGGATTTGGAAAGTACTCTGCGGTGCGCTCAGACAACAAGCAGGTACAACACAGTTACCCTTTGTTTATGACCGATTGTCTGGTAGGTTGCATTCCCAGATGTGAACCAGCTGTTGTATTTGGGAACATTACATAACTGATTCGCTGGCTGCTGTTTCGAATCATTCCACTCGTTCCCTGGAATCAGTTATGAGGATTTTATTTTAGTCGACTGGTCGTGAGTCAATCTGCAAAGTCTGTATTAAATCAGACAGCGGGGTGAAGTTCTGGTTCAACACCGAAGCTGCTTCTCGAACTACTTACTGTCATTTTTAAAAAAAAAGAAAAGTTCAAACAAGCACACAACATAAGTAGCCTCAACATGAACCAGCGCTGCCTGACAACACCGCCCAGTAGATCTCACTGGCCAGCTGGGAGATGTGTTAGCGGCTAGTTCGCTACATTCAACAAGCTCCCTTAACTTTCCCGTGTAATAAATACATCAACAAGCAACTCAGTTAAAAGCCACAATCCAGTTAACACAAGCAAAATAGCCGTCACCAATGTAACATGGCTACCTGACGCAGCAGTTACTCCTCACTGCTGTTGCTGTGTGTTTTGTGCTAACGCTAGCTGCTAAAGGAGTGTGTTGCTGCCACAGCGGCTCTTTTATCGGGTTCAGGGGCTTTGTGCTTCGTGCTACTCCGTTAGCGGCTGAACGGCAGTCTGTCACTGCAACGACTGCTCACTTGTTTTTCAGGTCAGGGGCGGTGTGTTTAGTGCTACTGAATTAGCAAGATGCTAAAGAGCAGGCTCGGCAGCTGTTTACTGTGAGCGCAGAATGAACATAAACAACTAACTTCACAATTGTTAGTACTCACCGCTGTCAAACTAGCATGTTAGCATTGGACTACTTCGGCTGCACTTTCTCTGCCATTCTCGTGCCACTAGCTCGCTAATAGCTTTAGCAATAAATTAGCTAGGCCTTGTGGAGGATTCCTGTATAATGTAATGAGTGTAGACAGATAGGTAGCCTGTCTAATCTTTTCATGAGATCATTGGATGACTTACTAGAAGTGTCGGCTACTGGATCTTTTAAAAATGTTATCTGTCAAAGCTTTTGATTTATTGATTGCTATCGGGACACATATAACAAAATGCTTCTAGAATAACACCCCCAGCTTTAATTGTTCCACTGTTGAAGGAACTGGGACACTTGTATAGTCACCAGTATCTTCAGTTAAAGCCCACCACTGCTCCTACAAAGTCCCACATGCTTGTGACTTTTCTGACGTATCTGGCACACCACTGATGGAAGTGTGTCTCGGTAACAGCTGCTAATTGGCCAACATGTGTTTTCCTTGTCCTGATCATACAAACCCGTGCACTACTTCTGTGTGTGTTGCTGCCTCTCTGTCCCTGAGTCATGAACTGAGCTTCTCTCAAGCGTAGACATCCACAGTCTGCTGAAGCTGCTGGCGCAGAAGAACTAGGCCAGATTTGACACACTTCACAACCCATGCTAACCCTGACACACATTATTGTTTCACAGAAACAGAGAGGAGGGGAAAAAAAAAACCTCTCTGCTACAAATGCGTCAGTTTGAGGCCCACTTGGACATGAAATGTTTTTTTATTTCCGTATTTGAGCTTGAGTTGTTATCAGCAGCTGGACTGGAGGTTTATAACCCAAAAGAAAGCTCATGTTCTGCCTGCCTGTGCGATGTGACACTGAACAAATCTCGCTGCGACAGTTGCCAGAAGCGCTCAAGACCAGAGCGAGTTTAAAACTCCAGCCGAACGGGGAATCAGATTTTTCATTTGGTGCCCTAGAAATAAGTCTGTTATGCTTTTGTGGCAGCGCAAGCCTTCAAGCAAGACTCCTAAATGAACAAAGAAAAACCCACAACTGCTCGTGTGCATTACAAAGCGTTTGATTTCATACATTTGTGGGTTTATTAAATTGCTAAGAATAGTTTTGTGAAGTTACAAGAGATGCTGATTTCAGTTTAAAAACTCCAAACTAGTTTGTCAAAGTCATAATTGGGTCAGCTATTCGCCGGACAGGATTTGGCTGGTGGGCAGAAGCATCGAGCAGGAGGTCTTCGGACCCCCTGGTGTGTTTTTTAATGTGAGTGCAAAACCACATCAGCAGCATCAAAGCTTGGTGAGATGAATCCCTGCTGGTTTATCATCCACTTTTTGAAGTAGCAGGCTTTTTTTTTTTCCTCTCACAAGCACACTAAAGTCTTAAACAGGTACAGCAGAAACACCAGAACCTGAACCCCGTCATTCCTGTAATAATACGATTTGAATTGTCCTCTCCTGTGCCAGCTGTTGTCTGTTTATTTCCAGGCAGACTGGGGGAAGAAAAAAGGCCAAACCCAAAACATGACCATATGTTTAAACCTTGTCCTATGAACCCAAAACAGGATGTCACAGCAGGGCCCTCCGGTCAGAGTAACTGACATGGACACGGGCGCACAGGAGGGCTATTGTTTCGTTCTGCTTTGGGAAAGACAGAGCGAAGGAAAGGGAAGTGTGGGACGGGACAAACTAGGATGTGTTTACGTGTTCCTGTTAAGAGACTTAAAGACTTAGCAGCTATCTAAAGAAACAGCCAGCTTGCAAAATTTTTGCTCTGTGTCTGCATAACCGAACCGGAACGTGTCGGACGTTTGTATCCTTAACTGCCCTTAAACCCTCCCGGGCTGCTTTAAAGGGAAAGTTCATCGTTATTATTAAAATAGAAATCACATATTTTTTTCCCCTTGTTGTGAATTTGAAGTCTCTCCTCAAGCCGATGAAGTCATCCTCAGACAAACCCCGGAGCTGCTCCGCAGACGGTGAATAATGGAGCGAGTCGAAGCCGGACTGCAGACACGGTGCATGTTTATTGGGATGTGGAGACATTTTGTAATCCACGTTGTAAGCCTCGAATAAAGCTCGTTTGGATATCTTTAAGGAAAAGTTTAGTCAGCTCAGTCGCTTTCTCTCTGACAGATGAGAGGGCTGATACCACTCTCATGTCTGCATGGTACATATGAAGCCCACTTAGCAATTAGCTTTAGCTTAAAGCACTGGGAAAAGAAGCGTTTCTACTGGTTTCCAGGCAACAAACCCAGAATTGTCACTTTAACACGTCAGTTTTTGTTCAGATTAAACAAAGCAGATACATATAACCTGTTAATTAATGAGCTGTGGAGGTTACCGGTAGGCTAAGTGGGTATTGTTACATTCAGACAGACATTTCCAGTCTTTTTGCTATGCTAAGCTAACCAGCTCCTGGCTGTAGATGTGTATTTATCGTCGGGCATCCTCAACTAGAGAGCCTTAAAGTAGCCGAGAGCTGTCACAATATATTTTTACAACACGATTATAGTGGACAAATGAATTCATGATAATGATATTATTGCAATATATATGTATATATAGTTTATTTGTATGTATTACAAGCCAAAAACAGCTTGTATTCATTGTGTTTTACTTCATTTTGAAGAATGTTAAACTTTTCTTTAAACAAAAATCCCAAGTCCGTCACCAATTTAGTGACATTTCAATAAATGTCCCCTGATATTTATTGACCCGAGTCAGCTTTTGGTTATTATACTTAACAAAAGCTGACTCAGGTCTCACAAGGACAGATGAGACAACGGGTGTCAGGAGAGCGTCTGCAGACGGGGCGGAGGGTTTCGCACTTCGACGGCGTAGACGCAGCCACACAGAGGCCTCCTTGTCTTATGAACACAACCTGTTGCAGCTCACTCAAGAGCATGCTATGCAGGGAATGCTAAAAGGATTAGCGCGTAGCCACTTGAGATAATGTGAAAAATGAGACGTGAGGTGGTGGAGGGAGGCAACAAAGAGTCAAGGGCGAGACGGCGTCACAACACAGACTCGGTCGACCGTTACCCGCTAAGAAGATTAGAGAATGACTCAATCACAGCTGGATCTTCATCAGTGTATGTGTCATCATTTATCTGCAGTGTGCGCTATAATACACCAGGAACACACCAAAAACACAACAAAGACATCAAATAAATGAGCCTCACACCAACATTTCTTTCTTTGTGTTTATTTGCTGTGTACATCATACACAAATGTCTTTGGAATAAAAACTAAATCTCTCATATATATATATATATCAAATAAAAAAAAGAGATTCAGACTTTTACGGAGCCACTTTGTAAACATGCAACCAAATGCTTTTTAACGGGGGAAATATAAAAACCAGAAACAAAAAGTCCAGTTGAGGGAGTTTCAGGAGCGTGTGCCATGCTGACGATAATTACAGAAAACGTATCAAAGCTGCAAGTAATCGTGTTAATTCATCACATGTACAGATATATCGTGCCCTTGTGTTCGGTAATACCTCTCTAGTCTGACCTCCGCATACCTCGGCAGACCCCCCCCCCCCAGTTCATATTTCAGTGGCATCGTGCGGGCCAAGCGATGGAAATGACCTTTCATGGAGATAAAGGGAGAATCACTGAAGGATGGATGAGGTGAGGTAGGATCTCTGGTTATCAGAGGAAAGGAGGGCGGCTTCGGGCCTCCCCCTGCTTGTTTTGATGGCGCTGACTGAGCCAGCTGGGGAGGTTGAACGTCTGCAAACTGCCAGATGGTGAAAGTGACGTCCTAAAAACATTTCGCAGCGAGGCTCTGACATACTGAGCTCCTTTTACTTATGAAGGTGAATATATTATTTTATGAAATCCAAGTTTTGTTCTCACAGGAATCTGCAGATGCACTGAACATTAGCAGTGGTAATCAATAACCGTGTCACACGTTATTATCGGTCAGTGTATATAGTGTGTGAGATGATGAGACAACGAGATGAAAATGAAAATGACCGGCCAGGCCACGGCTCCTCGTCTTCCTCGATGCAGGTGCTCCTTTTGAATCTAGCTCAGTGTTTTAATGTTACATGAGATGAATCTCCGTTAAGAGTAAAAAGCTACATCTCTATCGTTCGTTTCCTCTCTCTCTGTCCAGTTCAGTGCATTAACAACCCCACGGGGGTGCCTCGCATGTTTGTTCCAACGCCTGCGTTTAAGGAGTAAAAAAAAAAAAAAAAGCAACACACAAACTAAACTGGGACAGATCCGAATGAGGTACTCATGGTTCACTTCACACTCACACAACAGTTTTCCAGTTTAGAAAAAAAAACATAGCTTAGTGGTTTTCCATTTTAATTTAATCATTAAGTGAGAGTGTTGGTGTCAAGGACACTGAACTGTGTCCCGCCGTGTCCTGACTAACATACACTTTATGTGCCTCGTGATGGGCTCACAGGGGGCTGATCTCAGCTCAGTTCTGAATCCGGCTCGACTGAAACAAAAAGCTACAAATGGAGAGAGACGCCGACGTTCACTCCAAACAACAGCCACGCACACAAACACACACACGGATAACAAAACATTTTGCTTGGAGAAATTGTTCCATTTGCCAGTAAAGGTCTGTCTATACCCACACAATACTTCCATAGGATCTATAAATACAATATATCAATTTGACAGGAGATAACTAGTGGCAGTTATTGTCCGCTCGTTTGAAGAAACAGTTTCTTTGGAGTTGAAGACGAGGGACCAAAGGTAATCATGTGCCATGAGACACTAACCCTACGTGCAGACATTAGCGGCTGAAACGAACCCCAAGGCGGCTCTGTCTACCAATGCTGCCAGCTAATTTCCGCCAATACTGAATGTAGTATTTTAAAATTCAAGTACAATCCTGTGATGATTCATCGCTTTGAGTTCTGGTTTATGGTGCGTTTCAGCAGCAAATATCTGCACAATGGGAAACGTTCTGCAGAAGTAAATGCTACACCAGGTGACTTCACTGATCTCCTGATTTAATGTCTTATCAGAAACCTTCAGGCTCTCTGCTGTCCATGGCAAAATGGTTCCTTGTCCCTTTATTAAACAGTAGACTCTTTGGGTCCCTCTCGAGCAGCGTTCTTACACCCGTAAAGCCACTTGATGACGCGAGCGTTTCTCTCAATGATCGACACGCCGGTGGGAAGCTGCTCGGTCAGCTCCTCCTGAAACAGCCCGTCTCCCGAGTGCCGGGAGAACTCGCTGGGCTCTGAGCCGCCGCAGCCGTCCCCGCCCACGCTGCGGAGGGCCAATGAGAGTGTGTCTATGGAGCTGGCGCCGGAGAGGAAGTTCTCTCGACCCAGACGCTCTATCATGTCACCGTCCAGCCCGCAGAAGTCGAAGAAATGCTCCTGCTCCGATAACGCCACCGAGCAGCGCAGACGCATGTCCGACTTGGAGCGCTGCAACTCCCCAAACTTCCGTCTGGGTGCGGGCGGGGGTGACGCCCGCTTCCAGGGGTCATTCTCATCATCATAATTACTTGAGTGGTTGCCGTTGGTGATACCATTAACTCCATCGCTGGTACCATTTGTAAATCCATTCTTAGTCCGTTCAAGCATTGGGCTCAACCCAGGGCTGGGGATCGACCCCGGGCTGCGTTCATGGTCTGTTTTACTAGACCTCCGGCTCCCCGGCCCGCCATCCGGAGCGTCTTTGTCATTGGTCCAAGACATGCGGGAGTCGCCATCCCGTGACGGCGCTTTCTCTTCACCGATCACCATCTTCTGGATTCTGCCTTCGCCTCCGCCACTCTTCTCCCTCATAGAGCCCTGGAAGAGGCGGCGGACAAAGCTGTAGCCCTTCACCTCCATGTTGCCGTTCTCTCCCATTGCTGCACCGCTGGGGCTCTTGCACTCTTTCTTCTGCCTGTAGATGAGGAGGGAGTCCGGCCGGAGCATGCGCTTGCCTGTGCTTCTTCTGAGCACGGGCGCACTGTGTGGCGCTACCAAGCCGTTATTTCCAGGAGTCTTGGGGATGGGAGGCATCGCATTTTTCACATTGCTCCTGTTATGCGCCTCGACGTCAACGGATGTCCGTCTGTTCTCCTTCCTGGAGTCATCGTTTTCATTTTCATCTCTTGAGGTGAAGGAGCCGGAGAGCGTAGAGAAGGGAGTGTTGGATGAACGTCGTGGAGGAAGACGAGGCGTCAGACTACCGGGGACGGAGATGGCTCGCCGGGGCTGTGGAGGTGGGGTGGCACAGGGGACCAGTACAGGCTCCTGTTTGGTGTTGATCACCTGCTGGCTCTTTACATATTTGGCTTTGTCTGCCTCAAGCCTCTCCACAGCGCTTATTGAGCGGCCTTGGCCTCCGCCATCTATCTGCCTGCGCAGATACTCCGGACCCTTGTTGAGGAGCCTCAGAGGAGAGGGCGATCCAATTGGCGTTAGGGGCTTCATGTTGATTCACCGAGCTGGGAACGACATCAAAACCGCAGCCCCCGAATCAGCTCCTGGTGTCAGATCTTGGCCCTGTGAAGATTTCAGACCAAGTGAAAGCTTCTGAGCGTTCTGAGCATTCCTGTTCTCGCAGCTCTTGAATCCTCCTTGACGGGTAATGGATAGGTAGCAATTCAGGAGACCACAGAGTCCGAGGTTTGTTGTAAGGTCTTCTATAGATAGCTTACAGTCTCTTTGTTGGGCGATGTTAGAGCCCAGACAAATTGATATCTCTATCCAGTATTTACACAGGCATTTGGATAGGCAGGCAGGGCACAGGGAAGTCCTTTTTTTGTCAGCCAAGAGCACTCCCAAATGAGACGCTCCCTGCCCACAGCGCAGCAGAAATAGCAGGCGGGGTGCACTTTGAAAGGGTTACTTCTTTCCTCCCCCACTTTTTCTTCTCTCTCTCTGTCTCCCAACAACACCCTTCACTGTTGATCTTTTCAGCGACGACTTGCCGGGGAGAAATGAGATATAATGGCCTCAAATATTTGCTTTGTGCAGGCCGTCTGGGGGACGCCGGGTCAAGACTTTTATTGTTTGGCGCCACGTCGTGGTTGAGGTGACCTGAGGGTGGCCGGCACCGAGGCACTTGGGTTCGTTGATGGACAGATGGGGCAGATGCAGATCTTGTCCTTGTCCTCACCTCACCTGCAAACATACAGATAGAGAGAAGGTTTTAGTTGGATGTGTTAGCGACAAGAAGACCAGATGGCAGAAAAAGGACTGCGGTCCCTAAAGCTCAGCTCAGATTGTAGCTTATTTAAAGCTGGAGGGAGTTACATGTCACTGTCAGCTGACACATGTACTGTAAGCATTTAATTACCCTCTACCTCACATATTAGATTCAATACCACTTCTATCTAAGGTAAGGGTTCAACTACAGGCCACCATTTCATAAACGTCAACACAGATATCATCAGCACGTATCATCAAGCACATGTAGGTCATGTTTCCTATGCGAGCATTTCTTTATCTTTTTCCAGTTATTTGTGTCTGTCCTCCATCAGTAGCTCAAGTTTATTTTTAAAATGTTAGATCTCTGTTATCCAGACTGTATAACAGCTTCCTGTGAGTCTTGATGATAAATTAATGAGAGCAATGTCTGTTGTCCAGGTGGACGATGACGTGTCTGCATCCATCTGTTTTTCTACGATGGCCGACAAGGACAAATGCGTCGCAGCTTAAGAAAACACACGTAAATAAGAAAACATCTTCAACATATTAACAACAACACGCGCAGCTTTGATGAAACACGCCAAAAATAAATACATGAACGCGCTGCAACGGCCCATAACAGTACTTATTTCAGCATTTTTTTTTCTGTATTTGCACATTTTTGTATTTCCCGTTTTGGGCTGACATTTTTTATCGATTTGGTCGATTGTTTCATGTTTGCTCAGAGATAAATGGCTGCAAATTCAACATCCTGTAAGACCGATCACTGAGAATACCTGGCAAGCAGAGAAGAAGTCTTAAAGGAAACCATTTTTAAATTTAACGCAGAAAACTTTCACTTTTTGACAGATATGTGCCGCTTGCAGCTTTTAAAGTCTTAAACATCTCTACAGAAAACTACACCAGAGGTTGTAAACGCCCCTAAAGCGCCGCTTAGCTCACCCAATCGCACTTCTGAGGTAATAACTCTTTCATAGTCACAGTTAAACAGCTTGTTCTTCAAATTAACGAGCCTCTAAAACAGTTAAATAACACTTTAAACCAAACATGAGGCATGACTCTGTGAAATGATGCCGCGTTGGTCTTTATGGTGTGTTTTTTAATGCTGTATGAGGATTCGAGAGGGGGGAGAAGGCTGCACGCGTCTATAATGGGATAGGCTCAGCTCGAGGGGCTATTGATAGCATGAAAACATCCCGGCGCACTTATCATGTGTCCCTGTACACGTATGTGTGTATGTGCATGCGGTCATGGGTGTATTTATGTATCTGCTCCAGTTTTGCGCCTGAGCTTATGAGCATGTGTGTGTCAGCACGAGGCAATAAGAGGTTTCCCTGTCAATGAAAGAGGGCTGCTGCGCCGTCTTCATGTCCACAAGAAGAAGTTCGCAATGTGCAAACTGGGAAGACATGAACACATCTTGAGGCACAGGTGGAGCTCGTTATTCATTCACCTCCCTTCAGAAATGTCCTACGAGTCCATCTGGAGAGATAAATGCTCTTTGTGCCGCGCCGGACAGCAGGAGGGTGTTTATATTGTTGTGCTTATTGTTCCCACAGGTCTGCCTCAAGTGGTATCAGATGCTATTTTAACTTTTCCTTCACATGAGCTAAAACAATGAACAACCTCCAGCGGCAGGAAAAAGGATCCGTGTGTCGAGATAAAGCATGCGACACCGCCGATAGTCGCGAACGCACGCAAACACTTAATCTCAGGTTTTATTTAGAAAGCATATCCGATTTAGAAGATAGTAAATAATAGAGCGACAGAATGACGAGCGACAAAGGTCACGAGCCGTGTTCAAGCCCGAGACAACACGACTGCACTTTAGCCCACTGACACTCAAATCAAAATGAAAAGAGAAAGCTGTTCGTCATATTTCAAGACTTTTGTTTGAACACAGGAACCACTGTGGGCTCCTGCTGTCTTCCCTCCATCATCGTACTCCTCCATCCACCCTTCCACGACCCTGATTTCTTCCCTCATCCCTTCACCCGTCTTTCCCTTATCCCTTTATCTCTCCACCCTCATTCCTTCATCCCTCCCTCAGTCCATCCCTACATCCTCTTGAATCTCCTCTGTCCATAATATGAAATAATCTCCATATCTTTACTGGCGTGGTCTTTGTTAGCACAGTTTTCTTTCTTCCTTCCTTTACTTCTTTTGAGAAAATATGGTTAGGACCCGTTAGCAAGTTAAACTAGAATTGCACTCAGTTGAGCGCATACCTCCGCCAGTGCGCAACCTTTAATTCAATCAAGCCTAATCCAGTATCAGAGGAAAGACATTTAAATCCACTAAATCCGGATTTGTTTTTGGATCTGCATCAAATTGTGCTCACTCATACGTCCATGAACTATTCCTTGAAAAATTAATGAAAACATCTGAAAACTGACCTTAAAGGGCAACACAATTTCATACTGTTTTACTTTGTTTATATGTGGCGGACCCTGCCACCTTTCTAGCTTCAAACAGTGTTCTGGGGACTTTACTTTCCTCTGAGAACAGCTTGTTTATTCAGTTATGGAATAAATAAATATTTCTGAGTTTGTATTATTACCTCATTAATATTGTAAATATTAAAATTCTGAGTGTTAATTTCTTCTCCAAAACTACATAATGCCCCTTTAAAGTAAAGTGAGAAAAAAAATCCTGGATCTGTAATTTTATCAGGATCTACACCAAAAGTTAACAGGGTCTATTCTGGGCCGAGACCCATCCTCCATCCAAGTTTCGTGGAAAAATGTTCAGTAGTTTTTGTGTAATCCTGGTTACAAACCAACAAACAGACAAGCAGACATGAGCGAAAACATAACCCTCCTCGGCGGAGGTAAAGACTGGTTAAAATGCAGAGAATATAGATTTTAAAGTGCTTTGTGCCCCTACAAAACCTAACACACAGTAACTAAACTCTAAAATACCAGCACTTACTCTTCAGTCTACCACGACCATGTGTTAAATTAGACGGTGACATATCACGTTCACGTAAATCTACACCTCCTTCAGTCTCGCACCTCCTCACAGAGCAGCTCCAGCCAGTCAAATGGCCTGCCACCATAAATTCACTGAGGACGGGGGAGTGTGTTGTTTTTTCCAGATGTCGGGCTGTCAGTCCCGGGAAGTCCGCCATTGTTTTAGGAAGAGTTCCCGGGAAAATGTCTCACAACAGGTGTGGACGAGGAGGAAGTGGGAATAAGGGGGTTACAGCGTGTCTGTATTTTATTGGGACGCCTTTTGTTCCGGATCAATCTGTTCCACATCTGAGCCCGCTGAAGCTTTAAAGGAGGATTATCGCCACGGGAGCCTAAACAAAGTCATTAATCCTGATCCTGGGGGTAAAGTGTGCAAAATCATACGGAGGATAAGAGGCAATAACTATGAATACAGCGACTGTTAATCCACACTGATCCAGAAGAATATGTGCAGCGTCCACATATGTTTACGACAGCGTGCGCTCACTGAATCTGACATTCACCAGCCACTTCCAGAGGTCACCTCTCGCTCCGAGTGTTATCTCAGACATCAGATGACTGCATCTGAGTCACTGACAGCATTATGGGACACGGACGACGTCTTAAGCGGGAATCGGCGGCTAAAAATAGACAATAAAAGTATGTTAAGAAGTCTCCAAACATGAATTATTGAAACGCTAAAATAGAGGAAGCAGAGATACATCAGGGGGGAAGAAATTTGCATGATTAAAAAGGTTTGACACGCACACACACGGACTCGAACCGGTGACTCGACTGGGAACAATAGCCACCATTAGGTCCACTGACCATAATTAGTAGCCTGCACCTCCTCCTGTGATCTCCAGGTTTGTGAAAAAAGCGTGAGATGAATCTTTCTCCCGTTACACGACCTCCTTCGTCGCTCGCTGTAGGTTGTCATTAACCCTCCCCAGCCCGACCCCACGGCTTCCTAACGCTTACCTAACCTCGTGTCTTTAATTCCCCGGCTCTCCCGCCCTCCTTCATCTCTCCACATCTCTTGTATATGCCACAGGGCCTCCCTAACCCTCTCATTTCCCTCCCTACTCTCTCTTCCTGTTCATTCCTGCTCTATTTACTGTTTCTCTGTATCTGAGAGCTGATTGCGTTCGTGTATTTCTGCTGTTATTTATGTAGTAACCCATATTGTGCTATGGAGCATTGGGTCAGGTTCCCCTCTAGGGGTTGCGAGATTAATCTGAGGGGGTCACAATACGATTAAAACAGAAGAACAGAAGAAGAACAAGTAGGTTTTTTCCTGACTTTTCTTTTGTTTAACGCGGTCACAGTTCAGAGACTTAAGCAGCTCGTGATAAGGGGTTGGGAGGGTCACTAAACCAAAAGTGTGGGAACCGTTAGTCTACAATCTACCTAATCCTCTGTCACACGACAAAAAAATGTCTATTTTAAAGTTTAGCATCACAGTTTTTTCCTTCTGTAGCTGCGAGTTGCAACAGTGTTACGCCTCATTTATGTTCCCTTTACATACAAAAACAGAGACATCCGTTTCCAAGCGATATCACCGTAACGTACTTCCATGTGTCTATCACGTTAGCATGGATGTTAAGCAAAGCAACCACGAGAGAGCGTCGCTCAGAGTCTCGCACAGACCTCCACTTGTCCTTTTTAATTCCCATCCAATCTGCTGCCGGTTGTACCGAACTAACTGTCATACAGATGTTTAAGGGTTCAGTAGCTTGCATGAACATACAAAGAAACCGGTGAAACCTGCAGAAATCATCACAAACATCCTGTTCTGAAGTGATCTCTGGGACCTGCGTCGCAACAGATACCACCAAACATCTTACGGCTTCAAACTCCCTGTTCTTTAATAAAACTCCTCTGTCTGTCTGTCTGTCTGTCTGCTCGTCTCCCCTCCTTCCCTCCCTCGTGTCCTCTCTGTGAAGCGGATGGCCCGGCCTGCAGGGGAGGCTTAACCAAGCGCCCCCATGCAGCTAAAGAGGAACCAGATGTTTTGTGTCATGCTACATCAAGATGCTCGGACAGAGACCTGTCATGGGGAAGTGGACCGCGTACTCTCCTTTTAATCAGCAGCATGCTTTCGACCCGTTTTTGTTATCGATTCTCCCGTCACGTGCGCACATTCGACTGCATGCTTCTGCTTATTTTTCCTGATGTGAAAGCGAAGAAGCTAAACACCCAACAATCCAGGAAGCGTTTCATCCGAGCTCGCCAGGCGGACCCAAAGAAAAAAAGCAGCTGGCCCGAGATCGCAAGGTTAAAGGAAGTTCCTCTGTGAATGATGTGATCCAGCGAGGTAAACACGAGATAAGAAGGTTAATAAATTCAGGAGGACCACCTTTGAAGCTCTCGGGGAGATGAATTCATGCACGCTTACCTGTCAGATTAATCTCTGGACAGATGAGAGGCATCTGCTGCTGACAAGGAACCAACTGGCCACCTCTACTGTCTCCTTCCTCTCTTTCTTTATACCAACACCTGGCACAGACCAACAATCCTCACTAATGGACTCAAACGTTAACCAGAAGCTCATTCAAAAGATGCTTTTATGTCGTGACGCAGCATCTGTGCACATCGATTCTCCGTGGTGTGAGGCCCGTGCTAATGAGCCGCGATTCATGACTCCGTCCGGGTTCGGTCATTAACCGACACTACAGAGACGGGACCTCAAGACGTCTGTTATGGGCCGAAGAAAAGGAGGTGTCGTCTTCTATTATGCGAACAAAGAGACGTACCGGCCTTTCTTTTGCATTATTAATGGGCCACAACAAAAGGTCCTCCTCCAGGTCTACAGATACGTCTTGACCTGGTTGCGCCGCCTCATTAGTCAGGGAGGGGAGGAGACAAACACGATGGAGCCACAGGACACACAGAGCTACTGTCCCCTCAAAGACAAAAGCCTGGTAGCCAATTGTAAATCCTATCACCATTGTGAGGACGCCATTAGCCGCTTGATCTACGGTTCGAGGCTACCTTTGGGCTTTCTCCACATTCATGTGGAGCAGCAGTTAGGCCACCTGGGACGACTTAAGGGACCCCCCGACCTGAATAGACCTCCACCCAAACCGTAAAAAAAGGACAAGATGAGCTCTTAAATCACCGCTGCAGCTCTTTTGTCATTCAAAGTAAAACCACGCAGAGACAGCTGAGCCAAAGACGCTGGGCCTGCAGACTGTGAGATGACAGAGATGAGATATGTGCCTCTCAGGAACATGTTGGGTCTATGTGCAAGCTGGCTACATGACAGTAGTACAGTTAATTAGCCGGTAAATCAAGTGGGCTAAGTGGCTTAGCTAATTAACGATCAGCTAATAAGCATATGGGCCTATTAGCTGGTCCAACCAAAATGTTTTTGGCTAGCTGTTGCAACTCAGGTAAAAAAGTTTAAAATATAAATAAGTCTACAAAAGCACATTCTGCTCACAATAATCAAAACCATTTTTAAAAACAATAGTTAATTAGCTTGTAAATCGGCTAACTAGCTACTAAGGTTATTAGCATATGAGCTCATTTGTAAAATTAGACAAAACTTTTTTGTGTGTTTTTAAAAAAAGGGACAAAATATAAATAAGATTCATTCACATTCTGCTCACAATTATCAAAAACCTTTTAAAATAATAAAAGGTAATAGCTTGTAAATCAGCTAACTAGCTACTAAGGTTGTTAGCCTGTTAGCTGATTTGAAAAATTAGCTGAAACTTTTTTGGACAGCTGTTGAAACTAAGATTTTTGTAAAAAGGAAAAAGTCCACAAAAGGTAGACAGCATATTCTGCTCACAATAATCACACAATGAACTGTTTAGAAGGCTACAGCTAATTAGCTTGTAACGCAGCTAACTAGCCACTAGGGTTACTAAATAAAAAATTACATTTTGGGCTGTTAAAACTAGAAAAATCTTACATTCAGCCCTTTAAAATACAACTAATGAGCAAGTAAATCAACTAACAAGCTAATTATTAGCCAACTGGCTCGTGAGATGGCACATAAACAGGTAAAAAGCTACTTAGCTCTTGTGCTCATTTTAATTTTAGGTGTATTTGTGAGCCATCAGCCGTCATGTCAGCATCTATTAATGGTTTGAGACAATTATCGGCTTGAGATTTCAGTGACTGCTTTAACACGTGATGTAGTCGCCCTAAAGATAACAGCCATTATACTGTAAGTGGGCCCTTTATCAGCACTGCACACCCCTGCACAGCCAACACTGATAACGTCTGCCGAGATAACGTGTTCGCATTTATTCCTGCTTTTATCAACAGACCGGACAAGTTCCTTCGTCCCAGCCAAGAGTCCAGGAAGAGCGCTGTTACTGTTGATAATTAAACAGCTCTGACCTATAAAGTTTTATGAGTCACTGTTTACTTTTTCACCTGCGTCTTTACTCGAGCATTTCCTATGAAAGTCTGGGCTCAAACTGCCTGAATCTTCCCAGGATCTGCCGTGAACATGTGGCTTAAATTCAGTTTTAGATAAAGAAGGGTGATAATTTCATGGAAAATCTCATTTTGGATCAAAGTTTGGAAGAAGTGAGTCTCTCGTGATGATGTCTTCACCAGCTGCAGTGTGCCAGAAAACCTTATAATGCACACTGTAGCGCAGAAACACCTGAACGTGCCTCCCGGCCCGGGAATGTTGAGCCCAGCGGTGATACGTCGCTGTCGATGAGTGAAATATGGACGGGTGAACACATGCACACTTACAGGGAGATGACGTAAACCTGGATCCTCATAAAAACTCTATTATTAAATCCAAACACTCAAATTATGCAGCAAAGGATCCATAAACTGGAGGTAGTGTTTTTTATGTTACTTTTGTAGGAAATTAGTGGACCTGTCTCTGTACGACTGCTCTCATCCGTGGAGTCTTGATCTATTAAACAATAAGAAATGTGTCCTGATGGCGGCTCGGAAAGCTCCTCTACGCTCTCTGAGCACGCATATAAATGAAAGTTTGACATTTTTTAAGATAAAGTCCCACAAAGTCGAAGATTTGTACTTGTAAGACGTCAAATTGAGCTCGTTTTTCGCTCTTTTCTGACATTTTCTACACCAGAAAGTTAAGAGAATAATCACCTCATTAACCATTGTAGCCCTACGTGGTTGAGTTCAGTGTTGCTTTTACATTTTTTTTGTTTTACAGCTCTTTCTTTTGCAGTCCTGAACCCAAACACACCACACGAGCTGCAGTTTAAAGACCGGCCACCAGGACACGACAACCTGTAGCACTTGTTCCTTGAGTTTTTCAGTTATATATCGAAAAAAAAGTCACGTAGGAGAGTAACAGGGTGTGTTTGTGTCCTGATCTGGACTACATCAAGTCGACGTCCCGGCTCTGGACGGCATTGTTTAGTAAATTATGACCACCGCTGCTGCTGCTGCTGCTGCTGCTGCTGCTCCCTCCACATGCCAGCCTGGCTTATGTGACCAGCAGTACAAACCACAGTGACCTACTGTGTGTGTGTCTGTGTGTGTGTGTGCAGCACAGCCCAGGACTGTGAAACGCACACTGCAACTCAGGGTAACGCAGATCTCTCTCCCCTGTCCTCAGGCTGTTTATACAGTTCAGTGCATCGGCAGAAATCTGGGCACATCCCTCAAATCTCTCCCAGAGTCTTAAATGATGAAGGCCTGTTCCCACACTGTGAACCCTCATTAAGCTCTCAGCTGGTGAGAACGCTCTGAAAGACAGCACTGTCTGGCCAGCTGCCAGATGTTTTATTTCACCAAGTCGGCACATTTTTTAACTCTGCCAGACATATGTCGGCTTCGACGCAGCGATAAAAGACGCTTCGGCGGATGTTAGACTCGCAAAAGAGCAACTAAAAGTGTCAAAACGTGGTCAGTTGGTGTTAAATCACACACCTGTAAACCTGCATGTTAGCAGACTGAGACGTCCTGTAGAGATAAAAAGATACAAGACGTGGACGCCGCAGCTGAGTTTTGTTTTAAGATCGAGAAAGACGAGTGAATGAATGAAGATCTGGACGCTGGAGAAGGAGATGTGGGTGATTCTTGGAAAGCAGAGGTCTCCTCACGCAACATTTCCTCGACACATGTTGCTGATGTGAGCAGTAAAAGGTTAACACCGCCTTGTGAGGACTCGTGACGAGGCTGTTTGGGGTTGGTTGAGGCTTAAAGCCGCTCCAGCTGTGCTGTGTCCCCAAACACTGGGTCATCTGTGACTGTCGGTGCCAAACCCCGTCCGGCCCGTCCCCTACTGAGCTACTGCATCCTCTCCCCAGCTCTTAAAATTGATTTCCTATCACAGTTTAACCCTGTTTGACCAGGTTCATATAGTACAAACCCTGATATTTCTTATTCTTTTTTCATATACTGCTTATTGGATATAAGTTTTGAACCGTCAACCCGACCTGCATGCTTTAAAAACACGTCTCAGGAAAGGAAATTCATGTCGGTTCTTCCTCTGAGACGATGGGCGATGGTTGTAGTCGACCTACTTTGGTTGTCGGATGTAAACGATCGAAGTGGATCTAGAAGAGAAATCTAAACTTTCTGGGTTTCTGTCTGAGTTTTTTAAAAGATTCTGGCAAATTCTTCCGTTCTCAGACGAAGCAAATGTAAAATTGGGACTTTAAATGAGACTGAATCAAATAGTGCGAGGCTGCCGGCTAGAATAGGATGTGAGAGACTAAATAAATACAGGAGAATCAGGCGCCCCAAGAAAGTACTTGAAGGTTAAGCCCCTAAAAACCTTCTGTGTTTCTCTATAATATTAAATATTAGTGACTGAATAAGTTTAAGCTCGGGGAAAAAAAGACCCTGAGTTATTATTTAAGAGTCTAACAATGAAAATCTGCTTTTCCAGGACTGTGTAGGCTCAAACACAAGCAAACAACTTCCATCACACTTGCACAGACAGGGCCTTCGCTCCAACATGAATCTTTTTGCAGCCTTCTCAACACAAAACAAGCATGAAAACCTTTTTGATTACAAGAAAACAATCCCCAAAAATCTCTCCCCCTCCCTCGACTGAGCTCTCCTGTTTCTCCTCGCTGCCATCTACGCTTAGCTGTTAACCTCTGCTGAACCTGCCAGCTGTCTTCTCTCATTACCGACCGACCGACCTGCTTTCCCCCGCAAACATCACCCCCGAGTGCCACGAAGAAGAGACCCCTCCATCCGTCCTCCTCCTCCTCCTCCTCCTCCTCCTCGCTCGCTCCTGTCAGAATCAGAAAACATCTGGAAAGAGCCCGAAGAGTTAGCGGGAGCTGCGATCGACGGTCGGAGGGGAATGTCCGGGGCCTGTGTCGTCTTCCTCACGGTCGAGCGGACGCAGCGCGGCACGCTTGACCGTGATGGGATGTGGCAGAGCTGCAGAGGCGCCCGGTCGCACTGTGAACAATTACGGGGATGTGAGAGCAACGGCGAGAAGGGCTGCTCTCACAGCTGTCAGCCACACACGGGGGGACCGTCAGGAGATGGAGATCTGTCGGATCAGGTTTCATGATTTCGGGCGCTCGTAATAAATTATGGATTCAGTTATGAGCCCGAGGAGATGAGAGCGATGTAAGAGCAGAAAACAGCCTCAGAGAGAGGCCGCTGATTATGGCTCCAGAATTAGATGTAAACATTTGATGCTAATGTTGACTCCTGCTAGCAAAGAGCTACATTCTCCTCCCATGAAATGATCACTTCAATGAACACATGAGCTGATTTGCAAAATTGCCCTAAAACTTTTTCAGCTAGCAGTTAAAACTGTTTTAAACATAAAGAAAATAGCCTATAAACAAGTCGACAAAAGAGACGAAGCACATTTTGCTCACAATAATCAAAAACCTTTTAAAAAGTTTACCCTAGCTTGTGAATTAGCAAACTAGCTAGACTACTAAGGTTGTAAGCCTCTTAGCTGGGTTGTAAAATTAGCTAAAACACTTTTTTACTTTCACTGTTTTAAAAAGTTAAGATGTAAATAGATCACAAAAAGTAGAAATCAATATCTGCTAACAGTAATCAAAAACCTTTATACAGATATCAGCTAATTAGCTTATAAATCAGCTAACTAGCTTGGCCCCCTAAGGTTATTAGTTTGTATGATTAACAAAAACTCTTTAAGCTAGCTGTTGAAACTGTTCACAGAAGGGACGAAGCACATTTTGCTCACAATAATCAAAAACCTCTCAAAAGGTTTAGCCTAGCTTGTAAATTAGCAAACTAGCTAGGCTACTAAGGTTGTTAGCCTTTTAGCTGGGTTGTAAAATAAGTTAGAAAGTTAGAAGCACATTCTGCTCACAGTGATCAAAAACCTTTATACAGATATCAGCTAATTAGCTTATAAATCAGCTAACTAGCAGGGCTACTAATGTTATTAGCCATTTAGGTTGTTTGCATAATTAGCCAAAACTCTAGCTGTCAAACCTGTTGACAAAGCACATTCTGCTCACAACAATCAAAGACCTTTTAGCTTGTATATCAGCTAACTAGCTACTAAGGGTAATTAGCCTATTTGCTGATTTATCATTAAAAAAAGTACATTACATCACGTCGGAGTTTGGTAGCCTGTTACACAACATATATCCATTTTTAAAAATCTCCGGCCTCATCGGTAGCAAAAATCATTTTCAGTTGGCTGTTTTCCAGCAAGTCGGGGTAAAGAAACATTTCTCGGGGGTGCAGCGTCATAAATCTTTAAGAGATAAGCCAACAAGTAAACGTTTCACTGCAAAGAGCTTCACTCTGAGCTCATCAATTTTGAAAAATATGTCTTTTCTCACGAAACGATCACTTCGGCGAGTATGATTACACACTCTGATGTTTACAAAGCAGAAGAGACACCAGCTCGGTACACAGATGGTAGGTTTTACTTCTTGTTTCAGCCAGTAATCCTTCGTGAGAGTGGGTATTACTCTATCACAGGGTGCCTGCCTCGATATGTTGCTGCTCGCTGTAACTGAGACGACATTTCTTACAACTTCTTCCTCTTTTTCAAACCGTTCTTCCTGAAAACGGTGAGCGAGGAAGTTTCCAGGTAGCGTCGGCGCAGCGGCCCCCAAAACAAGGCGACAAAGAGCAATAAAGCTAAATTATAAGCCTCACTGTTTGTGTGTGTGTGTGTGTGTGTGTTTGAAGTGTTGTGAACGTCAAATGTCTAAAACCAGCTGCTGCTCAGCAACACACACTCAAACACTCCTCCGACACACTGCCAGGGGGAAGATGATGTCATTAAGCAGGGTACATTTTCCCGCTCTAATTAGAAACTCGATGCTTCTTCCCGCCATAACTCGAGGGTCTTTACATCAAAACCGTGCAACAAAAACAGGGATTAAACAGAACAAATGTTTAAAAATGTGATGTTTCCCATGCCTTCGAATGTGGCTGCGGTGCCGCTGAACTTTAAGTGATAAGAAACACATTGTGAAGAAACCATGAAACGTCCTGCGGCTTCCGCCTGTTCCCCGCAAGTCAGCACTGATGTGGCTCAAACCGATCAGATTATACACTTGTAGAGCCTCAAAAAAAAAAAAAAGTGTTGACTAAAAAACAAAAAGAGGAGAAGGAAAAACCCCGGTGTGCCTTTACATCCCATCGTATGTTCAACTGATTGACCTGTGATCTGGTGGCTGCAGCTTCTGATGCACGAATCAGTGAGTTTCACAAAAGTCAACATGATCCTGCAGGCTCCGCTGAAGCGTTGCACCATCAACACCATCGTCATCAATATCACTTGCCAGTGCCATGAGCCAAGCGAGAAGGCAAAGACCTAAATTACATTTCATTTAGTCATGTTAATGATGTCAGGCCGACTGTCAACACCCCAGACGGAGGCTGCAGCGAGCAGCTCTGCGCCCCCGGGGGCAAGTATTCTCGTCTGCTCGGCCGGGATCAGCATCAAACACGGTCGCAGCCGTATTACAGCTGGAAAAATTAGCGCACTGCTGCATGAATCAGGGGGGAAAATAAAACAAAAAAGGAGGGGAGGGATGTTTACGACTGCTCCACACTGTAATTTTGCAGGTAGGTATTGAGTCGGAGAGATGTTTGTATCCTGCGTTTAAACATGTGCAGCGTGAAGGATTGATGTTGGCCGGGGGGTGTTTATGATCTGTGAGTCATCGTTAGCTTTCGGGCAGGGACGTGAGCCAGGTCCGATTTGTGGGATTAAAATTTTCAAAGCAAACAAAAGTGGATTCGAGGGAAGGTAGGGAGGAGCCGGAGTCTTCTTCCTAATAATCCCTCTACGTCACGTATGACGTGTTTTCCTTTTAACGAGCACCTTGAAGGTGATGATGCACAAACTGTGACTAAAGCAGTGAGTTTATCTTCTCTGGTTCATCTTTTAAGAGAAGTCTTTAAAATGGAGCTACTAGATAGCTCACAAGCTACTGTTACATTTGTTAATTTGCCAAAATGCTAAACTGCTAACATTAAGCAGCTTTACAATATGGCTTTTCACTATCTAATAGTTTAGCGTGTTAGCATTGTAACACTTGCTAATTTGCCCCCAAACACAATGCTAACATGCTTATGTCTACAAGATTCACTGAGGTAGTTTGCGTGTTAGCATTATAACATTTGTTAATTTGCTAATGCTAACATTCTAACTTTTAGCAGCTTCACAAAATGGCTATTCACTATCTATTAATTTAGAGACTTAGCATTGAAACACAATATATCCCATATTGTTGATCTTTCAAGCTAACATGTACGGGAACTCTTTAAAGTGCTCGTAAAAATGGAAATTTCAGCTACTAAATAGCCTACGACACTCGCATGCTAACATTTAGCGGGACTACCATATGGCTATTCACAGAATATTAGTTTAGCGTGTTAGCATTTTAACACTTGTTGATTTGCCCACAAACACAATGCTAACGCGCTGACATTTCGCAGACATGCAAGATTCACCACATTAGTTTAGCGTGTTAGCATTGTTACATTTGTTGTTTTGCCCTAATGCTAACATGCTTAGCAGTTATACCAGATGGCTTTTCACTATTAGTTTGGTGTGTTAGCATTGTAGCACTTGTTAATTTGCCAAAACACAATATATCCTATATATTTTAAAGGCACAATATGTAAGAATAATAGTTTAAATCATTAAAAAATAAGCTAAAATTCAGAATATCAGAATAACAAACACAGTTCTGACGTTGTGTTAAAGACATCTATGTATGAAGCTACAGAGATATTTACAATAGTCAGCATGCTAACCAGCAGTGCTAGCAGTGTAAACAGGAACAACACTCCCCCTAATGCTCCGAGGTGAGAGTCTTGACCACTAGCTGCACGGCTAACTGAGCTAACTAGCTCTCATGCAGGATGCCGACAGACCACCCCTCCCTCTGGAGAGCTTCAGCGCTGCCAAGTCTCTGATCTGCATCAAGAAGCATGAATCAAACCTTCCTGCTGCTGCAAACCAACACGTGCTCACCTACGACTCTCAGAGCGAATGTGTTTAGAGGACATGTGTGGTCTGTTTAGTCTGGCTGCTAAGTTGTTTATGCTCCTGACCCCACAGTGATCAAACCAACGCAGCCTTAAACATATCAGTGGAGAGGTGGGGTCAAGGTGGAGTCGACCCCGAGGGCGGGGGGGTTGTCGAGCCTTTACAGTGCTTTCAGATTTAGAGTAGGCGTGCTGTGTTATGACCCCTCAGGCCTCCGACTTACTGTTGTTCCTTTGTCGGCTCTCAGGTAACAAGTCTTAGGCTTTACTGTGAGTACACGTATGCGTCAGAATGAACTGATTGGCAGGAAAAATGCTTAATTTAGTTGAAGATCACAAAACGTTTTCGACCCTGATTAGACGTTTGGAAGCCAGAGCCCCATCTGAGCCGCTCCCCACCCCAACCTGATTTCATCCAGATGTAAATATCCAGAGTTGCGATGGTGTAAACTTCTGCTTTAATCACAGCACAGTGGTCACTCCCCATGCAGCTTTCCCTGACCAGGCTGGAGTTAAACCAGGGACATATATACACAGGCTCACATGGCAGATGATAGATTGCCGCACTTGTTTTGAGGTGGATCAAAACCTGCTGTTGTTCAAGGATACAAAAAAAAAAGCCTGACATCCATCACAAGACCATAAACACACCATAAAGATCTCAGCCATGACTCTCAAGAAGACAAACTCAAGTAATCCTGCAGTAAATTTAAAAAAAAAAAAAAAGGCAGACACTTCACAGTCACTCCACCACAGCATTATTATAAGATCTTGTATTCGTCATCTGTATCTGCCACATCTCGTCAATAAAGACGGAGAAGAGTCCGCAGGATCACCGATCGGATGAATCACTTCACACCCGAAAAACTTCACCAAAATAAACCCACCTGGACTCACGCATCGTACGGAACCACCGCTAAGTGACAGCTCACCTTAGTTCGGCTCAGGTTATCCGCTCCTGTCGGCTCTGAAATCCAGTAAAAAGGTGCGGAGATCCTCGGTGTGACCGGCGCTCTGCTTCAGCGTGGCGCTGCGCTCTGCGCTCTGCGCGGACTGCTGGCACACTGACGGACCGCTGCGTGGAGGCAGCGATACAAGAGGGAGTCCCGACCTCCCCACAGAGGAGGAGGGGAGGAGGGGAGGAGGAGGGAGGAGGAGGGCAGGTATGAGGCTGTGTAAACTGACTCCTGTCGGGCCTGCAGGGAGCCGAGAGGAGCGGTGGTGGTGGTGGTGGGGGGGTGGATTAAAGGAGGGGGAGGCTACAGTGTCAAATATAACATCATAATGGCTTCATAAACATTATTATAGTGTCAAGAGCTGCTTCAGAGCACCAGCTAAATGCTCTATTTATAGTTGGTTAATAAATAAGGTATTAATTGATTGTAGATTAATTATTAATAAGGATAACTTTGGTAGTGAATGAGAGGGACAAATAACTTTTTTAATATGATGTTTGTCAATTAAAAGAGTCACAGTTTGTCATAAAACTAATGAAATATAAGACAACAGTGATATTTTAATATCTTTACTACAAACTGTGACTTTATTGACCTGGAAAATTATCTTTTAAATGACTTTATAACATCTTATTAACTTATTAACTTACTAGCCTGTAAGTACTTTCCTTGCACTGAAGCCAGGCTACTATCACTGTGAGGCTGTAGCCTACTGCTAACATTAGCACGCTACAAATGACAATAACAATAACATTTGGCTTTCCAATCATTAGTCTTTCATGTTAGCATAATATACTTTAATTTGCCCTAACACACTTAGCAGGTAAACAATATTCACCATAAATTAGTTTAGTGTGTTAGCATTGTAATATTTGTTGATTTGCCCCCAAACACAACGCTAACGTGCTAACGTTTAGTAGGTAAAGTATACCCTATTCAGCAAGTAATAGCTAGTTTAGTATGTTAGCATTGTAACATTTGTTAATTTGCCCTAAACACAATGCTAACATGCTAACGTTTAGCAGGTTTACCATATGGATATTCCCGATACATAAGTTAATTTGCCCCAGACGCAATGCTAACATGTAGGGGCTTTTCACTATATAATAGTTTTGTGTGTTTGCATTGTTAAATTTCATCATTTGCCCCAAACACAAGGCTAGCATGCTAACATTTAACATGTTTACCATAGTCAGCGGACATTACTTTACTGTGTTAGCAATGTCAATGTCACAACACAATGCTAACGTGCTAACATATAACAGGTTTAACAGGTCTACCGTATGTCTATTCGCTAGCCGGTATAAGCCTAATTTTTTATTTGTAAAATTAGCAATTCAGTAGTCGCTAAACCCACTGAGTAGTTTGAAAGTAGTTTTATTTAATGCTTAACTAATGTCAATCCAGTGTCTGACTGACTGATTGTGCTTTAATCACCGGCCTGTTGTTCTTTTGTTGTTGATTAATCAGTTTTAACACTTCACACATTATCTCAGCAGACTTTTAGCTTTAACAGCTTCACATATCTCACTAATCTGAGCATCTTTAGTCGTTACACCCCATTGATGTTGTTATCGTCCCGTGTGATGCAGTTAGATTAAAGTATCAGCCTGTTCCTAATAGCCCTGGAGTCCAGCCCAGTTCTTTGTTGATCAGCTGTGGGGCGATTACTAATTAAAAACACCGTGATGACGCCACGCTTTCGTCCTCGATGCGCGACTGAAATCGCAGAACAAACAGCAAAAACTTTCCAGCTCTTGCGTTGCTTCGTTCTCGGGGATCATCGTCTCTCCTTCTGTGTTTTTCCTCTGCTCGCCCTCCTCCCTTCATCCCCTTTGTCATAAAACACAGCTCAGCGTGCCCGGCTCAGAGAGGTCGGGAGCGAGAGTGGAAGAGATAAAGGAGTGATCCGCGCATTTCGCACACACCTGTTTCTCATTCCCAAACTCATCACTCTTGACGGAGCAGACAGGCGAGTGAGGAAGCACAGCACAACACAGAGCCGCTGGGAATATTTTACTGAGAACATAAACAAGCTAAGACTCACAGGATCCATACATACACACTTAACTTATATTGTCCCTGTGAAGCGGCTCTGTACAGTAAAAGTGTTAAACTGACGTTCCAAGTTAGGAAACTGTCTCAATGCGAGGTTTAAAAATAGAAAGCACGCTCAGCAAAGAATAGAGGCTTTAAAAACAGAGATCAATACACTCCTGTATCACAGAGGAATGGCATTTCTCAAAATAGAAGTTCCTGTTTCTGCACAAGCGAGCGAGGCAGGCAGTCACGCCACATTTGGGGCACCTCCAGACTGGAGCCACGGCCGTCCTCCGCCACATCTGGGTGCAGTAACACGATCCGCTGATCCCGTTACCCGACCTCTGCCCCCTCGCAGCCACGACTCAAGGAAGCCACGCTTCCTGCTGAGCGCTGTGTGCGAGGTGGCGAGCGACCTCAACCTCGTTTGACGCTATATTTGCCCCCAGGAGGACACTTCCTGCGCGGCGACGTCTCTCCTCGCTGCTTACAGTATGTGTGTTGCGGACGGTCGACGTAGCAGGTGGCTAATTCCTAGCACGATTCCTGGTGCCAGTCAGCTGTTTAGGACCCTGTTAACTCGGGGTGATAATCCGGAAAAGGCTGTGAAAGATCACGTACTGAGAGGGCGAGGGAGACAACGGGGTAACATCCAGGATCCAGAAGGATCTGGATCGTTTCAGATGTGAGGGATCAGACAGAGAACTTCAGCAAGATCATTTTAAATGATGAAAAACAAGCTTATTTTTTACTTAACAAGTTAAAGAAACTACTTTTAAAGCTCAGTAATGATAGAAATGACTTGATAAGATGCAGTTTCTTGCAGCGTGCATCAAGCTCTCTTTGGGCGAGTCTTCCTCAGTTTATACTGAAGGATCACAGTCGCGTAGATCTTGAAATCGTAGCGATGTGACTCATAAAAGCAGTTTATGACGTGTGACACTCCTCAAGTATCTCTCTCTGGCACATTTAAGGGATTGACGCCCATTTTAAATTCATCTTCTTATTCAAAAACTTCAGCTTTTTTGCCGTAAGCCGTCTTTGCACCAGTTTCCTCGGGGACGGGGATGAAGGCCTCTGCACGCAGCTCCTGTTTACACCAGTTATCCAACGCGAGGAAACTGGATACCCACAAAAAATCTGAGATATATTAGAAGTGAGGTTTTTATGAACTTTCTGTCTTCCCACGATGCCTGAAAGCCTCTCGACAGACAGACATATGTCCACAGTTATGTATACTTAATCCTCTAAATAAGTCATTTCTTATATGACAGTTAAATATTGATTTTAACATTTAGGGGCTCTGAGCTGCACAGGAACACTTTACTTATATATGTGTAGGTCGCTCGTCCCTCGGTGTGTTCGTGTCACTGCTCTTGTTCTGTGTTTGTGAGGAGCAGTTTGAATTTTTAGAGCGAGTGAGAACATTTTCTGAGGGACATTATTCATAAAAGGGCTGTTTTAGATTTAAAGAGTGAACTCTAATAGGTTGCTATTTCTTCAGTAGAAATGAGCTCCAGTGAAAACTGGTGACAGCAAGGTCTGAGGATTGTCCAGAGTAATCAGGATACTCTTAATTAGACTTAATTTAATTGACTTCTATTAAACTTTGGTGGTGGCAAGAATCTTAGAAACAGGAAGTGTTGTAAAAAGTACCTAAAGGTCTTACAGTACTTGAGTAAAAGTAAAGATGTTGTGTTAAAATGTTACTTTGGTAAAAGTAAAAGTCACCCATATGAATAGTACTTTTACAAAGTTTTAAAATATCTGATATTTAATGTACTGAAGTATAGAAAGTACAACTAGTAGCCAGTAAGTATATATATGTCATGTATGTAGATACTGTGGGTTGATCGATTACCCACCTGGAGGATTATCAGATCCGATATTACGCATATTTTAAATTATCAGAGTGTTTTTTGTTTGTTTGTGTTTGTTTGTTTGTATTAAATCTGATTCCTGATAAAATATATAACTAGTAACTAAAGTTATCAAGTAAATAAAGTCAGTAAAAAGTACAATATTTGCCTCCAAAATGCAGTGAAGTGAAAGTATAAAGTACAAGTACCTCAAATTGTACTTCCTTAGTTACTTCCCATCATTGTGAGCAGATATCTCCTGAAATTTAAACATGTTTTTGTACACTTGTTTTGTGAAACTCTTTAAAGAATAAATACGATGTTCTGTATTTTTCCTTAGCGTCCACAAACCCCCTGAGAAGACGTGAACCAACAATGACTCGACCTCTCTCAGAAGTTACATAATGTTTGTGTAGTCGAAGCCTGATATAGCGTATTCTTCTGTACCATAGCGCTCCATTGTCGTCCAGAGTATTTTAAAACATGTCACCTTGCCACACTTGAGCTGAAGGACATGTTTCTTTATTAACACGACCGAGGATCCTGAAGTTTATTTTGAGTTGATCCCACATTCACCCTCCTGCTGCTGTGATACAAACGTGTATCGATCCACCGCTGAAAATAGTCCCCAGCAAATTCAATAATCACTCCTGTTTGCTGTAAACTACAGTGCTCAGCTGTTTTAGGGGATTGCTGAGCCCTTTTTAAAAACACAACTATATATTTGTGGGCCGGTTTTAAACATTTATGTTCGGTAGGAACCGCTACGCCTCGGGCTCAGTGCCAAGGACCGGATACAAGAAGTCAGAATACAGAGAGAGGCGGACGAACACGTTGTTGGTTTTGGTCTTCTTTTTTTTTAGATTTGTTGACAATAAGAAAAACATAAAATATCACAACAGTCCTCGGGGAAAACAGTGACCAATATATCCTCAGTCTCCAGCTCTGAAACTCAAATTGGTCCTTGCAAAAATAGAAATACAAGCACACACACAGAAACACAGACAGACACACACAAGCTTGAGGATTAATGACACTTCAAAGGGAGGAAGCCGTACCGTGGCCAGCTTCCTGCCTCGGCCCATCTTGGACCATTTGTTGGCATCTCTGTAGCTGATGACGGCCTTGTGAGCCATATGGTGGCTATTTGGAGGCACGGAGGTAATCGTCTGAGGTACCCACTGATGTAACACTTTGCCTTCTGTAGGTTGAGTTCGACAATAAAAAGGGGCCTCGGGCATCTTAACCTGTCGTGGTATCGCACAAGCTCGATGGCGCCCATTTGTCTTGGAATGAAAAACGCTTCTCTGGTTTGTGAACGGACTAAAAACAGGACGGAGGATTAAGGAGGGATTGTTTTCTCTCATTTTCGTCCTGGATATGCTTCATTGTCTCTCACTGGCACAGATTTTTCTCTTCTCAGGATATTGTACTTGGCCCATCCTGTTAATATCTGTTTTTGTCCTCTTTCTCTTGCTTTGGAGTAAATCTAGCTGTGGTTTCGATTCAGGAAGTGAGACCTTTTTCTGAGGTCACAGGGAGGAAGAGGTGGATGCTTGACACGTTGTCAGCTTCAGGCTTTTAAATCAACTGCACTTTTTCAACTGTTTTTTTTAATATTAACAATGGATCAGATGATGAAGAAGTGTAATGTGATGAAACTCCTCAGTTGTGTGGACTGTTTTAGCATCTTTCAGCTGAGTGTTTTGGTTTTACGACTCACAACTTCACAACGAAACACTTTCATACTCTGTGTAGATTTCTCCTCAGAAGAAGTCCTCTGCGGTCAGATGTGCTCAGACGGGCTGAAACCCAGGACAGGGGACCCCTGTGAAGGGAGGTGTCTGATGGTGTCATGTCACTTTGACCTTGCAGACACATGCGACCCTCTGGGATGCATTTTTGGCTTTAATGTATCGTGATGAAGTACTCTCACGATGCAGTTTTTGTCACCAGGCACATCATCTCCTGGGACTGGTGATCCAGTCTGGCTAGCGGCCTGGCTTTTACCGCTCAACCCAGCAAGCAAAATTTAATCGGTCCACACTGAGCCCAACATAGTGATAGTTTGGCCAAGTAGACATAGTCTCAGTCATGTCGTACAACCGTAGCGTGGACCAAGAACAGTCTGGGCTGAGTCTGGACTGGCGGCATCACTGGTGGCCCCATTCAAACATGACGACACACAACTAAGCCTGAAGTACACCACAAGGGCAAAATGGCCTATTGGTGTCGACCCACGGCTTTTATTGCTAGATGTTGGCGACTTATGTCATGCACAATGTGGCCCACGTTTGGTTTTCCTGCACTCAGCTGCTCGTGTCACACCTGCAACCTGGAAAGTAGAGATTGACTGAATGAATGAACTCACTTTTTGTCCTGTGTTGTTGGTAGTCGCTAATGTGACAAAAAAGGGAACGATGCAGTTGTGTTTGTGACAGCGGTGCCAACAATGAAACTACTTGGAAAAGCTAGTTTGCGGAAGTTTCCACTTTAATAGCACAGTCACCATATCAACTTTATACTTAACAGCTTGTTCCCTTCACCCTGTGGCCAACAAAATAAATACAAACTGCTTTATTGTTGGTGATTATGGATTTGGTTTATATATTAAAGTCAACATTTACTGTTAGTATTTACTTTTGTTAATATTTAATCAAGATCCTCACCAAACTTTCTCCAACGTTAATCAACTTCTTTGAACGTTGTCAGGAGCAGGTATTGCAGGATATCAGTCTGAACGTTTCATTTTGGCAGTTACCTGTTTGCAGACTCATTCACTATCATTATGTTGATTTTAAAAGATGTGTGTAGCACCTTAAGGCCCGGACCTGGTGGCTGACCTCAACATGCTCACACCGTCGTGTCCTCCTCTGTTTACTTTACCCTTCTCGCTGACCTTTACCCCTCTCCCCACCCCACTCCTGCCAGTTACGACTCCTTTTGTTTGCAGTTTGCATCTGGTGGAGGAACAGCATGCCTCCACATTGTTTTGTTTTAGTGCTCAGAGACGAAGAAGGGAAAAGAAACATAAAAAGGGAGAAAGATGTTCACAAAGTCCAGAGGACGTCAGACTTGTTGACCCGGCGCCACAGTTGTTTGGGCGTACGTGAAGAACTGTTTGGGTTTCAGCTGCAACACGCCACAGCTCTCTTTGATTGATGCAAGTTGTAGCCGAACCTCAGAGAGATGAAAATTGCTGTATTGAGGATCAGAGCCATCTGCTGACACGTCTCCGGACGGCTCTTATTGTTTGCCGAAGAAGAAAGTCGTAACACGATAAGAATTCAAACTGTATGATGGAGAATGGCCGGCATGCAGCGTGTAACGCTTCCTAATATTAAAGATCAATATTTGTGCGAGTACAGACGAAAAGCAGCTCATCTCACACATTGGGAGACATTCTCTGGATAGTTCAGCTTGGCTCAGGGATTCATAGCCTTTGGCAGAACATCTTTCCTGTGGTGAAACAATACCAGACGTCGACGGGCCTCGCCAGAGAGGGAACTGGCATTATGAAAAGCAGAGGCTGCAGACGGACTCAAGAGGTCAGTCGGCCAATAGTTCTGCACATAAACAACCAGAACCAACACATTCGGGGTTTCTATGAAAACAAACAGTGGAAAGTAGGGGATTATATTCTGTATGTGGGTCAGAGAGGGCCCGCTGGATGGCTGGAGAGGTTGTCATGTCTAGATGGCACCTGCAATAATACTGAGCACTGTACAAGTCGGGCTGTTTGTTGGAACAGGATGTTGTGAGTTCGGCGTAAGAAGCCTTCGGTGTTGTCTTATTAAAGTCCTCATATTAAAGAGAGACTCCACCCAAAATCAAGCGTTTGCGTATCAAATACTCGCCTCATGTAGGTTTGAAAGGTGACTGCGTCAGGGTTTTGTAGTTTGAGCCATCAGAAACAACAGCAGCTGTGGTCGGCTTGAACTTTCAGCTTTATTGTACATTCAGGAAACTTGCCAGGAAAAACACAGAACACAGACTTAACATAAAACATAATAATAATAATAAAATAATAACATGCTTTGGTGCTTAAAAACACATCAGTTTTCTCATTCTGTCCACTGCTGCAGCTCTGTATTCCCCCTCTGTCTGAAACGCTCCTGTCTCTTTAAGGCCCCTCCTCCTGAATACCCAGTCTCCTGTGATTGGTCAGCTCACACACGCCTGAGCCAGCACCGCTAACAACAACAGAGCAGCTGTGCTAAATCAATTCTTACGTGCCAAGCTAGCCGCTATAGGCATAAATTATGCAAATGTGTGACATGTTGACGTAGCGTGATGTCACAAAGTCACAAAATTAAAGGCGGGGCTTCTGACGAGGCATTTCAGGAGCAGTGTTTTCTGTGGGAGAGAGGAAGTGAGAAAAAAAAGGCAATTAACTATTTTTGTCTGGCAAGAATGATATGTAGCAGAAACAATAAAATAAACACGATAAAAGTTGAATAACAACAAATAAATTACAGATTAGTCTGCCAAGCAGGAAGCACGTACAAAACAAAAACAATAAAAACAATAAATAACAACAATGCCTGTGAATTAATCAAAGCAGTAACACACATGTGACTCATTTCAATAACTCTTGTAATTTACTCCATTTATTTGGTGCAAGAAAACAAAAAGCTGGACTTTTCTGCTACTTTCAGAACTGAAATATTGAGCCCAATAATGACGGATCGATCCGGACGGTCAGCGCTTACTGGAAGCAAGACCGACTTCAAAAGGCCTCGCTCGCAGAAGTCGAGTCTGCGCTCCGAGAGAATCTGTCAAACAGCTGGCACCGAACAGATGTGGACCT
Organism: Pagrus major; assembly: GCF_040436345.1. Taxonomy (NCBI): domain Eukaryota; kingdom Metazoa; phylum Chordata; class Actinopteri; order Spariformes; family Sparidae; genus Pagrus; species Pagrus major. The sequence goes on along the minus strand of NC_133231.1, from coordinate 24,172,615 downwards.
CGATCCGGGCTAATCGCCTCAGTCTGCGAAATATACAACCTTCCGCTCGAGACACATCAGCTCGAACCTATAAACCTGAGCCTATCCTACATCTTACACCACCAATTAGCATCATTATGGAGCACTGCACGTATTAAACAGGCCACTTCCGCCTCAACTGTACCCCTACAGCAGAGGAAGCAGGTGAAATCAAAATGGTTTCCACATGTTGCCCTGGTTGCCTGGTGATGTATGGCTCCTGTACGCTAGCTAATGAGCTGCACCAAGCATTAAGGTCGTGTGGGAGATGGTTTGCAGATTGAGCCTAAACCCCACAGATAGCGGACAAGCTAACAAAGCCTCGCTAAGCAGAGTCATGCTCCAACAGCTTTTCCTGTTGTAATTCACCCACGGATGACTTGAAGAGGATGTTGTCCCTCTCTCTGTGGTCCGATAGCTCTCTTTGATTTATGCAGGAAGACGGGACTCCCATCACCTGTGCTGTGCTGGAGGTGTTGAGCAGGGTAAGTGGCCCTGTGACAGACTCTATTGTGCCCTCAGGGATAGAAGTTCAGACTCTCCTTTGTGCTCATCCCTCAGCAGGAAACACCATCCCAGCCTGTGGGGACATGCACAGGTTCACATTTTACCTTACGTCGCAGCTTTTTTGAGGGAGCAGGGTGGTCGGCTGTGAATAAAGTGATGCTTGTCGACACCTATCTTGTCCCAAAACACGGGACTAAGTGGACACGTCTCGCAGGGAGGTGAGGCGTGTTGACGTGGCGCAGCTCGCTCATCTCTTCTTTGTTCCTCTCGTGCAGCTGATTTAGATTTTAACAGATAATTCGGAGCAGAATCCTGCACGCTCATCCCTAAAAATGGTTTTGAAGACAGCGAGCAGGCATCGTGATATAATTTAAAACGTGTGGGATAGTTAAAACCCGGTTCAGATTTTAATTAATGGGGCCTTGCGACTGTTTGGATCGGCCATGTGTTCACCAAACGGTGCTCCGGTTAATGAGTGTTGGAGCGCAGCAGCTTGCTGCCGGGCCAAAGCCTTCACACCCAGGTGCCAGAGTGTTCGTCTCCTTTATGACGAGGACTGTAACAAGCGAGCGGCATCTGTGCCGAGATGCGAGCTGTAATCCAACCAGTGTCCAAATGGCCATGAAAACCACAGGTCGTGGATCAAAGCCAAGGCGCTTTCATGTCCGACTCATCTGCTTGATTTGAAATGACAGCCATTTACCAAACACGTCATCTCAATTTACAACTTTTTAAGATGTTAATTCTTTTGAGAGAATTCCTGTTTGTCTCGAACGAGTTTGTGGCCTCCGGGAAACAAATTTACAGTCGCTTGAAAGATGCGTCCCCCGCCCGAACAAATGTTTCATGTTAACTTGTTCAGATGTGTCTCGGTGGGGGCGGTTCTCCAGTACTGTGCGCAACCTAGCAGGAGCTCAGATCTTTGATTCTGCTCTTTGGCAAATGTCGCCCCGATGCTGGCAGTTTGAGCGCTCCCATGTTTCACGGCTGTCAGTCACAGAGGTGGTCTTAGCTTTCAGCCCTGCGCAGTTTCAAAGAGAATGGATTTTCCCAGTGCCATCAGCCCTAATCAGAATCACATTGTCTCCAGCTATTGGCCTACGGTGAAACTCGGAGGCTTACCCTGAATTTAACTTTGATTAGCCCGGGTCCTTGGATTGATTTGCCTACCGCTCTCCGCTCTTTGATCTGCGAGAGCTCCTGCAGGAAGCTTTAGTACCCCCTAATCAGCAGTTTGTGGACCAGTCCAAGCCTCCCTGAGGGGGTGCGTGGAGGAGACTGACCCACAGTGTGAGCATTAAGGGGTGAGACAGGGCCAGATTGGCAGACACGCAGTCTGGCTCCAGCCGTGGATAACCTCGGGGTACTCCCATGCCTAATGTCACACGGTCATTAAATCAAGGAGCCTCCGTTAAACTGGACACAACTGCTTTTGACGCCAGGGTCCGACACACTGACACCCTTTATGTGATCATTACAGGGACCATTGCCCAGTGCAGAGTTGTTGACATTAAGGGGAAGTTTAACAATGCTCGAGGGCAGCGGTGAATCCACAAAACCCTCACAGCTTGACCAGTGGCTTACATGTGTCCTAACATGCACAGGAGTCGTTCGGGGACGTACACACGGTTATTCTTTTATACTTGAGCAGCTCGTGCGTGCTGAAAAGTTGAATCTTTGCAGGTCTGTATGACAAATTGAGGTTCGGGAGCCGTGGGAGTCGGCTCCTCCTGCAGCTGACAGCTACCCGCAACAGCTTTCTCAGCGAAGGTTCGCCAAGTCGTTGACGTGTATCTTCGGAGCGTAATTCCAGCTCCAGTAACATCTGAACACCAGGTGCTGCAACTGAGAGAGGGTGAAAACGATTTAGAGAGCGAGCAGAGAGGTCAAAGAAAGGATAGATAGAGATAACGGATTCATGGCTGAAACATACAGACTGTCACTCAGAGTGATACATTTGACCTGATTTACGACAAAAAAGGACAAAGAAGTAGATGAATCCTAAACAGCCACAGTAGATCGTGATCACCGTGATGTCCCAGTGACATTTTCAGACGTAACTAACATATAAAGATATACAGTAAAACACGGGGGTCCGACCTATCTGACGTTTCTGCTGTGCTTGTTTTATGTGCCGTGTTGTTTTGCCGGCGTCTTTGATTTCCACACAAAGGCAACATCTCAGACGAGCTTGTAATTTCTTTTTTGGAAAACTGTAACAGGTCTCCAACGTAACGCCAGTGAAAGTTTTGTTGTTGATAATATATGACAGCATCAAACGTGAATTTTAGATTGAAATAGATGAATTCACTTTGAAATAGCAGCATTGAAAAAGGTAATTAAATTGTATGTAAGCTAATGTGACGTGGCTTTTGCATAAAATAAATGAATAATTACATTAAAATACTTCAAATGGCACATTTTACGTCTCCCTCGGTAAAAAATTCCACAATAAATGAAAATGCAAATGTTTGTCGTTTGACAAGTTTAATTGTCGGACACAAGACGTCTTCGACTTCGCTGTAAAGTTCATCCAAGCTCAAGCATTCAACTGTAGGAACAAGAAGAAGAAAATCATTTTCGACAGGAGGGGGGACTTTAAGACGTGAGGTTCTTGACAATAAAATTTTTTTAAAAAATCACCTTATGCCCAACAGCTTCTACTGCCCATCAATAAAGCATCCGTCAGAGGTTCTCGGGCTTTGTTTGGAGACCTGAGGCCTTTCTGCCCTCAAAACAGTGTCAAATGGAGCTTGACCTGCATCTCTGCCTTTTGCCTCAGACCTCCCACTGACAGGTTGTTTTTTCAAAGGTCACGAGTCTGCTTTGGTCAGTTTCTGCTGACATTTTTGAGCGTTGCCCTAATTGAGCCTTGTTGCGTTATGGCTCACAGGATCGTCCAACAAGAGGCATATTTCCCTGGTTTTCTGTTGCATCTCACGCCTCAATCTTTAATCAGTTTGTTGGGCTGTAAAGTGAAAATAATCTCAATCAAGCACACACTTCAAAACAGACGAGACTGTAAGAGTTAGCAGTCAGGTAGCGCCGTGTTCACAGATAGTCCGACGAGATTACCGCTCCGATATCACTAATAAGAGATTAGCTACGGCAAAAAAACACCATCGCAGCTTCAAATGTGTTTGTCCGCTTGTTATTCTTAACCCTTCTGCTGCTCCTGTTATCAGCTGCAGGCTTCTGCGTCGTCTCCAGGGACAAAGCTTCACCAACGGAGACGCTATAAACAGGAAACGGAGCCCCTCGCTGGTTTCGTCTTATGGCTCCCAGGAAGGGTTTCAGTGAGTGACACAAACCAGAACACACACACACACAAACACAAGGTACCAGGCTTTCTTTACCTACTTGACACCCTAATCCTCCCACTTGTCGACACAGTGAGTGGAAATTTACCTCGTGTTTAACCAGCCTGAGAAAGTCCAGGAATCTGTAATCCTGTTTTGACGGAGACGGACATTGAGACATACTTACTGTAGGCCGTGACTTCTCAAGATGATCGGACTTTGGAGAAGTCACGTGAAAGAGAGGAATTTTCAGAAGGAATCCGGTGATTCATGAAGTTTTGTTATTACTTCACTTCCTCCTTACCTTCAGCTTGTTTTCTTTTGCTTCTCTGGATCTGATATTTTCGTAGAAGGACAATAACCTGCTTCAGAACAATACCTATGAATCAGTGGAAAACAGTGTCTCAATTTACAAGATGTACAAAGTTATTTTTAAGTCTATAATATTGGGAAACCTGGTGAAAACTTCCTTCACAGACGCTGATAAAACAAGTCAACTTTCCCATTCAGCGACGGCAGACTGAATGTCTTTCGCTATCCGGAGGAATTCGTCTCCTGCTAACGAACCCGACCTCTTCAGCTTCTATCACTTGGACAAACACACACCCACATACAGATGAGGATCTTCCGAGTGGGAGTCCGAGCCGACTGACTTACAGCTGTGTCAGCAGGAGTTGGAAAAATCCAGGAGGAGAAAAAACACAAGGGAGAGGGATGAAAGGAGATAAGAGGAGGAGTGGAGAGGAAATGCAAACGTTTATGTCGGCCCGTGCGAATGTGGGTTTGCATGTCGTGTGTTGTGTATGATTCTAGCGAGCGTACCTGCCACCAGGTTCTCGGCTAAGTGAGTCAGTATTTGCGGGTTAGTGCTAATGGGCCTGGTAATGCTGAATGATGAAGTGCCTCTGACTGACAGACCCCGGTGGGCTGATGTGAGCAGGACTGTCAGGCATCAGTAAACCGTGGAATGATGACTCATAACTCTTCTGATAGAGTCTGAAGGGAGTCTGCAGTCGCTCTTTTCTATCACTTTCTCCTTTATCATTTTTCTGGAGAACTAGGCCACCATGAATGACGTGGATCGCTGTAGCTTCAGATGGATTCCAGGGACGTTCAAGCTGCTATACATCGTCTCCAACTGATGACAGACTCGTCTCCGTACTGAGGATGACATTTCTGCTGTCTGCCCTCTGATGATTCGAGATATCTCTAAAGCTGAAACACTGCATGTTTTTATTAATCGTGTGTCTTAAATGGCCTCTCTGCATGGCGAAAACATACTACTTCTCTGCTCACATTGAAAAGTCACACTGTACGTAAACAAAAGACCCCCAGCGTGTTATCACTAGATGGCATATGAATCAGTTATCACAACACATCATTTATTGTATCAACTTATGTAACATATTTTACGTAGGTCACGTTTGCAACGTAACTTAAAAACTCCATCAATTTTACACATTAAAGTGTGTTTACAGGCCTTGGGGAGTACTACTGCATATGTGAAAAAGTAGTGTAAAGCCTTTTGAGGCTCCAGAGGAAGCTGCCTGTCATCTGATAAATTGCCTCCAGTGATGTCACTCACAATGGCTAAGTTGCATTGTGGGAAATGTAGGCACCAGTGCATTCGTAGCTGGTAGGATAAATCAGTTGAGAGACGATGTGCCTTTTTGTTGTCGGTTGAAAAAAGTCATACTTAAGGTGAGTCATTATCTTGTTGACTGGATGATACAAGTACAGTGAAAATAACCATAATCAAAATAATAATGATAAAGATATGCAGGTTACAAAACCGAACTATACAGTGTGTTGAACTGATAATTTCAAGGTCCACTGTGATGCACTTCAGGTTAGTTAATATCACATGAGAGGGTGAAATTAAAAAAACTGCTCTCTGTTTTAACAGAGATGTGGCTCATCAATAATTTTGCATCAGATGGTGGCGGTGATAGACCGATAGACTGATCGAGTCTCGTATTACATACACAGACTGAGTTACAGAAGCAGTGACCTGAGAACGACGCCTGTCCTCAAACGAACTCTGGAAGGCTGAATGGAAAACTTGGTTATCATTGAACACTGTAGGTCAAAATTTGCATTTTCACAGAGTTCATGTGCAGAACTCACATGGAGCCGGAGCCTGAAGCAGGTTTACTGATTCATCTGAAGTTCGGTGCGGGAACGAGTCCATGCTGGAGACTTAGGAGAGAATCCAGGTTTACCTCAGCAGTTAATCGGATACAACCCGGTCGCCTGCGGCCTGAATAAATGTTAGCCAAGCACTTTTCTGCAAAACCACAGACACAAGTTAAAACTGGACTTTTCTTTATGATGCATATATATAACGCTGAGCTTTTGCTTTGTTTAGGTTTAGACACAAAAACCACTTCGTCAGGGTTTGGAAAGCATCAATGTTTGGCTTAAAATGCTGGTTTTGGTCACCACAAACACACCTGGGAATGTCTGCAGCTCTCCTAAAACACACCTGGATAACATAGAAACATATGTCTGTGTTCTCTTGGTGACTCGGCAATGTGACCCATCTCCTGCTGCAAGAGGATTGTGGGTCAGAACAGCCAGAAAAACTGGTCTCCATACCTTGCATACTGAATCTGACATACTGTGTACAGCAGTGTGGGTACTGGAATGCAACCTTGATAAATATAGTTTGTCGATAATTCTGTAAAACCCTGTTATCTGAAAAGTGTACTTCTCCTGTACTGTACTGCATGTTTAGTTCACATTTTAATGTCCGTGCATGTATGTATGATGTCCTGCTATGTTTGTCGAAGGGCCTGACCTTAAATTAGTCCCTATAAATAAATGATAGCACAGAGAGCTTCAGTCTCAGCCGCAGCTCAGCAGAAGCACGCTGCATACAGTATGAAGTCACGTCAAATTGGAGATTAGCTGAGCTCTGCATCATCGGGACACGAAGTACAGACGTGAACGCATTTCTGTCTCTGTTACGTAACGCGAACACAGGCCCATTGAAATGTGTGATTGCTGGTTTTTCCCCCTCATATTTATGTGTAAATGTGTCCAGACATACATGAAGCTGAGGTTAACACACACACCCCCAACCCCACCCGCCTAAGAACACACACATGCACACACCACATCACACAATCCCCCCGTCGTGTCCAATATTAGACCCTGTGGTTCAAGTTCTACCCCAAACGAGCACCATGACACGTTTCATTGTTTCTCTCACCCTCCTCCTCCTCCTCCTTCTGATCGCTGACGTGGAGAAACTCAACAATCGCGGACTTTTTTCTCCTCTTCCAAAAACAGTACAATTGTTGTTTGTTTCTGCCATCTTCCCTTTTGTTGTTGTTGTTGCCGCGGGCCTCAGACTCCAGACAATGGCTCATTGAGAACGGGCCCCGTGAGTGTATCGTCTTGTACGAGACCTAGACGGTGGTGGTCAAGACAAAAAAGAAAATGTTCCTGTGTTGCTGCGGCGGAGATTGAACACATCTGGATGACCTCTTTCCCTCTTTCGAAACTCCTCGAACATGTTTTTACTCAATGTCTCCTTTCTCAAACAACTTTCACATGCAGTTTGGTGATTAAACACTGCACCTTGACTGTTGCTGTTGATTGTTAATCATCTACTTTTTCCTCTCCAGGCTGAGTCAGCACGTGTCTCCGACCTTTAGGCGGGACATTTCCTCAATTTTGCACCAGACGAAGTTTCCTGTCAACGTTATTGTTTTCCTCGCAGACTTATGTAGTAGATGACATCTTCATTTGGAATCCATCAGTGGGCCGGGCTGATTACAGAGCACTGTTTGTCTATTGTATTGTTTTCCCCTGCTTGCCAACTTGTCTGGCTTTCCAGCGGACATTGTTAGAGGCTGTGACTCAAACGAACAGTCGGCGCAGTGTTGTTTTTAAAAAGAGCTTTTACCGCATGTGAGCGTTGCGCTTTACAATGCCTGTTGCGGTTGATGGTTAAATCTACAGTGCTGGGGGTCGGGGCTTTGTACTCGTGTTAGTTCATGTTGAGCTGAGCGGCCAGATGTGCCTTCAGCGAGACGCTGAATTTTGGCATTTTAGGAGGTGGTGAACTCGTTCTCTGTGACCCACTGTGAGAAATATCAGGTAAAAAAATGTTGGTATGTGATTTTTTCTTTTTCTTTTGCACAATTTCCTCCACATTCGCTTGTTTCTGGGTCTGAATATCCACCGCTGATGTCGTGCCCCTCAGGAATTCTTGACATCTTCCTGATTTTGATATGCCGATCCTTATCCCCGCTCTGCGATCCTGCACAGTACAGTTCAGCCCAGCCGTGCCTCAACGCTCCCACCCTCCTCCGCTCTACACACACAGGGCTTTGTGGTTTTGGGTTTGGTCCAGAATGCAACTCTGTGGTCAGCCGCTACTTAGGCTGAATGAAACAGGAGCTCTCCTCACAGTAGCACCTACCTAACATGTCATCACATTCACACACAGACAGACACACGTCAGCAAACCGTGGCTCACACTCAACCATAGGAAACTCTGAGGAAGAGTCTGGTCCATCAGCGCCGGAGCTATCAGGTCAACTGAGGCTGAGGCTCTGCGAAGACTTACCCCCAAAATGAGGGTCTAGGAGTGGGCTGGAGCTCCACAGAAGCCTCGGGGGGTACCGGGAGACAGCTCCAGTGCTCTAATGCAATATTCAGATCCAGCCTGTGTTTTGATGCTGCATCGTGACCCACTGCTGTAAAGCTGTCCTGTCTCATCACCGTCCACGCTGAGTCACGCTCTCCACGCCCCCGCTGCCTCTTGACATTCTCTGTACCGCTCGAGGGCCGCGGGGGTGAACACACACGCAGGAACACGGACGAACACGCATGCGTACAAAGTGAGAATTTGATCCGCCTACATACATAAAGTCACAAGTTTCAAACTTAACATTTGAATTGAATTGAGTGTGAACACATGAATCCTGTTTGACCCACTTATAGTACGTGTCCACAGGATCTGTCACTTATCGTCTATGTGTGGTGCAATGCATTCTGGTAGTGCTGGGCTGCGTTTCGAGAGACGCAACGTAACATTGCCCACCTGTCATTTGCATAAAGTTGAGGTCTAGGCCGCTTTATGCAAAGACAACATGGCTTATGCACTATTTTCTTAATATAACAGAAAGTTTAAAAATGAGCCGCCATGTTGGCCCGATTTGAAAATCTGGAGCAGACAGCCCAGGAGTGGAGTTTGTCCAATCAGGTCTTTGCACCCTGAAACACCCCTGTGGACTAGATGCACAATAATGAGTTCATATACAGTATATATATGGAGCTACTAGGAGATTTATCATAACTACATTGACCGTAATGTTAAAATGAATGGAAAAATGAAATCTGGCTGATTTTTTGAGGTCATTTTAAAAAAAGTGCAACCATGACAAAAGTTTCTCCACTACAGGACACTGACAAGGTTATTTTTCTGTACTTATAAAAATGCATCTTTAAAAATACACATTTAAGTGTAGTTTAAGCAGCTGCAAAAAACTTGTGTTGATTCTGGCGGCCCCTGTGGACAAAAGGGTACGAGCACCACTTCAACTTCCTGTCGTAATGATCTCAGTTTTAGCTCGCTCGTGCAGAGTTAAAGAGAGACACAGTGTATTTGTAATAACTGTTTGCAGGATGCATAGTGATGAGGTTATGTATTTATTAATAACTGTTATATGACGGTGGTTTTAATTTCATGATTTATCAAACCCAGATAAGTTGGAATCTCACTGAGTGTATTAAATATAACTTTAATAACTATATAAAATAGGTAATCTTCTTGCTGATGGCCTCGTTTGCTTAATCAGATTATTAATAGGCATCAGTATTAGTTTGAGACTGTTTCATAACCAGTTAAAAACACATTGTACATTTCAAAAAATATAAAAATACTGTCAGCTATTGTGTGGTTATCAAAATATCCACGCCACTTAAATGCTAATACATGAGTCACAATCAGCAGAATGATCATATGTATAATAAAACAGCACTCTCAAAGGGGACAATCTGCATAATGAGTACTTTTTCTCCAACTCGCTTGTGTTGTGCTCTCATTTAAATACAATTTAATATGCGGGCCTTCTTCTTTTTATATCAACTTCTCACTCTGTTAACATATTTGTCTTTGATGCCGTTTAACTCGTTCTTGTTGCAGTAGAGCAGCTCCTCAGAGCCCTCTTCTTTGCAACCGCCTCATCTGAAATGCGCAGTGTGCACTAATGCTCTGCGGCCGCTCCCACAGAATTACTACTCAGGAAGCATAATTCAGATGTACAGTAACGGTGGACGGAGATACAGTGAGAGCCAGGAAGGATGTGGCCTCTCCTGTCCTGTGCTGTGCTGTGCTGTGCTGGCCCACTCTTCCTGCCTCTGTCCATGCGCTATACTATACTGTATGTTCACAGGCCGGGTTCACATTCTCTCTTACTCATAAAACAAGTCATCACGTTGTAACAGAGAGTCTATAAAGCAGTTTAAGGCATGCACCAATAGGTCCCAAAGCTCCCTTTGGTATAAGCGTGCTGTCTCCCAGAAATAGTACCCTGCATATTTTATGAGGACCTGTATTTTTGTCGTTCCTGCGCTGAAAACGGGGTGAAGACGGAGTTTTGTGGTTCTTCCTCTGCAACGGGCTGCTCCTTTTATAGACTGAATGGTCACTGAGTTTCTCTCATGTGGTTTCACGATGAGGCAGAGCGGCGGTGAACTCTGGAGTTGACTCGTCACCCTGAGCTGACACAGTGGCAGCGGTTGGGTGACTAAAACTGAGAACCTCTGGGCTGATTAAAGAGGGTGGCAGAGCACGGTGACATATTTAGCAAAGCAAAAGTAAATGACAGTTTACTTAAGAGTAACAGGGTTTGGACAGAAATGTACGCCATTGTCACATAGTTTGTGTAAGAGTCACGTGCAGTCAGAATAATTCTCATCACTATGGAAATTACAGCTTTACCGCCCAATCACAAAGTTTCTCAAGCAAAGAAAAAACATCTGTCAAAATAAAACTCAAAGGATGATGAATTTTAAAGTGATTTAATAATATAATCATCAGAATTGTTATATATAATCTTTTACAGTGCTGTTAACATGTGTAAAAGTCAACAAAATCCAGTATTCTACCTCAAGCCAGTGTTTGATAAACAAGTTAAAGTATCAGTCATATCTGTGTTATCTCTTCTGAACTTCCTGTGTCACATCAGGCCAGCTCACTTATCATGTCCCTGCTTTACTGCTGTCCCATAAATTGATATCCACAGGAGCACCTAAGGCCACATTATGCAGAAATTGGCTTTTTGTGCGATTTGATGCCCTCCACATGTGTGTAACGCTGTGATCCTGCCCTCTCACTGAAGTTACATAGTGCAGAAACAAGCGATAGGGTGAATGGTGTCCCCCTATTACAGGACACTGTACCATCAACATGAATTTGGGGCTGTGATTTAAGGTAAGAAAGTTACATAATGTTGCTAAAAAAAAATCATCCACATGTCCAAAATCCTGGTCATAGCTACATAAATAAATAACAGTAATTAAATAAAGTAAAGAAATACAGCCATACAACCAAAAAGAAGATACTCTTCTTCTACTGTTTCTAAATTGAGACCTCCCACATGACAACATCTGACAGTCAGCGTCTTTGTTCAGTGTAACTATTCACAAACTCTCACAGACAGTCAGCCCTGCACAGCGAAAACAGTTCAAATGACGGGTTATGCCGTTTAATAATACATGAAAGAGGAATTTCGTTGCGGTGGTAAATTATACATGGAAACTGTGGTGGTGAATTACAGAGCCGCAATGTCAAGGTACATGCTGGAACATCTCCTCCTGGCTGGCTGCACCTAGCTGAGAGGATGATTTGTGTTCACGCTCGTGGATTGTGAGAGGTTGAGTCAGAACGTTGTCAAAACACTTTGTGAGTGGCGTAATGTGTCTGTGTGTGTGTGTGTTTGTGGGTGGAGTGCGAGTCAGATAATGTGTGAATGTATTTGGATGTGAGAGTAGAGAACTGATGCTCTTTTTTTTTTTGTCTTACACTATTTATGTTTGAGTTTTCTCTCCCTCCACCTGATATATGGCTCGTATCACCGCTGGCCTTGGCTCGGGGCAGCCTGAGGTAAAGCATTCACTGTCTCCGTCTCATCCTTGAGGATGAAGTCATAACTGCAGCAGATGTTCACCAGCAAACATCACTTCAGAATTAACAGGGCCCTCTACAGGTCAAGTAAGAAAACTCAATCTGACATAAACAAACTAAAAATAATCCACGTCCACTAAAATAATCTTCTGGTGCTGGAAATGTTAAAAATATTCATAGATGGCAACATGAAAGCGCTGAACACAATGCCATGTGTGTATACAGTGGATGGTGGGATACCTCCAGGCAAATTTTTACCGCCTGCTTTGAAGTTCAAAGTGGGCTGCCTTCCCCACCTCGTCTACTTCAGGTGGTGCCAGATGTGACCTGGGCAGAATCGCCGAGCGAGCGCACCTTTCATGGTAATGAGGTAAGAGTTATGGTTTTGCCCCCCCCCCCCCCCCGGAGCCAAAAGGTCTGCCTGCAACACAAAGAGAAGAGCACCTTGGAAACCTCGACCTGACAGCACAGAGAAAAGCAAAAGCCAGGCTGTGGCGCACTTTGAGACTTTTATTAAAACAGTGTGTGTGTGTGTGTGTGTGTGTGTGTGTGTGTGAGGAAAACAACATGTGATGTTTCATTTTGGGGTGAGGCCACATGGCTCCCATCTGAACTTGATTTACACCACTCAGATATTAAGTGCTTCTTTGCTCAGGGATTCGAGCCTGTCGTCGCTGGAGGAACTGAAGTCATTACTTTATACCACCATGACAATGATGATTATCTCTGTGCATGTCATCGACTCTCTCTGGAGCCTGTTGACAAGCACAGGAGTGAGTTCAAACTCACGAAACATCACTAAATGACCTCCATTTTGATGTTTGTTATCATGATGACATTTTCTCCGGTTCCTTTACTTTCCTGTGTTGCATCCTTGACTGATAACTGAGCAGAGTTTGACCTGTTTGCCGTGTCATCTTATATTTCTGAAAAGATGGCGCCACCTTCAGGCAGACAGTCGTACGTGCACATTTTCAATGACATCTGGTTGACTTTGGGAGGTGGTGGTGCTGCATCACCAGAAGACAGTTTGAGTGAGTCAGGGAAATGTCTGCTTGAATGGATTCTGCGTTCAGGTAGATTCATAGAGCGTACCGGATCTCGAGAGAGAGCGAGAGAGTACAGAGGAGGAGGGAGGGAAGCTTGCTGTCTAATTAATGAATCTCATGCTGCAGTGGAGAAGCAGTAGGTGTTGATCCATGACAAATGAAGCCCAGAAACAATGAGATCACATCAGCCACATTAATTTTCTCGGTTCTGTAACTTCCTTATTTGCGAGCTAAATTTCCTTCTTTCTCATCAACTGTTTTCCTAATCTGGAAGTTTTACAAAGCATCTCTCTGTCGTTGAGGGAGGTCCTGCAGTCTGAGCCGGGAACGCAAGGAAACACTGAACGACAGATTAAAGAACAGAATGAGGGCGAGACAACGCAACCCACATTTTAGAGTGATTAAAAGAAAACTCCAGATTTATCACAGCACTGTTACACTGCAGGGCTCACAACAGATGGTTTAAAAACATATTTAAAATCAATGCAGAGGTATCCTCTTTCAGTTTTACACATTACCCACAGTGCAACTTCACTGCCGACTGTTTGGTCAGAGTTACTGTTGTGTTAGTAGCGGCTAATGTAGCATCGAGCTGCCAGCCTCAAACAGAGATGAGGAGAGTTCTGGTGAGCTCCCGTTTTAACTCAACGGCAGATTTTTTTCTACATTTTCACAGGAGCAGTTTGTAAGATATACAGACACAACAATGTTGGCATAATGGTGCCAACCTGCTAGCCCCTGTCTGTCCTGTCTTGTAATACAACTTTATACATCGAGAGGCAATAGTCCAATAGCCCCCATAGTTCAGCGTGCAAATATATGCCAGCTGTTAGCGTAAACTCACCAAATAAAGTCACAAAATGTCAAGAAATGAAAACCCAGTTGGGCTTTAGCCAATTTTATTGGACTGAATGGCTCAAATTCTGACAGTGAAACAAGTCATTTCTCGGGGGTTGTGACATTTGAAAAATGTATCCACTGTTTTACACTTCTTTCACAATATAAGCTTATGGGAAAAAGTTGTTTTGGGCCGCAGTGTGTCATGTATGCAAACTGGCTTCAAAGCCTGCCACTCTTCTTGGGGGCTTGCCAAGGACCACTGGCAAGCCCCTCTGGAGCAACAACAGGCTTTGCGACATTTTTCGCATATGTTATAGTGCTCTCCACGACCTTTAAACAGACAATGTGGACAATCGGTGGCATAATCCTGTAAGACTATGACATGCTGAACAAAAATGCGAAGTTTATCAAGTCGTTTTAAGTCATTTTTACTCGGTGTCATCCCACTCTTGCAGTTAAGGATCAGTGCGTAGGATTTAGTGGCATCTAGCAGTGAGGTAGCATTTTGCTACCAACTGAATACACCTCATTTCGCCGATACCCATACTGGGTTACCATAGAAACATGGTGGTGTAACAAGGCAGACTCTGGAGATGAAGACCCACTCCCTCTGTAGATATAAAAGGCTCGTAACAAACCCACAACTTGTATTTTCAGTTGATTATACACAAAAGAAAACATAATATTGAAAACATGATACATGATTATGAACATTATGTTCATTTTCTGCCAATGTATCCCCCTAAATCCTTCACACTGAACCTTCAAGAGATAGAAGAGCTCCTGCTGTACGTGGCTTTTCACCATGCTCGACTACATTATAGTAATTCTTGGTCATTTAACAATGACTGGCTGCAGCATGCCGTCAGCTACAGTAAGCTGCTGAAGACATTTACGTCACACTGGTCATGTCGATGGTCAACAGCCATTGAATTACAACAGAGACATTTTGCTGATCACCGTCTGACCCTCAGCGTGCCATGACCACATGGCCATAATTATGAGAATATGCCTTAATCTAAGATGATGGAAATGATACCTTGAGGACACCAGTGGTCTGCAGGGGGAGATACTGTATACCTCTTTAGCATGATGTGATCTGGCATTAGTGAGAGAAATGATATTTGTAATGTCTTAGAGGAAATGGGGATGAAGAGGCTTGCGAGAGAGAGACAGAGAGAGACAGAGAGAGAGAGAGAGAGACAGACAGAGAGAGTAGGATATTATCCAGCTGCTTCAGCTCTGTGTCAAAAGTGACTGTTTGCCCAGCAAATCCCCAAATAACCACCTCTGCCCAACAGCGTGCGATTAAAACCATCACAATATTTTGCTCATGTCCTCACTGACAGACATGCTGTCAGAGCTCGTCATCGTTTACAGAGCTTATAGCAGGTGGCGTCACGTCACCATGTTTTTACAAGTCTCATCCAAGGTTCCTGCTGGGTCCCTGTCACAAATCCAGGAGGTGACAGCGCTGGATCCTGCGGGTAGCCGCTAATGAAAAGCCGTGCTGATCCAGCCAGGAACACGTCAGTGACAGTTCCTGAGCAGGGGACTGAAAAAAAGGAAGTTTGCAGATAAATTGTACATTTGGTGATTTAATCTGACCCTTTCTAACCAGCATATGTGTGTAAAGCAGAATTATATATTCCAGTTAGCCTGATGTTGTTGTGTTTATCTTAATAATTGTAATTATCTACACAAGATTTTCATTTTGCTGTCAGTTTTTCCAAGTGACACAAGCATAAAGACAAACAAACAAATAAAAGAGCTGCAAACCACAAAGCTTGTCAATTGCCTTGTTTTGAAATCCAGTGGAAATAATAAAAATTACAGCCAGCGTGTTTCCTCTGTAGATTCAAACGCTGCCTGGCAATAATTGACTTGTTTTGTTCCACATTGCGTGGTTTGTGGGAGAAGACACAGCGACTAACTCCATGCAGATAAACGCAGAAAATAGAAACATCAAAGCGGGACACATAAACCATCGGGGTCAATTGCAGAGTTTTATGATCTGAAATTGTGTAATTGCACAGTTCAGGAGGAGAAAATGGACTTCTATCACTGACACTGTACTTTCTTTAGCTTCAGGCATATGAAGGAAAGCCTCCCGAAAGCAAAAGCAAACAAGCTTTGGACTGCAGGCTCGGTCGCTTGGGTTCAATGAAATTGTTTTTCGGCCCGATCTTGGATGAATACAAGCTTTCGACAAGCCTTTTTCTTCAGCATGAGGATTTATTTTGGTAGAGTACAATTTATCTTTGATCGAATCAGATTTCCTGGCTGCAGCTGTGGGGTGCAGAGTGGCCTTGACTACAGCGCTGAACCCATTCTGGTTCATCTGGTTCATTTTGCTATAAGTAGTAATAAAAACGATAGGCCCGGTATGTGTTTAGCTCGTCCCTCCTGAGTAATTTCCCTCATATTTGCTAACCGCAGCAGCAAGTCTCCTATTATTTTCTCCAAGGGTTCAATGAAGTTTGGAGCCATGTTGTAAAAATCCAGCAAAGCCCGTTCACCACAGCAGCTGAGGGGGCAGACGTAGGTTATCCTGTCCTATTTAAGTGTTCCAGCACAGACTTTACCGAGGCAACCGCTTGTTTTGCATGTGGGGGAAACTTACAAATTAGCTCGGAAAGTCAGGCTGTGCAATAGTACAGCACTAACACCCCTTATAAATAGACAAGTCTGAAATAGTTGTTCTGCAGCAGCATCAGGAAGAAGGAAAGAGACCTCTGATATCCGTTCATTGTCAAACCATTATCTCAAAAAGTAATAAAAACATCACAGTAGACACACATGGCAAAACACACATAACAGGACGAGCTGGCAAGATAAAAGTGACATTATCAGGAGCACCATCAGAATCACGACCAGCACCCCTGAGAAATGACATGCATGAGTACAAATAATGATTCCCTCCTCTCAAACTGCTGCTGATCCTGCAGATATGAGTGCAAGTGATGTGAGCCCTGAGGCATGTTGCCACTATTACCATGAGTATGTTTATGTTTATGAAGCACAGGGGGGTGTGCCACTTGTATTCCCCCAGGTCCTGAACATAGAAACAGAATACAGACATGAAATCAGAAAATTACTCTCTACTTAAAAAGGTGCAGTATGTAGTTTTTGGGAAGATATTTTATCCAGAAGAGAAAAGCCTCAACAAACTAAATAAACAAACTGTCTTTGTTTTCATGACTAAACAAACTGACCTTAAAGGCAAAATTTCATACCGTTTTATGTTTGGCGGACCCTGCCACCTTTCTAGCTTCAAACAGTGTCCTGAAGGCCTCATGTTCCTCTGTAAGTTTGTATTATTACCTCATTAATATTGTAAATATGAAAATTCTGAGTTTGAATTTCTTCCCTAAAGATCCAAGAAACAAGCTAAGCAGATGCACAAATAAGAGAAATCAAGGATAGAGTGATAAGAATTGGCATGGATATTAAACAAAAAAAACAAAAAGGAACAATGGCACTCAGTAGAGCGCATACCTCCGCCAAGGACAATTTAATCAAGCCTAATCCAATCTCAAACTCAAGGTGAAGTGGGAGTCACTGATCAGGGGGGAAACAAAATGTATAGAAACTGGCTAAAAGAAAGAAAACACACTCAACCCAGATTTTCACCCCAAACGGGAAATGCAGGGAGTCGACTGATGGTGTCGACTCCCTGAAGACACACAACCAACTGAGCAGGAGAACTGCAACCCCCTTATAGTCTGATTGCAGCCAGCTGAGGAAGAACATCACAGGTGCACCCGATAGCTTCTGATTACCTGTGAACTAGCTCTTAAGAAATCCCTGTTAACATCAGGACCTTGGGGAATCTCTGATCTTTCCATAACAATTATTCCTTGAGAAATTAACAAAAATGTTGAAACACGAAACGTTAACACTTCCCTGCATCCGTCCCTTTATCCAGATCCGCGGGGTCTATTCTGGGCTGAGACCCATCTCTCATCCAAGTTTTGTGGAAATCCATTCAGTAGTTTTTGTGTAATCCTGCTGACAAACCAACCAACTAACAGACACGGGTGAAAACTTAACCTCCTTGGCTGTTATAAAAAAAAAACCACATATTCAAAGTAGATATGGATGAACAGATGAACAAACCCAAGAAGCCGTCATGTCCACCAGATGACGAGGCTCAGCAAAGCATCGAGAACAAAAGTTTAACTATGTTTCACTTTTTTAACAAAGTCACATATTTAAAGTGACAGCAGGCCGACAGAGAAAATGGAAAAATGTCAAGAAAATGAATGTACTCCTCGCAGCTGAATAAAATGGAACATTTTCACAGCAGGCTCTTTCAATTTACATTGTGGGAAAAGAGTGTTTTTTTATATAATGATTGCTCCCAGTGAGACGTCTCCATGTGACAGTGAGCCACAGCCTGCACAATAGCCTGACTGAGAAACTGAAGCCGCTAAATGAAAATCAGACATCATTCATTTTTATTATTTATACCTGTGCGTTTCCTACTGTGACATGTCAGAATGTCTCCTGTGAAAAGGTCATATTAACATAAATTGAAAATTGTGGCGAGGCAGCACCAAAAAGACCCGAGAAAATCAGCAATAAGTGTTGAATCATTAGAGACATGTTATGTTCTGAAGTCTCTGTATTACTGTATGTATTTGTTTCTTCTCCTGTTATTCTATGAAACAATAAAGCATATTGATTTCTTGTATAATAATGGAAAAAAACAGCATACCATATTCTCTATACTGTCTATCAGGAGGCTGCCTACACCCACACACAGGAGTCAGCAGTGGCCACAGTACAGAGGTAATTGGGTGTTGCCTTACTCCTCCGTTTGCCCTGGTCATGATGCTTAATCTCAGTGTGGCAGTTACTACGTGAACAAGAGCAACAGGAGGCTGTAAAACATTAAACACCTTTAAGTCATAAAGAGTGATAAAGACATAGAGAGAGACAGAAATGACAAATGGTGTAGACACTTTGTCGCCCGAGCTCTGACTGTGTCGGTGTGTAAGTGTGTGTTCTGCAGCACACTGTGATCAACACTGACCATACCTTATTAATGCTGCACCACAGGTCTCTATGACAGACGAGACGTTATCTAACTTTTTTGTTCACTCAATCAATGTCTTCACTCTTGCCAATCTCTTGTGTAAAAGTCCACAAAGCAGCTATTATATCTAAAAGCTATAATCAACCCATGTCTGTCTTAATTTCTGGTCGTTCCATCCTAATTGTTGGAGACTCTGGGTTGTTTAGACCACTTAGGTGGAACCACTTCCCAACCGTTAGTACTGTAACTTCATGTTACAACACAGCAGAGACAAATTGACAAACCGGGCTAATGGTTGGATTCTTAAAAATCAATGGAGGGAAGTGGATGTGCCATAGCTGAAGTTTATTCAAGGGCTGAAACTAATGGTTACTTTCATTATTAATTATTCTTCCATACACTTTCTCAACTAATCATTTAGTCTATAAAATGTCCAAATAAAAAGGAAATAAAATTTTTAAAAAATCACTAATTTATGACAAAGAAAGGCAGAAAATCCCCTACTTGAGAAGCCGAAACCAGGAAATGTTTGGCATTTTTGTTTAAAGAATTTATCTTTAAATGTTTTTAAATAAAAAAACTAAAATTATCTCCAGAATGTGAAGAAATATTAAACATAAAATAATAAATTCTGACATTATGTCAGACATCTATGTACTGTGTTGCAGGGACATCTACTTACTTGGGCATGCTAACCAGCTAGCCCCATCAGCTAACAGAAAAGCTAGGTACATAGCTAATTGAGCTAACTTGGCAGCTACAGCGAGCAGCAGTTAGAGGCTTCTCTCGTGACATGCTGCACCTTTAGATAATGAAACTATAAGTGGGTTCATACATTCACAGATCAGCCACAACAGTTAAAGGACTAACAGGTTAAGTGAATAATATTGATCATCTGTTACAATCAATGTTCTGCTGGGAAGCCTCGAGTCCTGGTATTCATGTGGATGCCCCAACACCACTGCAGACCAGGTACACCCTCATGACAACTGCACTCCCCGATAGCAGTGGTCCCTCCAACAGGACAATGCTGTTACCAAGTGACAAAGAGCTCAAGGCGTCAACGTGGCCTCCAAATTCTCTAGATACCAATCGGATCAGGCGTTCTTGCGATGTCCCAGGACAAGTCCAATCCATGGAGGCCCCACCGTGGATCAGACACGGCTCTGACCTGTCGAGGCATGAAAACAGGACCTCCGGTGGTGTCCTGTGGTGCCTGACACCAGGGCATTGGCGGCAGCTCCTTTGAGTCCTGTGGGTTGCGAGCTGGATCAGATGTGTTCTGGTACTTTCAACAGAACCTCAGTAAAACATTTGATTGTGACGAGATGATCAGTGTTATTCACTTCACCTGTCAGTGGTTTTAATGTTGTGTCTGATTAGTGTATATGGAACGCCTTGCTGCTGCTTCAGGGTCAACTTTGAGCAATAACATAACTGGGTCTCTAAGGATGTGTGATGTCACTTGTTAAAAAGCAGACCTGCTTCACGTCAGTGCTTTTGTTATTGAGGGAATTACATGTTACTATATCCGGAAAGAGTCTTGGAAATTTGCAAGCATGTTGAGTCAGAAATTGGAACAGGCAAAGCAAGTATTTACTAAAGCCACTCCTACTATACACTAAGAACAAAAACCAAACAGTAAACAGCTTTAGTATGACTATCCTTAGACATGAGTGTCTCTTTCTCTACTAGAAAGCCCCTCCCTGCTTCAAGAGGCCTTTGGTTTGTAAGTGAAACTGACCTTTGACCTCTCAGCGAACAGCTAAATTCAATTACCGCAAATGTATGCACCCCCACTCCTCAGTAAGCCATTGTGAATATCACTGCTCATAATGCTAAATCACATCGTGCTTGATAAGTATTCAGATCAGGGAGGGAACTGGTGTCCTCAGGCAAGATTTCTATCATCTGAGACAAAGGTACACTTCCATGATCTTAGGGCTGGGTCATGATCCAAACAATGACACTTATGTAAGTGGATGTTTACAGTCATCCAACATACAGTGAAGGTTTTCAGGAGAGTAATCACAGCAATTTTAAAAGTTAGCTGGGTGGTAGGGTGATTCAAGTTGAAAATGTTCAATGGTACAGTGAGCATCTACAATTTTAAGCCTAAAGGCTTTCTTCATAGGATTTGTCGGTTGCTGTTGTTTTGTAAACCATTCAACCGAGAAGGAAGTTATTCCAGAGAAGAGAGTTGATTGTTGAGTCTTATTTCCAAGTAGCCAAATACAAATGCTTTCGGTTGGTAGTTCGCCAACCCAAAGGATGAATGATAGAAAACCTGGCAATGGGATTCAACAATCAAAGGTCTTTCTCCAGAATCGCTGGCACCCATTTGACACCCAGAACATTTAATGTCCCAGACAATCTCTGTAGTCTAATTCAGCCACTTATTAGCACCCGCCTAAAAGGTAAAGGTCGCATTTCTAAGAAAAGTTGATTTTTATGTTTTTTACTTTATAATATGATAGACATTACAAAGTGCTACCATATGTATATATGTATTAAAGAGGCCATATTATGCTAATTTTCAGGTTCCTACTTTTATTTGGGGGTCCTAATAGAATAGGTTTACATACTTTAATTTTCAAAAAACACATTATTTTTCTTATATGGTGCATTGCTGCAGCATCCCTTTTCACACCGTGTCTTGAACGCTCCGTTTTAGCTACAGAGTGAGACATCTCGCCTCTGTTCAATCTTTGGTGAGAGTTGCACATACGCATTACTTAGCGGACAGGATGTAGCCAATCAGAGGCAGAGTAGGGCGGGTCATGCCGAGCAAAGTAGTGCGATCTAAAATAACGCAGCTACAGCAGTAGCAACCATGGACCTATAACTAGTGGACACAGCCCTCGAGGCGGCGCCCCGTTCATTGATTTAGCGCCCAGATAACTTGAATGAGGATAGAATAATTTAATCGTGCGGCTCTTCTGTACTTTCCAAATGTTATTGGACCAAATGGCTCAAATTATGACCGTGAAACGAGTCATTTCGCAGTGACGCTAAAAAAAAAAAACGTATCCACCGTTTTACAGCCCCTTCTTTCACAATGGTAGCTTATGGGGAAAAAGTATTTTTTAACTGCAGGGCATCACGTGACGCTGTAGTTGCACGGTTCAACCCACTTCCTGGGGGCTTGGTAGCAACTGTACGTCTGCTGACTGACTGGAGTGTATACATTTTATAATAAATATATAAGAATATATATTTATATAACGCCTGTTACACAGTACAAAGTTGCAGAAAGGCTAAAAATAAAGGCTCGACTCCAAACCAGGTGTTTCAGGTGGTGCGGGAGAGAGTAAGAGTGGCATGGAGTTTGGCCTTTTTCACTTTGCAGACCTTTAACATGCAAAAAAAAAAAAAAAACACACAATAAAGGAAAGGCAAAAACCCCAAAAGCCCAAAGACCCAGAAGAAACACCAAGGACATGACCTCAGTGTGGAGGAGCTTTTATTTTTACTCACCCATGAGACACCTGAGCCTCCTTTCCTGTAGGTGTCACTATAGTCGGCCATCCCCCTCCACTCTACTCCTCCTCCTCCTCCTCCTCCTCCCATCCAGCAAACCTCCGCGAAAGGGTGTGCGTTTTGAAGGTTGTATGAAGCTAAACACCACCACAGGGGAACAGCAGTCGCCACTTGGTCAGACAACCCGGGAAGAGCCCCTGAAGCCTGGGCGGAGTACAACCCCAACTCTACCCCCCCACCACACACCTCCAACCCCAGTTGTCCGTCATCCTCCTTCTCTGAGCCGGGTAGAGCCCCCCCACGACCAAGGTCCTTGGAAATACCGCAGACACGGACATTAATACCAGAAAAGTTGACACACATATGGGTACGCGGCAAAATGCGATGTGGCAGCTGTGCGGCTTCTCTTCAAGGTCAGTATCTGAGCACCGCCGCCGCCTCACGGACGAGTTTCTCGGGCAAAGCCGGAGGGGAAGAAGAGGCGTGGAGGGGTGGGGATGCCGCTGTGTCTCGCTGTGCCTCCAGCATCAACAATGACATCTTTCACCGGGGAGGACATTGAAAGCCGCTAGACTCACAAAAAAACTTGTGAAAGAAACAAAACAAAAACGAAAAGGTTTCGTTGTTGCAGCAGCATCGTTGTGAAAAAACAAAGTGCAGCATCTTGACATTTCCTGCTTTGTTATTCTTTTTTCTTCCGACGGCCCTGTGTCGGTGCCACAGTTTACCTGCAGATACGAGCAAACAAACACGGCCGGAGTCGAGCTAGCTAACAGGATGAGGTTCTGGTTCTGGTTAAGCTAGCAGAACCGACCGTTAACGTTAAAACACTCTACTCGACGCGGGAGAGTCGTGACGTGACGAAGTTGGGTCCAACTTCCTTGAACTTCCTTGACTTTTAACCAGCTCGTTTTCTTTTTCAAGTTACTTTTTTATTATTATTATTATTATTGCTCAGCGGACATGACTTCCAGGACAGGCTTCGGTAAAAGTTTCCCGGAGCGGGGGCTGCTCCTGCTGGTGGTGTTGGTGCTCCTGGAGGGCTCCCTGCTGCCTCTCGGAGCCGGCGGCTCTCCGGACACCAGCCACCGCGCTACACCGGGCAACGCGACGGGCTCGGCCGCAGGACACCCCAACTTTACCAAAAAGGCTTTCCCCGTGCTCAGCCTCGACTACCATCACATACAGACGCCGTTTGAGATCTCGTTATGGGTGCTGCTCGCCTCTTTAATGAAGTTAGGTGAGTATCATGCGGATGTCATGTACGTTTTGTCACTTATTAAACGCTGACCTGAAGCCCAGGCTTTCCAGGAAATGCTAGCTAGGTTAACACAGGTGTAGTCACCGCAGGTAGGTTAGCACATTGCAGCCACATCTACAGATACAGAAGTACCTATATGATACTTCTGAGACCCATATATTCACTTATATTACACTGCAGTAAAAATGAAAATCCTAGTGTCAAACAACCTGTGATGGACAACTTTCAGGTACTTTACTGGAGTATTTCCTTTATCTGCTACTTTACTCTAGTTACTTTATTATTCTTTATTGTTCATAGGCTACAGAAGTACAGGCACTCGTTCAGTGCGAGTCTGTTTTATACGACTGCTCAGGGGTCAAACTACAGGATGTCTAGTAGGGATAGATCACTGGTTGTTCAAAAGTTTGACTGCAAGAGTTTCATTTTTTACTGCAGATTAATATCAGTCCCAACTATCAGTTTTCTTGATGTATTGTTATGGGCCCTGAAAAAGCCATATCGGTCGATCCCTAGTAGGTAAGCTTAGTGCAGCCCTATTTGCAGATGCAGAAGTATCTGCACATCAAAACAAATAAAGGTTGGGGTTGTCTGTTTTATCAGACTGCTCTTTGACTCAAAACCACATAAAGGAAAGACTGGTTCAAACTAACCGACGGGATGCCTGGTGATCAGATAATGGACTCGGATATCTGCAGCAGAGATAGCATTGATAGACAGACGTGCAAGTCTTGATTAAGATTGTAAGCCTGCAGAGACAGCTATTAATGTGCACATAATGATTGACAGAAAGATCAAAACTATCACTCAGCAGTTCAGGATGATCTCTGACCACCAGGACACCCTGCCGCCTTTTATCCTGCAGTAGGGACACAGAAGTATGGGTGCTGAGGGGGCTGCAGCACTCCCTGAAACAAGGCTGTAATGTATGCCAAATTATTAAGAATTTGTCAGAAAGAGCGCTTATCAAAGTTGGTACGGTTTCTCCTGACTCAACAACTCACAAAGAGCGATTTTATAAAGGGAGTTTGGGGAATTTCTCTCCCTCTTCATCTCCTCTCTGTTGTTGACCTATAAAATGTTGGTGTTCAAGTTTGCCGTCTGCTGTAGTGCAAAACTTTCTCAAATTGTTGTAAATTATTGTTAATAAAAATTAGATACATGTTCCAAATGAATACAACATGACTGTTGCACACCATTTACTCTGACGTCATTATAAAGACTAACCCCTCAGCACCCCCAGCTGCGTCCCTGTTCTGCACACCAATTAAAGATACCACCGTTACGCTGACCTAACGAGTTTTACCAGAATAGCTCATTCAGTGGGTCACTCCGAAGATGCATCTATACAGCTGGTCACGCAGATTACTCATCAGATCTGTCAGCCTCGTGTGGAGAGGGTCTTTTTCTAGTGCTGTACTTACTCTCTGCCACAGTGATGACTAAGCAGCTTTCTGCAGCAGTCTGGTTGTTGGACAGCAAGGACCTGGCAGGTTTTCAACACAGATGGGAACCTCTTGCTGTATTATTGTGAGCCAGCGTTGCAGCCTTGTCATATAGGATGAATCAAAAGTGACAAGCAAATTTGAGATGAACTACTTCATGATTTTTGTCAGCATTTGTTCCCAGCTGTGGTGCACAATGAAATACTTAAGTCCAGCTCTTTACTTCCTCTGTTGCATTAGTGTATTTTTGTTTCCTCACCCTTTGTTGCTCCTAACCTCTCCACTCCTTTGCACTCATGTCTCTTTCCTCTTTCTTTATACAGTATATACTGTGCTTTCCTATACTGATACCAATTATTATATATATATTATACGTATATTATATTGCATTTATATATATATATATATATATATATATATTCATTAATTTGCTTTAAAAAAAGTGTCAAAATTTAGAGCAACCAGTACATGCAATTTACTCAAGTATTGTTCAAGTACAACTTCCAAGTACTTTACTTGAGTATTTCCTTTTCCTGCTACTTTATTCTTCCTCTCCATCACATTTATTTGATAAATTTAGTTACTGGTTACTTTGCAGATTCATATACTTTTTTATTGTTTATAGGCTAGTAATTGTGATGTATTACCAATCAGATAGTGTTATGGCTGGGACATTGTGTAAGAGGATGCTGCATGAGAGCCAAAGTATTGGTGTATTTTATCGGCAATATAACAGTGAAATCACCAATACCCATTATCGGAAAAATGCTGAATATCGCTCCCCTGTAATCTGCCAGGCTGATGATCAGTCTGTCCCTACTTGCCCCCCTGCTATCTTTAATTGAGAGCAAGCAGCTTGTCAGTTGCCAGTGACATCAGGGCCCTGACTGAGCACCAGCCTGTAGCCAGGGAAGGATACTGCTTCCCAGTCTGGGCGAGAGGCCCAGCGTCTCAGGGGAGAGGAAAGGCAGAGCGGGACCACCTGGCCCCGGTGGCTCTTTCAGTTCAAGGGCATGGAGTGAACAGGAGAGATGAGGCGAAGGAGAGTTAGCTCAAGGAGTGATGAAAGTATATGCAGTGGAGGGGAGATGGTAAAGAAATGAGACTGGATGAGTGTGTGGGCTGTCAGCAGCAGCAGACAGCGGTGACCTTAAGCCTCTGATTATCCCAGGATGGCTGAAAATGGGATGTGGGTAATTCAATGTGGCTGCTACACTGCTCAGCCTCGGTCCAGCGTCTGCTTCATGTTCACGGCCCTCATATCTTAAAGTGCTACAAGCACATCCTTGGTGCATTTATCTCTTAAGCAACCCTGCCTGTGTACATGGTGCCTTTCTGTCCTTATTTTTCACATGACTGCTTTTCTTGGATTGATTATACCCAGTGCAGCAGATTATCATATGAATCATAACCCAGGGGGATGTTATTTTACTGAGATTATGCCCTAACACTGTCAAAGCAATTGGAAAAGTCTTTATATTTATGAGACATCCTCCTCTATTTGGACACCTGTAATTAGGCTGCAGACCAGAAATAACTGTTCTTTATCAACCGATGTCAAAAGCCATAATTGGCACTGGAAGCCTGCTACACAGTCAGAGTGATACCATTTTCCCTCCTGTGTTTAGAGGAAGGGTGTGTATTGAACGGATCTTATTAGTTATAATCAGGAAGAAATATTGCTAACAAGCTTTTATCTTAATGACATTGTTCCACATTCTTATTGTGAATGTGATAAGTAACAAGACACTCAAAGTTTTCGCCAGCAGTTATAAAAATTAATGACTTCACTTTAGTAGGGTGTAATGTCTACAACAGATCACGACACTGACTTTCAGATTGACCTTTCGGTTAAGTCAGATCTGATAATATTCTTTTGTAATAAATGAGTGGGCAATGTGGTGACACACCTTTTGATAGTAACCTTTGTGGCCGTGAAACCGCTTGATTTTTGTGTTGACCTCCTGTCAGTGAGGCTCCTTGCAACATGTCTAACAAGTCCTTCTATTTTCGCCTTGCATGTATAATTCACAACGGGTCGGACCATTTGAAGAGAAGGTGTGTTATTTGAGTGTGAAACCCCATGAAAGCAGTACACCATCACATACAGAGCTGCTGTTATCTTAGTATAGTTTTTGTTGTTGTGGGAGTTGAACAGAAACCTGAATATTGCTTCCTGTGAGTAAGAGTCAGCATCAGCTAGATAGAGTCAAACTGAAAGGAAAAAATATTTTTTTAGTACTTGTTTGTTATGTTATGACATTGATGTTATCAACAAGAATGCAAAATACGAAACCACTTTTGCTAGTATCTTACTTTATGGAGAGTAGTAAGCCAGATCATGCTATGCTTGCAGTGAAAATGTAAGTGCATCGTGATTCTCTATCAAAAGATTATGTCGCAATGCAGAAAAGTCAATTTAAACCCAATTCTCGACAGTGACCATTAAAAACGTATTTTGTAAGACACGGCTGTATGTTCCTTACTGCTGAACCAATTGGAAGGTAACAGATGGAAACATCTGCTCCGTGTTTATGTACTAAGCTTGGCACTTCAGTTTTGTTGAGATTGGCTCAGCGTGAGCAAAGATCTTTGAAGTATATTCATCTTTTTTTTTTGTAATTATGGACCATTACAAATGCACTATGTTTTAAAAGTAGCAAGAATGACCTAAGTGGAAGTACAGATATTTTAAGAATATACGGGTTCTTCTTCGTTGTTTTGTGTTTTTGTTATTTATCTAGACAGCAGGAAATGACATCAGGGGAAATGAAGGAATACTATACTCATTCATTCCTGGAAGGAAACAGTTTGTACGTGCACATCCAGAGCTTTGACAGTGAAACACTCCACTATGAGTGGGCACACAAGTGCAGATTTTGAGAGTGTGAGCTGAGAAAAGTGTACTTTGTCATTGTTGTAGTGTAAGATACAGCACATATTCGTGGCAACCCAGAATTGTAACTTCTGCAGGCATAGAGTGATCATCCATCAGTGTTAAATATTGCTCTAACCTGGTTTTACCCAGATACACTGAAACTAGTTTATCAGTTGTTGATTTTTCTGCCCTTGCTGTCTTCTCACATGTGAGGAACTGCAAAGCTTTAAGTTGTTTTTTGTCTTGTAATTACCAAACATTAATCTGTGATCTTGAATCTACTTTCCCAGTGTGTACTCAAATTTTCTAAGATCCATTATGTCTTGATTACCAGTATTTCAGAAATGCTGCAGTTGTTCAGCTCCATTGTATGCAGAGTAAATGCGTTCCTTAGAGACCTGCCCATTCTTTTAAGGACTGCTTTATCTATAGTAAACAATTGA
Source organism: Pagrus major (assembly GCF_040436345.1). NCBI lineage: Eukaryota > Metazoa > Chordata > Actinopteri > Spariformes > Sparidae > Pagrus > Pagrus major. The sequence goes on along the minus strand of NC_133231.1, from coordinate 24,144,211 downwards.
TAGTAACTGAGGTTGGCGACATTATCAGTATCACAGAGTTGACCCATACACCACCTACGTAATCATTCTTGAACAATATGTCCCTCTCAGTACCACCTAATAAGTAACAAGACACTCATAAACAAGTTTTTGTCTGCAGTTATAAAAAATAATGAGTTCACTTTAGTAGGGTGTAATGTCTGCAACCTCCCTGCTACAGTTAAGATGTTTTCTTAAACAGTTTCGGTGAAATTTGAAACAGTGCACCAGAATCAACCAACGCTTGATTTACTATGGATTTGGCCACACTTGGGCAAGATATATAACTGCCTATGAGTAAGTGCACTGGATTTGGCAAACCCATCAGGGAAATATGGGCCTTAATATCGCCCTTATCCATAATACCTGCGTGAGAAACACAGCGTTGCCACACCCTTGGCAACGCTTCAGTCAATGTTTCCCAAGCTATACCTATGTGTTACTTAGGTCATGACTTAGAGCAGAACTTTTACAGTTTTCTTAAATAAAATCTGACATCTGACATGCCCTTTATTTCAGAAAGGGATGTCTTTGCCTCTCATTTAATAAAATTGCTCCATATGTTGTCGATATCCAAGACATTCAATTAAATAGGTTTTAAAGCAATAATAAGTATGGATTAGTTTGATGGTTCTCCATTCTGTGCATGTGCCACAGGGTTGCACACATTTCTTATCAGATAACCTAAAAAAAGACACTCATCGCTGGGCCTGTGTACAGTATTGCTTGTAACAGACATTTGATACTGTCACTGAACTGAGCTCCATTCAGTCGTAATAGTGGGAGATGTCTTTGTAAAGTGTTGTAAGGATCAAGCAGATAAGTTGTGATGTTAACCTAGTGACGATTCACTCATTTGAGCTGGTAGTATTGTGCAGATATGGTGTCACACTGGAATATACCAGCAGCAGGTCATTATTAATAATTTAAACCAACACTGGCCTTGCACAAGCAACTTGAGCAACACAATGATCCGCATCATACATTCACGCAATGACTCACAAAGGCACTGTTGTCAGGAAGAAGGCCTGCATCGCTCTGACACACACGTGTTTCTTGACCTTCCTGTGAACCACCACCAGTGTAAAATCTTGATTTCTAGAAAACATTGAGTGCATCATCAATCACCTTCTTCAACAAAAGGACTGTTTAAATGTTTTCTCTCTTTTGTGCTTGCTTGATCCAGCAGAGCTTGTTGCCAGCAGTGTACAATTAGTCACCTGGCAACAGGACACAGTTCCTGGCTTTGGGAATGGGATCGTGTGTAGCAAGTGCCAGGCTCCACTGTCACTGGGTACACATGCAGATGTGAAAGAGCTGTTACCCTTTAGTGGTTTTTAATAACCTTGCAGCAATAGACTCTCAGTTGGAAGCAGGGCAAAGACACAGCGCCTGCCATAACTGACAAGCAGTCAGGATGAACCGCCTGACCTTAGAGTTCAAGAGTCTGGCATTAAAAATCCTTCTGTGTAACATACTGTTGTCTTCATACTCGCTGCTTATCTCGTTTTATACATGTGTCCTGGCAGCACTGCAATTGTGTGCCATGAGGTGGTCTTTGAAGTTCACTGCCCTCCTTTTCACTATCTTATCTCTTTCCCTTGAAGAGCACTGACGGCCATAATTGGAGTCACGCAGGAGAGGTTTAAGAATGTGTTAACTGTCACCACTCAGCCGAGGTTGGACGCTCCCGGCTTCCTCCACTAAGTCTTTTGTCCCTCCCCGTAGGTCCTGGACGTGCTGAGAGTTTTTACATTTAGCTAAGGTCACTACTACTGATGCTGAAATGGCTTTTTGTCTCCTTTGCTGCTCCTCGTTGTCCAGCAGGCACAGTCTTTGCTTGTTCCTCCCGGTCACACATTAATGATAATGGGTCATTTAGGGTGTCACTGTTGGATGCAGTGTTGAGTGTGCCACTGCTTGAGGCGCCAGCGGTAATTAGTTTAGTCCATGCAGTCGTGAGATGTTTGCCCTTTCCTCGAGGACATTACTGTGCTCGTCTTTCTATTGAGGGTTTTGTGCAAGATTTCTTTGCAGAGCTAGTTTAGGTATTCTCTCTTCTTGTGAATTAGAAAAAAAAAAAAAAACACCTTCCTGTAACCTTATTTCACAACTTCTGCTGGAGTGAGCAATATGGACACGGACTGGTACGTCAAAGTACTCACTGACGTATTCAAAATGACGTGCCAAAAACTAAAAATCATTTCCTATAACCACTGATTGAAAAAAGTTGTAGGCAAATGCTTTACATGGCTAAAATACCACATTTCCACAAAACATACAGACTCAAGAATGTAAGATCTCATGCTGTGAAAGATTTAAGATTCAGCTTATCTTTAGATATTTGTAAATTGTGACGCTTTGCTATGATATGGAAAGATAAGTCATCATGTTGAATTTGCTTTGACAGGTCACAGGAAGCCCCCACAGAATGCTAGCTCATGTTTTGATACTGACGCTCATATTTTTGTAAATATTGATCACCGTCTCCTTTTTCCTGTCGTTTTTTAAGTTCATTTTGGCCTGTTTATGGATCACGATTAAGGGAGTGAAAGCTATGAGCCAAAAGTACCCTGGCTGAGGTTCATGATTTAATGTCACTCGGAAAAACGCTTAACACAAGGGATTATGGGACTCCCTGTCTTCTAATAATAACCCTACTTGGTTTCCCACCCTCTGGATTCAGTTATGCTTGTTTCCTTTAAGTCGACCTTTGAAGTAAGTTTTATCAAGAGTATTAAAAAAGCTTTGCGTGTGACCAGAACGTCTCTTTTAGGTCAAACTGCTCTGTAGAAACATAAAACAGGAGCTGCTCAGCAGAGGAAGTTTGTGAAACTAGGCCACTCCCAGGTGTTTGAATTTGTGAAAACCTGTCTACCATTGCCAGTACTCCCTGTGGGCATGCTGAAAAATAAGCACGTGTTTCCTGTCAGGTTGCTTATTTAAATTAATTTCTAAAAAGCATTCCTTCCTGTATTTTTCCACGCACATGCTTTCAGCATGAGGCTGTCAGTTCTTACATAATAGTGGCAAGTTGTAGTCTTCATGGAGCTTCATATGAGAGTACAGTGGTGCAACCATATGGCCTGATGTCAGACAGATGCAATATAGGGCACAAGTCTCGTCAAGATTTGACTTGCAGAAGTAAATGCTGTTTGTTTGCAGACCTTGATTCTTTGGATACTTTAACACCTTGGTGTGTGCACTGCCATCTGCTGCCCTCTGTCCACCTGCAACAGACTGAACATTACTGTCTTCCATTAAAGAGAGTGCTTGATATACACTAATGTATTTAGAATACCTTATGTACATATAGGAAGTGTAACTTAAGTACCTCCGCCAAGGAGGATATATTTTCACCCATGTCGGCTGGTTGGTTTGTCAGCAGGATTACACAACAACTACTGAACAGATTTTCATGAAACTTGGATGGAGGATGCGTCTCGGCCCAGAATAGACCCCATACATTTTTAGTCCAAATCCAGATAAAAAGGGACGGATCCAGGAGCTTTTTCTCAGTTTCTTTAACATTGTGAGATGGAGGTGCTTTTCGACATTTCTGTTAATTTCTCAGGGATTAATGCATCGATCTTGCTTTAAAAAAAAATTAAATAGGGCATATTTAGGTGCCTGGTATCTATGAGTGAGTACAATTTAAAGTGGATCCTTGATCCGGTTACCCTAAATTATGATTATGGGCGGTTTTAGATGTAGAGTGATACAGGGCTATCGAGTTGGATACTGTATTATGCTTGATTTACTTGAAGGGGACTGCTGGGCCTTGGCAGAGATATGCGCTCTACTGAGGGCCATTCTAGTTGAAATTGTTAACAGGGAAATCTTTTAATTCATTGCAATTCTTCACACACATTTGTAATAAACCAAGGTGATAACAAACTGACACTACAATCCGTTCTGTTACTCTTGGCATCAATTAGCTAAACTGGAGGTGTGCAGGCCCTTGTGTGTAATGTGGTGTCCCCCACACTGATCAGAGAGCTCTGTGGTGTTGGTTTCACTTTTACACAAAGCTTTTTAATTATGTAACAGCCTCTATAGGGGGTTGAGATAATGTGAGCATAATGAGCTAATTTATGGCGCTAATTTAGCTTTCATTTTGAAGCCTCCAGTAAACAGATTGATGCTTTCTTCTGAGGAGACATTGTGCTGTTTGAGATCTGTGAACAAGCTGTGGAATCTACATCCTGCTCGACACATATCCCTTCAGGAGACTCACAACAGGATTCAGTTTGTGTTTCAAGCGGTCATCACAGAATATCTTTGTTAAACCGACCTGGCTAGGAAGCCTCTGTGGATCTGTGGGTGGTGCCTGTTTTCTCATGAAGTGCATTGAAAAGAGAAGAGCCCCGAGCCTCTGGTATCTCACTGTGGAGAAATTACGTCTCCCTAGACCATTTAAGATAAAGGCTTCCTCATTCTCTTTCCTCAGAAATCCAGATCTCAGCTGCATGCAGCTGTACAATCCACAGACACACACTTGTTGAGCTTGTGTGCTGAAAACACTAATGGAGCTGTCCTCAAGCCACCCGACTATAAACACCCCTCTCCCTCCCTCAGAGGCCTCGTATTCCCTCAGAGAGCTTCTGATACTAATCTTTCACATACAGTTAAGACAAAGCCCTGCTACATTGAAATGTCGAGTATTTCTCAATTTTAATGGTCTATTACTTGCACTGTGGAAATTCTTGTTGACTGGCAGCATATGTGCAATACCTGGGCATTATATAACAACCTGTGATGTGTGCTAATGCGTGAATATCAATTAGGTGCTCCATGTTCCTCGATGTGCAAAGATAAGCAAACCTGAGCCAGGCCTGAGCTGTTCACCTGCCTGTCCCTCCCGTCTTGGTTCAGGAGGGGACACAGCTCCAACACCTGTGACTACTGTGTAAGGCTGTCACTCCAGAAAATGAAATGACACCACAACACAGCATCATTATTTGAGTTGCTTTATCAACTTTACAGCCTGTCTAATTTCACATTTATCCCACTCTTCCTGTAGCAAAAAGCTGTATAAACGTATTGTTTCCTATACGTCAGTCACTTCTACCTTGCCGTACATTCTAGCTTATCGGTAATGGCCTTTTTACGAGCTTCTGGCAAGGCGGCCTACTGAAGCCGAGTGTGCCGAATAATATGCAGTCAAACGAGGTTGTACACTTGGCGCTAGCGAGTAAGTCCTCAGATTTGTTGTTGTGAAACACACAGTTTCACAGATTTTTTCGGTGTTACTGTCCGCTCAGGACGGCTCTGCTCGCTATTGTCCTCCATTTTTGAGCAAAACATGACATTAACATTAGCTTAGTTAACTGATAAGTCAAAAGGGCGTGCAATAGGTCAAGCTAATCGTGGCGTTTTAGTACGCCCTCTGCTGGATGTGAACTTTACACCCCACGTTCCAATAAATGTTTTGATTTCGAATTAAAAATGGCAGCCCTTCTACTGTGCCAGATGGTCTCTACAGTGCATATTGATAGTTTAACATGCTGCTGTCTAAGTTTCCAACAGCACTATGGGTTAAGTTTCTGTGCGCATGCTGTCAATCAAATCTAAGATTATAGGGGATGGTGGACAGCATATTTCCATATATTAGCTGTAGCTTAGAGCGGATATGCAAAGCGACGTGTTGACATGGCTCAATTAACATGTCAACATGCTGGTTCTGCCTCCAGGATAAACACACAAACACACAGTGCAAGATATAGGTCTTATTGTGTCATTCATTAGGGCTTTGAGGGCCTTTTGGCCATGTCATGTAAAGCAGTTAGCATTTTCACCTGTGAGCTTCTGCCGTCAGTTATTGTGTCACATTAACCCTATGAAATTGCACGAATGTGTCAGTGTTAATGAAGTGGCATATTTATTTGCCGAGCTGCCAGATCGTGTTCCACTATGATGATATTATCTATTATCCGTCATATTGTCCACCCCTGTGAAACAGTATAGCCCGCATGTGAGCATGTAGCCTTATCGGGTTCATATTTCTGTGTATGTGTGTGTTCGTGTTAATATACCGTTTCGTCAGCTGGTACAGTGCCAGCTGGAAAAAAGATACGTCCCTCTGCTGATGTAATGTACAGTAAATATGGCACGTTGCTGTCTGTTTGAAGTTTTCATCTTCCCCTCACCTCACTGTTTGTAAATGAAGCCCTGTCTGTGTTTATGGTTACATGTGAAACCTCAGCAGCTCAGGGTGATGACGTTTATTGTCCCATATCATCCTTGTTTGGCCACACAGTCGGTGTAAAAAAAAGTCAGACGGCTTTTTTCATTTGTAAGGCATTAAGTGTTAGTACTTGTAAAGGCATTAACACGAACGGTCGCTGGGGACTGGCCGAGCTGCTTGTGCTGTGACATGTGAGCCATGTAAGAGAATTGCGAAAGGTTATTTTTGATTATGTGGAACGCCTCCAAGTTGGGCTCGTGGTAGAGGTATTTAAATTGCAGCCTTGGCTGGTTGAACTGTCATCTGAGATCTGTTTACAATAAATGTTTTGCATACTATTTCCATTTTTTCCTTGGAGAATTCACAAGGTCACGGCGTCAGCTCTGTATCATACCGGAAACTACACAGGATGCAGCAAACTTGTGTTCTTTACCTATCAACAGCTTTAAGACCAGAGATGCCACTTTATTGATTCATGTTAAAGGTAAACTATGCAGGAATATATGGACTCTAATCTGTCAAATTTTCAATTTTGCATCAAGATGTTGATGGCTCGCCAAACCAAAGTGTAACTTGTGAGCTTAGGAATGAAACTCATCGACTTGTCCTTCTCCAGAATTTCTTACCGTTTCTTACTGTTGACAAACAACAACAACTGACAGGCAAGCTCTGACATGCCTGCACAGCCTTCACAAAATCAAAGGCCCTGTTCACACTTGTTATCAACATGCGTCCTGAGTGATCTGATCACAAGTGGACAGCTCTAAGTACAGGTGTGATTGCCCCCATGACGCATTGAGGATGCATTTGAGAGCCAGTGGTGTAGACCATATTTGGAGGTGGTCTTGGCTGCAAGTGACCACAATCTTTTTCCAATGTGTACGCAAATATACAACGCCTCCATGAAACAACAAGAATCCCAAACAACAGGCATGGTTTATTACAAGCCATCTGATTTACATGGTGTTCACTGTAATGCAAATTATATGTATGGGCTCTCTTTACCTACCAATGTTAGCAGCAGAAGTTTGTGAACACACCGTCTGATTCAGCTAACCATTAAACTGGTGACCACAATATCCCAAAAATCCCTTACAAATCGTGGGGATTTTAAGAGTTGCAACAAATCTTGTGAGGAGAAACAACATGTCTACAGCAAATTCTAAATCATTCATTCCTTCTTGTATATTCAGCATTAAATGCAATATATGACGTTGTTTCTTTGCTTGTAAAAAGTGTCAGTTGGTCACGGCATCACCATACCAGCCTGTCTGCCTCTGTGTGCATCTGACGTGCTAACATTAAGCAGCTGACAACATTTTATTGATATAAACAAGTGTTTTCCTCTGCATTTCCTACAAATGTTGGCTGCTAAATCTAAAACAGACGTTGGAATTTGTCATCCGGGTGGTGCTAGTGCTCACAGAAGTGTGGTATGTCACAACTGATTGCCCTGTCAGTGTTGCGCTGGCAAATATTCAGTGTGCTTTTGCACTGTTGTCTTTTATAAAATGAGGCAACAGATGGGAGCAGTTCCAGTTAATCTCATCACTCAGGCAGAGACACACAAATACTGTTAAGGCCTAAATAAACTAATTGTTCAATGCAGATAAATCACTCCCTCCTTATTTGTCTCCCTCCATGGCACTGCATCTCATCTTTTCCATCCATTTTCCCAGGGTTCCACCTGATCCCTCGACTGTCAGGCATTGTGCCAGAGAGCTGCCTGTTGATCACGGTGGGCCTGATGGTGGGGGGACTCATCAAACTAGCCGGAGAAGACGTCCCCCCGGTGCTGGATTCCAGATTGTTCTTCCTCTGCCTGCTGCCTCCCATCATCCTGGATGCTGGCTACTTCCTGCCCATTCGTCCCTTCATGGAGAACCTGGGCACGATCTTGATATTTGCTGTTGTGGGGACCCTGTGGAATGCCTTCTTCATCGGGGGCCTGCTGTACGCTGTGTGTCAGATCGGTGACGGTCACTCCAAGCTCAACGACCTGGAGCTGCTGCCTTGCCTGCTGTTTGGCTCCATCATCTCGGCCGTGGATCCCGTCGCTGTCCTGGCTGTCTTTGAGGAGATCCACATAAATGAACTCTTGCACATCCTGGTGTTTGGTGAATCACTGCTCAATGATGCTGTCACTGTGGTGAGACTTTCATGCTTGCTTTTCTTGTGACAGAATGCATTTATTGTTTCACCGGTGCTCCAATAAGGGAGACTAGTTGAGATTAGATTAGTCTGCTCTCAGTCAAGTATACATATGATATGCTGAGGTGTGAGCCCTTGGTTGTAGCTCCTGTATCCTCATTACAGCCATAATTGGGCGCCAGTTGTACCTCTGACGTCCAGAGAAATAACAACACTGTCTCTTTATTTAGTAAATGATATAAAAAAATATTCAATTCATATCAATTTGAAGTATTTTAAACTGTTTCAATACTCTTTTCTTCACAATATCATTACACTGGTATCAGCTGTGTTTTTGCCTCCTCTCTCCCACTCAAAGTGCTGTCTTCTCATCACTCGTCTCATTCACTCCGTATGGTGTTACAGCTCATTAAAGATGGCAGTCGCAGAGCCTCTGCAACTGGTTTCGGTTGACAAAGAAAACAGTAGAAGTGCTGTTTGGAAATACTTAACATTTGAGGCAAATGGACAAAAAAACACGATACAAGCACTGAAAGTACCAACATGCTGGCCTTTATCAAAGAATTTCGACAGGGTGATGACAGCTCATTTCAACATCAGTGACGTTTTTATCAAGATGCAACATGACCCAGTTAAGATGTTGATCAGTGCGTTGTCCTGTTTTTGGTTAACAGTCATTTGCAATTCTCATAGCTAAACTTATCCTCCTCAGAGCGATCAGGCCTCAGGAATCTCAGACAGATTTTCAGGTGATACGAAAAGCTTTGATTATGGTCAGAAGTAAATTAGCTTATATGCTGTTGTGCTTATTATTTTAATGAAAAACAAAATTTGCATGTGTCAGTTTTTCCTGTGGCTGTTCCTTTTAGCCTTGCAACTATAAAGGCTTAGGCTGTCAACACACAGCCAGTGATCCACTGACTAGCCTGTCACCACACAACAACCCTCAGCTCACACTACAGCACACCAGCTGTTAGCTGGCCTGTTCCCAAACAGTATCATCAACAGTATAAAGTTACCTTTAATGCTAGCAATATAGCTACCTGAGGCACCAACTTCAGTCTGAACAATGAGTGTTTTTGACATCAGCTAACACTTGGCTAAATTGATATTCTGCTCAATAATTTCATAAATCCTCCCCCGGATTTTTCCTCACATACTCTGCCTGCTCAATCACCAAGCACCATTGTCTCTAGGTCACATGTTAAGCAACAAGTTTGGCTTCAGTGCACACTTAAACAAGCTGGACGGCTCTCTGCCATCAATGAGTAGAAGCTCTCCTGAGGGCCAGAGCAGAGCTCATCAGTCTTGAAGCGCTTGGCAGTCTGCAAGATTAGCCAGTCAGGCATTACAAGAGGCTTTATATAACACTAAGTATTCAAATATTTTATCTTTTTAATTGTTTAATCCCTTTCTTCCCCCTCTCTCTTCCCCTTCTCCCCCTCCCAGGTGTTGTACCACCTGTTTGAGGAGTATACAGCTGTCGGCACAGTGACGGTGTTGGATGGTTTCCTGGGAATCATCTCCTTCCTGGTGGTTGCGTGTGGTGGCGTTCTGGTTGGAGCTATCTATGGTATCCTGGCTGCCTTCACCTCACGCTTCACCTCCCACACCCGTGTTATCGAGCCGCTTTTTGTCTTTGTGTACAGCTACATGGCATACCTGTCAGCTGAGATGTTCCACCTCTCTGGCATCATGGCGTAAGTTTGGGGGGGGTGGAGCCAAAGTAACAGATTTTTGAATCAATTTATTTTATTGACAATCAAATAAAAAAAACACATTGATTCTAATAATCAGAAAAATTATCATTATCAGATCTGATAATCAGCCAGGCCAATAATCAGTTGACCCATAGTGTACGGTTTATACATACATGTAATAATGTGTATTATTTATCAGATATTTTAAGACTTTTACTCGAATACTATTTTTTATGGTTGACTTTCACTTCTGCCAAAGGAATATTGTGACATAACATCTTTACTCTTACTCCAGTATGACTTTTGGGTACTTTTTACTGGACAACACTGGCTGTAAGATGATTGAACATGGCAAACATTATACCTGCTAAACATCAGTGTGTTAACATTTTCATTGCTAGCATGTTAGCATGCCAATGTTAGCATTTATCTCAGCCTCACAGAGCTACTAGTGTGGCCGTAGACTCAAAGTCTTGTTAAATCTGTGGCGGTACTGGCAGTAAAATGCTTACAGGCCAGCCCGACCTACATACAAATATAAACAAAAAACATGAAAATCTAAGGGGGAAAGCCCAATGTCCGCTACTTGGACAATAAATAACAAATGCCTCTTCTGGGTATAATAAACAGATGTACTCCTACAAGCCCCAGGGAAATAAAATGTCAAACTGAAGGGGTAAAGGAGCTTGGGTTTCAAGGGGTTCCTGAATAAACACAGTTTCCCTCACTAGAATGATGTGGGCAGCCAAGAAAACAGAAAAGGGCCTAAATAGACCAGAGTTTCTGGCTGGCAATCTAAGAGGAATGAGGTTATCAATAGGTCAGGGATGGATTCAGACTGAGTGTGAGAGCCCCCTGTGTGCCATTTCCCACCTCTTTTAAGCCTTCACAAAAAAGGCGTTGTCACACCATGATTGTCTTGGAGGGAAACGCCCAAGCTGCTTCCACTCCTCAATCAGGAGTCAGTCTCTCCACCCTGCGCACAGGTGATCTGAATCCCCTGCAATTAGTCCAGAGGGATTTTGGAAAATCAGCCCAAAACAAAGAAAGACAGCAAGTCTCAAACAATGGGAATGCTACAAATCAAGTTTACTTATTTTTAAACATTTAAAACAAAATGATAAATACATATATTATTCATATGTACTAAACTGTATCAATACAAATATATATATATGTGTGTGTATGAACTGGTATATATAATATATGTAGTTTTCTCTCCCATATATATGCATTCAGTAGATGTCTTTAAAGCATGTTAGAACAATGACAGCATGATAGCATGCATCATGAATCATTGAGACTGCCAGTGATGGTGCCTCCATGTGAGCTTCTTCATACAGGTTCAGCATTTATAAATTGAGTATTCAGTGTGTTATGGTTGCCCTCTAGTGTCTCTGAAATACTCCAGCTGTTGCAGGGACGTCGCTGTTGTATCGCATGTTTTTTAATATATAGAATTTCCCCCTGTGATTAGGTGTCAAGTTCTATATTCAACCCCGCGACTGCAGGGAAAATCTATTACTGTCATTCCCCAATGACCGTAAGTCAACTGTACATCTCTGTATAACCAGTTCAAACTGATCTCGCAACACCCAAAACAAACCAGAATTTATTGGCATCCCAACATTCCCTGAGGGGTCATTTCTCATCAGCTCCTCCAGTACGTATCAAATCCATTTTCTCTTTAAGGGGCTGGGAGTTATTGATGTTGCAGACAGGAGGGGATGATATACAGAGGCTCTCCTCTGAGTCAAGGCCGGAGGATGTGTAACTTCAAGGACAATCTCTCAGGAAGCCCGTGGCTGTCTTCTTGCACCTCACATCAAAAACTCCATTTGTCGAGGTGTTTTTTTTCCCACATCATCTGTTTATGAGGAAGAAATGAAACAGCTTACTGGTGTGAATTCCTTTCATTGTTTCCCCTAAGGCCTTGAGAGCCAAACCAGTACTGACATTGAGGAGGAATGGAGGTGAATGTTGAGCAGCTGCTGTGGCTTATTGGTCACATGGATGGCGTTCAGTTCTGGCCTCCACATGATTGACATACAAACATTGCACGACACCAGAATGGAATAGAGAAGTGGTCACAGGACAGGGATGGACATCATGTTACTATAGGCTCCATTAGTGGAAAACTCTGATGTAACTGTTGCTGACAACTCAAGTCAAACCACCGCTTCTCACTTCATCATGTCATTTATAGATCAGTCTTACTTGACTTCATTTTAATCATACGTTCAACATTACATTTATTATATATTATTAAATTACATTTATCACCTTTAAACGTATATATCTTTAAACTGAAATGTTTTCCTCCTCTCCTTCCAGGTTAATTGCATGTGGGGCGGTGATGCGACCCTATGTGGAGGCCAACATATCCCATAAGTCCCACACCACCATCAAATACTTCCTGAAAATGTGGAGCAGCGTCAGCGAGACACTAATCTTCATCTTTCTGGGTGTGGCAACGGTGGACGGCAAACACGACTGGAACTGGACCTTCGTCACCGTCACTGTCATTCTGTGTCTGGTGGCCCGGGTCATAGGTCAGCTCCACTGCAGTGATTTCTTACAATTAAATGTCATGGTATAAAGGGGAAACAGCATAATTTTTGCAGGTTAATTCTTGGAAGATCTTTTTGATTATGTGGTTTGCTTTCATTGATAAACCGCTACATGAGACAGTCACTTCAAATTTGCAAATGCAAATCAAAAAGTGCAAAAATTAAACTTTTTATTCATTCAAAGGAGGTGAATGTATTAGTTTACTTTGAAGTGATCAAAAAGGACATTTATGTGTGTAAAAAGACCTTGTTTTCAAAAGGGGAACTGGGAATGCTGACTGAAGGTCAATGTTGCCATCGTGTCTCACCACACAGCAGTCATCGTGAGAGAGGAAGTGCCACTGAGGATTTCCATGTTGAATTCAGGCTGTCAGTTCTTCTGTTGATGATTTGTCATGCTAGAGTTATTAGTGTTGTTGGAGGGAGAAAGTGAAAGAATGATGAGGTCTGTTCAGTTGTGACATACTGAGTTACCGCCTTGATTTAGCATTTTTAGCCTCAGCGGCTGATGAGGCTTTGAGCAAACTCTCCAAACATGATGTTCGTGACTGCATTATTGCAATCAATAATTTGCAGGTTAAAAGTCACAGATCTTCTCCAGTACGGCTAACTGATTTCAAAGCATGATTAAGTGTTTTGAGCTGTGTGTTTTTTAGTCTTTCAGGCAGGTTTTTCTGCTGGTTTGAATGTGATATGAAAACACAATAGCAGGAGATGGGTAGTCCGTTAAAAGAACACCATGTTTGTTAGTGTGGATTGATGTAAAAAGCTGTCGATGGTTTTACATGCAAGAAAGAAATGAAACGTAACGGCTGTGTAAAAGACATTAGAGGACAGAAAAGTATATTATTTCAACATTCATAGTCTTTCTTGTCATTGTCAAGCACTGATGTCTGAAATGAAATTGAAAGAATGCTATTTGTCCCATGTCTGTAACATTCACACAAAGCCCTCTCTGCATTATCTTTTCCCAGGTGTGGTCGGTCTGACCTACATGATCAACAAGTTCCGCATCGTCAAACTGACAACCAAGGACCAGTTCATTATCGCCTACGGTGGCCTGCGAGGTGCCATCGCCTTCTCCCTTGGTTTCTTGTTGGACAAGAATCTCTTCCCCCTGAGAGAGATGTTCCTCACTGCCATCATCACCGTTGTCTTCTTCACGGTCTTCGTTCAGGTACGAGTACCAAGTTTATCATGTTTTGGTCTAAAGGGAAAACCTTGTCACTCAGCCTGGTTCGCTTTGTTGTGGCCTCCTGCAAGCCTTATTATGGGATGCTATTATAACCATAATAATCAATGCGTAACATCAGTTTTTGTTAAATTGAACGCACAGTATGTAGCTAGGAAGTTACAGCAGCAGGCAACTAATTGAAAAGCACCTTTACTTTAAATAATAATTCAGTTTTCTCTGGTTTGAACATTGTTGGAAACATTTGGGATAGTGTAAGCACACAAATCAACAAAATATATCATAGAGGTCTCGTTGTTTTTAGATATTTTAATGTGGAAATGCTACATATTATATCTGTATCATCTTTTTGGTCTAGTTTGACTTTTCATTTACATCACTGACACTTACAAAACCAATCAATCTGTCTATAAGGCAAACATTTTATTTGCAACATTCAGTTAAACAGTATGAATCTTGTTCCTACTGGTCACGCTGAGGACTAAACACTACAGGAATGCTCAAGTATTTACAGGAAGAGGCCGGTTTGTTCCTTTTCCTAGAAAAATGGCCAGTTTGATGTCACATGAGTTCCTCCACATCAAATGGTCAGATGTCGGTGTCTTTGGTTTTGAAGTAAACACCCCCGCTGGTTTAGGAAAATGTAATTTCAGCTTCAGTTTTGGTTGAATTAGAGACACGTTCATTCTGAGTGAAATCCAAGATAACATACATAAATCGTACATGAAGGTAAGATAAAGACAAACAGGCAGTGATTGCACAGTCCTGTCAGATAAACCCGTCTCATAGAGGAACTGTAGGAAGATTCTTGGATGGGAACTGGACCCAGAATGGAAGCAGCTAAAATAAAACCCCGAAGACAAGTTCTCTCCTCTTCAGGCGAGATTGGAAACATGTTTTATTCATGCTGCTGGATTCAGCACTAGCAGTCTGATGCTGAGACAGATGCAGACAGGGCCGAGGCCCCTTTCACCTGCAATGCTGAGCTGGGTAAAAGTATGACTCATGAGCAAGAGTGGGATTTAGTGTGTGTTTTAGTGGATGATATTTCTTTCCTTGTGTTGGCTTTCGTCTGATTGGATTGTCCTAATTTATTACAGTACTAAGATCCTGGTTTTCTGTACATGCTTGTAGGCTGATTGGCTAGTTGAAAGTCTGGTTAGGTCTCATTGCTTATTGCAACTATTATTAGTATAATTACATTTGTTTTTTGTGACCTTTTTTTATATTCTTTTCAACATGACTGGCAGGCATCATAATATAAAGACATAACATATATCAGGGTAATAAACGAACCAGAACGTAATAACAAAAAATACACCTCGTAATAAATCACATTTTAATCGTAATACAGCCCTACCATTATGATAAAGACATTTAACACAGATAAATAACATAAAACAGCACAGATTCAGACAATTATATGCTAAAATCGTCTTGTGATTAAGCATAGAAATATGAGAATGTATCATTCATCCAACTGAACACATCTCTCTGGTCTTCATTTCTGGAAGAGAGTTTATATTCCTCCACAGTAAAACGATGATTCTGTTAATTGAAATGATTGGCCTGAAGCGGGGCCATTTGGGATGACCATTAAATATCACCTGTTTCAGGTGAAAGAATGATTATAGTCATTGGATATCTTTGTGTCTTGTTTTGTGTATTTTAATTGAAGTAAGAATGAGGTGATAAAAGTGTCGGTTCCTTCGTCTGCATGTCTGCTGGCACTGGGTGCGATTAAAGAGCAGAAATCGTCAGTCATCCACTTTAGGCTATTACAGTTAACCAGATGGATGGCTTAATCTTTTTAAAAAGCAGACTGATTCGCTAGCTTTTAGGTGCAGACAGGCACAAGCATAAACACACACACACATCACTGTAACAGTAGCCAAACATCAGACTGATGTCTGATTTTGCTTTCCTCGAGTTAATCTGTCGTGGCAGTGCATTTTTTCCTCAATCCTGTTCATAACTGACCAGAAATAGACCAGTATGAGTTTGAGACACACGGTCTGCTATTTAAGGTACAAATAAAAATCTCACCAAGTAAAAGAGAGAGAGAGAGAGAGGTTAGTCCCTGAGTTGTTTGCTTATCAACACGAGATGAGTGTTAACAAACACCTCAGGTCCTGGTTTACAGCCATATTCAAAGGAACAAACACAATGTGCACACACAATTAAAGTAGTTAGTAGGTGTTGTAGACCCATGTACTTATCAGTTGTGTTTATGATCACATTTCACCTGAGAATATAATCATAGTGATAGTTCCAGTAGTTCAGTGTGGAAGCCCTTAACAGCCATAGATGCATTCATGTTTTTAATGCCACTATCTTGAGATCACGGGTTAATTGTCCTGATTTCTCTTAAAAAACATTTGCTTTTCTTTAAAAATGACACATATAACTTGTGAAAACTAGAGAAAACTTGTTATCATTGGAAAACGAAGGAAATTATATGTCTGACCCACGACCGTTTAAGGCTTCCATAGTTCAGGATTTATCTTAAGCTGAATATGTTGTTGCAAGAAACATCTCTTAACCTAACCTTATATACTGCAAAGAATTTCTGTCCAGGGAATAATGCAATGGCTGCTGATTTTTAAAGCTGAAATATGTTCCATATCGTCAGCCTGTAAAGTACTTGAGAGATTTACAGCTACAGCTACAACAGGGTTGTTGTGTGAAGACCTGCTGTGTTTGTTGATGAGCAATTGCAAAATGTGGAAAATGTGCCAGATAGTGAAATGTGACACAACTGAGATCAGAGTATGGACAGGCCTGGTGTTTTTCATCACTACACTCGAGGTGTGTACAATGAATAACCTTTGCTCTGCTCATTGCCCCTGCAGGGCATGACCATCAAACCCCTGGTGGAACTGCTGGCAGTGAAGAAGAAACAGGAGGCCAAGCGCTCGATTAATGAGGAAATCCACACACAGGTACAACCTTTCCCCTTCTACCAGCCTCAACCTTCATGGTCAGAATCTGATGATTTCTTGATGGTTTATTCATATTAATGACCCAGAGCCTTTTGGTGGGCAGCTGATAAATGAAATGTCGAAAAGTTTTGAACCGCGGGTCATCTTCTCAATGAATTTGATACGTGCAAAAAGACACTGATAACTTCATCAGTTTCCTCTTTTATCGACCTACTTCATTGAGCTCTAGCAATGCATTCTCACTTCCTGTCATGTTTTGTTCATTCACACTAGAGCTGCAGCAATTAATCGATTATACGTCAGCTATTGAGTCAAACACCAACTATAATCAATTAATCAATTTGGGTCATTTTTTAAAAGAAAAAGGTCAAATTTCTCGAAAGAAGAAGAAAAAAACAAACAATGATGCACACATTCAACGGAAGTTAGAATAATTGTTATTTGCAGCTCTAATTCACGCAGACTGATGCAAAATTGAGAGGCTCAGCAGTTGCACAAATCATTAAACACTGATATTGAATTTCTTCTGGTGGTGGCATACATTTCTTTCAGTTGTAGTTATGTGAAATGTGACCTTCATTTCCAGCAATAAGCCTCTGAGGCCATTTAGTTTATTAAAGTTTGATTGCTGCTTCCACCTACTGGCTGTGTGGTGGTACTTCATCTCATACATTGTACTGTACTGTGCTCTGGGACAGCCTTGTGAATGTCAAGCTAAAGATTATAAAGTGACTCACACACAGCTGCTTGTATCCACCACTTCTGGTAAGACAATTGTGAGTGACCACCTTGGTTGACAATCCCTGAGTGTTGCAAAGCTTTTAATACAGCTCAGAAAAGCACACACACACACACACACACACACACACACACACAGCTCTCTGTGGTTCTTTGCAGTAAGTCACCAGTGCTTGAGGCTGAAAGAGCTGGCTGTCCTGACAGATACACAGATACTCTGTGCAGACAACTCAAGGATTTCACTGATGCCTGGTAGATGGGTACCAGTGAAGTTCTGGATGCTTTTAATCATCTGCTGTAGTGTTGTTGCTGATGATGTAATCACGATGCAGGTGATAATACTGAACTACTTTATCCTGTTGAATTGCGCAACAGTCTTGTATGGATCATGATATTTGTGCGACTGAAAAGGGAAACATAGCCGCAATATAAAGGCTGCAATTCCCGATTATTTTCATTCTTGATAATTATGCCGATTAATTGATTGAAGTCGGGAAAAATGCTCATCAGAGCTTCCCAGAGCCTGAAAGTGACATCTTCAAATTGCTTCTTTTGTCCAACAAATAGTTTAAAACCCAAACAAACATTCATTTTCTGTCATAAATGACAAATAAAAGCAGCAAATCCTTCCTTTTTAGAAGCTGGAACCATCAAATGTTTGACAATGTTGCTTAAGATAATGACCAAAACAAATGGTTAACTAACGATCAACTAACCAATTAAATAACTAAACGTGGCAGCTCTGCTTAAAAGAGTAAGGTATCTTTTCATAAATTGGTATAATTCTGTATTTGTTTAATGAGAGGCTTCTGGTTTTACATAATTTTATATGGAATGGTGATTAAAAAAAGGCCGAGCACTTTTTCAGCACACATAAAGCAGCATAAATAAAGTAAACTGGTGAAAAAGAAGAAAACACCTCTGACCTAGTATTAGTTTAACCAGAAGAGAATGTATTATAATATATCTGTGTTGTCTCACACTTCATCTTCCAACATTAACGCTGCAGAGAAACATTTCATTCTCTTGCCACTTTTTCAAATGAGACTTTTTCACCCCCACCCCCGCAGCGCTGGGCAGTCATTATATAAATCAGTCTCTTCTGACAAAGCAGAAGTAAATTCTGCGGTTCTGCTTAATGACTTGTTCCCATAGCAACGCTGCCTGTCAGCCCGTCAGAACACCAGGGCGACCTGCGGCCGGCTGCAGTCTGAACAACAAGTCCATCGGTACATTTTCTCTGGCTCTCTGAGCCGGCGCGCTGCCACTGTTAATAAACACTGTCCAATCAATCACCTGGCTGCTGCTGGTTTCCTCTCATGACTCCCATTTTAAAGCCTGTCACCTGCTGTTGTTGATAATGATGTTGGCAGTCTTACCTGGTTGTGGGTTCTGACTGTGAGGAACGGTGACTGTGGCGAAGCAAAAGGGACAAGACGCAGCTGAGGAACATCTGTGCTACCAGATGATCACTGCTATTAATCATAAATAATAGTTTATACACAAAAATGTCACATTTTGCCTGAAAGTGGTATACTATGCATACACAAAGCATTTTTTTCTAACATAAAAGGGGTCAGCAACAATTAAATAGCTGTAAATGTTGATTTTGTTCATAGACTTGTGACATTTTTATATCTTTCACAGAGGAGGCGGAGGGTCAGATTGAGAGTCTGTTTCTGGAGTTTGTCTTTTAGTCAGTTTCCTTTTGTAAAAGCTGATTTTCTCTCTCTTTTTGTCTCCAGTTCCTCGACCACCTACTGACTGGTATTGAAGACATTTGTGGACACTATGGACACCACCACTGGAAGGACAAGTATGGACTCAACATGAATTAATCCATTACATTTTATTTTTTTAACAGTGGCTGTAAATGTGGAATCTTTGGTGTCAGTGATTAATTCCCTCATTTGACCTCTTCTGTGTCATCACTCTCACACCACACTCTGCCCTGTTCTTAACCCCGTGTCTGTCGTTTATTCCTGCTCTCTGTGTTCATCTGTCACTCCTCTCCTGCCCCCCAGGCTGAACCGCTTCAACAAGAAGTATGTGAAGAAGTGCCTGATCGCAGGTGAACGCTCCAAGGAGCCACAGCTCATCGCCTTCTACCACAAGATGGAGATGAAACAGGCCATTGAGCTGGTGGAGAGCGGAGGGGGAGTCAAGCTGCCTGCTGCTATGCCTTCAACTGTTTCCATGCAGTAAGTACTGAAAAACAAACTGTTCAAATGTAAGTCCTTAAACCTGCAATAACGAGCATTGCCATATCACTACCTTTTAAAGTTGATATGGCAAATTTAATGGCTTATTTGTGCTTATCCAGCAGTTACAGAGCAACATTGTCATTCATTTAAAGTCATGGTTCTGACTACTTGCTTGAGTGTAACTCAACATTATTATAATAATATCTAATATATAATATCTGTTTTAGGTCTGGTTTTGATCTCTACCAACTCCCAAAGGAAATATCTGGCTTTTTGCGCTGCCAAATGCTCCACAGTTTCAGTTCAATGAGCTTTTTCATGGAAACAGCTGCTTGCTATGGCCAAAATGACACTTTGAAAGCAGCTAGACTGAAATAAAAGAGTTCCACTGAAAAACAATGAGCTGGAATTTGTTATAATCCTCCATACAGTCGAGGGAAGCTGCAGATTTGTGTGTTAATTCTCTACAGACTCTTCACTACAAGCGACCCCTCTCAGAGTGTCAGCTGAGACATGTAAATGTGTAAAATACTGACTGTAGCTGATTTTTAAATGTTTTATGCAGCCAGTAAATTATACAACTGTCCTGACCTGATATTTAGGTCAACTCAATAACACTGACATCATGAACCACGGGAGTTTCTGTCAAAGATGTCAATGAAACAGGAAGTAACAGTTTTATTTGTGTATTTTGTTTCACATTAGTTTCACTTCACAACAAAAAGACTGAGCTCCAGCTGTTAAGTTTTTTAATTTTAGATCGATTCAAACGGGATCATGTGAACAACAATCTCCCATGGACACGTCTGTTGTTATAGGCTTAATGACCTCATAGCATTTTAGCTTTTTTATGGTTAAATAGACTGAAAATCTATTTGTATGGGAAGATAGCACAACACTGCAGATTTCATCCAGAGATGTCACGGTGGTTTTTGGTATCTTGTGATTTTGTACATTGCTTTGAATGTAGAGAGACTCGCTGATAACTGTCAGATGCTTGTTCTTTGAGTAGCACTGATGTGTTAAGACTGTGAGCTGTTTTGTGGCTTGTATTACATAAACAGCAAAGTAATCACCTCCTCATTTGTCATGTTCCCTCCACCATGTGGCAAAAATTTGTTTAATACTCATTTCCCAGAATGTTTGTGTGGTGTTATCTTTGCAACTTCTCATATTAGTTTTTTTTTTCCCAGAGGCCTTATTCATTTTACGTCTGCAGTATGAAGTAGTTAGTGATAAGTTGCTAAATGAAGCCTTGGTAAGTCTTAATATTCAGTGTGAGTGTATGAGTCACTCTTTACAAAATGTAAGTCAAAGTTAAGAACAGAATGAGCTAATGTTAGCTCTAACATTCCCAAGTAACTTATTTTTCATGGTCTCTTTACTGAAATCTTTGTCCATTCACAGTAGCTGTCGGTAACTGACGGCCCACACCATGAGAGACACACTATCGGTTTGATACCAGGAGGAAGTAATTAAGGGAAATGAGATTTCAGCGGTTTAATTATCAGAACAGATTGTCATGTGTTTGACAAAGGCACACATGACAGAGTTTTTACATTTTGATGTCTGTTATAGTCCGAACTTTCTCCTGCATCTTTCCCCAGGAACATCCAGCCCAAGAAGCCTCCGCCTGTCAAGCCTGTGGAGAGAGCGCTGCCCCAGCTGCCTAAAGGCCGAGAGGAGGAGATCAGGAAGATCCTCAGGAGTAACCTCCAGAGGACACGACAGAGGGTAACACTGCTTTATGAATTTAAAAAAAAGAGATTATTGCATGTGTAGTTCTTCTTCGTGTTAGCTAAATATATATTGTCTTGTATAAGCAGGAGTTCAGAGCTTATGAGTCATATTGATTTGCACCGATAAACAAAGTAGAGCCTCTGTGCCATATTAGACTATAGTGTATTGATTGTTAGAGTTAAATCTGTAGCTGTGCTCTCGACTCACACATCAACTAATACTGACTTTAATTTGAAGTGACACAGAAAAACACTTCTCATTGATTTTAAGAGGTAATTATTCCTCGTGGAGTAAATGAGCAACAACACCGCTGCACAACTCCAGCTTCTGTCTCTTCTTTATTGTCATTGTTTTTATTGTTACTTCTGCAGATTTTTAGAGATGAACAAAAACAAACACTGACGAAACTTTCTTTTCATGGACTCTGTTTGATGAATAATTAAATTGTCTCCTTAAACTGCATTTTTGATGTGTCTTTTCTTTCTCAGCTGCGCTCCTACAACCGACACACTCTGGTGGCTGATCCTTTCGAGGACGGCTTCGGTGATCTCCTCATCAAGAAGCAAAAGATGATTGAGCTGGAGAAAAAGGTATGATTGTCAGTCTCAGTAACACCAGCTAACATCTGGCTTTTGTATTCAGTGTGGATGGGTACAGTCGGCTTTTACTCCCGGGTGAAATGACTGTAATGAAAACACAAAACCCAGGTAGACACGTTACTTTTCACCCCTCTTCAGGCGCCACGCTATGACGTGTGTTCAAGGTAAGGTCGCTGGTTTTTTAACGTCTTTCCATCATTCAGTCAGCGATGAGTTTGAAAGAGAGACTGCAGTAAAAGATATTAAAAAGGTGATGAGAAAGAAGTGAGAGGTCTCACTCCTTGCTAGTTTTATCATCAGATCTGGAAAAAATGATGTGTCTTAATTGATTAAGACTGTTTAATGGATTTATTCTGATGATACTTTTCCCTGTTTTTCCTGCGTGTTTGTGATGACGAATGTGACACACAAGAAAGAAAAAACACAGAAACTCTTTTCCTGGCAATAGGAAAGGAATCAACAGCCTATTTTTATTGCGTATATCCGCACTTGTAAAACTGTATGTACACAATAATTTGGTGCAGTG
Organism: Pagrus major; assembly: GCF_040436345.1. Classification (NCBI taxonomy): domain Eukaryota; kingdom Metazoa; phylum Chordata; class Actinopteri; order Spariformes; family Sparidae; genus Pagrus; species Pagrus major. The sequence goes on along the minus strand of NC_133231.1, from coordinate 24,121,644 downwards.
TCTGTGTCTATCTTTCATTTCTTTAACCAACTTCTTGAAAAGGTCGATGCTGCGATTCTTGCACATCTAAAACCTGTTGATATCCAAGTCTTCCATAATGTTTAAAAATAGGTGTGTTTCTCCTTCCGTCCAGAAATATTTCTTTCTTTTGGGCATGCATTTCTTCCCCAGCCTTGCAAACTGTTGACTAGTTGGTTTGTTTACAACGTATCCATGGCAACACACAGAGCTGTAAACAGGCAAGAGGCTGTTTGTCACAAACTGCAGTTGAAACCCCAAATTAGAGACATTCTGAACAATATGTCCAGATAGAGAAATGTTGCAGTCCAATAATCCAAACTGAATTTGCCGGTTTACATGACTCATATCAAATTCTGAATGTTGTCATAAATATTATCGTAGATATTGTCTTAAATCAATAATCGTTGTCTGCAGCGTTGCATGTTATTGATACTTGGTCACATCACGGTCGAACAAAACACTTTTTGATGATTAGTCAGCGCTGAATAAGACATTTTGTGATACCACAACAGTGTGCCACAGAGACTGTTATGCAATCTCGTATATAACAAGAGTAGAAGTTATATTTCAGGAAGCGGCCTGAGATAAATCCAGAGAGCAACGGTCAACTCCAAAGAACCAACAGATGAAGAGCAGCTCTTTTCATTTTGTACCGGGCCAGCAGCAGTTAAATGATTCAGCCGAAATTATGATTTGTGTTCTAATTAGAGTCCACCTTCAGTCTCCTAAATTAATTTTCTCGACACAAATGGGTGGCTGATTTATTCGCACGGTTGAGTGGCGCTACCACTAACCTCCATTTCATCAGCCTGTAATTACATAATCAGAAGAGACTGTTGTTTTGGGTAAATCGAATGTGCTAGAAGCCACTGTGGACTCTGAAGATTTGTGCCGAGACTAACAGAGCAACACATCATTTTAATGAAGTTCTCTTAAGATACTGATCAATGGTATATTACTGACTTACTGTAGTGTGGCTGCAGTACTTATTCTCAGCAATTAAAGAAGCGGAGTGTGTATTTCTTGTTGTCGTATCTTTTAAAGTGAATGATTAGAAAAGTTGCATCATATAAGTTACATTTTGATGACCTGCCGAGGCTAAATCATCCCATAAATAAAAAATATCCCTGTGTTTTTCCAGATAAAAGACATGAATAACTACCTGACGGTGCCCGCTGCTCCGCCTGATTCCCCGACCATGTGTCGAGCCAGACTGGCCTCAGGTAAACACACTCATCTCAGCTACAGCCAAATGCAAACACTCGATAGCTACCGCCATTTCACTGAAAGGTACCATGTGAGAAACAATAGAAAATTCAGCATGTCACTGATGGCACCCACAGCGATCGGACATTATATGTTGTTGTGCTCACAAGGCCGCTTTCACAAACCAGAAAAGACACTGCTACTGTTCACAGCTGCAGCAGGAGATATTCCCCCACTGATGTAAATAAACCACTGTGTGGTTTCATTTTAGGCAAAGGTACTGATTTCAAACCTGCTCAACAGCAGAAAGGGAACACAATCGGTCCAGGTATGTCGTGAGTGTAGAGAAGATTACTTTTGAGTTGTGATAACCCAGCAGCAATCCTAACATGCATGCGTCGGTTATGTTGCTTGTTAACATTCATTAATTATTCATCACTAATGAGACGATGTCGTGACGTGATTATCAAAGCCAAGATTTATCATAGCTGAGGAACTGATTAGAGTCGAGCATGACGTATGTTGGAAGTTTTAGATAAAAGCTGAGTTATTCCAGCATGTGTTGCATTATAAATATTCATGAGTTACTTTGCATTGTTTTCGTTGTGTTGTGAAGTATTTGGAAAGGTCTGAAGCCTGCTGTCGTTGAGTTTGTGCAGTATTTGACCCCAATATTTGTTGACCACCCTCTCCTCCCGCTGTGCATCTTATGTTCATGCACGCTAATGGAATGACAGAATGATACTCGATCCCCTTTTAAGGCAAATTTCCTGACTTTGTGCACTTGTCGTGCCTGCAGACCCCCAAGCCTACCACACGAAGTCCATGTCAGACAGTGTGCCGACCATCCAGGTGGACCTGGCCTCTCCTCAGTCTCCAGACTCTGTCAACATGATGGATGAGTTCAGACGGGCCGGCCAGCAGCAACAACAGCAGGAGGACCAGGGCCTGATGATGAGGCCTCCCTCGAGGCCAGGTGGACCTAACAAGCCAGGTGAGGCTGACGGAGCCAGAGACCAGCAGAAGCTGACGAGATGCCTGAGCGACCCCGGTCCCAGCGCAGACGAGGAAGAGGATGAACCCTTCCTGCCTTGATACGGCAGACTGGATGTGGAGGGGTCGGACTGAATACTCTAACTCTAAATAATGTCTTTGGTTCAGAAACCAAACAAAGCCAAAACTGCTAATGCTGTACAAACCAGAGAGAGGAAGCGAACAGAGATTGAGAAGAAAAAAAGAGCCTTTAATTTGTTATTATCATCGCTCTTTTTTTTTTTTTTAAAGCCGGATTGGAACAGCATTCGCTGCTATCTGAGAGATGATGGAGTTAATGATTGATATTCTGAGACATTCAGGAAAGAACTATGCATTACCAAAGGTATGAACTGTTTCAGTGTCAGACAATGTCATTTTTACTTTAGTGTCAGTTTTTATTTCTTAATGATTGCATACGTAGTTGTTCATGATTTACGATCTTTTCATCTTTTCTGTCTTGAGACACGCTGGGCCTCCAGTCCTTAATGTTATCAACAAATCAAACTCCTTCAATCCACTTTTCACGTGTAAACATTGCACTTAAGGTTAAGGCGTTCGATTTTATCCAAAATCTCACTGAAACCGTTCTCGTTCTGTCACTTGAAGTTGCTGGAAACTTTTAGAGTTGTAGCTAGTTTAAAACATTTGGCCTTATTTTATGTCGAGCCTTTTTCACTTGGTGAAGTTTTATCTTTGTCTTTAAGAAAAACATATTTTAAAGTGGAAACAGACAACCTTTTAGCCACTTGTTCCTGGCTTCCTTGCAGTTCCTGGTCCTGGCTGCTAGCATTAGCAACATAGCTCCTGCTAGCAGCCCGGCTACTTTCCAAAGCAAAAAACAACCGTAACAATCCCGATTTGACCTAGAAACGCCTAAAAACACCCCTTGCATTGATAAGTAAGCACATTTTTATTACTCACTGATCTAGTTGAAAGTATGCCAACTGAATGTCGGTTGTGAGCCCTCTGAAGTCATCTGAGCTCTCTCCAATGAGTGAACACCCGTTGGTTTCTGTCACTCTCCCTCTTCGCCTTCTTTGCCTCCTCCATCAGCGGGGTTTCTTTTCTTCTGCAGGGTAAAGTTTCACAGTTACTCCAGTTGTTCCAGCGTTACCTGGGGTTAGCTACTGATAGCTTCCCAGGAAAACAAATCCTCTGGCAGATGGCAGAAGCAGAAAGAATAGCAGTGCGAAACGAGGGTCATAGGGAACCAATTTAAACGTGGATGGTGACACCATTACACTGTGCAATCACTACTTTCATGATGACGAGTTCGAGCCAAAAAGTTGTCCATTTCCACTTTAATTTCAGGGGTACTAACGTCTGTTTGCAATCAGAGTTTGTTCCAGTGTTTGTTGATGTTTTTAGTCACCGTGCAAAAGAACCACAGTTCTTTATTGTTGTGCTTTCAGACCCACAGACTTGTCGTAGGGCTGTGGAGGGGTTTATGTGAAATTCCTCGCTGTCGTTCATCGACAAATGCAGAGAAAAGTTGAGTGTCGGAGGAGCACAGATGTTTTGATGTCAGTGATCTTTTTTGAATCCCCATCAGAGTCTTCTGAAGTTAAATCATGTTGTCCCGTTTCTGTGTAGATGTTTTCTGTTTTACCTCAATTTTAGAAGCCCCTTTAAAACTCACTCAAGTAGGGGTCGAGTCGTTAGAGTAGATGTATCTCTCTATATATATTAATGTAACGAACAAGTGCCCATCTAGCAGTCACCTCCTCGCTCCTCCGCATGAGCTGATTAGTATATCAAAATAATCGACGCTCACTATCTTTTACACGCCTGTCTGCGTTCTTCAGTTTTCACCGGCCTTTAGAGGAGGCCTCTGTGTCTGAGGTCACTGTTGACACGACGAGCGGAGGATAGCTTGTACAGGAGTCCATCAGCACCTCTTCACCTTCTTCAAATCTAAAGACTGTAAGGCATGTTGTGGCATAAAAAACAAAAAAATATTTGATTCTATGCAGTATAGATGTGTAAAATATGTAAATGAAATCATATCCTATATTTATGAATACCCTTTAAAACTGAAGTCTTGTAATCTTGTAAACATGCAACACGTTGAAACAAACCACAGCGGCGGTCACAGCTAAAGTAACATCAAACACGGGCATTAAAATAAACAGTCGTAAAAAGTTTTTTCACATTTCAGCAAGACTGAAGAGTTTTCCGCAGGCGACGACGAAAACGTAGTCGAGTCGCTCTCCACTGTACTGTTTATGGTTGCACAGTGTGTACGATAGCCGGCGTGATATATATTGCATGAGGTTTTTACACATATCCATTTGAACATCGTCACCTTGTTGTAAGTCTGTCATCACAATAAGGCTGGATTGCACCAACAAGGATTAATTTATAAACCTGGTTAAATTCAAGTTTAAGTTCTATTGGACCAAAGAAAGATTAAATTTAAACCTCTTTTTAATCCTCAGTTTAGTTTTTTCTCTAAACCTAAATTAAATTTAATTGCACCAAAACTTTAAACTCCAATTTAAACACTGATCCATGTTAAACTTTTAACATGGCTGTCTTGTTTCCTCTAACTGGAATAAAATTAAGGGACAGACTCAAACCAAATGAGTTTTATGATGCTGGGATTTATATCTCTGTCACAACAGGGCAACCCGGTTCATGGTGTATCTTTAACCAAAGAGTAGACCTTTTAAAAGCAGCGGGCTGGTCCACGGCTGTGACTACTGGTCAGGGGGGCCGCTGTAAACACTCCTTCTCCTTGCTGTGTTTTTGAGAATCTGGGCTAACAACATTTATTAAGAAATACAGAGAAGCCAGAAGAGAACAGTTCTTCCCCTCCTTTATACTCACTAGGTCCAGACAGCACGCAAATTGATTTGATTTATATGTATTTTAATTTGGGGAGTATCTCCACATCGATTAAACTTTCTCTGCATTACTAAGCAGAGATGATTTTTTTTTAATGGTGCAACATAGCTCTGCTTAAAGACACACTGTAGTTTTGGAGAAAAAATTCAAACTCAGAATTTTAATATTTACAATATTAATGAGGTAATAATACAAACTCAGAGGTAATTATCTTTTCCATAACTGAATAAACAGGCAGTTCTCAGAGGACTGTAAGGTCCCCAGAACACTGTTTGAAGCTAGAAAGGTGGATGGAGGAGAGTTTGTTTATTTAGTTTGTCATAGTCGATGAAGATCTCACTCACTTACTTAGATTGAATCAAGTCTTGTCGGTGCAACCCAGCCGAAGAGTTTAGTTCCTCCGAAGCAAACTTTAGCAGAGAAACACACTCGTTCTCTGAAGTAGGCCGACTGAGTCACCGTTCTAGTTTTCTGCCTGTTTTCGAGGTGTTGGTGACCACTGAATCCGTCCTGATCCTCTTACACCCAGAAGACTCACATTACAGCCGAGGAAACGGGCAGAAAGAACCTGGCAGGCTCGCTCTCTTTCCTCAACTCTTCTTCTCTTAAAGCATCTGCAAACTGCTCTTGTAGCAAGAGCATACAAAGAGGGTATAATAATGTATGTGCACTCATGTAAATCCTGCTGAATGTACACGCGTATATGAACGCCCCTGACAATTTCCCCTGCTAAAGGATAATAACAGCTGAGAGGTCAAACCGTGAAGCATCTCATTTTCCCGTCTCGACCGAATTGAAATTTACTTTCCGAAATGTCGGCGTGTGTGATGGAGTGTCGCAGTGGAAGAGTGTGCTGAAAATGTCAACAGGGACGGGGTCAAAGAGAAGAGGCTTGTTTAAAAACCCCAGAACTGACGGGCCGAATGACATGCGGCGCTCGGATCCTCCTTTTATCGTCGCTTAAAGGATTTTTTTTTTTACAGGCGGCATTGAATTTATGAGCTTCTAGAGTGGTTTGTAAACAGCTGCAGACGCCTTGAGAGCTGTTTCTCTCCATCGGCCGCCTAATGCAGTGCTGCTGTTGGGATTATTTCTGTATTATCTTCCCAGATGCTCTCTGATTTGGCGTCCATTTAACATTCCTTACTCTTAAAACTGGAACAGGAAGGTTTCTTAGTATACTCCCACTTATGAGTACATGTGACTGTGTGAATGCAAAGCAGGGTATCTCAGAGAGAAATCCTCTGCTCAGATGTTGTATTTTTCATATCAAAGTCGACACAAGTTTGTGACGGAGAGAACCAAACGCCTCCTATTTAATTTCAAAAACAATCCTTCAAACTAAAGTCATCACATCCTGGATTACTTCACATTATTCCAAAGAAAAGAAAAACACTATTTTCATACTTCTTCCTTTTCATAACCAAATGCGTCTCTTTGGGCAAACATTCTCACGCTCCTTAGAGAGAAATGTTTGGTGCAGAAATCTGAAGCCATACAGCCTATAGAAGAACCTGTTATATTGTATTCCTACATTATAATGTCATGTACGCTTCGTTTTTGCCTTGTTTTTTTTGTTTTTTTTTTGCTTGACGCACAAAGCAAACAAACCTCCTTTACATGTAAATCGCTCGTGTCTTTCAAATGAACGCTTGATGTAAAAAAATCTCCACACTGGATGTGTTTCCTGCAGCGCTCGCTCGTTTGAAGTCGCGGCAAGTTGTTTTCATTGAATGTGTCTGACTGAATCACAATGTCAACACTGTTGCCTCACCAGCAATCACATCAGCTTTATGTTTCTTTTTTTTTAAATTTGCATCTGTTTTCTTGATAAAACGTATGTGCTTTATTGTTCTTTGTGGCTTTGCGGGGAAATCTAAGTCCCCTGCTTTTATTGTCAAGTGCTTTATCTGGATTACTGTGCTTTACAGAAGTTTTTAGGCTTTACTCTGGGTTTTTTTTCCTCCATCTCATGTTTACTTTGTCATGCAAACTTTAAACTGTGGAGTTTAAAGAGTCGAGTGGAAAGAGGCTGAATTTACAGCTCCGGTCAGTGCAGCGTATAAGCTTTCTGCTCAAGTTCAGTGCTCCCGCTGTTCGGTTGTTCCACTGGGGGAAACTAAGATGAAGGCATACATTACAGTCCACTCCTTTATGCATGTTTTTAGATTGTTGTTTTGGTTGTTTTTCAGCCATTCGTTTCTGTTCCTCCACTGCAGCGCAACAGATCGTTTCAACACGAACATCAGGTCGACTTTCAGGTCTGTCACACTTTAGATTCATCATATCAGGTTTATATTTTAAAGTCTGTCTTAAAAACAATGTAAACACGCTCGGTTGACGTCTTCTCAGTACATAATCTCCCCCCTCTGTGTTACTGTCCCACCACTGCAGCTCAGAAAGGAAACACTGTCTGATGAGATGTAAACACACGTACAAAAAGATGATTTATTACGCTTTATTTGTTTGACTGCTGAAGCCTCGTATTATCTTTCTGGAACAATTACTGTCTGAAAGTGCATATGTGCACCTATTCTTTAAAATGCAACAATGAAATAAATAGATGTAAATGGTTGCTGGACACTACAGTATGCTTTGAAAAACTGTTTTGGTTACTACATCGGCTAAAATATGTTAAAACAAACACCCGCTGTGTTCCTTTAAGTGCAGCAGCTGAGCAAAAGGCTAACGCTTAGATTGCAGATGAACATGAGTCAGTTGCTGTCCAATTAGAGAGGCCAGTAATCACACAGTGACGCACACACGCACGTCATCAACACAATGAGCCCAGCAGTGTCATTAAGACCGTTTCCCAGCCTCGTTTACCTCATCGCTCTCCAAATCCGGCTCCTCTTGTACTCCACCACACCGAGCACTTTAACGAAAGCTGTATTTTATCTCCAAACGACGACGTTAGCGAGAGCAATAAGTGGCTTTAATGTAGTGTACATGGTTATCAGGTGATACATCATCGGGAAAAGGAATGTACTCTGCGATGGGCCTTTATAAACAGAGATTGGGTTTAGTGTTTTCAGTCCTGAAGCAGAGACGCTGGCATTTGTAATGCAATGACTTGATGAAAGTGGATTTTATTTCCCTTTTTTATTCACTTTGTTTTGTTTATCTTCATGCGTTTGTTGAATTTATGTGTCAGTCGGTTTAAATTTTGCAATAATTAAGAGGTTTTATTTTATTTTGTACACATGAATGGGGAATATGTACGACAAAAAGGAGAAAAAAAAACATGTATTAGAAGTTTATTATATTATGTACAAATCAGAGTCTGAAGGTGTGCACTTTCTTCTTGATTAATCTTTAGCTTTCAGCATTCCATTCCTGTAACGACCAGTGAAACTAACAACCGGAAGTGAAACTACGTCAGATACTATATACCAAATTAAAGATCTACTTTATAGCAACAATGTGTCCGTGTCTCATGATTTCTCAACAGCTTTTGTTTGACTGAATAATGACTTGTTTCACTACAAGTGGATTCATGCGTTTCTGCTGGGCTCGTCCTTCTGTCCCAGGACTACACTCAAGTTTACACACCGGCAGTGTCGGAGGAAATGTTTAGATACTTAAATTAAAGGGGAAACTATGTTGTTTTGAATTATTTACCTTTTCCATAACTGAATACACAAGCTGTTCTCCGAGGAAAATAAGGTTTGAAGCTAGAAAGGTGGCAGGGTCTGTCACATATAAACAAAGTAAAACAGTATGAAACTGTGTTGTCCTTTAAGGTCAGTTTGTTTATTCAGTGTGTTCAGTTATGAAAACAAAGAGTTTGTGTATCAGTCAATGAAGATCTTTTTACAATGTCTTCCTCAAAGCTACGTAGTGCTCCTTTAAGTAAAGGAAGTATCTATCTATCCAAAACATCTATTTACTGTACTATGATAATTATAGATTATATGTTTACATCTTAAAATGCATTTCTTTTAAACGTGCACACATCATCATGTATATATCTACATAATCCATCCACACTATGTAAACTATTATTACACTATTTATTAAAGGTTTTATTCCTCACTGCCTCGTGTACAGACTTACAGTGTATAATATTTTGATGTAGTCTGTACACACAAGTACTTCAGTTTCACGTGCTGCTGTATGGAACAGCCCAGATGATTTACAATTCTTATCCTTTAATTTATTTTTCCACTCTCTACCTTATTTGTCTGTTGTTGTTTTTTGTGTTGTCCTCGTCTCTTTCTGTGTTTGTACACCGAGAGCAATGTTAACTGGAGATAAATTCATAAAGATGATATATCTAGATATTTGAAAAAATATGGGAGCGAACAAATCTTTTTGGCAAACAAATTACCCTCAAAATATGAGCATAGGTGGTGGAGAGAGAGTTTGGAACCGTGACTGTAAAAAGGCCAATTTCTACCAGCTACTCTGTCACTAGTAAAAAGGCAAACAGATGAACTCATAAACAAAAGACGCACAAGGCTGAACATCTTGGCTCGATCAGTCAGATGATATAACGTATTGCAAAACCCCTCGTACACATAACTCGCCAATAAAGCCGATTCTGATTCTGAAAAGTATTTTGTTACAACTAGTATTCCTCCTTTCATCCTGTTATATAAGTTTTGATGCATTACTGTTTCAACTTATTGTATTTTTCATGTAAAATCAGTTAAATGGTCAACCTTAGTATACACAGTATATACATGCATGTAAATATATGTATTATTTATTTGTACTTTTCATACTTAAGTCCATTTATTGCCAGAAAATGTGTTTTGATACATTTAATATCAGATACTTTAAGATATTTACTCAAGTACTATTCATATTGATGACACTTTCACTTTTGCCAAAGTAATTTTTTTATGTTTTGATCTTTATTTTTCCTAAATTTGACTTTTAGGTGCTTTTTACAACATTACTTTCTAAAGAGGCTTGTGGCTTTGGGGCACCCTGGGCTCAGTGTGTATGTTCAGTGAGCCAGCCCTGCCCTGAGCTAAGTTTACCTGTTTTATACACTGTTGGGTGGTTTTATTGATTGTATAACATTGCATTATATTTCATATATTAGTATTTTTTTTTTTAAATCTAGCATCTAGTAGCTACAGCTGCCAGATAAATGCAGTATAAAGTAGCTAAAAGATGCAAATTGTCAGGTAGAGGAAGTCGTTATCTACTCACCATCATGCTGACGGAAATTCAGGTAAAGTTTCGTAGTCCACAAAACATTTCTGGAGCTTCACAGCAGAACAGTGTTGCAGCAGTCTCCTAAACAAATGAAGTAGATGAGGACTACTACAGCGCGTCCGGTGTGATCCAAGTCTCCAGAAGGCCTGAGATCCCAAATTGATTGAAAAGACCTGATTTACTCGTGAGAAGCACTTCAGACGGGATGCACGCTAATACTTTCAGCAGCTACAACAAAAGGGTGTGAATGACATCTTTTCAAATCAATATAGGCAAATCTTCACATGGGGATAGATAATAACTGCATTTTTAATTTTTGGGGTGAACTTTTCCTTTAAGTACAGTACACTATCAGGCGTCTGCCCCCGCTGACTTGTCCGTCTTTATGAGGAAGGGGGACGAGTGCTAACACCTTCCCCTGCGAGATCAACAAAGTAGTTTGAAGCGCCTGCAGTATACTTTGTTGGCCAGAAGGGAGAGTGCTGCGCTTCATCATTCAATATTAACAGGCAGCAGAGTCCCAACCGTCAAATATTAAAGGAAAGAGCTGGATTTACACACGTGGAAGACATTTTATAACTGGACGCTTTGTTCCAAGTCGAGCGTAATAAAACAGGAATGAACTTGTTAAAGTGGACTGCTGTTACTCGACCTTGCGGCTCGCATGAAGCATGTGAGACACCCAGACAGAAAGCTGTAAGCGCTCCGGCTCAGGCCGTTTGTTTATTCCGCTTCTGTTTCAGCTAAATGGAAAATCACAATGACTCCGTAACAAGCCTGGCCTGACATTCACATCGTCTCTGTCGTATTACTGGAATGGCTCCGCTCTATTTATACCATTCACTCATTTTTAATTGTTGGCATTCGAGCATTTTCTCTCTCGCAGAGCTTCTCGGTGGCCAAGTTCATTATACATCTGAGGAGTCTAAATTGAGACTCTAATTGCTAAAATTGCTGCTGGCTGAAAATCCTCTTTATATTTGAATTTGTGGGCATTTAGCTGACACTCATCCAGAGGAATTAACAGGGAGGGAGCGGCGAAATCAGCTTAAATTCCCAGATCACCGACATTACAAGCAAACAATAGCTAAGTTGTGTCTGAGAAGAGTTCGTGCCGTCCAGCAGCGATGTGAAACAAATGTTTATACAGCTCAACAGTATCACAGGGCTCGTCTGGATACAACGGCAAACACTCAGTGGTATCAGAAATAGTGTCTTATATCTCTCTTTTTTGGTTAAGTTGCCATGTTTAGTCCAGATTAAAGGAATAGTTCACTGCTATAGTCCCGTGCATAGATATTACATGTTAATTAGCGAGCTTAAGATGTGCCAGTATGTGTAGTTTGTAACGAGAGCCGGGCTGCTTGTTTCCAGACTTTATGCTAAGCTAAAATAACCGGCTGTTGAATACGCGTATTTCTCAAAAATGTCAAACCTTTCCTTCAAGATGGCCGTGGGTTTAAAGGATAAGTTCACCCAAAAATGAACACTCAGTCATTACTCCTTACGCCCTTGACGAGCATTCGAGTTAAAGTGGGTGTGCGCTACATTTTAGCTTAGCAGCTACAGTAAAGATTTTGGCTTAAAAGGGGGACATGTTGACGAAGGTTCTCAGTCATCCAGGTCATGGTAAATCTACAAGTGGCCCTGACGACTCCAGCCAACTCCTCTCCAATTAGTTAGAACTGAGGAAGCCTCTTGGATGAGAGGTGAAACGTCTTCAAGAAACTGAAGCAAGTCCAGCTGCCTACGATACAGCACCTAGACTTAAAAGAGGGAGTAAATAACGTCTGTAGATACACCGGTCCAACAAATTGTCTTTTGAAGATTTATTTTGCTCTCTCACTCTCTCTGTCTCTGTACTACAACCAGAATGAGACATAGAAGTTTCAAAAAACACACAAAACTCCCACTCACTGGTCAAGTCTCTCAGGCTGGCGTCCATTAAGCAGTCTGGAAGACATTAGCACAACAGAAATGTGCAGGCATAAAATAAAATAACTTAAAATGCTTCACCAATGTCCATGTAAGGGCACATAGAAAGGAAAAATGACCATGTGCGCCTCTTGGACCACATGCAGAATATTGTTTCTCTGGAGTCGTATGTTCTTCGTCGGCAGCCATGTTGTTCTGACCCACACTGCCACCGACATGACCTCATTACACGACATCACATTTCCCACAATGCCCTCAACTTGACTGTGATCCTGTTACATTTGGCAGTAAGTACCCTACATAAGAAAGCAATACATTTTTAAGTATCCTTATAATTTCCTACCAACTTTAAACACCTCATTCATTACATTTTTAATCACCTTTTAACGACTTTGTGAACTTGAACGACTATAAATTTATGACCGAAACATACACAACACACACATCACTAAACTGTCTCTGAGACAGTTACAACGTCTTTGTTAATCAATTTGGGATCTCGGGGCTTCCAGAGACGTGAGTTATGGAAGACGAGCTGTATGGATCCGCTTTTATGGCTGTGTTTATGAACATTTTAAAACAAGTCTCCACCTTCTTCAGTTGTTGAGGAGAGCGCCGCAACGCTGTTTTGCTGCGAAGCTCCAGAAATGTTTTATGGACTTTGAAACTTCACCTGACTCTCCATCGGCACTGAGGTGAGTAGATAATGACTGTATTTTTCATGTTTGTGTGAACTTTTCCTCTAAGGCGATGGTTCCCAGCCTTTTTCAGGTTGTCAACCTCCCTCAGCAGCTGTCTGATGTCTTTTAAGGACTAGAAACGCCTAAAATTGTGCAGAAATTCCAAGAAAAGTATGAGATAAACATCAGAGAAAACTGTGTAGACATCTGTTTTTTTCTTTTAGATCCTTGTGAGTCATCAGACTGAACTTGAAACCCTTCTGACCCTCTTTGCTGTGAAACACTGCTCCAGTATCGAGGTGCACAGCAGAGTACAGGACGCACGATGTACTGAAATAAATACTTAAATCAGTTTTTTTTCGGGAGTCTGTATCAGAAAAGACTTGATTCAGCTCTATGGTAATTTTCTGATTGAGGTGGCACTTTGTGAAAGTTTTGTATTGAACGGCAACATAATGTAGTGTTGTGTGTTGCTTTCGTTTCGCCGTGCACACTGAGCATCTTTGTCCCAAAACTTTCATTTGGAAAGGAATTAATCCGTCCTGCAGTTCACAAATCAGATTCTGCATTAGAGAAATATTGAACACTTCTCTTGTAAATTAATCATCAGCTTCAAAAACAGAATTTAATTTAACAAATGGAGAAAAAACGAGTACGTATACTCTCAGTGACCCGGACTTCACGGGCTCCTTTTCACGGTGGAATGAACACACCATTAAACTTGTGCCAAATATTTAAAAGCTCTCCCTGATGCTGCAAATTGACACGCGAAGGCTGAAATGAGCCTGAAAGCTTTTCAGATGGATCTGTCCGAGTGTTTATTTAGCTCCATTTTGCTTTAGTTAAAGCACTGGGTGTGTTTGTTCATCAGCTGGGTCCTCGCCATGCTGGAGTAAATTGTTCCTGTTTGCATGAGGCCCTCTTCTGTTTATTTTCTCCTGATCGCTCTCTAATGTTTTGAGTGGCTGCTCTTTATATTTAATGCAGCTGTTTGTTTTGATTATTGGCTCAGCGTGACCCTCCGTCACCTCTAAAAACACGGAGAAACGAAGGTTTTTTTGGATGTTATTTGCCATCTTTTGTGGGAATGATCTGTGCAGAGCCAATCTAAAACATTATCACTTTTGATGTTGGTGCAGATGACTCCAATTCTGCTTTGTAATGCTGAAAAAACACCAGCGGATGGCACTGTGTAGCCACAAACCCACACAGCTCCTGTCATCTCAGAACAGCTTCTGCTTTTTCACTTGTAATTTCACAGTCGGAACGGTTAGTGCACTGGCATGTTTAATCGGTGCGTTGGGGAGGGAGTCAGGCTTTCCGTGGCCCCATTCCATCAGCTTAATGGTGTGTTTGCTATTGCATTCACTCTCATTTACATGGCCCATATACCCCCTCTAATGTATGGCTAATTGTTGTGTTTAGGCAATAAAAAAAAAGCTGAAGCATTGCATCGATGTTCCCCTCCGCAGAGTGAATGTCCTGTTTTCCCAGCGTCGGCTAAACGTGCTTTGAAAAATATTTTGTTACACAACAAGAGATGTTTTGATTATGAATCTGGTGGAGACGGGTCACTCGAGGGCCGCGTGCACACAGGCAGTTTGCTGTTTGTCTTGTCTATAAAAAGGAACAGACAAATATAACTTCGTCGAGGCAATAACGCTGAGCTTATTGTTCCGCTGGTACTCTTTGCACTGATGGCTGATCTGAGCTGTGAGTTTCTATTTATGTTGAGGAGAGAGACGAGGAGCGCGCCGGTTCAGACCCACTTCTCCCTCGCAAGACTTGTGCACACAATAAGCAAAGTTGTGCACGTTTTTTGTCGAACAGCTGGTGAGAACTTTCGAGGAAACTTGTGCTTTGCTTCATACTTTTGTACTCCAGCAGCCACCGTTACTTTGCATAGAAAACCTTTTATCAGCTTATAAAAGATGATGATCTTCAGAGTGCTTCCCATGGAAAAATAAAAAGGATATGAGACAAGCTTCAGAAATGTATGGCAGCCACTGATGACTCACTAACCAAATGATGTCAGTGACTTAGATCCAAGAGGAAGTCAGAAAATGAATAAAAGGCTCCAGAGGCCTGTCTACAATCCCCCTGTCAATGATCTTTATGCAGCATGTATTAGGATCTGTATCTGTATCTGCTATTTTGCTTCATGACGTCCTTTTTAATCTTGATCCTGTCACGCTCAGGCCTGTAACAAACAACAACAATAAAAAAAAGGAAGGAAAATCGAACAAGATTTGTTCCGTCATAAGATTCAGTTTGGCCCACCGGATGTTTCCACAATGCTTTTTGTTTAAGGTTATTTTGGGGCTTTATTAGACTGGAGCTTAGAAAGTGACAGGAAACAGGAAGAGACAGAGTAGAGGAGGACATGGAGCAGAGGGCCACGGGCCAGATTCAAACCCGAGCTGCTGCTGAGGACTCGTGGGTCACCTACTCTGCCAGTTGAGCTATCAGGGCATCATTAAAACGATGTTTGTCCTGTTTCTGAGGTAGAAAATACTCTTTGAAGGTCTGCTTCGTAAGAAATAGTCTCATTCTCAACTCGTCAAATATTGACGCTTTGGGATTGTAGGTCGGGTCGGTCGCCATCCCAAAGCGTCAGTATGTGACGAGTCGGGACCTCAAAGTGGACCTTTAAATATGTAGGATTCCTAAATTATCAATCATTTCCCAGTACCATGTTGCATCTTAAGATGGCAAATAGAAAGGTTCTTTGCTCCAACGTGTCATTATGAAGTTAATGTTGATTGCACCATGTAATGGCTATAGAATGACACCATCAGTGTTTAGATTGGGTCCCTATAAACCTCCATTTCACGAGGCCATTTTGTCCGCCACCGGGCTCGAAATCTACCAGGAAGATGGAGGCCGACTGGCACCATTTCTATCTGCTCTCATGACTCCATTATAAAATAAATGAAAGAATAAACTCACATTTTGTCCGGTGTTGTTGGTCGTTGCTACTCTGAGGAAAACAGAAACAACCCAGTCGTCTCTGCGAGAGTGGTGCCAGCAGTAACACCACCTGGAAACACTGGGTGGGCAGTTTCAGTCTGGACCCTCGTTGGTCAAAGATTTGAACACCCCTGTTGCAGATTAAACTACCGAACACGGTGAATGGACTGTGTTTATAAAGCGCTTTTGGAAATATCCACACACTACAGAGGCTTCTGTGCAGGGCGCCACCTGCTCATCAGGAGCAATCAGGAGCACCGGTGGAGGAACCACCGGGAGCGATTCTGGGCTCGGTATCTTGCCGAAGGACGCGCCGCTGGCATCATCACACAAACGCTCCCTGACAAACAAAGTACACAAGCCAAAATGAGTTTCTTATTTTGTGTTTTGTGAATATTTTCCAGTCCTCCTTCCAATCTGAATGCTTCTTTCAGACCAGCCGCTGAGAAGATGAGCCGAGCCAGCACCATCATGACTGAGAGTGTCACAACATGTCAGGTGAGCCAGAATTCACGGAGGGTTGCAGCGGGGTCTCCATCTACAGTGCGCTTTGTCAGGACTCCCTCCCATCATGCACCAGGGTCAACACCCCATCCCAAAAAAGCCATCCCCGATATTTATGGCTCGACATCGGAACGTCCTGCCGGGCCATGATTCCCGATGTCAGGGAATGCTTTGCGGCGGTGCTTAGAGAAACAAATAGCAGGCACGGTGACATTATTAATCCGGACACGCTGGCGTGGGCCAATACATCTCTGCCTGCTGTTTGATGTATTGGAACGAGCAGAACACAGAGATGGACTTTTTCATTGGCATCTTGTTTGATGAATAAAACATCAGCGTGGGTTCGGGGATTGAATTTTTGAATACAAGAGCAGAAATTCTTATGGATCACAGGACACTTTACTCTGCAGAAAATGTTTTAAAGATGGTCAGCTGTTTGAGGCCATACTCTCAGAGACTCGTGACTCAGTGGTCATTTCGTAGTTGTTTGTCCCCGATGATACTGCGGACTATAGATGAAGTGGAGTTGTCTTTGAGAGCAGATCTCTTACAGTACGAGTCTCCTCTGATCATTGTCGCTTGCCAATTAAGAGCAGAAAAGAGGGCATAAAATCATTGCCTCTGCTCCCTGATGTATTCTGTTTGTGGAAATGCTTCCCAACTGATAAACCCTGAGTCAGTCTGTTAACAAAGGCAAAACCGAGGGACGCATCCTTATTAACCACATGCAAACAACTTCACATGCAGAGCCAGATCTCCCTCTGCATGCTCATGAATTATGTTTGAACACGGACGACGCCAGTATGTTCAGCACTGAACTGAAGAGGACGCCGTGTGTGTGTGTGTGTGTGTGGTGCCAGCGCTGCATTATGAAGAGCCAACAGTCACCACGGATGACATTTCTGCTGTGAAATGGTATACTGCATCTGGACAACAGCAGTTAGTTTCAGCTGTGGAGAGCGAATGCAAAGCGTATAAGAACCGGCCTTTGTGGGAGCTATTTACCTACAAACCATTTATTTTCGGTGAAAAACGTCTGAGCTTTGATTTCACCCCTGCCTGTTGGTAGCGGTGAGACTGCATCGCCTCGCTCATCTATCCTTGTGATAAACTGGGCTGTCACTGAGCTGCCGCAGCTTCACGCACGCTCAATGACTGGACTCATGTATAACTTGGCCTTTTGAGAAACACTGACTTGATGCGTCTATTAAAGGCAGCAACTTGCGCTTCATTTTTGTCATAATCAGCATAAACATCCATGACATATACACTCAGCGGCCACTTTATTAGGTACACCTGTACAACCCAATGCAAACCAACACAACAGCTTAAAATCTACTGGATAATGTTGTTTTTGTGTTGACATTCAATTACTAATGAGGTCATGGTTAAAGGATGAGTTCACCCAAAACTGAAAATTCAGTCATTATCTACTCACCCCCATGCCGATTGGAAAAGTCAGGTGGGGCTTCGTGCTACACAAAACATTTCTGGAGCTTCACAACAAAACAGCGTTGAAGCTTTCTCCTCAACAACTGCAGTAGGTGGGAAACTTGTATTTAAACATAAGAAAGTACATAAAATGGCTTCATATAGCTCGCCAGGAGTAGAGAAAGTCTCCAGAAGCCCAGAGATCCCAAATTGGTTTGAAAAGACGTCATCTACAGCCTTTCTTGAGCTGAAATTTTCACTGTGAGCTGAAAGTGTTAGCGTCTGATGTGGGTGCATGAGCTCGGCTTGCATGTCGAGGGTGTAAATAACGTCAAATCAATAAGGGATCTCTGGGGGTTTCTGGAGACTTGGATTACACCGGACGAGCTGTGTGGAGACATTTATTATTTTTGTCCTCCCTATTTACATACACGAGGGGTGTCAGGATATTAGAAACACCTCTGAATATAACGCAGTCCAGTACGACACCGTCGCTGACTAGGACCTCAGTGCTAAAATATGTTATTTGATTAACACCCTGATGACACTGTTCAAAAAAACTGAACATAATACGGCAAAATAAACCGTTTCTGATCCCCACCGGACAAATGTGGTTGTTGCAGCAGCACAAACACACAAAAAAGTACAGATAGTTTATTTATAAGCACAGAAGGAGTGTTCCCTACCAAATTAAGGCTTCAGTGCAGCACCCAATCTGTTTTGGGTAACACTTAAGCCGAATGAATGTAAAATCAATGTGGAGAGCATTTAAACTAACGAAATGACCTTTTTCCAGATTAAATGGATGTAATTAGTCCCCAGAAGACTTCTTTGTGAACTTTTTGGGGGTTATCTGCTCGAGCTTTTCCAACTTTTTGTTCACTGATACGATAACAGTAATGAGCCATATAAAAAGAATATTTAAAAAATGTCTCAAACCTGCTGCCAAATGAGTGCAGCCAAGCCTAGGAAAACACTGAAGGTGACAGTGTTGTGGTTAAAATAAAAGCAGTGTGATCAATAACAGCAGAGTCAACAACAGCAAACACCAGTCTAATGATTAAATAATGGAACCTAGTTTTTGTCTGTATTAGTATAGAGATGTAGTACACGGCATAGTATGATATAGTTTGGTACATAATGATATACTATGGACTATGAGATACAGTATAAGGTGAAGTATAGTGATAGAGTATAACATAGTACAGCAATATAATATACGGTACGGCTTAACATAGTATGTAATAAACAATATAAAGAGTAGGACAGCAATTTAACATAATAGAGTATATTCTACTCTATCAAATGTAAGATGGTATAGTATGATAATAGTACAGTGTAATCTATAACTCAATATATTAACAAATGTAAGTTTGTAATCCCACTAAGTCTGTGTGTGTTGTACATTGAACAAGCGCACCGAGGACAAGGCCTTAAAATAATATCGCGATTCTTTTAGGCTGTATCGCGATACACAATATATATCGGGATATTTTTAAATATCTCCCCAAAACCCCTCATAAGTGCTAGGACTAGTGATAAAATCAAATATCACAATATTTTTTACCAAATGCCACGATAATGATTATCATTGACAATACTGTATGTACTTTCAGTAAAAGGATATAATGACTAACAACACCAAAATCTACGACAATATAAAGTCTCATATCACGATAATGATACAATATTGATATATATGTATATATATATATATATATATATATATATATATATATATATATATATATATATATATATATATGTTGTTGTGCATCGAGTGACAAATCTCATAATATTCAAGCCTCATTATACGCAGGAGCTGCGGCACCACAAAGCCCCTCGCTCTGACTACAAACCGTCCTTTTGTCAGCGATAAAGCCCACAAGAACTTTCACAGATTCACCTATTCTCAGAGGAAATGCTCTTGGATCATAAAATAAAAAGCTAATTCAACACTTCTGTCTTCTTTCCCCCCTCTGTTCTGTAAATTACAGACAACCGGTCCCACTCAATTAGGGCTGCTGAGGGAGATGGCTCGACGGTGAAACTGTGGGGTCAGAACAAATTACCTTAAAATTAGCTCGTCCCACCATATGCACTTGGCGGCGAGTTAAAGAAGAGCCTGAGGAGTTTCACAAGTCAGATGTTAATAAGTACTTAGTACTTGTGTGGGCATAGGCTTTCACAGCAAATGCTTAAAAAATTCTGGTCAACTTTTTGCCTGGAAGTCAAAAACAAAAAATCAAGTCTTATATTGAAATTCAAACAGCAGAGATGAAGACAAAGGGAGGAGGAGGAGAGGAAGTTCTGTGGTTGAGGTTCATTAAGAGTTCATCAGACATCGCAGACATTGTCAGGAATGTCAATGACACTGATGGTCTGCACTGAATACACTGATTGTGAGGGTGTCCGACGTAACTTTTGGACCTCAGAATGACAATTACACAGCTGGTCTCTCAGGACCAGCAGAGACCTTTTTAGTGGAGAGGTGACTGTAATTAGAGACCAATATTGAAACAGATCAGACCTCATTTTCTAATTCTTGCTTTGAGGTGCATTAGTTGAATAGTGCTGTGCAGGCTCTTCAGTAATGGCCAACTTGTGGACCAATCCATCTTATTTAATCCTGAGAAAACACTGTGTTCACAATTTAGCTTCTATCTTGCTTATGTCAACATTATGTAGACAAACTTTTCCAAACTTATCGTGCCAAACAATGATAAATGGCCATGATTCAGAATGTTAGACGACAACACATGGTGGCATTTTCCAGATCTCTCAACTGCATCACACAGCCTTCATCAGCAGATAGACTTTAGTCAGTGATGGAGATGGATCTGAAATCCTTGCCAGTCAGGAGATCCGTCTCCATGACAACTGAGGAAAGTCCTTCAGCTGATGAAGACAGTGTGATACGGCTAAAAGCTCCAGAAGAAGCAGGCGTGACCCTGAGATGATGCTTTGTTTGACTTAAACGCATTAGTCATCATTACTTTTGATCATGACCTCATTTAGTCCATATATGACCAATATATCAATAAGTGAACATGTTTGGCTGAATATAATACAGAAGGGAAACACCATGTGATGGCATGAGAAATCAGGACGGAGCAGATGTGAAGCTTTGCAACATTACGGGCCCAATAAACAAGATGCAAACGATGAATCGGTCACAGTTAACATAAGTGAACAGCCTACAGTACGTTTCATGGTGTTCACAGAAGTGCCATCCATCCATCATCCTCTGGGGTCCTTCACGAGCATCTAGCAGTTCATGCAACTCATCAATCATCTTTTTTTTCTTTTGCAAACAAAGCTAGGTTCTATTTTCTGAGAGTCCAAAGTTTGAAAACCCCTGCAGGTGTTTAAATTACACTTACTGCTGTTTTTGGAGACGTTTCCAGATTGCCGAGAGGCTGTTTTACCAAACTGGAATGAAAAACGGCCTCTTTGCTTCGCATAAAGCAGGATTTTTAACCCATTTCCAGTGTGCGGACTATTTTCTTCTTCTATCTTCTTTCTGTGGTAGCCACAGCTGTGACATTTCTCTCGGCTTGTGTCGAAACAGAAAAAATATGAAGAGTGGATTGATATACAACATGAATTATTCTGTAAATTTAAAAACTCCCGAATAAGCAAAGATAGGCAGGCAGATACTGAGTTTCTGGCTATCAAATTAATTTGGCTAATGGCTAATCAACAGTTGTGCACGGGAAACTCATTAAGTCTTCTTTAATGTGCGTCCCATGGGATATTTTTGTTTCAGCTCCAAAGAAAAGTCTTTGAGGAATCAGAAAATGTCTTCAAAACTGGGGTAAGTGTTGTCAAATGACCTTAAAGGGCTCTTCTTAGCTATTGTTAGCTTACATGTAACGTTAGCATCGATGCCAAACTCCAACATGGAAAAAACAATTATGTGAGAGGTGCAAACTGAAGCTTCAGAGGCAAACAGAAGAGAAAATTGAAAATGTTATTCACAGCAATAATAATATATTTCACGAATAAGCGTCACTTTTTCATCAGGTGGGTTTCTTCCTGGTTACATCAGTTCACATCGAGGTCAACAGACGTCTCTGAAACAAGCTAAAAAAACAAACAGGAGAAACTTTTTTAGTGTAAGTCTTTAATTCACATCCCACAGGACATTTTTCATCTTTCAGGAACCAGAAAACGTCTTCAAAACTGTGCTGAGTGTTGTCAAACGGCCTACTGGGCTCTTCGACCTATCGTTAGCTTAAATGTACCGTTAGCATCAATGCCAAACTCCCATATGGAAACACGTCGATTATGCGAGGCACAAACTGAAGCTTCAGAGGCAAACAAAAGACACGTTTGAAAATATAATTCACGGCAAATAACACATTTCATGAATAAATGTCACTTTTTCGTCATGTGGGTTTCTTCCCGGTTACATCAGTGCGCACGGAGGTCAACAGAGGTCTCCGAAACAGGCTTAAAAAACCAAACGGACTCTTGCACGGCGGGCCGGAACATCTTTTTATTTTTGCAGCTTGGTTTAATGAGCGCTACTCAGACATCAGATGACATCTCCTCTTCCAGGATTAAAAGGATGATGAACGTACAGAAACCATTCAGACCTCTTCTCCTTTTTTTTTTTGTCCAACTGTGTTTTGATAAGCCGCCGTGAATATCCATCAAGAAAAAACCCGGACCAGCCCACCGGATTGCCGAGCAGCGGTCCGTTTCGTCTCCCCTCCTCCTCCTCATCCTCCACCTCCTCCTCCTCCTCCTCGCCCTGCCCGCACTATATGTTACATTTCCAGCCTCTCTCCTCTCTCCTTCGTCTTTTTTTTTTACGCAAGCGGACGTCCGCGGCACAGCAGCGACACAAGTGCGCGCTACAGGCGGAGAGAGAGAGAGAGAGAGAGAGAGAGCCAGGCAGCGGACGGCGACGCGACGACGACGCGGCGTGTGTGCTGTGTGTGTGTGTGTGTCTCGTCTTTGTTGAAGGAGACCGGACCGGTGCTGGATGCTGGACCTGTGTATTCTATGGATTCGGATCGGGGGCTAGGATAACTTCACATGGGACAAAACCCGCCTTCTTTCATGTCATCCGCGGATCTGTTTCGCCCGGCGCGTTGACGCCAGTGGAGACAGATAGAGAGAGAGAGAGAGAGAGAGAGAGGGGTGAAATCGGGAGGTTTCTCTCTCTCCTTTTTTTTTTTTTTATTATTTCCTGGAGGAGCGCAGTTGACAGATGAGGCCAGGCAGACATGTATGCACACGCGTTTCCGTCCACCGCCAGCCGCACGGGGGTAGATGCGATCAGAACCGCGTGAGCTCTCCGCTCCTTTCTCCTTGATTTTCGGGGGAGCTTCTTGATGCAGAAACGTGGCTCGGGCTTAAAAAAAAAAAAAAAAAGCAGCCAGGAGGAGGAGGAGGGGGGGGAGATGCTCTGCTCGCACGCTGGAAAAAAGGTTTTTTTTTTGTTTTTTTGTTGTTGCACCGTAGGGCAGCGTGTTACTGACGATCTGCACGGCGCGGAATAATGCACCGAGACACAACTTTGTTCACAGGCCCGAGAAGGTTGGACGATCTCTCCTAAAAAAGTGCGTTTATTCGGTAGCCTGGCGCACGATACAGTAAATCCTTGCGTGTCTCAGCTGGACGCCGCTGCCCCTCCGGAGCCCTGAGCTTGTTTTATGATTTTTCTTTTCTGTATCCTGCGGTTGTATTGATGTCAGCGATCGCGTTATGTAGATACAAAAACAACACAAATCAATCCGGTTGTGTTGCCACACGATTGGCACACTGTCGGTGTAGGCAGGCCCTAGCCTCCGCGCATGCAGATCCAATCGATAGCGAGGTAAAGACGCGCTCTGGCAGGGCTTGTTGATGCTGCTCTGGAAGTGTCACGGGGGTGTGTTTTAAATCCCGCATATCTAGATTTTTTTTCTCCTTCTCCTTCTTCTTTACACATGCCCCTCGGCAGCAGACAGGCTGCTCGGTAGAGAGCGGAGACTTGTCCAAACACTGTGTTTTAGTCCCGGAGACGATACTGTAAAGGCAGCGTCTCAAGAAAAGTTTCAATGGTTTTCCGAAAGTTGCCCGGTGTGTCGGCATCGGGCATGGGTCTGCGCCTGTCCCAGAAATTCGTCTTTCTGCTCTTTCTCTCGGGTTTGGTAACACTGTGTTTTGGGGCCCTTTTCTTTTTGCCCGACTCGGTCCGACTAAAGCGCATTTTTCTGTCCAAGACAGAGACGCAGCCGGTCACCGTCGGCTCCGGCTCCGGGTCCGAGAACGATGCCAGGGAGCACTTAAAAAGACCCAAGGACCAGGAGCACCCGCGGGGCATGACCTCGGCCAAAGGAGAGACCAGCACCAAGCTGAAGAGTCTGAGCCGCAAGCCGTCCGTCCCCCGCGAGGCGGCCGAGGAGCGGCTCGCCGGGGGGAAAGCGCAGGAGGATCTGACTCTGTCCCGGGCGAAAGCGGAGTCCGCGTCGGAGAGAGCGACCGCTTCGGACCGCGGTGCCAACACGGATACTTTCAGTTACGCGAAGTTCAAGCGGTGTCTGCTCAAACCCCCGCTGGGCAGAGACTACGGCAAGCCGAGCGACCCCAGTACCAACGAGCGCCGGGAGAAAGTCAAAGAGGTAAGGGTGTTGACAGCGACCCTCTGCAGGGGGTCTGCACATGAGTAGCCTCAAGGGGGGATTAGTGTGAGATTTGGTGTTCATAACGGGAAGTACAGAGTGATGTGAGAGAACAACAGGAAGTATATTTGGGGTGACTTCAGGACAGATGTTGTGCAGCGTGAATCGTGTCTAATCTGTCACATTGATCAGATCATCTGCTCAATAATCAGACATCAATCCACAAGATGTTTTCGTGGCTTCATCGAGCAAACACGTTTCTTTCTGCCTGTTTTTAGTGGGATGCTGTCAAAACACAACAGACAAACAGCAGACCGCCTCATTCAGACACACAAAAAGAAACCAGGCACGCACACTTGAAAGAAGTAATTATGTTTCTCCTTGTTGCTTTTGATTCGTGTGGATTTGCTTGACAATACAGGCGGTCGGTCTATAGAAGCAGCGGGGCAGATGTTTGCCGAGCGTCCTGTCAAACAGACGGAGTAAACCTCTCTCAATCATATCGGTTGTGTCTAAATTTACCCAGTGCCTTAGGAGAACAGCGTCGGTGACTGAAGATTACTTCTGTGGCCGGGATTACACGAAGTCTGATAATCTGTAAACAATCAGAATGTGAAACAGAAAAGTGCACGAAAAGAAACAAGTTGATGCAACTTTTAATAATCCATCCATCGGAGACTTTTACTAGCGAGAACTTGAGTCGTCACAACACGACTTGCTTTATTTGTGTTGTGTGAGCCGTTAAATTGCATCCCATCAGGTCAGTCTGAGTGATAAAACGCCCTGCATTTAGCTGGAGCACCTCTATCACCCTCGCACAATCGGCTGCAAACGATGTGACTGTGCGCGGTGACACTTTGGCCAGGAGCTCTTCAAAAGCTGTGTGCCAGCCTTTGTTGAGCCCCGTGGCTCCAATAAGGGCTCCAGAGTGGGAGCGTCTGTGGATCACACATCTGTACCCACTCAAGGCAAGTGAGGCTGGTGAAGAGGAAGAGGACAAGGAGGGAGGGAGGGAGGGAGTGAGAGAGAGAGAGAGAGAGAGAGGGGTTGGGTGGTAGCGGGGAAGCCATTGGCCAACATGTGCAGATGGGTTTCAGCCCTGGCATGTGACACGGATAAGTCCCGTTGTCACTCTCACTTCCAGCCTTCTGTCACCCTCTGACGCTGCTCACATGCCTTTCATACCTAGAGGTGATGTGCTACATGATAACCGAGGCGTCAGAGGACGAAGAGGGTTATTTGCCCTCTTGAGCCGAGCTCTCACTGACTCATAGCTTCTCGTTTGATGCGCTTTCAAGTGGACGCCAATGTGACTTTGCTTGCCTGGTGTGTTCAGCTGAGCTCGGCAGAGTTCTTGCCTCGGGGTCATAGTTTTTTCTGAGGAGATGTTATTTTCCACCACGCCCTCTTTGCCCAATTGTTGCCGCAGAATATTAATTGCGTTTCCCAGAGCGGAGACCTTTTTATCAAGGCGCTGTAGAGCGGACAGGCCCCGCTTCTGTGTCCACATCCACAGCCTAGTGTGCGTTTTTGTGGTTTGCTATTGTTGCTGCAACAGTTTTCACTGTTTCAAGCCTGCTGGCAGCGATCCAGACGGCTTCTCTCTCTTTTTTTTTTTCCTGGAGGCTCGCATTCATGCTGCCAGCCGAGGCTGACACACAGCGAGCCTGTGCTTTGTCCAGGTTTACAGATGTAAAAACCAGGGAGCAACTGTATGTTTTGATGTTTGATTTTATTGTAGCCGTTCTGATGTATGCTTTTGTGAAGCATGAAACATACAAAATGTAATGTTCAGTTGTCAGCCTCTCAGCTCGTGCTGTACAGAGCAGCTCAGTCAAATCATTTTTGTTCACTGTAAAGGAATGCAGAGAGAGGGTATCCCCCTTTCCGAAGCCAACAAAAAGGGGGTCCGGTCCAGCCCACTGAGGGCCCTCAATGCCCGAACTGTGAATGGGCATCGTTTTTGTCAACTGCCAACAACTAGAAAGCAGACTCCCCACCTTCTTCCTCTGTGTGTGTGTGCACCCACTGCCAAGTGAGGGTGAGACAAGGGACAATGACAGTCTGATCACACAAGGCACATTTTTGAAGGCAGCCCACCGCCAGCTAGGCCCCCCAGGATACCAGCAAACACTGCCAAAGCCACGGTGCTGTTTACCTATTCCAGCTACACCCTGCTAGTAGACAGTTCATTATCCTCCAAAAGTCCTCAGCAGGATGAAGATGAGAGTCATTTTCAAACAGCCTCCTATTTGTTATTCTGTGATGTCACGGCTTACTGAGTCGCACCGGCGCGGCTGTGGTGCTGCCTCATTGGCTCCGACATAAGAGGCCGGGATAGCAGGGGATCGCGCCACAAAAAAATGTGCGCCTGGAGCAGCACGGGGGGCGTCCTTTTATGCATTCACATTTTGTTGCTACTGTCCTTAACATTTGCTAAGGTTAGGACTAGGAGCGCAGTAATAAAACACTAGATGCGGGGCGCAGAAGAGGCGTATCCAAACAAACAACTCCAGAACAAAGAGGACATCAAAAGAATGAAGGGAGCCCGGTGCCAATCCGAGACGGAGACCTCCATATCTCCCTCTTTCTGCTGCTCTCCACAACATCGCATACATCAAAAGAGAAGTGTGCATTAAAAGGCAGCCTCTCTAAAGCCCCGAGATTTGCTCCTTGCCCTCGTCCGCCGAATTCGATACGCCGGCGCAGTCAAATGAGGGCCTTTGCTCGAGGGGAAATGCACTGTATAATGTGGCCTCTAACATATGATGCATTCACACAGGGAGAAGTTAGCACAGGGAGGAGACGGAGCTGACAGCTCGGAGTACTGCAGTGAAAGGACAGACACACTGCAGCCTCCTCCACTGGAGCAACAAAAGTCTTCAGGGCTTCGTTGTCCTGTGTGTGTGTGTGTAAGCTAACTGTGTGTGTGCGTGCGCTTGATGGATTATCCCGATGGTTATCTAGGTGCTCGGGGATAAATTTGGAGTTTGACAGTTTCAGTTTGAAGGGTTGTCACTGTGTTTATCCATCCAGTACTGAAGCCCACCTGCACCACTGTGTAGGCTAACAACAATCAAATGAGGTACATCTGCTCTATTATAAAGCAAGTCTATTTTATGGTCAGCTGGACGTGTGCGTGTTTGTGCGTGTAATCCAAAATAAGAAGCAGCGTGTTGGAGAAATGGAAACCCCCCCCTGTTGACAGAAAAGATTTCTAAACAGAGGCTTACAAAGCACAGAACAGTTTAATCCACAGTGTCTGTAAAGCTGTCACAAAAAGCACACAAAGCTGATAAGACAGACTAACAACAGGAACACACACCTCATCTTTAATATTTCAACTGAAAATGTCACAAAAATCCCCAGGATATTTGCATTTTTGTTTGACTTTTGAGTTGTTAGATTCCCACAAAAAGGAAACCAAACGTTATGATATTAAATCAATCAAAATGGTTTATTGCTTAAAGGGCAACTCCACCCATTTCACACATTAAAGTGTGTTTACAGGTCTTGGGGAGCACTACTTCATAAAAAAAAGAGTATAAGGCTGCATCCCAAATTGCCACCCTGTTAGGTGTTCACTGTCATCACTTCGAGTCTGCGAGTGCGTGAGACCGCGAGGCAAATATACCGCCTAAGACAGCCAATACAAACAATTTGCTTACCTCTATAACCTTTATGTCTACATATTTCTGAATCATGTGTTTACATTTTATTTCTGGCCTACATGACTCAAGTAACATTTCAATAAGGTAATTGTTTTACACGTTCATAATAAGTTCTCTAGCGTCACGCCTGTATCGCAATGAATTGTGGATAATTAAATCATTGAAGTCCGGTGAAGTCTGCTCCCCAAGTCCTTGTGGACTGGATAGATTTGGACAGCCCTCAAGACTGGCGGACTTCCCGCGAATGCGCCCACAAATTCAGCAAGTGCGGTGAAGTCCAGACATTTGGATGCAGCCTTAGTCTATTGCGGCTCCAGAGGAAGCTGCATATAATTTGATAAATTGCTTCCAGTGATGTCAGTCGGTGACTAGTTACATTGTGGGTAATGTAGGCGGCAGCTTTTGAAAGGCCATTGGTCTAAATTTGCACTACTGTAACACTGTTGTACTCGTTATGGACAACAAATGATCAAAATGGATACAGCAGAACCAGAGATGTTGCCTTTTTTATTCTACTACCTTTTCAAAAGCTTGCTACATTACCCACAATGCAACATGTCCATTTAGTGACATCACTGGAGGCAATTTATCAGATTACATGCAGCTTCCTCTGGAGCCACAAAACGCTTTATGCTACTTTTTTCGCAGATGCAGTAGTACTACCCAAGACCTGTACGCACAGTTTAATGTATCGAGCGGTGGAGGAGCCCTTAAAGAGCTTGCAGAAGCCTGATTTTATGATGGTTATATTTCTCACCAGTGTGGACCAATTTGTCGAGGAGGTCGGAGGTCAGGTTCAGCTACAGAACAGCAACCATGGAGCAGTCATGTGTTGCTCAGAGACATTTCAGTAAAGTTTTCCTCCAGTTAGAAGGCCTCCTCAAACTACTGTGTCATAAATTTAGATGTTTAATAAAAATACAATACCGCGACAGCTCTTAAATGTTATTTTGTTTGCGCTTGAGACACAACCAACTATAGGAGTTTTAAATTAAAATCAATTTTTGCAAAACAACCTGAGGGTCTGTTATAAAGTATTTCTTTTTACAGAGCAACTAACTGAGGAAAATATCCAAAAGATTTGGCCATACTTTAACAACTGAGCTGCCACTTTATATATACAAACAGACACACACATACCTAACACAAAGCCCCAGAAATAGGTGAGCTTGTAGCCGGACCCGAAATCCCCTTACAGCAGTAATGACCAGTGAGCTGGGTGTCTGTCTGAATAAAATGCCCCCGTTAAGCCGGCGCCTCCTGGCCGGCTCGGAGCACCGTGACCTCCCTCCACCCCTCATTCCCCTGCTGTCTCCTGCTACGAACCAGGTGTGCCAAACAGCCTTCAGTGTGAGCCAGGAAAATGGCTGCCTGCTGAGCGAGAAGAAAGAAACGGAAGATGAACAAAGTCTTAAGAAAAGGCTTACATTTTCCGAGCGCTCCCACAGAGCTGGAACATTTGTGCTTTCCCTCTTCTCAGTAGATGCTGTGTAAATGTCAGCGGCTGGTGTTTGGAATACGAGCCCATCGTTGTCTTTGGTCTGTGCATGCGGGGGAGTGAGCCGCTGGGTATTGATATATATCATGCAAGTCAATGCCAACCGAGGCAGATATTATCAACCTGTCAGTGCTGCCTGGCATTGATGCATAACTTTACTGCCGCACAAGAAGAAATTGACCCTTTGTTCCGAGACGCTTTCACTAACCTTCAGTGCACTTTTGCTACAGTAGAGTAAGTTTCCAGGTTGTTAGCGTTACACATGGCCAATAATAATGAGTCAATGGCAGTGATGAGTGAACCACCTGGGGTTCTACTTTTACTGGAAGTGCAGCTCTTAGTCATCATCCTCATTAGGTTTTTTTATTTTCTCTCTCAGACACTTACTCACTCACACTAACCTGTCATTAACAAACAAGATTAGAAGAACAACAGACTTTTCTTCTCACTTTCAGACTCACAGCTGAAAGCTCTTCATATCGTACAGAACGTCTCTATGAAGCCACCAACAGAGATTGATGTTGACCAGGAAGTACACTTGAGGAAATGTACTGTAGGTGGCAGACATAGTAAATTGAGCCAAGTCTCACTTCATGCAACAGTAACAGTCCATTTCAAAGGACAACTTAGTGTGACTTGGAAAAGTACAGCAGTACATTGATGCACATAGTAATGTAAGTCAAGTTGCGTCTCTAACATTATGGGTAAATAAAACTTCACTGTGTAACCTGTTCTTACACAAACATGAAATATTCATTCAGCTAGTAGTTAATGTCGCATATCAGTTACTTCTTGTGTTTACAGTTGAGAGCTGCAGCATCTGTTTTGAGAATATAAAGTGTGACACATCTGTACTGCCTGCACAGTAAATATCCATGAACATTGATGGTTTGCAGTGTTTGTTGTACATTATGAATCTGCCATTAACTCATTCCGCTATGTTAAAAGGTTCAAAAGTTTCCAGTAGCTCATTAGTCACCGTAGCTCTGTTATCAAAACAAAATACTCCAAAATGACAACAGACGCACTAAAACCTGCTCAGAGGTGCTTCAAACCGCAGTAATCGCAAGTTTATATAAAAAGACCTCGGCTTATAAAACCCACACACTGTTTTAAAAGCACATTTGAATTGTTAATGCTGTTTATGTGATCAGGGAAAATGCTCATTTTGATCCTCAAGCATTAGATTCTGAGAATGGTCACAGCTGATGATGACTCTATTAGTGTGAGCAACACTGTTTATTTCAGTGCATTGTGCATTCTTGCTTGGCCTCTACTTCACAAAGATATACCTCAGAAACTTGAAGATGTTATATGTAGGAATTCTGCATCAGAATATCTAAAAACGACCAGACCTTTGCTATATGTTTCGTTGAGTTGTGTAGTGACATTATCCCAAATGTTTCCAACACACCGAGAGAAATCCATGAGCGTACTCAAGGTAACAGGGCATTTAATTTGGTTGCCAGTCACTATTTCCTGGATCGCGTTACTCATTTGTTTACCGGCCCCAAACAGCCAGATGACTTCACTGTAAACTAGCTGTAAGTTGACGTTTTCGAGCAACAGCACACACCAAGGGTGCTTTTATCTGTGTGTTTAAATGAAGGTCGACCCTCACTAATCTCAGCACTCACCAGAGACTCCGGTTCTCTTTCTTCTTTTCCCCCTCTCCTCTCTGTGATGTCTTCATGACGTACATTTCCAGTCCGGCTCCAGTCGACACCTGACAATGCCGGTCACCTCTGGGGGTCGCTGCTTCAGTCAGGTTGATAAACAGGAGTGAAGATAAATTCACTTTTTAATCCCACAAGTCCAAAAGTAATCTCTGAGCTCTCCTCCCGTCGGTAAACAGTTACGAATCAGAGCAGAATCCAGAATGACTCCAGGTGTGAGGGTCTTCTGCATCAGATGTTACACAATGTACATTTAACTTGATGCTTGCTGTTTAAAGCAGTTATCATCAGTGTGGGAGTCACTTCAGTGACTTGCTGACCTGGTGTTGACCAGTGAAAATCTTGCTTACCTACCGTACTTTACCTACCTACAATATTGATTGGTTCCTTCATGGTCTTCCCCCATTTCCTTTGCCCTTAAGGCAAGACGAAACCCCTTGCCTGCGCAATTAAAAACATTGCATGACAGATGACCCTAAAGGTCAAAGCAGCTGAATCCAGGAAAATGTCGGGTAAAAACATATCAGAGCCCTGCAGAGAAGCCTATTTTTCAGTGGGTAATGAAAGCTGATTAAGCTATACAGTACCAGGTCTTTTCCTGTAGGCGATCACTGCAGGAAGTAAGTGATCGGGTGAGATGGAGAGAGGAAAAAGGAAGGATGTGAGGAAAAAAGGGGGAGATGTTAGCTAACATCCTTTTTGCATTCACGGCACTTTTCTCCCCGCATTCCCCTTTGTGGTCGGGGCACTAGCTTGAGGGTAAGTCTCTCTGTTGAGGCACGCTTTTCAAGAGGTGTGTGTGTATGTGTGTGTGTGCACATAACTCTTGTGCAAGTGCATTTCGTACACAACGCTTTGTAGATAGAGTTACATGATGCACACAGGCCGCTTTGTACAGGCATATTTGTTTATTTTGCCGTGTGCTTTTCTGTTTAGTGTGTGTGTGCATGTGTGTGTGTGTGTGTTGCTGTGGGCCAGGGGCAGAAGTGGAGGATTAGATCACATCTTGAACGAATAAAACGCCTTAAGTGCCCCTCTCTCTTGAGAGGCCAATAAGGTCCCACTATTCGTTGAGAATTTAACAATTGTGGGGTTTATGTACGTATGCTGTATTTTATGTGTGTGTGTGTGTGTGTGTGTGTGTGTGTGTGTGTGCGTGCGTGCGTGCGTGCGTGTGAGCATAGTAAATGTTCTGAAGTCTCACACAGCTTGAAGGTTAGTCTTTTCCTGATGACGTGGCCGAGTCAACAGTTTACAGATGTTTTCCCTCGTTACACAATAGAAATCTAGTTTTTCCCTGAAACCCCCTCTTGTTCTTTGCTCCTGCACTTCCATATTTGCACAGTCTTTGAATCAGGCCTCACCAGTCTATTTGTTCGCTGTACTTGTCCGAGGCCCCCCCCCCCCGTCTGTGTTTACCATAGCCTGCGGCTGTTGCGTCAGTTGCCAGAAAAAGCAGAGGGTCACGTCTCGGGCTAGAATTCGTCCACATTTTGACCACGTTCAAGAACAGACGAGTGCAAAGAGCTGTGAGTGGGCAAGCGCTCTTGGCAGTGGTCGTGTGTTTTTCTTTAGTGGAGTAAATTTCCGCTTTTCTCAGATTTCATCAGCCACACTCTCAAAAGACTTTTTTTTTTCTTTTTACGCCATCAGTCCCTTCTTCCAATGCTGTGATCTTGCAATAAGTTCCTTGGAAGCACATTTATCTTTTGTTAACGGCACTGCTGACATAATGGGGTCATTGTGTGTATACCTCTTAATCCTGGCTTCAGAAGGCCTGTGATTACTGGAAAAAAATACACATTCATTCCCGACTGGATGTTCCCAAGTTCCACGGAGTTCCCTGCATGGGAAAATGCTTTTTGATAAAGTAAAAATTGTCTAAAATTGATACATAGTTTGTGCCGTTTTCATAACTTTCTCTGCTTTTTTCTGCTGGCATGCTCATTATTCTTAGGCATAACTAAACAAGGGCTAATGACCGTGCTTTCATACCATTATCTACACTATTTCCCTGCTCTCGCTGACATTAATAGCGCAATAATAACAAGAAAGAAAACAGGCTGAGAAGTGGCCTTTGCGACTGAATGTGTCTCAGTGAATCTGTGTGGACTTTCAGCATCCTACAAAAGTCACACCACAAAGCACGCATGCTTGCGGCCCTGTCGTGTTTTCATAACCTTCGGCCAGTTTATGATTTCAGTGTGTGTGTGTATGTGTGTGTGTGTTTGAAAAGATGAAAGGTCCAGGGATAGCCTTGTTTGCCACAGACTCTGCTTGACATCCTGTGCTAGGTGCCGAATGAAATCGCCCCTACCTCTTCCACCCCCGCCCCCCCCCCCCCCCCCCCCCCCCCCCCGCCCTCTGTCGTTGGCCTCGCTGCTCGGCCAGATTCAACAAATAGGAAAGAAGTGGAGGGAGAGAGTGGCCTAGATGTAACCAGCAGACTATCTGAGCCCCCAGCTGAGTTCCAGCCCTTTGCCTTTATGCCTGCCTAATTGGTCAGAAACAACATGCGTGGCTGTGTTCACAGGGTAATGGCAGGACATTAGAGTGGGCCGGGGGACCTGGCTTGCCCCCATATGTCTTCCTCCTCGTCTCACTCCTTGCTCGTCTTTTGTTTAGCCTAGTTGTGATCGTTTTAGAAAGCGCTGTCGCTGATTCCGTCTCTGTCACCCCTCGTTCTTCTCTCTCCGCCTCCTCTCGCTTTCTTCTTTCCTGCTTCGTGGTGATGTTCGGCCCGAGGCACGTTTATTGCCGCTGCTCTGCCAACTATCCCCTCCTCTGCATCACTAGAGAGCCAGTGTGAGCTGCCCGGCTGCTGTCGTTGCAGATTGGCCTGTCTGCATTGTTGCGATCGTGTTGTGACATGGTTTCAGCCTACTTTCAAGATGGCTGAATAATGCTGTCAAGCCTTTGACCTACAATTTAGGCGGATCCCCGGAAGACAACATAATCTTTTATGTAGTGGCCTTTGTTGGCCAGGATCGTGTTTCCCCCCAGAGTGACGACAAGAGCTTCTCATGGAAAGCTTACCAGACCGTTTTCATGGTCGACACAGTGCTGTCTGGCTCTCCGTGGGTTGAGAGGAAAATGTGTCTCCCTAGTGGTTTTTCTCCTTCATCAGCATCAGTGGGCAAATAGCCATTAATTAGCTGAATGCATGCAAGGCCGTTTTAGCAAGAGCTGGGTGTATTTGTTCATTATTATCACAATTAAGTCCCTAATCAAATGGCAGCAGCGGCGCTTGGTGCTCATCAGGGAACCATATAGATTTCTCTTGTTTCCATCAAGGTTGGATGATGGGCCAGCCAGATAATTGCAATTTTCATACATACGCAGTCGGTGGAAAGGCGAAGAAATGAAAAATAAACTGATTCGATAGTAAACTAATGATGGTTGTGTGTGTGAGAACAACCAGTTCCCCCGGATCTTTAATTGGATGAGAAGTGTAGGTGACAGCATATTTCTTGAGCACTGATATTACAGTGGTCAGAGACAGCTGGATATGGAAGAGACGGTTACAAGCGATGCCTTTTAAAAAGAAATAAGCCCTTCACAATCACTTGGATATTTATCTTGACCAGAGAAGACCAGGGAAGTCCAAAATGAACTGTCAGTCCTCGGCATAATAACACTCAAAATTCCCCCTATTCAGGAAAGCAGCTGTCATGGTGTGAACATGTAAAAGCTTCTTTCAAATGCTATTGACAGGAACCATTTAAGAGCCACAGCTAAACCCCTCACATCAAAAAACTAATTATCATTTGAATCATGAATGATTATACTTTTTGAATGGATAGTCTGCTCGAGGGGATATAATCTTTTTAAACCTTTTGATATCCTCAAAAAGGCGTTTTGTAAACCAATAATGTCTTAATTTAATCTGTTTATTTTACTTTCATGTCAGAATCCATTTGTGAGACTTCAGGGTTTTCCTCCTCGCTTTTTCGTTTTCTCTTTCAGAGGAGAGTGGATGGTGATACAGCGCGTTTCAATAACAGGAAATGGGTGGTACTCGCTGTCCAGTTTCAGAAGCAATTGTGGTTAACGGTTTTTTGGAGAACCCCACATGTGTTGTTTCAGTTACCAACTGTTAAGTTTGTAGATGCGGGACGTCATGCTTCACTAGAATTGAACCACACCTCAGTTGGTGGTTTCTGATGAAAAGTTTCATTCGCTTTCAGAACAAGTCAACTATAAGTACGTGAAATTCTGGCTAATATTGAGCAGAGACTGATGTCATATTGGGCTAATGTGAGGTAGGCAGTGGTATCGGAGAATTTCCTCTTTCAAGCCTAATAAAAGTAGTCACTTGTTGTAAATTGAAACTAAGAGCTACAAAGGGGTTTTACCGCCTTATTATGTCATTACATTTAGTAAAGCTTTTTTTTTTTCCTCAGGGCTTAAGGCTTCCTTTATCAGTGAGAAAGATTAGAGCTGCCGCAATTTATTGATTAGTTGTCAACGATTACATTCATGGCAACTATTTTGATATTTGATATAAGCATTTTTTAAGAAAACAAATCTAAATTCTCTGATTTTTAGATTCTAAGTTTGGATATTTTCTGGTTACTTTATTCCTCTATGACAGTAAACAGAGTATCTTTGGGTTGTGGACAAAAACAAGACATCTGAGGACGTCGTCTTGGGCTTTGGGAGACACTGATCGCCAATTTTTGTAGACCAAACAACTAATAACGGACAGATTGATAGACAATGAAAATAATTGTTGGTTGCAGCCCTAAAAGGGAGACTGCAACTAGGAACTATCTGCATATTTGATTTAATATGCCAATTATGTCCTTGAGGTCTCAATGAGGTCTGACCAGGAGTTGGAAATCCAAATATATTTATTTTACAACTAGAATGGCACTCAGTAAAGAGCATATCTCCACCAGGGCCAACAGTCTCCTTTAATCCAATCAAGCCCAATCCGATATCAAACTTGAGAGCCCTGTATCACTACAAATTTTAACCCACCCCTAATTGCTTAACCATCATTTAAATCACCAGATCTGTAACAGCCAACAATTAGGACAACCAAACAATGCAGATGGAATCATTATCTCCGATGTGTATTTGAAGAATCGTGCATCAGAGAGAGAAATTAACGAAAAATGTCCAAAAACATCTTGCAATGTTAAAGAAAGTGAGTCAGACTTCCCCCGATCTGTCCCTTTTTCCGGATCTGCACCAAAAGTTAATGAGCCGAGGCCATCCAACATCCAAGTTGCGAGGAAATCCATGCTGTGGAATCCTTGTTGGAGGAAATCATATAAAATGGAGAAAAGCCACAAATTCTCTCTTTTGAAACCCTGGAACTGGAGAACGTTGGCATTTCTGCGTCAAAAATAACTAATTAACAGATTGATTGTTTATCAAAATAGTTGCCAAATAGTTTTACGTCGATCAGCTAATGAAGTCATTATTTCGATGCTTTTACCTAAAATGGCCAAGAATCCACATTTAGTATGCAGTCTTTGTGCTGACATGAAAGGGGGGACTTTGCAGTGCAGATAGGAGCGTCATAAAATCAAGCTGTGTGTCGGTCAATCAGCACAAAGTCGAGAATTCAGAACCGTTTCTGGAAAAGCCAGTTTCTCCCTTTTATCCCCTGTGTTCAAACTGGGGTGCTTGCGATCATGCAAATGATCTAATTAGACTTTTTATGTGCTGACCGTACAGCAAGCTCGATCCATCTCTGGGTTAATTTGGCCCACCATTAGAGTGGAAACCTGCTGCTTACCAAGCCTCCCCAGAAACTTGTGAGCCTGGTCGTCAGCTCTCTCATAATGATGTCTGCCGCGCTCTTCTGGACACAATGGGAGCAATGAAAATGACAATGACGAGACTGTTATGACATCTCTGGATGACCCACGCCGAAGATTGTGGGTTACACCTGCAGGGGATGAATTGTTGTGTTGGGCGAAGAGATCACTTCACTTTATATTTACTCCAATTCTTAATGCACAATGAAAATGGCAGCTCACATAATAATTTTCGCTAATATCATGGTAATTACAGATTTGATATAGGAGCTGTGATCACGACAAAGGACACTATGTCCAGGCTGTGAGGGCTTAATGAAATTCACTCCTTCAATTTACATGAAATTAAACGACCCCAACTTGAATTTCTGTCGGCCGGGTCAAAAATATTTATTCCCAATCAGTCTGGCCTGGAGATCGAGTCTGTGCTACATTCTCAGGCGTTCTCAAGCTAAACACAGACTAGTGGCTTAGCAACAGTTGAGTTTATTTTTGGTTTGTCACCAGCAGATCTGAAACAGACAGACTCCTTAACAGACACAATAAGAAGGCGTTCAATTGGCACAAGCCTTTAAACCAGTTTGATATTTGAATTAATTGAGCTGACAGTAAAACATGCTAACAAACAAATTAAAGATGTCATCTTACAAATGTTGGCATTTCGCTCCTGAAAGCCATTTTGAAGTGTGTGTTCAACTTTGCTTGAAGGTACCACAAAGCATATCAGATATTATGGAAAACAGCTTTTTTTGCATAATGCTAAGTATTTGTATGGAAAGTAGCCACAGACGTTCACCTTGTTCAGAAATGCAAACATTTTCTGCGCTCTCATCAGATGTCTTAAAGGTGCAGTCGGTGATTTTAGAGAAAGGTAGCAGATTGTTGAGCGTCATTCCTAGTTTTCTGTGTCATCAGCCAGTATTTGATGACCTGGGATGGAGGTTCAATGATTGGTTGTTGGTGTTTGATATGAACACTGACAACCAATCAACCCAAAGTGTTGGTATTTGACAACCTAGGAATGAGACTCAACAATCAACTAGCTTTCTCTAGAATGGAAAGGAAGTCTTTTAAAGCAATGTACTTTATTACCTTTTAAAATAACAGCTTTAAAATCATTTTGATGCTACAGTGTCTTGTAAAAGGGTGAATGGTGTCTCTCAAATTAATAGTGATCAGTTTTGTGTGAAGTAAATCTTAAAAGGAAACTATGGTTGGCTATAATAACTTTGTATTCACCAGTTTGATTGCTGAGATCTGAACCTGGCAACGTCTTTGGAAATCAGGTCATTGGGGCAAGAAACACCAGCAGATTGGCATCCACTTTATTTGGACATAAAACCTATTGTGAGCTGGCCCGCACTGTCTATAACAATCCCTCATTGTACAGCAGAACTGTGTGCTCACAACTCCAAGTACTGTGGGTTGAAGTTCAACATGGAAGCTGTTCTGGATGTTTTACGGTGGAAATTTTCTATCGTATTTTACTGTTAGCTTTTGTTTATCTTCCAAATAAGTTTGAAAAGCCTGTCGGTTTGTTTTCAACCTGTATTGTTTGCTTTTTGCCCTGTTAGATTCAAGAAATTACTTTAGTGAGTGTAATTTATCAAACTATACCAATGGCTTGAGCTGCAAAAACCAAACCCATTTTCCTCAGTGAGTAGCAGATGTGATAAACCATTCTCTTAGATCTGACAGTTATTATTCAACAGTTGTCAGAACACTGAGTGTAGTGTGTACGGTGAAATGCAAAGCATCTGTGGACACAAATCAAGGCGTTCTTGCTCTCAAAAGAAGACTTGCTCTTATGGGAAAGTTTAGTAAAGATAAATGAAAAACAGACCCATCTGTGAGGGTATGGAGAACAAAATATGCGTCTGTGTTTCAGGTTGTGGGGTGACGGTAGAAGTAACGCCGCCATCGCGTTATCCAAGTAAAATGAGACGGATGGTTGCAATTAATTCTGCAGTGACCATTAGCTGAAGAGCCGAGCCCAGCAGAATCGAGCAGCAGGAACGCTGGAACAGATGAGAGCCGCGCTGTGTGCGTGTTTGTGTGTTTACTGTGTGTTTATGCATATGTGTGTGTGATGTTTTAAACACAGTTTGCTTGAGGCCCACTGAGTGTTTACAGGAGGCGACTATATGCTGACTAGAGTGAATGAAACAGGACAGGTCCATCCAGCATCTGCTCCGGATTCTGCATATTAATATAGTGGAGAAAACAACTTGTTTTTGTGTTTTTTAAGGCACTTAAGCGTATTATTGCTAACTACCTGTAGGTGTACGGGACACGTAGACCTTTGAGATTTTATTTGTTGACATTTAAGGCACAAATTGCCTGTCAGCCTTTAAAGACACAAATTGTTCTGAGGGCATTTGCCCCAGAGAGACATGCAAATGCCATGGAAATATGTTAAATACAAAAGCTAAATTAGACTCATGTTTACTCTGATTATTTGGAATCACTGCCCTTTTTCTGCGTCTTCTTCATTGTGGCTACTTCCGTTTATTGAATGCTCTCTGTGGTATTTAATTTTGAACTTTTCTGCAGGCTGCAACCTGTTTTAGAAAACTTCACATCAGTCCACGGCGAGACAGCTGCTTTGATTGCTTCTTTGGCTTCGTCAGTGTTGTTGTTTGTCGAGGATGAAAAGCGTTAATGTGATCAAACCTCCCTCACCCAGTCCTCACACCTCCACCTGGGACAGGCTGTCTTCTATTTTGTACCACTTAACTGGTTGTCATTGTAATGTATGCAGTTCTTAAAACCCTGATAAGATGTAATTTTTGCAACGCTCAGGTTGTTGCCGTCAGACCATCCTGCTGTAATTGAATGAGATCGTGAGATATTTGCTGTTGGAGCAAAGGCTACAGATTTTACAAGGAAACAGATATATAAATGGATATTCAAGACGTTACTTAAAGGTATGATCAAGAGGCGCTACACAAATATGGAAATTGCAGCTGCTGCAAAATTCGATTTGTGTGGCATTTTAATTAAAGAAGATAATGGACTGGAAGGGTACAAAGCTCTGACTGACAACAGGGACCAATTATTTTCAGTAATCTACAGTGGAGCTGTACACCTCTGATGCAAGTGTTTTAATCACTACTGTAAATTAAAGCTTCCCTATCTGATCACGTTTTTCCAACCTACTTTAGATCAAACCAATCCCCAACTTCCTTGTCCCGTTCCCATGGAGACTGCACTCAAGAAATATGACACTACAGTAGCTGAATTTGATGAATTTGGTGTTTATCAGACCACAAATGAGACATGAATTAGCAAGCTAGCATTCTGTTTCCTAACTGTATCAGAGCTCGACCGAGATGTCCGTCGGCGGACCGATATCGGCTTATCACAGATATGTCAGAATCGGCTTATATGATGTCCGATATGTGCAGATATGAAAACTTTGTTTTACAGAACATGATGCAGAAAAAGACGCCTGGGGTAATTATAATTACTTGACCAAAACTTAATAATTTATAATGTGTGAGTGTTTTTCCAAAGTAGATCTATGATCAACAACATTAAAGCAAGAAGTAG
This sequence comes from Pagrus major, assembly GCF_040436345.1. Classification (NCBI taxonomy): domain Eukaryota; kingdom Metazoa; phylum Chordata; class Actinopteri; order Spariformes; family Sparidae; genus Pagrus; species Pagrus major. Next base: position 24,081,061 of record NC_133231.1, on the reverse strand, counting down.
AAGGAATCGCAGTTTCTGGAGTCCAAGTCAATTTTGTTTGTATAGCCCAGAATTACAAAACACATTTTACGGATAAGGATATATCAAAGTATGTGTTCAGAAATGTAGGCTTCAAGGTGACATTTTGACCTCAGTGCTCTTCATCAGTTGTCTAATGGGTTGCACCGAGATGAGACTCGCTGAGCTTGGAATGTGAGATTCATGAATGATTATGAATTTATATACCACGAGAGGAGCTTTTTATTTTGCTGTCGACTCATCTGTGTTTTGTATTCAGCGAGGCAGCTGTCCAAGGTCTGGATGCGTGTGTTTTTCCTCTGTTTGGTTCTGAAACAGTGCCTGTAAGAGCGATGCTATCACACACGCAGGGGTCTGTTGGCCAGAGGGAACGGACTTATTTTAGCAGGGAATTCGACACATGAGTGAACTTACAATGCTAACAGAGCTAAAGGAGCTAACAGAGCAGAAAAGCCCAAACCAAAACAAACAAAGGGCTCCTGTTCGGCACAGGCTGCCACAGGCAGGCTGAGCTGAAGGGTGAAGTTGGCACAGTGACAAAAAGCACCATTCATATTCATGCCAAAGCCATGTGAAGGTATGGTTAGAAACATTTGAGAGACTTTGCAGCTGTTACAACTGATTTCACCATTTACACCAAATCTATTAGATGATATAATAAATTGATAGCAAACATGTCAAACTTTACAAATACAGTAAACAGTAACTAATATAGGCTACTTCTTTGTCGTCTGTGGAGAAAGTAACCAGACTCCCTTTAAAAACCTCTCAATTTTGAGACTTGTTGCGTCAGGAGAAAATGTATAAACTTTGTGAAACACCGTCTACACACATTCTTAACTATTAGGGCCTACTTGTTAATTCGGCAAACGTTATAGATAGATATTTCTTTCTTTGTGTAAAAAATGTATCTGTTTGTTCTAGTGATGTAGGTGTATATTTGCATAAAGAGCGTGGAAATGAGATCACTCAGGACAGATAGTAAAACCAAATGTAAACAGCCTCTCTTCAGTGTAAACTCAAACCTAAACATCTGCTGTGAGGTAGAGGTGTAACAAAATGACCAGAAGATGATAAAATTGCGCCACCAGTATCATTAAGGGCTCAAGCTTATTTTCTCGATTAACTGTTGGCCAATAAAACATCACAAAATAGTGAAAAATGGCAATTATAATTTGCAAGATGACATCTTCAGTTAGCATTTTGTTTTAGTTTCACTAGTTTGAAAGGATTAGTCAGCAGATTGTGTTTACAGATTTAGCAAGTGTTTGTGAAAAGAGTGTTTACCCAGGAGAAGTCAGTGATTTTAAGAAACCGTGACCTACGGCTCACAGCTATTCTTCATGCATGTGTGCACTCCTGTCACTTCTGGCCGCTCGGGGCCGGTCCATTTTTGGAGGTAATCTTAGGGGACTCACACTGGGCAACTCATCTACCCCTCCCTGTGCACTGAACTCATTTGTTCAGCGCCGGCATTAATAATTCATAGCGAGTGTGAACGAATGGGAGTCAGCTTTCGGTTTGTCGGGTTCGTCTTCGGTCTCCTCTTCCAGCCGTCCAGTTCTGTTGCATTACTTCCTCACGCTATCTTTTATGATTTTCACTTTCCCCATCTCTTCCACTTCCTCACTGCCTTTGTCTTTTTCAATCTCATCCTTTTCGTCTGCTGGCTTGTTCTTCAGACTGACCTGCTGTTTTTGGAAATACTCTGCTGCTGTGCTACTGTACTTTGCCTGTCAGTGAGAGAGAATTTTCTTGCCCGACTTCCATCATCCTGCCCAGTGGAACAGATGGATCCCCTGGCAAACAGTGCTCACGGGATACACTGTTAGTACTGCGGGTTAGAGGCCATCATGATTCATTCACCAGCATTATAATCTGGACTGTAATCATTGGTGTCCCGCGTTGTGATGTCTTCCAGCTCAATTTCCAATCGTGACAGTGACACGAACTGTGATTATACATCAGCCGTCAAACGTATAACACGAGGGGGTAAATTGTAGAACGGATCAGCATGTTGCTGTGAAAGGTTGGGCAGGCTGCGAGGCTGTGTGTTGCAACATGCTCAGACATGATGAAGCTTAATGTGCAGCCGAGTTATTTAATCGCTCGCAGCGATTCAGTCACTGAGGCAGGTGATGTGATTCCGGCCGTTTGGGTGGAGTTTGTTGGTCCTACATGTCTCACGGACATGGGCAAACGGGCACGCGGTTCATCCGAACACTGAAAACATTAGTTCATGTTCACAGTGGGTGCTCAAAACAGGCACCACACTGAATGTATTCTGTCAGTATTATACATGAAGTCATTAAGCTTCATTAACACAATTACGGACACATTATTATAATTTGTTGTCGAGCCTCAGTTCAGAGTAATTTTAGACCATCAGATGGACTTAAGAAGTGTGTGTGCGTCAGCTGTTGTGGCTATTTACATCACACTCGGGATGGTAAACTCTACCTTGTGACAGCAAAGCAGTATAAACAGGCCAAACTCAACTGGGTTTTGTGATCAAAAACTTTAAAAACAATAACAGCTGTGTATCAAAATGCCCCTGAATCATTTATCTCAAAGGACCTGATTATATACTGAATAGCTTTTGGCAGCATCCTTGAGTTGCCGCTCTCAGTCGAGCAACGCTGTGAGCAAGGTCCACCTCGTCCTGAAATGACACGTCCAGTCTGCCACTAGCATACAGTCGCATCCTCACTCCAAAATTCATAAGTTTAACCTCCATCTGTACTCCTGTTCCACTGCGTAGGAAGCTGCACAACGACTCAGAGAGGGTAGCTGGCTGCTGATTAATAAGCGCTTCTACTCCCACACCTTTGGACACTGAAATACACAGACTAATGAACTGGATGAAACCCAGTCCAAACAAAGACCCACACTCAGGTGTTGTTGCTATGGGCTTTGCAGGCAGACTTAACTTTCTTGTTAAGAAAGATTGGTGTTGTAGGAAGGCAGATGGTGATCAAAAAAAGCACAGGAGGGAAAACCAGACTCAACACTGGACCTCTAAGTCTACCATGATGATTCGACATAGTGTAACTGATAGCTACCCTCTCTCTATATATATACTATATACTGTATTAGGAACGAGCAGCAGCTGAGTGTGCAGATGACTGGGTCAGGTGATGAGTTCATTTAGAGAGTTTAATAGCAGTGGCTGGTGGGCAGGTGCGAGCCGGCGGACCTGGAACGCTGACAGAGGTTAGCAGTGTGTTCACAACACAGAGCTTAATCAGATGAACTCGAGGTGGAACAGAAGAGGATGGAGCAGCTGCCGCAATGATGAAAACTGAATTTTAATTTATTTTTTTGTCATCTAGCCCTCCCTTTTTTCTTTTTTTTTGGTGAAGTAGCTGTAGCTTCATATTGATCTTCTTTGTAGAATTTGCACAACATTTCTGAAAACGTTTGTCTCCTCTTCACTTCTTATTCTTCTTGCTTTCAGAGCTGCTCTCTCCTGCCTTTGCCTCTTGTTATAGACCCTCCAGCAATATTATTGCTGAATCAGCCCTTTTATTCTCTCACCCATTTAGCATTTGAACATGGATGCTAATGTGCCAACGCCTCGGGGTACCTGCGGTCTCCTGACATGCATAAGCATAAAGAGTATGGCTTCTAAATGCTCCTAACATCCCGGACAGCGGTGCCTTTTGCAGTTCTTCCACGAGTTCATCTCTCATGTGACTATCATTTTGGTATGCGGGCTGTAGCGCCCTGCTATTCTGTATGAACTCGTCCTCTGTACAGTCATGCACACATAGGCTGATGAAATTCATTACCACCCACACTGTTTCACTAGCGCATAAATGCATGCTCTCACGCTTCTCCTTTTTGACCTATGTAAATGTACAATATATCCTCTTTTCATGCTCTTCCTTAGAATATGTTACCATGGTTGGATGCAGTTTTGTCCTGATTTAACCCCCAACTAGCGCCCCACCTCCTTACCAACTATATGTGGATAATTACAAGCATGTCTAGAGCAGATTTACACCCCACTGTGGCTAATCTCAGATCTCATTTCATCATGTTATTTCAATAGGTGTCAGTGACTCATCTCCATAAGCTACATTACAGAGAAAACGAATGTGGCCTCAAACTACCCCTGAGTGGCAGATGATACTGTAAAGTGATACCAGCTGAGCAGCTGGAAAACAATGGCGATGTTTTCTTTTCCCAGGTCCGAAGCAGGAAACAGGAAGTGGGCTCAGCAGAGGTGATGTTTCCCCTCGGAGATCAACGTTATCAGTGTCAGCTTGCTGCAGCTCTGCTTTCTCACTGTCATCCTCAGGCCATTCAGACATATCGGGGTCAGAGGTCACCTCACACTCATCCACACGAACAAAAACAGCACAGGAATCAGGGAGAGGAATTTCCTGCAGCCTGTTATTGACACTACAAAGGTCCATGAGAGCAGCTCTTGGAAAGTGCCCTTTCAGCACTTCGTAGTCACCCGCCCCCAGTCTGCTAGAAGTGCTGCCTTATTTTATTGGACAACACAGGGAAAACAATTGAGATTTATGAGTCATGTGGCTGTGCGCACTAACATTCTGCTTTCTTAGCTAAAGGGGAGCTGTAAGTCACCGCTCCTTCACTCCCTCCGCCTCCATCATTCATCCTGACCTCATAATCCTGCAGCCTTCTCATTTTATCCCCTCATTTGCCTCCTCTGCTCTTCCCTTAGAGTGTTTTCAATTGTGTTGAACCAGAGTCCCCTGGGTCATTTGTGACCTGATAACCCCATGACATGGTAGTTTTTTTTTATTTAGTTCCTGTCACTCAAAAGAAAACATCAGTTTACCAAATTAGCTCTTCCATGAATCAGTTCTTCATTTTTAAAGACTTTCTCTGAGCCTCCACATTAGATAACCCCAAGCTGCCCCCTTAATTCAGACCCTAGTTTCTATCCACAGCTTGTGTTGGCATCGACGTCTTTCCTCTCCCGTCGAGGTGAAACTCTCTTTAGCTTTGTTATTCTAGGCATGCCGATGAGCACCTTGAGTACACCGGCATTAAAAAGGCATGAAATTGTGCTCTGTTCTACCTTTTCCTTCAAACATTTAGAGCCAGGAAAGAGTTCTGGGGTTTTACTGACAAAGTTTATTTTTGGACAGGCACCTGGGGTAGCAACCAGCCTTCCCCAACCGACATCTCGTTGATGGTTCACAAGCAAAGAGCTCATGCAGCCCGAGTGAAAAGGGAAAAAAAATAAAGAGGAGAAGAAAAGATTTTCAAATGAGGAGCACAGTTGTGGGAGAAAGCAAAGAAAAGCAGTTCAAACACATATTGGTGTGTGTGTGTGTGTGTGTGTGTGTGTGTGTATTTTATGACACTTTCCTCTGAGGTGTGTTAAAGGTGCCCTGAGGCTGAAATCACTAAGAGAGGACTGGCAGGCCCTGATTTTGCCTCTCTGCTCAAGACAAAGTCTCACCCCAGGGTTCTCCTGTAGATTACAGCTATGTCTTCAGAATGGAAAAAGAAGAAAGAGCGCGTCTGCTTTTACTTTGTATGCGTTTGATTCGGTAGAGGAATGCATTTCCCTCAGAGAGCTCGGTTAGCCATGCATGCTCCCTTTCCATTGTCACATCCATGGGAATTTAATTTGTGCAAAAAGCGATTTCCCATGTGTCCTCACCAGAGTCTGAGGAAAAATGACTCAGCAGGACCATCTAATCTTCCAATTCCCAATAAACCCTTTTTGCAAACACAAACACATACAGAGGCTCATTCCAGCATGGTTTCCCCCTACAGTACTTCCAGCAAAAATGCTGCTGTGGGTCCGGGCGAGAAAAGGCCACATTGGAAAATCACTGTGGGGGATCAATAAGGCAATTTTCTGTCGGGTCAGCGGCTGACACTCGGGTTATTTACACTGAGGGGGCGAGGACAGGTAGTGGTGTATGTTGGTAGACATATTGTCTTGCTTACTTAATATCTCGCTGAGCACTGATCATGACGAACAGCTGCTGCAATGTCCCCGAAGAGTCAGGAGTTACACCTCCGCCATGCTTTCACTCAGCGTCCCGTCTATTCCCTCGTACTGTGCAGCTGAAATAAATTTCCATCGCCCGTGGCATACTTGTGTATATTTATAGATGAAGGATATGAATGAGATTTTTGATGGGTCCCTAAATGTATTTGAGGTTATTCAGATGCTCAGGTGTCGAAGCAGAAATGCATCGCGCTCATAAAGGGACATTTCTGCATCACTGGCAGATGGCTTGTCTCACTTTGGTCATCCAGACTCTGAGAGCAACTCCAAGAAGATTTTACAACTCCGTATGAGATTGCGTTAGCATATACAAGAGTTCATACTTTGAATTCCAGCATTGACTCCTGGCCGATGGCATCAGGAGCCAGATGTGGGTACTGTTACTGTAGCTTGAGGCTCGGCCTCAGAGCTGCTCCTGCCTGAAGGTAAAAAGCTCACAGAATAAACCTTAAGCTTTTAGAGAGGGATATGAAATGCATCAGGACGCTTAACTGGACAATAGTCTTTGTCAAAGCTATGGTGTCTAGAGCTGAAGGATTACTTAAAGGGTAACTCCACCAATTTTACACATTAAAGCGTGTTTACAGGTCTTGTGGAGTACCGCTGCATAATGTGGAAAAGTAGTATAAACCCTTTTGTGGCTGCAGAGGAAGCAGCATGTAATCTGATAAAATGCCTCCACTGATGTCACTCAGTGGCTAAGTTGCATTGTGGGTAATGTGGGGGCCCATTGGAAAGCAGTCGACTAGTCTAGCATTGCACTCTGACAAATAATCAATGAAATCGTTACAGCAGAGCCTGAGATATCACTGTTTTTATTCCAAGCATTCTTCTTCTTACTTTTCAAAACCTGGTGCCTACATTACCCACAATGCAACTGAACCACTGTGCGAGGTCACTGGAGGCACTTTAAAAGAACGTGTGGAGTTACTCTTTAAGAGGTGAATTAATTGGTATCGCTTACTCCCCAAATTCTCTGGTTCCAGTTTTCAAATGTGAGTATCTGCTGAATGTCTTTGTCTTACATGATAATAAATTCAATATTTTTGGACTTTGGACCAAAATTCGGACAAAAAAGCGATTTGACTATGAAAACCTGCGCCCTGGGAAATTAAAATGCAGATTAATTGACCATTAAAATAACTTTTAGCAAGCCTGCAGTCAACTATCATTTCCATTATCACTTCTTGGGCAGCTCTCAATTAATCTTTTTGTCTGTTAAATGGAAGGAAGCAGTGCCAGTTATAATTCCCCAACGACAGTCCAAAAACCAAAGATATTCAGCTCACTATCCTATAAACTATAATCATATAAAATCCTCAGATATTTGAGAAGCTGGAACCAGCAAAAGTTTGGCATTTTTGTTTTTAAAAAATGACTAAAATGATTATTGGATTATAAAAGTAGTTGCCAGTTTATTTTCCGTTGATCCACTTCTCATTGCAGCTTTAATTGTTAATGGCAGTGTGTTTAGTAGTGTCTCCACTGTGCAGTTTAATGCTTGTCTGAGCTCCTTTCCTTTAAAGTAAACTTTTATTGGCGCATTTGCATTGCATAGTCAGCTTTTCTTATACTCTATCGTGTTCATTTGCATCTTTTTATCCGTTAGTTAATCTCCAATCAACGCATGTGCAACAGTCTCAGCTTCTCAAAGGCAGTGTGTCCCTGTTTTTAATATTGATTTAGATCCAGATTTGATTAGGGATTCCTGTTTTTCTGGTTACTGATTCTCTCCTGTATCAACAAAGAAGAGCAGGCGCACATGAAAAACGCTGCGAGCGGTAAGAGCGAGCTTGTGTAGGAGTAGGGGTTGGAGAGGGGAAACGCAAACAGGCTGTGGCCGAAACAGAAAATTCCTGTGTGTGATGTTTTCAATTCTCCGAGGAAAACCCAAAGCTTTGAGGGAATTGAGCGACCCAACTGATCTATGCAGGGGTCTGGCATTGCACAAATGCCTTCAGCCTCTGTGAAGGAAAGCCCATGCCTTTTTCACTTCATGGATTTTGCTAATGAGCATGTGTAGTGATGTGGATTATTTTCACACATCCCCCCATGTTGTTGCCGGTGGAATAACAGAAATCCCAAAGGAGGTGCGAGTATATAAGATTTATACGTGTAGCCTATATTTACCGAGCCCACGACTGGATTCATTGACTCTTAACAGCTGTAAAAGACGGAGGGTTACCTCTATCACAGGAGTCTGTGGTGAAACATAAAGATCTGGATTTAATACAAATAGGTCTATCATGCAAATTAGACGCATTAGTGCCCTTTTTATGCTTTCAGGCACAAAAGATGATTTATGCTACAGTACAGATTGTGGAATGGAGACCTGAGATGCTCCGCTAATGAACACAATCATTTGTCACGTCGGTGTCGGTGGACATTTTCTTTCCCAAAATGAGGAAAGTGAAGCTCCGTGACTTCTTCACGCTCACAAGTATCGAGAGAGAACTCACGTGAATGAATGATGAGTCGGCCGTTCAGACATTTAGATGCTCGTTTAAGTGATTATGATGTAAAATGTGTTTGTGGTGCATTACAATGGCAGCGCTCCTTAAACTGATTCTAATGTATGCTGTACTTTGACCTTGCCAAATGCAATTTTGAATACACTTCGATTTAATGTCCCATAGCGGCATCACGCCACAGTAATCACAATAACTGCTCAGCCTGCCAAGTGTCAGAGCCTATTTCCCCTCCGAGCTAATGTGAGCACCTCGCCGAGGGTTCAGGTATGTAATGTCACCCCAGGGATGGGAGCAGCAGTGCCAGGTATCAGAAAAGGTGGGGGCTTTAGGTAAATTGTCAGCAGAATATACATCAGATATATATCATAGAGCCATGCCCAGGTGAAATATTCTCAGAGCAGAGGCCCATCTTCTTTCCAATTACAGCAGCAGTGCCGGTGAGGTGGCCTATTTGCTTGCCGAGGCGCACAGGGCATGCTCGGCTAGCCGGGATGAGGAAGGAGAGGTTTGCATCGGTGAAGACGCTCCATCTGGTGACGCGGAGAGCTCAGTTAAATTCACTAATAGATGATGTCGGTGTGTTTCTGTCAGTTAGCATCGCAGAGTTTTCTGTTCTCAGCATTGTAAAGTCTCTTGAAAAAATATTGAATAAAAGTCTGGCTGCAAGACTAAAATAGCTGGAGAGTGAGGATGGGAATTTGCAAGCTGAGCCATACATGCACTGAGGTGTAGTATGTCTTATTTATATATTTTTCTGTTTGTTTTTGTTTTTTTCTCCCATCTTTCCTCATATCTGCATGAACAAGACCAACTCTTTAACCCCCCTCCTGCTTTTTATTTCTTCTTCTAAATTGAGGCCCTGGCACTGAAAAGCACAGTGAGTAATGCCTCATGTCCGAGTGTAATTAGGATGTCTGATGAATATGATTTCTTATTTTATTTTTAATGATGCTGGCTGCCTCTCTTTGGTGTATTTTTACCTGGACAGTGTTAAAACCGAACAAGAGCAGCACGTCTCTGAGTGGATTTAATTGCATGTGTCTGTCAGACGGACTTTTTAGTGCTTCCTTTAAGCTGTGCTTTTGTCGTGTACGTGTAGGTCTACCGTCGTCATTGACAGGATTTTCTCGTTTCATTTTCATATTTCATGAACAAATAAATTGGATCTCAGAGCTTCAGTGACGAGGGCCACGACTAACGATTATTTTCGCGATTGATTAAAGGAACAGTTCACCCAAAAATGAAAATTCAGTCATCTTCAAAACATCTAGGAGCTGGTCTAGGAGTCCCCATCTACTTCAGTTGCTCAAGACAATTACTGAGTTTTCATTTTTGGGTGAACTGTTCCTTTAATCTGTGGATTATTTTCTCAATTAATCAATTAATTGTTTAGTCCGTGACAATTTAAAAAAATTAAAAAAACACAACGCTTAATATTACTAATACCTTGCGCAGTTTCTTAAATTGCACCTAGTAGAGAGAATCTACACTGATATATGATCATCAAATTTTATAAGCAGCGATAGAAAACCACATCATCAGCCAGTCAAATTTAATCAGCCGTTTAATGCTCTCACATATGCCACCCACTGCTCTATGGTGCCTATATGCCAGAATCACCCAAGTACTTTAATTTTCCGTCTTCAATTTAGGCCAATAATTGTTACAACTCCTTATTTTCTATAATTTCTGGAGGTATATGACCGTAGAAAGCATTACACCTTTTTCCTATTGTAGACCTATGATTTTGTCATTTTGATGTTTCTTCTATTAGACCTGCCTTTAACATGTTGCAAAGTAAAAGAAAAAGTCAGAAACTCATCATCTTTAGTCATCCACACTTGTGTCATTCTGCACACTTAGTGTCACTTCTCCAAAGACAAAATACAATCCAATATCCAGCATTTATCATCAGTATTTGTGGCAACCAGACTGCTTGAACCCTCTGAATTCCACTATTTGTGTTTGTGTCTAACTCTATAAAACTGCTTTCTATTCCCCGCTAAAAGTGACAGCCACAGTGACAAACTAAGACAGAGAGGGCAATTTGTTATAGCACAGGAAGTCATCTCTGTGAGAGAGAGAAAGATAAATCGACAAGTATCGAGAGATGTAGTGATGAAAGGGACTCGAGCGGACGGGGTAGCATTTGTGAGTCAACACATGGCTTCAGGGAAGGGGAAAAACCAGGCAGTGATACCGAGGCCTGTCTCTGTCTTTCACAAAAGACAGCATTGCTCTTCTTTGTACCACTCCAAAGACATCGCTAGCTGGCACGGACGTGAATGAGGAGAGGGTGCACTTGTTTCTGTCCGACACTGAGACAGAATCACCCAACCCCCTGTTGATGAAAAGTGGGGAGAGGAACAAAGACGGCCATTGTTTTACCCTCTGCTTGGGGGGAGGGTGGTGGATGCCTAACATGGCATATACCTCAAAAACAAGACTCAGAGGGAGGCCTCTGCACAGCCCTGACACCTAATGGGGCGAATGACAACCCAGTTATTATAGCAAGGGATTCTGGGAAACTTGGTGTGAAAAGGGGAAGGCGAGCTATTCATAGGCCGTCTTGACCAGAGAGCCTCTTCAATGGGGAACAGTATCGGTCTTTGTCATACACAATCAGTATTCCTTCTTAGACATTGTGTTAGCAGTGGAGTTGGTGGTGGTGAATGGGCAAAAAAAGGGTGGGGATACAAGCTGGTGCTGGGTTCGGGGAGGCATCACCCCCCCTCCCCAAGGAGTCCCCCATGACATCACTGCTGCTTTTGTTTCTACCCCTGCTGAGCACCAATTAGCCTGTCGCCGCCTGCTACTGGAGAGCAGGCCTTTGTGCTCGGCAGCCAGGCAGCAGCCGCGTTTTGCTCGTTGGCTTGTGGCTCACTCTGCATGTCAGCCAGTCAGGAAACAGGATGCTGTGGTTGTAAGTGATAACACGCCTAATCTGTCACATACTGAACGCTCAACAGTAGGCATAGTGACATCTCGTCTATTTTTTTTTTTTACTGCTTATGTGCTATGTCGCACTCATACTGCGCCCTATCACTGTATGTTTATATTTATTTGTTTAGGAGATAGTTATACAGACTGGAGAAATCCTTAATTTCATTCAAGGTAGTGTTGCTCAGAGTTGTTCAGTAGAGTGAGGAAGTTGGCGAACATGACTAAACTTGAAATCAAGAGTCACGTCAGATCGATTTTCATCTGCAATAGTGGTTGCTTAATGACAAGGACTACTCCCATGTAATTAAACTTGATTAAACTTGTACATTCAGGCTTGTACCTGTAAGCCCAAGTGTTGAAAGCTGGCAGGTTTAATCTTTTAATTCTGAACATTTACACATCTACCTGTATTGTTTTACGAGTTACTGCGTTCATGATTGCAACATGACTTGTACAAGCTGTGAGGAGTGTGTGCTCACACACCAGGACTAGGCCGGATTACATAAGGTGTGCTTTTGTAACTTGGGGTTTTGCAATGGAGAGACATTTGATTTTCAGCCCAACAGCTTCAGGGAAACAGATAAATAAATGATTAATGGCTTTATAGAACCAGGTCATATTACCTGATGTTTGGAGCTGCAAGGAGTAATGGATTTGTAGGCAACTGTTTTGATTTAGGAAAAAGTTCAGTTAAAGTTTGAATATCTTTTGTTTTCTTTACTCCATTTGAGTGAACCTCTTAGGATGGACAAAAATGTATAAATCTGAGATGAGATGGAATTAAATGTGGACAAGCTTAAATGTCCAGTGTTCAATTTACAGTTTAATAACTCAAATGTACAAGATTAGATGTACAAACGTATTTTCAAGGGCACCTTTTTAAATGTGACACTCCACAGTAATAGGCCACTGTGAAGCACAGGTACAGCACAGCATGTGTGTGCACTGGGTAAAGGGTCTCATCCCTCATCATGCCTTCCGGTCACATCTGACTTTGGCTAATCTGGGGATTGACGGCGACTCGTTCAAAGTACACATACAATGGCAGCTCTTGGCAGGATTATGAGTGGTGTGAGAGCCCACAGCTGAACGGGGTCGGCCGGAGATGTTGATCCAGCTCGCTCGCTTGAGCCCTCCGACTCCGCCAATCGCTGTCAGTCACGTCGTATTGTGGCTCCAAGATGGAGCCCTATGCGACGTTTGTTTAGTGATAAAGGTCTTCCTCCCCGTGGTCGTTGGACCCTGACACGTGCGTTCCCTCTGTCTCAAGAACAACATCGTGTTCTGCTTCTTTTATCTGCTTTCACCTTGGTTCCATTACCCGAGAATGTGCCTCCCACTGTGGACAAAGAGGAGGCCATTTAGCTGAGTGACTGTCTCATACCACAGTGTTGTAATTGGATGCTTTCTTTCTCTCGGTGGCCTTGATAACTGCACTGAAATTTAGGTTCAGTGGCCTTGTGTTGCTCCTGCCCTTGGCAACTGTGAATCATTGACAGTGTTTAAGGTTGCCCTGTTCACCCCCTCATTGTTTGATAATCTGAGTTGTCGTATCATGACGACCCTGTGGCTGGAACAAAGGTCAAAGAGATTCCAGTAATTGTACACTTATTTTTGCTCAGGGAGTCTCTGCAGCTTTAAAATAACATGAGATGAGCTGCGCAATTCTAAGAAAACTCGCAGCACATCTTTTATAGTAAGCAGATAACCTTCAAGTTCCCATGACATGGCCAGCGGAGTGCTGTTCGCAGCAGAGGAGAAACACTTTCTCTGTAAAATATGTTCAAGTTTCACCCAAATCAGTGAATAAACGTGCAAAGTTGTACTTTTTTTACAGTAATCCTTTAGACTTGGTCCCCAGAAACACTGCACTCCTGTGGCGTCCATCTTTTTATACATCCACGGCAGCGTGGTAAAAAATTAAAGGATAAGTTCACCCAAAAATGCAGCTGGAATGTTGGGTGAACTCCACAAAACATTTCTGGAGCTTCACAGCAAATCAGCATGGCAGCATTCTCCTAAACAACTGAAGCTGATACACCATACAGCCCTTCCAAGTCTCTGGAAGCCCCAAGATCCCAAATATAGTCCCAAGATCCTGTACAGTTGACATGTAGAGCAATTCACATGTGATTTAAAAACATCTATTGTGACTTCATGGGAACTTTAAAGCAGCCATGCTATCACCTGACATGTCTTGTTTTGACACCTTTGGCCTTCATGTACTGTCAGCTTTTATTCAAGACCAGCATAGCGGTTAGCGTCCACAACACCCGAGCTACCCCTCCGATTTTAGCCCCAGGCTAAATTCCTTTCTTTGGAGGTGCCCATAAAATTTTAAAGTAATAGTTAGATATTTGTTTTATATCCTCCTTCCAAAGCTGACATGTTTATTCTGCTCCCCCCTCAGTGTTTGTTCAGCTGCCTCCCCTTTGTACAATTTCTAGCTGTGATGCATCTGACCATAAAAGACAAGAATAGTGTTTTCTACCCAAATAAAACACACCTAAATAAAAGCATCATATTGTTATTCTGCCATGAGTTTATGATTATATAGAATAAATGCAGTCCTTTTCACTTAGCAGTTACATACAGTAGCCTCTTGTACGTCGTATAGCGCAGCAGTAGATTGCCAGTGTGTGGTATAATAGAGACTTACCATGTATATCAGTATGCACTGGGGGTTGACAGTACCACAGCTGAAGTGTACCCACATTATACTTGCTGACAGTAGCAGTTTGATTTGTTATGCCATTTCACCTGTGCAGTGACACCTCCGGTCAACACCCTGCCTCTACTTAGACTCTTAATTTTCACTTAACTCCTCACCTCGTGTCATATTTTCTGCAGTGATACTCGGCTCGTGCTCCCGCATGCCGATGTGCCGCTGAGTGACATTCTGCAGGGTCTTTTCGCCGATGGTCCCCTGTGTAGCTGCTATTTGCAAAGTGGGCTGCTGATTGACATCTTATTTGAGGGACTTCACTAACTTTCAGAAACATATCAGGGAATTGAGAAGGTGATTATATGACAGGACACTGGCAGAGGATTGATTTTTTTTTTTCTTTCTATTTGAAGCATTAGCACTTCATCTGACATCCTTTTGTCAAAAGAAACCGAGTTATCAAGAGACAAGAAAGATATTCGACTAGTTGGGACGAAGGTAAACGAAAAAGACACCACTCAGCAGAACCACAGTTTATTATTTTTCGATTCAACCCTACAACCCTCGACATATCAGGCTGTCGCTCGCCATTGGCCGATGTTGGGGCTGTTGGTGAGCGTCCATGGCCCTAGTTTTTGCAGTGTGTCCCGCATATTTGGCACTAGTTGGCCCTTGTTGTTGGCTTTTTGGCGGTCTGAGCAAGTAGAATCAGCTGAAGTTCAATGTCCCCGACAACATCTGTAGTTTCCTTTAGCTACTTGTTAGCAACCGCCTTTTTAAGACACATAAACGCTTCATAATTCAAACGAGGAGTATTTACTGATGTATCTTAAGTTGTAGAACAAAATGTGAAGATCTCTCAAGCTTGTGTTGACCACAGATCTTATTTAAGGCTTCTAACTGTAACCCCGTTCAAAAAACCCATTGATTTTGAGTGAAGTGTAAAAATGCTAACTTAATTTGTTTTAGGGAGATTTCTGGGGCACTCTATTAGAGAGAGTGGTGTGAAAATTATCATAACAATGGCTTGTGAGGTGACGCAACCTCCATCACTGCTAGTTCTTGATGTCAGTGTCACCCTGAGATTTGGGTGTGTTATGCTTGTAGTAGCTAAAGTAGCCTCCAGCTGCTAGCCTCAAGCAGACACGAGGGCTACAGAGGTTAGCTCGCTTCTTTCTAGCCTTACTGTTCAAACTTGAAGGTTTGTAGCTCCAACTGCCATCACTCAAGGACATTTATCAGATTTTCTCCCAGCTCTGTTTGAAGCCACATAAAAATGTGTACAATGTCTTTTCATACATGCAGTAGCTCCTCCCCAAGAGCTGTGAACGACTTCTGTAAAATCGATAGAGTTTCCCTTTAAACCGACGTGTTGTATAACATTAAAACATTATTCACTTTGACAGTCTGCGAAGGTTAAATTCACTTTTCGGGGAAAGCAGATACTCCCGTAGCTGCTAGTTCAGCGTTGGTTCTCCATGGCCACACGGATTATTCTGCAGCGTGTGTGATAACAGTTGTGTTTCCTGGTTTAACTGCTGTCCCCCAGCTCCCTCTCCTACAGCTGTGTAATTCAGCTTCTTTTTACTCTCCTGGCATATCTCATACACCCCAAACTCTAGGCCCTAATTAAGAAGTGGATGTTTTCCTCCAGGGCGTGAATGTGTATGTTTGCCTGTGCGAGTGTGTGTGAGCGTACGTATTAGTGCTGCCGAGGAAGCAGTGGGATGAGCACGTCGGCCTGTATCCTCTGTGCTACTGAACCAGATACGGAGGCTGTTTGGTGAAAATAGGAGCTGCCGTGTTACCTCCAATCGTCAGTGCTTCCTTTTTGTTTCATGTTTAACATGAAGGTGTCAGATAATGTGTAAATGGTTGAAGTTACTGTCATTCAAATTGTCTTTGCTGTTGATAGATTTCATTCTCAGCCATCACTGTAATGCTGTTCCAGAGTATTTCTCACTGGTCATTTGACGATTAATCTCTTCAGCTATTTTTAGGGCCATGACACGTCAATGTCGGGGCTGTCGGTGAGCGTCTGTGGCCCTAGTTTTTGCAGCGTCTCCCGCAGCGTTGGCACTAGTCGTACCTTGTCTCGCGACTCGGATTGGCTGTCACTGTAGTATCCATGATTTCACATATTTAGTGCGGTTTGTCCTTGTTTTTTACCTCCGCCATAGTAACTAATCAGTTCAAGGGTTAAAATGATTAGTCATCAATCACTTAGTCCATGGACAGCTTCTAAAATGTGACGATATCCTAGTTTCCTTATTCTTCTACAGTAAGACAGTAAACTAAATATCTTTGGTTTTTGTATTGTTGGTTCTAGAAAATAAGCAATTTGAATATTTTAGCTTGCCCTTTGGAAAAGTATCATGGACACTTACTTTTACCATTTTCTGACATTTAATTGAAAGACAAAATGCCTTTTGTAGATGAATCAATAATGAAAATGGTGGTTAATTGCAGATCCAATGCGTCATCCTCCAGACAAATTTGGTACTTTCACGGATGATTTTCCCATTAAATATGTACCAAACACCGAGGATTTTAGAAAAGCAAATATAATGGTTTTGAATTGGATATGAGTAAATTAATTCACAATTAGACCAGTTAGCATTAGCATTTATTTTCCTGGAAGTTAAAAAATTCCCTCAAGCTGTTTTTCATTACGGTTGCTATAAAATCTTGTCCTTGGAGCAGGCAAGTGCTCATACATGCTTGCATGTGGTACTCGCATCCACCCACACAAACCCACTAACATTCTGGCTATTCTTTATCATCCCATTAGCCCAATTAACTGCGGCCTGCAGCTTCAGTGGTATTGTGTCCGCGAGACGGCTCTATCTGTCTTGCTCGGCCTCAGCTCCGCACACAAAGCATGACAAATGAGAGAGGCCTCTCCCTCATTACCTGAGCTGTAATCACTGTGTCGGCTGATAAGATAACTGTCACACTGCGTGCTAGGTTATTGACAACGTTAGCAGTCCAGATCAACTATCTGTTCTGTCTGTACACCTGGTGAAACGGAACAAATGCGATTGATCGTTGCACTTTTGACCTTTTTTGGTGGTTTTTGATCTCCTGTGTGGAGCAAACTGGATTGGCTGGTTTCGAGGTGGCTTTGAAAAGAAAAGATCAGCCCACATTAAATCTGACGCAGATGCAAATAAATGGTGATTTGATCCCACACATGTAAATACATTCACAGCATACGTGCTCCATGTACCCTCTCGTTCTGTAGTCGTCGATCAAGTTTGTTTCGCAGTAGCCGGCAGGCAGTGTGGCCGGCAGGATGAAAGTGTTGAGTTGATCGTGCCAATTCGTAGAGAGAGGTCTGTCCTCCTCTTCCAGCCCGGTTCCCAAGGGGAGCCCCAGGCTAGAGTGAGATAAGAGCACCACTGAGGAAGCTGTTCTGGGTTTGGCTCACTTCTGTTGTTGGCTTGTCCCCCGTGCTCCTCCCGCAGGTCTGTTTGAGCAGCCTCAGTTGGTTGAGCGAAGCATGATGAAGCAGAAAGAGAACCTCGGTTAGGAAGAATGGACTTGGCACTGAACGGAGGCAGTTATGAGTGAACTTTCTCTTGTGAAGCCACAGTCTCACTGTATTTGATGTTGTAAATACTCCAATTAGTGTGCAACGATTTGCCCTTTTGATGCTCTTTCACTGGAAGGCTGTGTCAGCAGCATCATAAAGCAGCATACAGCACAGACACTTGGCTTTAACTCAGCTGGTTTAACTGATCACTTATGACTTGCAAGTTGCCTTGGTTTTTGTACTACCACGCGATGATAACATGCAGTATAATGTCCAAGCTTCTGTGTTGGTGATCAGAGGAGAATGCGCACTTTTGTGCCTGTGTGAGTGTGCCTTTGTTTGCTCCCAGGCGTAGGTATTGAGCTGTGTTGGTTGGAGGCATGCCCTGTTAGAGTGATTAGTCATACAGACAGATGTGGTCGGCCGGCCATATTGCGTAATTTGGCCCAGATGTAGGTGGAGACTTTGCAGCCAAACGCTGAGCTGGAAGCTGTTACTCCCCTGAACCCCACTTCTATTATTTTTTCTTCTGACTTCAGCTTATGGCTTTCCCATAAAAAAAATAATCTTAGAGTCCCCACGGTAAGCGAGTTGGATGGTTTGAGAAGACCCCTCTAAACCTTGTCTGTCTTGTCTAGAGAGGTGCTCAGAACAGCCTGCACACTGTTTGGAAATTTCATTTCCTCGAGGTCATACCCTGTTTATGTTTTGCAAAAGCCTTTCTGGGCTTGTTTTGTTATTTAGTATTTTTCTCCATGCCGTTTCCTCCGGTGATGATGCATGGCGCTTGTCAAAAGATTCAGCAGCACGGAGTGGGAAGCAGAAAAAGATGACCACAGGTTCAAGCCGCGGCTCAAGATTTGCAAGAGTTTTTGTCTTATCTGTCGGCGAAGGGAGAACAGTCCCAGACTTTGACATTTTAGTTATCTTCTGACGCTCTTTTTGTCTCTGTTTTATTGCTCTAACAGCTGCTTTTGCTTCTTCTCTCCCTCTTGTGAGGCTAAATGTGTATGACAGGAGCAAAAAGGCATGGGAGCGTGAATGTCAACAACTGATGAATCGCAGTTTGGTTGGCGAGACTGAATCACCTACTCTATTCATTTATATCGTCGGTTCAAGTACTAGTGCTCGCTGAAACAAAGCGTCATCAATCCTAATTGCACATTATCAACCACATCTAATTTATGTCATTACTCGACAAAGGAGTTGTGCGTATCAGCTGATTCAGGTCACTGTTCATATGTCTGAACTGTAACCTTGCAACAGTCTTTGTGTCTGCTCTGTATAATTGAACACGACCCCGGACAGGATCTCTCTTAGTTTATAGCGAGAATATTTCTCTTTCCTTTGTGAATATTTAATAGGAAAATGCTTAGGAAGGATGTAGATTTGCATATATGCATTGATATGCAATTCCCTTGAAACTTCTCGCTTTCATTTGACCTACTTGTGTTATTTCCAAGGTACGATCCTCTGCTGGCATAGCTCGCACGCTGTCTGCTCTTTTTGATAAAGGCTCACCGTACTGTAAATTGATCTGTACACTCTACATGACTGGTCAGCGGTGCTTTTAATCTGTCACAGATGAAGCGTTTCTCAATCTCGCTGCTACCAGAATCTCTTGCTTAGTCATCGAAGGACTATCTGTGGTGTAACAGAAGCATGAAGCTGGTCTGAGAGATGGATGCAAAAACAGAGAGAGACAACGAGAATGATTCATAGAGCAGCAAAGAACAAAGAGGACACAGCGTGAATGATAATAAAGGCTAGGCTAGAAGATGAAGCACCTACAGGCCGCTCCGTAAACAGACTTAACGCTCCGGTGACCACAGCAGCACTGTTTTAATAATCTTTTTTACATCCGCCATAAGTCAGTGATAACCCACATGCTTTTGCCGTCAATTAATACTGGCTGCAGCTCACACACATTACCCACCCGCTATCTTTACGTCACATCCGATTGACACAAACATGCACGGACTGACCAATATCATATGGCTAATTTGTTTACAAGGGTGTCGGCAAAACCTACCATTTACTCCAGTGGCACTTCAGTGAAAAGCCAAACCTCTGTGGATGAAAGATAAACAAATGCTAACTCTAATTTGCAGGTTTCTCATTGGAATAAATGGGCAATGTCCTCCTCCGGGTCTCAAATTACAGCCATATAGCTACAAATTTGCTTCCTGTGGGAAAATCTGAGGCCACACAGAGCAACCTTTCCTGAGGTAATCATTATCATTTCTGTCAGGCGCTTGTTAGGCCGACCTCATAGCTTGAGCTGTCTGTGTCCTTGAGGCATCCGACAGGCTGCCTGTCACCCTTTAGAGACAAATCATTTAACACTGGCGGCAGAGCAGCTATTAGCCTGTCGCGGCCTAGCTAACCTGTTAGAATGGGACAAGCAAAACTGGTCAAAGGTCCTTTAGGGCGACAAACAACTTCTGTCGTGACAGCACATCAGCCGCTCCCTAAGTTTGGCCTCAGGACACCCCTTTTCCAAGCCTGGCAAAGAAATCATTAATTTTTCAGACAATGTAGGTTCAAGAACTCAACTTAATTCTTAACTTAATTCCCTCCCTGCTGCACGCCAGAACCTTGTTGTGACTGGGATCTTGTCTGGATCAGATATTTGAGTGCAGAGATAAGGTCAGCATTGAAGCCTTTAAAGCTTTGGCACGTACTTCCAAAAAAAAAAACCAAACCAAATCTCTACTATCTTAAAAAACACACAAACTCATTCCATGATCAATTTGATTCACGCATGGGCTCCTTTCCTATCTGTATAGAAATCTGTATAATATGATGCAGTCCAGTAGAACAGGGTTACAGTACCAAACATTCAAACTTTCTACAATAAAGTAACAGGCTGTGTGTACGAGCAGGTAGAATGGAGAGGAAGAGCTTATGTGGTCAGTGTGGTTAGCACAGAACTGGTTCATCTCTTCCCTCGAGGGACATGAGGCTGACCTCCGACCCTCCGACCCTCCCACCCCCTGACCTCAGTGACCACACATGATGCCGCCTAATGGTCTAAAACACAAGACTGGAGGTCTGTGCATGTATCTTTCTATCGGCGCTGTAGGGACAAAGAGGCTGGCTGCGTTATAGATTTGAATATAGATTTGTGTACATTTGAATGAGCATGTGTGTGTGCATATTTTCCTGCCTCTGCCTGACTTTGCATCAGTATTTCAGTCCATCTGTAACTGAGTGTGTGTTCTGCCCCGTGACTCTCGTTTCCACTTCTCTCCCTCTCCCTTTCCTCTGTTCTCCCGAGGGGGTCGGAAGTGTGTGTGTGTTCGGTGTGTGTGTGTGTGTGTTGAGTGCCTGTCTTTCTTCAACATATGGAATAACACAAGAGAACGGTTGTCTTCATATATAATGTAATATCTTAAAGGAATAAAGGGCGCTCATCACTTTCTGGCGCAGAGATTCATACCACTGTCAAGTCTGTATGATAAATGTAAACCTATATGTAAGCAGCCAGTTAGCATAGCTTAGCATAATCGGCTACCTTATTCACACCCTATATACGGTTGTTAAATCAGTATGAGGAGTGGGGGCGATCTGACAATCTTGAATGCATCCGCAACCTACTTTTCATTCGAATCGCAGAGATTTCCGTATTAAACGTCCTCTTCCATCTGTTTCCAATCTTTACATAACCTCATTGACTTGCAGATCCACACTATGTGAACAAGCCAGTAGAGTGATGTTGCCAACTAGATGACTTGACAGATTATTTAAATGGATCTTCCTGTGTATGTGAGCTATAGCTAGCGACATGGCGGATGAGCTGTTTTCAAGTGTGGCTGTCGTCTACGGGACACAAAAATTGAGAAGAAATTTGCAATTTAGATCGCTGATTGTAACTGTGATTAAACAGACTGTGATATTGTTTTTTTGCCCGATCGCCTAACCTTAAACCGTCCAAAAAACTGTGTAAAAAACAACAATTCTCAACTTTACAGGTGATTGTGAAGTGTTTCTTGCCTCTGAGTAATTGCAGGTCGACTAGCAGAGACTTCCAGAAGTTACTGGTCATTACCCAGATTGCTTTTTTACACTTTGGTGATTGTAATGATTAAAGCCTGGAAACCAGTTTCTTTCTGAAACAGAGAATGGGGGGGAGGTTAATAGTTGGACGTAATCCATTACCATCGCAACCAGACTGTTGCCGTTCTGGCAAGATCAACTTCACTAAGATGGACGTTGGCCTTCTTGGGTATTAAGGGACTGCAGACTTTGTTCATGAGCAAACTGTAACCTGCACTGTACATTTACTGCCACAAGACAACTTCACTGCCCTCTGGTACGCACTGCCCTATTCCTTAAACGAGCCACTCTTATAGCCCATATAAGTCAAGTCTGGAGGTTGACGTATGACTCCTGGCTTCTATAGTCATACGTCATTTTTCCTTTTCAGCAACTGCTTAAATCTAAAAGTTTGTCAATTGTGTGGCTCGTCAACATCGTCAGGAAACAAAAAATATATGTAATTTTGTAAAAAAAAACAAAATACACTTGAGTGGGGCTTTAACAAATCAGATATAACATGCTGACTGGTGACGTCAGCACTATTTGTTATCGTTGGACAGTCCCAGGCTGGCTGTTTAACCACTGTTCCTATTCTTTGTGCCAAGCTAAGCGAACCGGCTGGTGGCTGTAGTGTTATATTTAAGCCACAGATACTCTATTAGAGCAGTATTGATCTTCTCATCATGCCAGAAAGCAAACAAGTGTATTTCCCAAAATGTTGAACTATTCCATTGTACCACTACCGCAAATCCACTGCTAATAAGCACTTAGTAAGACCAACTGTGGTATGATTACATCCTCCACAAAACAGTGAGCGGTCCAATGAATGTGCAAAACCTTAATCAAAAAGTCTCATGTGTAATAAAAGCCTTTAATTTGCACTCACGGTCTGAATTGTAGAAAAATGCAAACGGGATAAAGCTGTCAGGCAATCTCTTCAAAAAAGTCTTGTGATACCAGCATATGATGAAGCGTACGCTTCTAGCGAGCATAAAATGAGACATTCAGTAATCTGTGTGTGACTGTGTGTGTGTGTCATCTGTTCGCCATGGTATCTGAGACCAGCATGCCGAGGCTGGTCATATGACTCCCAGTGATGAGTCAGAGATGTCAGTGGGAGTCCTGCTGTCTGTCTGACCAGCCTCAGTCCGACCCCGAGGCAGCGCTGTGCCCCCGCTGTGCCCGTCTCGGTCTCTGCCGCTCTCTGTTGACATTCACCCATTAGCTCGAGTGGGCCAGCGGACCTCCCTCTCATCCAGCAGCATTAATAGTATAATAGAGGTCATGGTCGGGGGTAATTTTGTGTGCGTGGTATTAGATTGTTTGTGTACAGAGGGAGCATATGTGTGCTGGATAGGAAAAGTTGAGTGTGTGTTTTTTGCTGGGCTAATGTACACAGAAGATTCGGGATAATTAAGACACTTAATTAATTAAGTAATTAGACAATTAAGACAGTTATCAGGAGTCGCAGTTCTGCCAGGTTTGTTTATGTTATTAACATAGCAAGCAATAATTTTAGTGGTTGTAGTGTTTGTAACCTGTCCGATACGGGACTTTCCAGACTGATAGATAAAATATCTGGTGTCATTATGTGTCTAATGATTTGATTAAAACCCCTTAATCTCAGTTCGCTTCATTAAAACAGCTAATACGCAACAGAAAGATGTCTAGTTCACAAAGGGAAAGATTTCCCGTGCGGCCCATGCCCGTTTCTGCCCCAGCGACATGTTGGCTCTGATGCAGAGCCTGGTCGATATCTGGAGGAAGGTTGCTGGTACAATCACTGGCTGTTAATACATCAGTGGTACTTACAATCCCATCTGAACTTCCCTCGAGTGAGGTAGTGCATCTTAAGATGCCTCAAGGGCGTTTCACTGTCGAATATTATTTGCTCTCGAATCTGTATGTGTAATGTGTTTCTTAGTGCGTACGAGAGAATAAATTACATGAAAATATCGCTGGCCTAAACTTTTCATCTCAATCTGTTTCTTTCTGTCGTTCTGAAATACTATCACACATTTTTGCAACTGTGGGAAGCATCTCTGCCTTTCTAGCTCCCTCCTGGCAGAGGATAGATATAGCTTTCCACTCTGCCACTCACTCTGTCACACGGCTGCCATTTCCTCCTCAGGGTCTCCTCTCTTGAGAGCTGGCCTGTCAACCGAAGACGAAGAGGAGGTGGAGGGTTAGAGGTGTCAGATTTGACTGGGATATGGAGGAGACGGAGGAGGAGAGAGGGGTGTACTCTGAGGTTATCAGCTAAAATGAGGATGATTACCCTGCCGTGGCACTCACACAAAGGTTTCCTCCTTCTTTTCTTAAGGTGCTCTCAGAGGAGTTATTATCTTTTGGCAGCTCTGAATTAACTGTTTTTGTTAATGGAAGTGAGTTGGCCTTTTTGTAGTCAGCCGAGCATACTATGGAAGTCTTTACCTATTTAACCTTTGCCAACTCTGAGCCTAAGCGACAAACCATGAAGTTGTAAGTTGGTACCTCTCTGAAGCCTTATTGTTATTGTCCTCGCACAGTGTATTGACTCTCTCTGGGATGTTGAGTGCACTTTTGTACAACTCCACACCATTTACACCTGATATCAAAAGAGGATCTGTATCTTGATACGTCATCCAGATAAAAAATGATCCCATCTTGCCAATGCATTCTCATTATCCTCATTGACATCTTTATCCTCTGTGTGGGATTTGAGGTGGCTGCAAATCAGTCCCAGCCTCCCTTACAAATCATTGAGTTTTGTGGGTTGCTGAGTCAGGGGAAACTTTATAAACTTTCTGAAATGATGTCTGCTACAAATCCCTAATTATTTGTCCACTCTTGTCAATTTGGCATATGTAATACGATAAGATATTCCCTTCATTGTATAACAATACTGTGTCCGGAAGTCCTGGTTTGTTGCAGAACAGCCATGTGGGCTACTCTGTGATGAGATAGGCTTTGTTTACAGCAGATTAGCGGCACAGATGAGTCGCACTTTTTCGTGCATTTCTGTTAAATAACACATCTTTGCTCGTTGTACGGATTGCGTTTACACCTGCCTAAGATCCAGTCACAGTGCGAGCCAGACCACCTCCAGATGTGGTCAGGTATATATATGCAGCAACAGTGAAACGAGTTTGACGGCAGGAACATTTGTGTTTTATATGCATTAGTCACGCAGTGGTTTTCCGCCTCAAACAGCCAGTTTAGCCTACGCCATAAGCTAACGTTAGCAAGCGACAGCATAGAGGGGTAATGTACATAGGGTGTACATTACCCCTCCGGCTCCAGTCAGCAGTCAACATTACAGTACATAAACACCCGACAATGGAGGTCAACTCCATGGATCACTGCTGCAGTCAGGTTGATAAACAGGACTGAAGATAAATAAATCCAACGGCTGAACTCTCCTCCCGTCAGCAAACGGTTCCGGGTCAGAGCAGAATCTGAAGTGGCTCCAGGTGTTTATGCTTCAGAGGGTCTGGCTCTGATCCAGCTGATAGAGAGCCCCCGAGTGGCAGACATTACATATTATGTGCTTCACCTGCATTTTTCCTTTTCCAGATAACGTGTCCGGATATAGATCTCATTTTAATACGGTGTAAACGGGGTGCTTGAGTCTTCTTCAGCTAAACTGTACAAACCAAACCCACATTCACACTCTGTCTCCGCCCACCACCATAAACAATCATGGCTCTGGCAGTCTATTAAGCTGATGGATATGGTATTGACTTTATGGCCTCTTTCTCCATCTGCAAGGGGCTGACATGGTTGGTTTCCTGCGTTTGGGGGGAGTTAGCTGAGGTGGATGGATTGACTCTCGTATCGATAACTCTCTCTTCTTGTCCGTGGGTGGATGTTTTATGGTTGCGGGAGGATGAGATGCTGAATCTTAGAGGGGAGGGAACCTGGCACCAAAAAATCTGGGCTTTATCTCTCATTGCAGAGTTCAGGACTTTTGAAGTTGGAAGATAAACTGAAAAGAGATCACACGTCACAGTGGCTTTTTTTCCCTTTTCTTTTGTTTTTACATCTCTGACTTTTGACAAAATCTCTGAATATTCACATGGAGATGAGACAAGACACGATGAAACTTTAATGGCACCCTTGGGCAATTTGGGTAATACTAATTTATGCATGCTAGTCTGTATACCTCAGCCAGAGCCTTGTGTTTTTCTGTCATCAATTTAAAATTGGGCTGTCATGGTAACAATCTAAAACTTTAATGGCTGAGGATTTGCTCCATTCAGGGTTCAGCTTGTGTAAGCGTGCCTGCCACCGCACCCTGCTGTCTCTTATGAAATATAATGGGGGTGGGGGGGTTGGGGGGGGGTGATGATGTGTTGATTGTGTTTGTTTGCTTCAGGAGGTCTTGCAAAGAGAAAAGCGTTTTTGTTTTTGAACTCCTGAAAAATCGTCCCACTCTTGTACTTTCTGGACTAAACTTTTGGGTCACAAGATGAGCTAAATTTGCTAAATTTTGTGCCTCCGTTGTTGTTTTCCGCCTTACTGTGCTAAAAACTTCACTCGCTGGTGCTTTGTTAAAACACTCAGGTGCTGGCTAAGGTCTCTGCTCTAATATCGGGCACTGACTATGCATTTGTCTGAATTCCGTTGTGTCTCCTTAGCGCAGGTTATTGATGGAGGCAGGGTAAGTGGCTGCAGTCTGTCGGTGAAATGGCTTTAGCTTTTGTTTTCTCATCTCACACAAGCTCTTAATGGCCTTATTGGATCAATTAGAGCCCCTTTTATAAAGGTGCTCAGTAACTCATGATTTAGCCAGCCTTCATTACCTTATTGGGGTTGTTAATAGGCTTAGTCTGTGAATGTGTGTGTTGGGATTAAGTGCGACATTTCTTATCTTTTCTGCCACTTATCTTATTGGCATTTTGGGTTTGTGCAATCAACTTAACACTTACAGTTGGGATAAGTGGCAAATGTTCCCCTTTAACTACTTTGGTGGTTTGTAGTCTGCAGTTTTAGCCACTTTACTGTTGTCAACAGAATGTAAAATGACTTGAAATTATATCCTCATAACATCAACACACACCGAGTGATTATTGTAGCATTTACTGGTGTATATCTGTTCGGTAGATACACATAAAATTCTCTATGAATGTATTTTTCAGTGAATGTGACTATAGTTCGTCTTCAGAGAGTTGCCCACCTACTGTGAAGAGCATCATGCCCGCAGCACTTCAGGGCTCAGATGTACACAGCACACATCTGAGTACAAACAGACATGAAAGAGGACGGGACACACATGCACGGCACACTGCACATGCTCACACACTTGGAAAAAGAAACAGAGCGTGAAGCAATAACCCTCTGCGCGCCCTGCATGCAGAACGGTTTACTGTTTGGACGCGTTTTCCACATGGTTCCCTGTTCCTTTCTACCCTTCTTCAATTTTCTCTGCTGAACGACAGAGTTTCTTTCATATAAACATGCAGGAGGGACAGACGGTTAAAAATCTTTGTTTGTAGGACCAGCCAGTGTTGATCTGTTGACAGAACTTGTTGTTTTTACACTTATTTTTGTTGTACGGATTAAACTTTAGTGAGCTTTAAAGTTTCTGGTAGGTGACAGGCCTAGCTGCTTCGCCTTGTTTCCAGTCTTTATGCTAAGCTAAGCTAACCAGTTGCTGAAAAAAAGCTTCATATGTGCAGTAAAGATGTTCTCTTCAACTGTCGACACAAGGGCAATGAAGCATGTTTTCCAGGACGTCGAATCATTCTTTCAAACTGCCACTTTTGTGAGGTGCAAACCTTATATGCAATATTAACAACCTATTCAAAACCAAAAGGTTTTTTGGGTTGAAATTTGTCTTGAACATCCAAGAAATAATGTCCAAGTAAAAGAATGATTAATCACAGTAGTCAAGGGAATCACAGACATACTTTTGTGTCCATTGTCAGTAGGCAGCAGATATTTTGTCTTAACTTTACTACATGTTAAAGGGAGGAGAAAATCAAACCCCAGTCTGATTTAAGTTGGTGTATCTCTACAAATTTCAATAAATCTTAATAAAAACTGAGTTTCAACTTGGACCATCATGCTGCTGCAATGGTTTCCCTCATTGCCAGCTCTCACTGAGAAAGTACCAAATGTCTGGTGGGTGCTTTTGTTGCTTGTGAATCGTTTGATGTGATTGCCCAGTTTGAAATGAAATACAGCGTTTTGCTTGTTTTAACATGAAATAGTGGATTTAAACAGCCGTTTTAGTGCCTTTGTTGAAAATGGTTGTCTAATGAGAGATATTAACCGGCTCAGACACCTTGATAAGGTTTTTCCTTCAACATCAAAAGTGCAGCACTTGGTAGCAGTAACTGTCACATCTTGAAGCCGTGTTTATCTAATCTATCTATACTAAAAGAGTCAGCTGGAATTTGCCAGATCTCAGATGACAGGCCTATTATCAGCCTCAGCCCTCCCTGCTCCCGCTGTGAAGAAAACCTAGATATTGTAGGAGGCGTATTTGGACAGCCTCTCCTGCGTCTAGTTTATGCATCAGTAAGAAACCACACGAGCTGCCCGGCCCCTTGTGTCAATCACATCTGCACTCCCTGACTGGCTTCCATCTGAATCTTTTATTGTGCTGCCGACGTCAAAGATTCACCAAAATGATAAGTGCTGCTGCGGCCGCTGCACTCCGCGAGATGATAAAACATTTGTGACAGGCGTGGAGCCTTTTGCACAAGACGACCATCTACCAGACACAAAGCCTCTGTCGATGAAATTAGCTTCAACTTGTCTCTTTGTCAATAAGTCTGCAGTTCAATCGAGGTAAACTCGAGGGCAGAGGCATGAGTCAGTGGATGCTTACTTTTAGTTGAATCAGGCATATACGTTGTTGTGTCTGCTATGTGTCTTCAGAGTTTTTAAGGCTGGTATGTTAATGCACACGCTGCATATTAGTAGGCCAAATGAGATTAAGCCAATTCAAAAAGAGCTCGTTTATTGTGTGTAAACTCCCACCACTCCACCCCCGCACCCCATCGCATGGCAGGCTTTTCATATCCATTTCGAGGGGGGAAAAATCGGGTCGAGAATTAACACACTTTTTGAGTTATTGCATAAAACGCACATCTACTGGAATCCTCCCCCTTTGTTAGGATTTTCTTTAAAAGTGGCACCCAGAAGTGGATCTCACATAAGAATCAGAAGCTCAGGCGTGTTTTAGATCCTTATGGTTATCGCTTCCTTTTGTGAGAGGACGCAATTAAAGGAAAGTAGATGTGTCATGTCTCTGCGAGCAAAACCGCAGCAGGATTAGACGGTGATGTCAGAGCATTAGCATCCAGCATTCATGGTTATTCCCATTCCTCCGTGTTTATTCACATTCTGGCTTACTCTCCGAATGTTGGCAATTTGTCCATGTGTGCCTCTATGATTCAGAAAGCCTACTTCCCACTATGTTTACCTTCAGCCAAATCGGTCTCAGATGTAGAGACAGAGAATGAAACAGAGAGAGAGACTTTGAGAGGGACAATAGAAGACAAACAGTACTATGCCGTTTACAGTTTGTTAGTTTGAGGGGGCTCTCGTGGCTCAGGCTGGAGATTTGTGATGCAGTAGTGGAAGTCCAACCCTCTGCAAAGGCACCAGCGCTCTGACATTTTGACTAACAAGGGAGAGCAGCCGAGTAGAAGGGATGAGGGCGCTCATGCATGCTCATCCCTCATCAGGCCGTCTTCAGGCCCCAGAATCCAGCACAAACAAACATCCACTGAGAGCCAATGACGGGCCACAGAGAGGCAGCCAAGCTCAATTGAGTTTCTGTGTCATTTATGCACCTACATGCTGCGAGTGTTTTTGTTTGGTGTTGGTGTGCACGATCGTATGGCTTTGACATATCTTGTGTTAATGCTCTGCTCATATGCAATTACACCCACTTGCTTTTCTTTAAGTGAGCGACACATTAATGTACCAAATCAGTGGAGGCTTTTAGTGCAGAGAAATGCATTGAAAAGCATCCTGCCGCGGCTCTTATTATTATTATTTACTTGTGATCGCAGCCTGTGTTAACTTTGCAAACAGCCTGGGTCGGCCCGTGTGTTTACTCAACGCCCTTCTGGACTTTATATTCCATAAACACAAACAGCTCTAATATGGGTCAAAAGAAGATGGTGCTGAAAGCAAAGCAGAGAGTGGGCCTGTGTGTGTTTGATAATGTGGAGAGGGAGGGAAAGCCAAAACAGACACAGAGATAGAAAACTGGAATGCCACTCAGTAGAGTGCATACCTCCGCCAAGGCCCAACAGTCCCCTTTAATCAAGACTAATCCAATATCTTAAACTTAAACCGCCCATGACTGCTAAACCATAATCTAAGTTCACCAGATCTGGGATCCGCATCAAATTGTACTCACTCATAGATACCAACCAACCAACTAACTAATCAACCAACCACACCAACCACACCAAGCAACACCAACCAACCGACCGACCGACCGACCAGCCACACTAACTTCACCAACCACACCAAGCAGCAACACAGACCAACCAACCAACCAACCAACCAACCAACCAATCAACCAACCAGCTACACCAATCACACCAATCACACCAACCAAACAAAACACTGTGAAAACATAACCTCCTTGGTTAAGGCTATTACAGTAAATCTGTGTTAAAGATGCATTTTCCAATTGTTCAAGTGGCCCTTTTATAAAAGAGAATATGGATGTATGCAGTTCGCTAATCAAGTGCATGATCAGATAAGCTTGACCTGAAGAAAATTCTGAAAAAATGTTTAATAATAAAACAAAGAAGATCCTCCAAAATAACATAGATGAGCAGAGAAGAAGAAAGGAAGCGTTTGTTTTATACCTCACTGACTGGCTTAATCAAGATAGTGCCTCCATATTAATCCATGTCTATATGATTTCACACCAGCATAATTCTCATGGCAGCCAATGACAAAACAAAAGACCCCAGGCTGAGAAATCAATGCTATGCTAATTAACGCTATATCAACAGATCTGCCTTGCCCCTGTGATGTTTTTAATGTATGCCTGTGTATAAATTAAATCATATATCTACTGGCTACTGAAGAATGGAGCCATTCACAAGCACAACAACGCATCTCTGCAGAATTGGAAATTTGCAGTTTTAGATTCAAGTGCCTCTTGCTTTTGAGTGTGAATAAAAATGCTAACCTGTGCTTTTTTTTTCTGCTTTTTCCCCATTCACTGCTGCCATGATTGCTGCCTCCGTGGTGCCTTTTCAACAGGTAATGTGATTTTTTTCTTCTATCAGCCTTATCCAGGTTATTCCGCACGGCTCTGGCCTGTAAATAACAGTGTCAAAGACATCAGTAATGGCAGTTATTTAATAGATATGAGCCATGGTAAATACATATATTATTCCATATAATGTCCAGCTGGAGTGCTGCACTTATAAAGTCTCCTGCTTTAAGGTGCAAGCAGAAGAAAACTGGAGACAATGCATGTTTCCTGTTTTTGTGTGTGTGTGTCTGGGGCAGGGTGGGGTCGTAACGACAAAAATGTGACCCGGTGACACTCTAGTAGTATAAGCTTGGCTGCAGAGCATTATTAAGGCTTTATATTTTTAGAGTTGCCCGCCTGAAAGCAAAAAAAAAAGGCCAGAAAGTCTCAAAACATCTGCAGCTCCAGCAGAATCCAGCGGTTGCTTTAAGTTGCAGAGGAGCTCTCGGGTTAGATCTGCCTGATCTGTGTGGGAGCTCAGTGAGAACGAATAACCTCGCTTTAATCCCTGGAGGCCCATCTGGTGTGTGTATCTGCACGGGAGTGTGTGTGTGCGTGTGTTTGTGCACGTACGAGGATGCCACACTGCCCTCATTCACAACTGTCCATATTTCAAATCCTCTGGCCGCCCTTTGCGCCAGCTTGCCCCCACTGCCCAACCCCGGTGTTGTTGTTTGATGTTTTCCTCCGTCCCTCTCGGCCTCTCTCAGCCTCTCTCGGCCTCTCCTCCTCCTGACATTTTATAATCCGTCCATTTCATTGTTTTAAGCCGGCGCCATTGTAAGCCGCCATCCTCCTCCTTTTACACTTGTTCCTCTTGACCCCGTTTTTCCTCTTTGCCGTCTTTACCTTCTCCTCCATCCTTTTCTCGACCCTCCCACTGCTGCTGTTGCCCCTGCCTGTCTGCGACGCATCAATCTCCATCACTGCATGATAAATAATTCAAAAGATTGTTCAGATTTTTTTGGGATACACCTGGGTCAAAGGGCACGGCACGATGACACATGAAATCAAGGCTAGTGGCAGATGATACGCTGCCGCCAAGCAGCTGTATGTCTGTCTGTCTGTCTGTCTGTCTGTTTGGTGTGTGTGTTTCTATGCGTGTGTTTGTCAGCTGACAGTGACTCTCCCACTGTAGTTGTAGTTTTCAGGTTATTTAGAGGTTACAGTTTATTTATATTTTTGTCTGCAGAGTATTTCATGTTTCTATCTCTCTGCGTGTATCTCTAATGTTTCCCCAAAGTCTGTTCTCACCCCCCTTCTTTTTGTCCTGTGCTCATTTTTTTGTCGTTGTTGCATCATGAATGCCCTCAGGAGACTGTTAATGCACTCCAAATGTCATAACGCGACAGACCCTGTTACCCAAAATGACTATCTAGTGCCAGTGTATAATGCATTATACAGTATAAACTGGCTTTGGGATGTTGTGCTCATGTTTATGTGTGCGTCTGAACAAACAGACATCATCTGGAATCAGGGTCCTGTCCTC
The DNA here is from genome assembly GCF_040436345.1 of Pagrus major. Taxonomy (NCBI): domain Eukaryota; kingdom Metazoa; phylum Chordata; class Actinopteri; order Spariformes; family Sparidae; genus Pagrus; species Pagrus major. The sequence continues at coordinate 24,048,675 of NC_133231.1, read as the reverse complement.
ACACCACATGTGACTCTGGGAGCTCCAGTGATCGAGTGTTTAGATGGAGGGCGGAGATTATGAACTGATTAATTTGCAGGGGAAGATTTCGGGGGGCCAAAGGAGAGGCGATGGCAGTGAGCTAAGCATCTGGGATTATCCAGACTTAATGGAGGGAATAAAGCGGCCTATGGGTGGCAATCCGCTTTCCATCCGCGCAGATTTCCGTCACATTGACGTGTGATGTCGCGCCGGAGGAACCCCACAGCGGAGCAGGACGGGGGGGCTCTACAGGGCACTGGATGGCAGTGTCCTCAGTTTCACTGCTGTTGTTTACAGAATAATTGGTCTTGTTTCCTTACAAACTTAGCAGGAGACGTTATGAGTACAAAAAAACATGACAGATATAACCAGGTGTTGTGCGGTTTACAAGCAACACAGTCCAACAGTTAAACATTTATGGGCTGGATTGTTTTTGTAAGGAGGTAACATTGTTTTATCATTAGGGAACTGATTAAAAAAGGGATGTAGTTGTCAGTGCTACAGTCTGTTCAGGGAGTTCCTGTCAGAGTAAATATTTCAACTTTTCAAACATTTGTTGTTGTTTTTTAATCAGAAAAGAACGGGCAAAAAAGTTTCTTAGTTTTATATCCGTTGGAAAAGGTAATAGGTAGAAATAGCTTTCAGTTATTATAGAGAACCAGTTAATTTCTTACCAGCAGTAAATGTGTCATATACCCCTTTCCCTCCCGACAAACAAGGCTTTTACCTTCACGCGCCTTCCTGTGTCAAATGACTCTGTAGTATTCACGGGTGTTTACTGGCTCCAGCTGCGATGGAAACATGGCACCCGGGTGGACACGCTAATTTTTGCCCCTTTTCCAGCCGATGTTATGATGCCAGTTGTAGTTCAGGACGTTGCCGCATAATAGATTTCATCCGTCTCAGTTCCAGCAGTGCTCGGACATCATTTGTTCAGCACTGGGTTTAAAAGAGATACTCAAGTACACGTATATATATTAAAATTAACCACCTTAACATTGTCACTGGCCTCCATGCTGCTTTCTACTGTTCCAGCACATTAGTGACATCAAATGCAACACACCAGGAAAAAAAACAGAAAGCAAAACTTGTCCACTTGTCCGCAATGGAAAAGTAGACATCTGCCTGATTTTAGCAGGTTTCTATGCGTTGAATAGTTCCATATATTTGCGCTCATTTTGGTGTAAAATGGTAATACAGCGTTGTTTGTTACAGTAACACTACAAAACGTATTGCATCCAGAGAGCCCAGGGTTGAGTTATATGGCCCTCAAATAATATTGTGATATTTTAAAGCTATATAACAATAACACAAATATATCTTGATATCTTGAAATCTTTATGAGTGGTGGGGGGTGACTTTTGTTGTTTTATTATATTATTGTTTTATAGTGACGATACAGTATCATGTAGTTTCATACCATGATAACAAACTGATATTACCCAGTCCTATGAGAGCCTCACCACAGTTATGCACTGCCATTTCTGATTAATTTTAATGTGAAAAAAGATCAAAACAACTGGAAGAGGGATGAATAGGATTAAACTAAAAGACGTGATTTCATCGAAGAAGTAAGTTGCCAGAAGAGGAGCGACTGTGCCAGCGTGGCTGCACTCTGGATCCACCGTTCAGCCACCTTTTGTTTTATAGGTTGTACTCACAGTATAAAGTAAATTAACATTTTTGTGAGACTTGTATTTTCATTTTATGAGACCAAGAATTCAAACTATGTGAGTAATTCACTTGACTTTTTTTTTTTACATTAATTTAATTTATTAGCTATAAAATGTGGCTGGCTATGTTACTGTAATCCTTTAAAGATTTAGTGTAAAACTTCCAAGCGTGACTTGTGCGTTTCTGCACGAAAACAGCCAAGTTTCTGTTCCTCCTAGCTGTTTGGAAGTTGCTAAAACTAGTGCTCGATGGTGTTGAACCAGTATGAAAATTCTGAGTGACAACTCTCATGCCGTCCGCATTTAACCCATCCTGAACTCAGGGTCCATAAATCACTCGCCGGCATCAATCAGAGCGGACAGGGGTTGTCCTGTGTTTTGTCTTGACTTTGAGCTCCAGGCTGTGGAAGGTTGATTATACAACAGGGAGGCTTCGTGATGAATGGAGTCTCAGCCCAGATTGAGAGTGTTAATAAGCAAAAGCAGACTGCTGACCTCATCCTCTGCAGACGTAACGCAATGAAACTAAATGGATGTCTGATGGTTCAGATGGTTTCCTCACAGGGCTGCCTGCTGTGCCGAGTGTGTGTGTGTTTGTGTCTTGGGGATAGAAGATGTGAGCAGTGGGTGGGAGGTTTGTGTTAAAATGCCTGCATGTGTTTTTTAGATGCCTGTGGGTGGTTTAATTTGTGTCTCCGTGTTTTCTGTGCATGTCTGTGCGTGTGGGTGTGTGTGTTGTTTTTTTAATTCATTTATGTGCATGCAGCAGTGTGTGCGCGAAAAATCAAAAAGCTCAAGTGTGTGTAGTGTGATGCGCAGCTCTCTGCAGCTGGCCCATGCAAGCACACCCTTGGGCCAAAGAATTCAAAGCAATCCATCGCTTCATGGCAGGAGTCCTTGAAATCCACAGTGTATGCCTTTATAGGTCCTCCCATTGAAAGATGTATTATATTTACTATCCACTGGTCCTCCTATAGATAGTGATGAATACCCCTAAGGCACAATGAGGCATGTGTCAGTTCACATTTTTGCTTCATAAAGCAAAAAACCCTCCTCATGCCACCGTGGGTGTCTCAGGCGAGGAGCGATCCTGCCGTGTCACCCAATTACTGCTTGTCTCCAGCACGTTACACCTTTTTGTCACTTTCACGGTGGTCCCAGCACGTGTGATATAAAAGTATGTGTTAGAGTCAAGACGAAGTGGTGGCACACGGGCATCGAGCTCAGCATTTTTTCCCGGGAAGCTGTGGACACCTAACAGCTGGTTGGGGAGGAAGGTGCGGACTAAATTTCCCAGGTGTACCTCTCTTTCCAAACAGAGCGACCTGTTCTGTCAGCGAGGAGGAACGCCACTTCTCTCTCTTTCTCTGCCCACCTGGAATTATTTTAGTCCGTCATTTTCTTCTGCAAGCCTCCTTCTTAGATATTTCTGACCTTATCTGCACTGATAGTTTGAAATAATTTGATATTTTTAATGTTTTGATGGTGCTTTTTTCTGTGAAGTCTTAAAGTTAAAATAATTCCAGTCCTTCTGAACCCGAGTTAACAACTTTATTAGCAGCTACTCTCCAAAAACTCTTTTCCAAAAAAACACGTGAATAACTAATCCCTTCAAATGGCTCTCCTCTTTTAATTACTCTATGTATCTTTCCTCCGATGTGAGGGCTTTCAAAGAACTCCTCCCTCCTTAATGACTCAATATTGAAGGCAGCAACAATGGAGGTATTTAGGGGATCATCTCCCGCCGCCTTCGCCCTGCCTCCTCATCTCCCTCGCGAATCTGATAGCAGACTCTTATCTCGCCGGCTGCCCTCTCTCAAAGAGCTCTCCTCTTTTGCCTCAGATCCTTTCCTCAAAAAATGATTCTCATCTGTTGGGAATTTGCACCTTGAAGGGGGAGGAAGGGGAGCTTTGTACAGTGCTACGGTGCGACTGTCCTCCACCCTGGTTGATTAGGATGGGGGAGATTGTGTGTCACATTTAATGAAGTGAGAGTGTTATCTGAGGGTGTGTGTTATCAGGCAGATGTGGGTGGAATCCCCTGAGGAGTGTTTCTTTGCTGTCTCAGCACAGGTGAAAAATAAGAAGTCCCAAATGCCTGAGATAGCTGCACCTGAGCAGGATTCATGCTAATGTTTTAAAAGGGTTCTCTTGCACCATGAGTTGTTTCTTTCTGTTGTCTATTCTGTTCTTGTCTAAGGCTGCAACTACCTGTTATTATCATTATCGACTGATCTCTTAATTATGTTCTTGATCGATCGTTTAGTCTTGTTTTCGAAAAAGTTTCCCTGAATCAAAGATGACATCTCTGAGTGTCTTCATCTGGCAGACAAACAGTCCACAAGCCACAGATATTCTGTTTTCTATGTTTTAAAACAGAAACAGCAGCAAATGCTCACATTTGACAAGCTGGAACCAGAATGTGTTTTGCTTGAAGAACGACTCATCAGACTGATCAGATACCTAAATAGTTAGCTAGTCGATTAATGATTAATTAAAATCAGATTTTTGTTGCATAAGTTGTACTTTATACCACCAGATATTGAACACATTGACACGTGACTCCAATTACTTATAGTGCACACAGTGTTGACACAGCAAATGTTTAAAGCAGCCATTGTGATGCCTCGAGCTGGTAGTAAATCAAATTATTTGCATTTGCAGTGAAGACAGATGGAACTTATAATTTTGACTTGACAGAAATCCAACTGGGAATCAGATCAAATTTGTAGCCTTGCATCCATATGCGATATGCATAATTACTTTTTGTTTCTTTTGGAAATGAACACAGAAGTTTGTTGTTTGTAGTCGACAAAGCTTTGAATATGAAGACCCATTTTAGCAACAGTCCTCCCTGAGACTCTTTGTATAAAGTCAAAGATCCTTATTTACAATCACTTTGGCTTCATCGGTATCTTCTTTGAAATCACTTTTAAAGGCTTATTTTTTTTATCAGAAATCTAATAATGCCACGAAAAGGCCCAAAAATATAATTAAATAAACAACAACAACAATAATAGTAGTAATAATAATGATTATAGTGATTGGGTATGGCCTCTAGCAGAAAATCTTCACTGTCCGGTATACACAGAAGGTAATAACACACAAACTAATGGCGAACCTTCTAAACAGCAGAAAGCCACGCTGGCCTGCTGTTGTACTCTTTGAACGGATTAAAAGTACAGGGAGGTGATTCATGTTTCTGTAATGGAGAGCAAGACTTGACGCTGTTGTCGTCCTTGGTTCGCGGTTCTGCTGCCGTGTCGCCCTGAGTGATGGAGCAGAAAATGAGGCTGCAGAGAGGAGTCTGCATCAGGGGTTGCAGGGGTTAAGAACCAATGAGCTCCAGTTGGTAATGGGATTGGCCCGGTGGGTGGGCTGTGTGTGGACGCGTGCGTATGTGCGTGCGCCTACAGTACGTCACGAATGTCCCAAAAGGTGATTGAAAAAAGGGAGTGATGTGGTGCTGGTGCGTGTGTGTCATGATGAAAGATGATAGCAGGGGAGGCTGTGGTGTACACACTGAGGTTTACTCTGGAAGAATCAATGCAGTGATTGACTGACTGACTGTCATCTCTCCCTGTCCCTCCTGAGGTGTAATTACTGAGGTGGAATAGCCGCGTTTCTACGGGTCATAAATCCCAATCACACTGCCAATAGTGACAGTGATGGTGACCAAACCAGTGGAGCAGATCTGCTGTGGTGGAGCTGCAGCTTTGCCCAATTTAGTTTAAATTACATCTGGATCTATTTCAGCTTTTTTGCAGTGTTGTAAAAAGAGCTTAAAAGCGAAGTAAAAGTTAAGATAAAATACTAGTTTGGTAAAAGTGGAAGTTACCCATACGAATAGTACTTTAGCCAACGTCTTTAAGTATCTTATATGTAATGTACTTAAGTATCCAAAGTACAAGTTAAAGTAAATTTAACATGTTTTTATATGTATGTATGTATATGCTGTATACTATTGGAAGACTGATTGTCAGTCTGGCCTGTTATCGGACCCGATATTCAGCATTTTTGGAATCAGATTACCAATAAAATAAACTGATTTAAAAATGAGTTACTTTGGCTCTGATGCTGCATGTATCTAGCAACAAAAGTTATCAAATAAATGATAACTGTAGTGGAGTAAAAATACTATATTTGCCTCCAGAATGTAGTGAACTGGAAGTGTGAAGTAGCAGAAAATGGAAATACTCAAGTATCTCGAAATTGTACTTGAGTATAGTACTTGTGTTGAGATGCTGTCCATCGCTTTATGTATGTTTATGACTCCTGTGTGGTCGATTAATATAATCAGTATGGTCAGTCACTGGTGTGGCTTTATCATGCAGTCATAATTATACACTTCAGTGTCCTCATTAACTGCTACTTGTGCATGTTATCACTTGCTATTTAGCGCTCCTGATGTATTAGCTTTAAGCCGCTCAGAATGACACGGATGAGTCAGCTAAATGCATACGAAACTGGATGTAATGAATTTTATTTCATTTGATAAACCGTATATGCTGCTCTCATCTGATATGAACCCTTATCTTGATGCTCGGTTCACACCTTAATGCACTAAAGTGTTTAAAAGATTAATTTTGTGATTATATATATATAATCCATATTATCATATCATAGGGTGCCAAGGTACAAATAAATGTCAGATGAAAATAATGTCACTGCAGCTTAATACAGATGATTATTGGAGCTGTTGAGCACGGCGTAAAACTGTGGAAATTAATGTGTGATGCCAGACTTCTTCCCATTAAGGATAGACAGATTATTGGCTGGCTGATTAAAGGCCCAATATTAAGTTTTATTTCTCCCGAGTATCGGTATTCTGTGTCTGATTACAGATAAAATAAATGTATTAAAAAATGCAATATCCCGTCTGACAAAGTTCTCGGAAATTTCGTCTCGGAAAGTAAGAGAAAACGTTGGTACACGAGTTGCTGATTTGACATCAAATGATGCTGAAACATGGCGGACGAAAGTAAACATTGGGTTTATGGCAAGAAACTTTTACAAAAGTCACGTATTGATTGGTCGTTTCCTTTGCGCTTCCTTGTAACTCAAATACTGGAAACGGCTGTCAACATGTTTAAACGCTCTGAGTGATGAAATCCCAAACAAATGTCTTACTGGTGCCCATGTTGCTGCCACGTTCTGAGATGATGCACGTGAAGACACCAAAGTCGATAGAACCACTTATAATAACCAATAATCTGAATTTGCAAAGTAAGCGTCATGGTCCTAGGTTTTAGTTCAGTCGATTTGTTGTTTTATGTTGAAAGGTTATCCTCATGTGTCACGTTTTACTTTCCACTTCCTGTCTTTGTCTGTTTTCCCGCCCCTTGTGTTTTTAAATGTTTCCTTAACTCGGTCCTCGTGTGTCCCGTGTGTCCCTGCTTTGTTCTTCGTAGCTTCTGGCTTGTCTTCAGTTTTGATCCCTTCCCATTCATGCAGTTGCATTTCCACCTGGAACAATAGTTGAGTCAGTTGCTCAAGAGACTGTTCAAGTTTTCATAGCTGGTCCAGGGCAGTGAGCCAAGTGACTTTTCTTTCACACCATCATATATTAGTTGGGTGTACGGAGCACCTCTACATGAGTCAGGGTCTCTGTACTGTAGTTGTTTTTGCTGTTACAATATGCAAAGCTCGAAAGGAACCACAGGTGCACCGTATCAGCAGCACAGAGTCCCCAGAGGCCTGAATAAAGGAGATACTGTACCTTGTGCTCTCATACATAAAGAATTATACCACAAGTCACACGAGCATTGAGCTGGCTGGTGTGCATCGACGTCGCTAACCGGGGAGGAATTTGGATTTGCATTTAATTCAGCGATGCTTTCAACACTTGAACGCTGGAGGAGGGGTTCTTGCAGTCAGCTGCAGAGGCGTCGTGTCAGAAGGTCCCTGTTGATTCCTGTCGATATTATTTGTTTAGTATTTGGTCCGTGGCACATTTAAATCAGCGTGACTGGCTGCATATGTATGAGTGGGCAGCTGAGCAGAGGTGATCCCCTGACTGCATACTGTATCCTCTAGCTCACTCAGTTTCTCTTCTTATCCAGTATACGGTACATACTGCTCGCTCTCCCTCTCCCCTTGTGTTCGATCAGTATTCAGCCACTGCAGGAGAAAGTGTCACAGGTTGCCTCAGAGCTCAGTGTGGTCAAAAAGACAACATGAGTGGCTCATTTCTTATTTTGACTTAATACATGTGGACACTTTGACATTGTGTAAACCTTCTTACACGTGTAATTTACATGTAAATGTGAGAGAGAGGTTTATTTTCACAGGTACATGCACCACAATCATGCGTGCACATTAGATTCAGTGTTGTGAGTGTGTGTGTGTGTGTCTGGTGTATGTTTGAGTATTACTATACCACCCAGTCTGTTCTGCTTCTTGGTTTGTTTTCTACAGATTCAACACACTGTGTGTAAGTCAGTTTCAAGTGATTACAGGCCACTAGAGGTCAATCTGTTTATACTTGAAAAGTGCCAAATGCCTGATGGCATGTTTATTTTTTAAAGGAAAAGTTCACCCAAAAATGAGAATTTAGTCAGGATCTACTCACCCTCATGCTGATGGAAAGTCTTGGATTAAGCAGGACAAGTTATTTTTAGGTTGTTTTTTTTACATTTTAAAACGCTGTTTTGCTGTGAAACTCCAGAAATGAAACTATGAAACTTCACCTTTCTTTCTATCTGCATAGGGGTAAACAGATAATGACTAAAATCTTCATTTTTGGGTGAAATCTGATTTAAAATAATCATTAACCATTTGAGGAGGAACAACTTTGCGGCAGTCAAACCAGCATACATCATAAAGAAACACATTTTTCTGTCCTTTTTTCAAACACTTGAGCCAAACATCCCATTATTTGGACTATGTCCTTGGGTAATATTATTCAATTCTACTGATTATATTGTATTTTTTAAGAACCAAACTTTGAAATGTGGAGTTGTTTTAAAAAAGTGCTTGCTATTTAAAGTTGACAAAGAAGCCAACTTTAAAAAGAAGTCACAAAATGTTTTCAGGAGAAATAAATGACAAAACGAGCTTAAAGAAGAGCGAAAAAAATACATAAAAACAAGGAGACAAAAGTTTTTTAATTGTTTTCTTTCCTCAGATTTTTCCTCTCCTGGGCTTTTCAACAGGGTGTCACAAGGTCAAGGAGCAACGACAGCAAGAACCAGATGAATCAAATCATGAATAGATTAATTAAATCTGTGTCTTCAGTGGTGTGGTGTTTGGTATTACACTTCTCAAATCAAATCCACTCCAAGCTGAAATGTCACTCTTAGGCAAACTCTTCTCGCGCTAAGTTATTGTAAGTGACACAGTTTAACCTCTCACCTCACCCTCTCCCGGTGATGAGTCTCTTGGTTTCAGCCGCCTGTTTCTGTAGAGATGGCCGGTCCTTGTCAGGAGAGTGAAACCCCTCGTGTTCCTCTTGACTTTGAATTAGGTTGGAGTCGCTCTGATAATCAGAGGACAATCTGATTGTGTTTCGAGGCTGATACTGGTTGCTGTAGGTTAGCCATCACATTTACATTTACATTACATTACTGCATATTTATTCATAGAGCACTGTCACGATGGGGCCTGAGTGGAATGATAGATGGAGCTAATGCATTTTGCTTAAGAGATGGATGGAGGAGCAGAATCAATAGAATCTGCAGCCCTTTCACTTTGTGAAAAAGAAAGTAGGTGAATGCAAAAAATACAGCGTTAGCAGAGAGATCAAAGTCGGGCAGCAGTGGAGATGAAATATCATTTTCTGTTTGCCCTTGATCGAATAATTGACATATTTTCACGCACTGACATGCACTGAGCGTAATGTAGACTGACTGATCGTACTTTGTGCATATTTGACAAGTATCATCCATGTCAGTTATTTTCTTCGTGTCCTGCTACATGAGTAACGTGCAGCAGCAGGCGTGTGTGGGCGTATTGCTCAGACAGGCGTGATGTTCTCTGATGTTCCCTCCATTGACTTCGCCAGGCCGGGTCATCCGAGGCTACAAAGAGACGAGGGGTGAGTTTCCAGGGGAAAGCACAACTCCTACAGAAGTCATGAGCATTAAATGGGAGGCCAGGGATTAAAACTGGCTAGGGAGGAGAACGGTGGGTTTTTGACTTTCCTGCTCGTGCTTCCGCTCTGACTGAAGAAACCGTGAACATTAAGCAAATTGGACCGATGACAGGATTTAAAACTGACGTCTTATGTTGAGAGGCAGCTTACAAGCAAAGAGAAACCGACACAGGTTTATTGTATTATCGTAAATTTACTGTTGCCCAGCTGTGTCGTTGGAACAGATTCTGGGAAGGAGACGTGCAGACAAGAAAAGCTATTTTATCTGGTTGTTTTTCTGCTTTAGGGCATTACCACATAGAAACAGAGCAGTTCAGTGCGGCCTTGACTAGGTAAGAGATCGACCACTGAGAGTTGGTTTGTCAGCAGGATTACACAAAAACTACTGAACCGATTTCAACAGATCTTGGACGTCTGGTGCAGATCCAGATAAAGGGGCGGATCTTTTCTCCCAGATATTTCTCACTTTCTTTAAAATGACAATTTTCAACATTTTCTTTCATTTCTCAGGGAATAATGCATGTATCATGCTGACAAAAACCAGTCATCTAGACCAGTTTTCTATTAGTGCGTACAGTTCGATGCAGATCCTAAAATCTTGTATTCCTCCGTGACCCAATGGATATTATGATTCCATCACAATTTTTTGTGGTGCTGTGGTTGGCTGTTAAAGATAAGCAGTCGTGGGTGCTTTAAAGAGGGATGCAGTGCTACTGAGATTGATTTATACTTTGTAAGTATTTACAAATTCATTTGAATAAACTGTAATCTGACAAAAACACCACACACAACAGCAAAACTGATAAATGGTTGATCCTCATGAGAAATTATCCTCTAATAAGCCTAATAATAAATAAGTGATACCCAGTTCCTGCCCACAGTCTGAATTAATGATACACATCAGTAACAGCCTTGAAGTTCGTGTTTTATAAGGCAATGACATTAGCATGTCTGAGTGAATATGTTGGAGCATCTTGTATTCATGCAGTAAACAGCATGAATTTTTAAACAGGCATTGATTCTCATCGTATGTGCATGCAGTGTGGACACTCACAGAGCTGCAGATGTTTGTCCTCTGTTTTTAACTTTTACCCTTCATGGAGGATTTTTTTTACAACCAGTAAAGCCACTCAGGCTTTTCCACTGCTTGTCAGTTTATGTTCCCCCTCCAGCCAATGTAAAGTGGCTTAGGTGACCCCACTGTGATAGAGGTCTTTTTATGCCTTTGGCAACCCTCTGCCTGTAGTCTCCCACCAGCCATAAAGGGCACACATACACTCAAAGACACACATGTGCACGTACACACTCACCATCATTCACAGGGCTGTAAGTCATGCCGTTGAGGCCAGGATCGGGTGGACGAGTGCGGGAGGCCAGAGCTGTGACCACCTTAAGCAGTAAAGATGAATTGTGCTGTGGATGCACGTATTTATTTTGCTGCTTTTATGGGACCGAAGGGACTGCTGTCTCTGCCCGGAGTGTTTGCTTATCAGCCTCAGGATGAAAGTGGAGGTATATGTGTGTATTTGTGTGTTTTATGGGTCTTACATTGGCCATACAAACACAGTTACCCCCCGGTCCCACGAGGAGAGACCTCTGTTTAGCCTATAGTCTGTCTGATACCTAAACTACAATATATAGTGCATATATTGAATATATCAGGGGAATTAAATGATGGTGTAGAGGCCAGCAGAGGACGGTTGCCTCCACAGAGAGAAAAAAATTCCTGATTATGGACACCACGACGTACATAACCCTGCATATTAGAGCCCGGCTGATAATGGATTCTTTTATACACATGATGTACGCAACGATCCCTCAGATGTGGATCTCAAACACTTCTGACAAAGACTGAGACAATACACTTCACAGGGACTTTAATATTTATGAATTTCCCATATCGGCAGATATCTGCCAACAGATACGGACAACGCCAATATATCTGAAAGGAAAGCAGCAGACCGATATATCAGCAAGGGAATAAAAAAGTCCATTCATTTATATTTTCATGCTCTTTTGCGATCAAAATATAGTAAGTATAAGTAAAAATGTAAGTGTCTCACAAGCAGTTACTCCATTGTGTTAACAAAATTAGATTCACAGCACCATTTTTTCCTCATTTCTGTTCACAGGAATTTGAAAACATATTTTTCCCACCATGAACTGTTTACCAAACAGAACTTTTCCCAGCGGAAGCTGTTTGGGCAGTTCTGTTTTCTTGCAGTGCCAGCTCTGTGTCTATACACCGCAGCCTATTAAATATGCCTTTAGTCTATTAAATATGCCTTTCACTGACTTTCTCCACTCTTAAACAGACTGTGGTCCCCAAGGCACAATTTAATTTTGCCTCCCCAACAATTTCACTCCTCCCTCCTTTAAATTACCCAGAGTGCCCAGGAGGCTGACAGGTGAGACACCCTCCCTGTCGAAGTGTCCCCCTACATGTCTCACCGTATAACTCTTTCCAACTTTCTTTTATCATCTTTGTCCTATTAAATTGCTGCTAAATCAAACGCTGTCATGTTATGGAGCCATCTTTTTTTATTTTGAGGGAGAATTTACAGCTCTGGCTTCCTGTCCATTTGTTTTTATACGTTGTTTATTGATTTTGCACCTGGCACAGTTTACAGGGCAGCTCCACCGGTAATGGCACTTTTTTTTTTTTTCTTTTTCATTTTCAACTTCTATCTGCGTCCAGGTGTTTGTAATTCGATTGGATTTGATTTCTGCCAGCGTACTGAAGCGCTTGCTCACGCATTAGGGAAATTAGCGCCGTAGTCATATAATGGAATTGGGCTCTCATGTGATGGTGTGATCCAGAATGAGTTTGTATATGTGTGCATACTGTATATTATGCGTGAACAGCTCCATAATGGAGCTTTACCGCAGCATACTAATTGAGCTGAAATGATTCAGTTTGAATGTGTTTTCTCAGCAACATTTCTTCCTTCACATTTCCATACTCCATCACACATTTCTAGATCAGCTTTAACCTCACACTCGCTTTTCCTGTGGGCCTTTAATTGCTCAGTGCTTTCCCTTTATGCTCAGCTATTTGTAGTGGTGCTGATGCCAGTGACACAGTAGTGCCACTTTTCTACACTTTTTTTTTTTTACCCTCTGAGAACAACCCACTGATTCTGGTACCTTTCTGTTTTTATCCACTTCTTGGCACTTTCTTGACGCTCCTTCTTCAATGCAGAGTTGTCACCACTAAGGAATTAAAAAGGGTTGATTATGAAGCCAAGTTTTTCTGTTTTCAAGGACCCTTCTGGCAGAAATAGATCCGCAGTTTCCTGCACTTGCAGGTTTTTAAGAGGCATTTGTGCAGGTTTTCAAAGTGTCACCCTGTTGCCTGTGCAGTCTTATCTTTCCTGTTTCTCTGCTAATGAGAATACAGAAAATTGATGTAGAAAAATGAGTACTTGAGTACTGAATTTGTACATTAGGATTTATTTAGTGTATAGAGTAATCACATTTTTTTGACTGGTTTAACCACCACTTCACACACTAATACCATTTTCTATCCTAGCAACCCTGGTACCTTTAGAAATTTCATGATGCTTCGTCTTCCCTGCTGGGTTTTTACTGCTGAGGAATTACAAAGTTTTGATTATGAAGCCGAGTTTTCTCTGGTGGATAAAGACAGTTTCCCTTTTTAAAGTAGCATATGTGCAAGTTTTCGGTATCAGTCCCACCCTGTTGGCTCGACAGTCTTCTCGCTCCTCTTTCTCGCTCTATCTGTTTATATAGTCATGAGAATGTGGAAAATTTATGTTGGAAAATCTCATAGAAAGCAGGGATGAGCATGAATACTTGAGTTCTTGAACGTTAGTATTAGTTCAAAGTATAGAGTTCACAATTTTTATATATAGGAAATATAATAGTCAATCAACTCTGTTCTACATTTAGAAAAGTAAAACATTCAACTGCTATCTATGATTTAAATAATTTCCCAGTCCGGGATCAATAAAGTAATTCTATTCTATGAATATCTGCACAGAAATAATAAATCTGCGTTCGATAACGTCGAACTTTTTCAATCAGACTGTCACGATTTACACAAAAATGGACCCAAACAAAGACATACACTGCTGATAACCAAGTCCAAAATCCAAGTAACAGAAAGACAGACGATGAAAATATCAAAGTAATACAAAAACTAAGGACAAACCAGAAAACCACGAGGAACAGGCACAGGAGCACAGGAGACATGTGGACGAAAACAACCATCAAACCAAACCAACAAAGACTGAAGAAACAACTCAGGACTACAATACAAACTAAACTAACGAGAGGATGAGGTGCAGGTGGAGAGACACTGGGAACAGCGCACTGCTAACTAGCCAAGAAAACAGGACACTAGGAACACAGGTTAGCATGAAGTAGAAAGTGACAGCAAGAAACAAGAGGATATAAACTACAAAATAACAGAATATAAAAGAACCACACGTTTGATCATAACCAGTTTGTGCATTAGGCACAAGGAGACGACAGTTGAGACAGATAACAGGCATCGCTCATCACATCACTTGCTAGCAGTGTTAGCACACGCCATTGTATGCCACCGGGGCAGAGAAAATTAGCCAGCGCAACATGAAAATGGTGACTGGAAGTAACATACGGGGTCTTACAACAACAACTGAGAGCATTTTCTGAATTTTCACTTTGGTGTTCATTACGTTAGAGGTTTTTTTCTGTGTAGTGCTCAAGTACTCAATAGTAATTAAGTACTAAAATATGGAAATTACTTGTGCCCATCCCTACCAGAAACACCCTGGATATACAAGGAAAATACAAAAGACAAACAGAGGCAGAGGAGAGCTCCTCCTGGATCATTTTCCAGCACATTCTTAGATCTAAATGCTAGAACCTAACTGGGATAAACACACCATCACATTCAAAGCAACCGGGACCCTCGAGGTTTTCTGTTTCTCTCTGTCTCCTTCCTCTCCTATTTCCTCTTTTGTCCTCCTTCTATTACTCTCTATCCTCTGCGCTCTCCTCTGGTTTCCCTTGATATCCATGCCTTCTTTTGAGTTCATCCCCTGGCTTCCCTCTCCCTCGCTCTCTCTTTCTTCTTTCTTTGCATGCCTTTTGTTTCACAGTGGAGGCGATCCCTTCACTTATGGAAAGAAAAAAAAAAAAAATCTAAGATTAGTCAGTAACTTGAATAATTGAGCTGCTCAGTTTTCCTCCTCATGGACACTTTGGGGGAAAATGGGCGAGGGGTGACTTTGTACCCAGACAAGGGGACCAGGATGTGCATGTCTCAGGCCTTTGTCAGTATGTTTTTCACAGGATGAGATCAATGCTAACTTCATCTGCACTCTCCGCCAGAGAGGGCCTGATGGGAATCTTGCACTCCCACTTGAGTGAAGGGAGGGGGGGGGAGGAAGAGGCAGCCGGAGGTTAAAATGGGCTTCAGATAATACCAGTACTCATCCCCTTAGTGGATGGCAAAATCTTGGTGTGTTGCCTTCTCCGGTTTTCTGTTACGATGGCAAACGTACTCTTGAGGAGGACATTTAACCATTTTAAATCCTACTGCCGACTGTTACGCTGTTTAAGGAGATTTATTCTGTAGGTGTGCGGGGCGTCTTTCTGTAGCTTTGGAGCCTATAAGTGTAGCTACCGTGGGCTTCACCTTGGCTGATGTCTATTTAACAAAATGAATGAAATAACTCAAAGCTACTTTTAGCATGAGGATTTTAATTAATACCGTCTGATTACATACAACACATCCAGTGCTGCGTTGGTGCTATCCACTGGTTAAATCCACTGTTTCACGTGCCAGACTATTTCTTGGCTGGATGCAACTTGCTGGAGTCTCCGCCGGTTGCCTAGCAA
The DNA here is from genome assembly GCF_040436345.1 of Pagrus major. Taxonomy (NCBI): domain Eukaryota; kingdom Metazoa; phylum Chordata; class Actinopteri; order Spariformes; family Sparidae; genus Pagrus; species Pagrus major. The sequence continues at coordinate 24,033,039 of NC_133231.1, read as the reverse complement.
CTGTTCCCAGCCAAGAAAACAGTCCAACACATAACCTTGAATATAACAGCGAATTGTCTTTTGTACACCTATTAAACAGATTATATTTGACGTGTTACTTAGTGAGCTTTCGAGGTGTTGGGAGGCAGATTTTGTTTAATTTGGACAGGCTAGCTGTTTCCTCCTGTTTCAAGTCTTTGTGCTAAGCTGAGCTAGCTGGCCGAACTGTACATTTAATGAATAGATATGAAATGATATTGATCTTCTCTCCACCCTGACTGATACTCGATTTTTTTGGCCAATATACACACATTTTTTTACAATTATTCCTCAAATTTGGGTTTTTATATACCTGTGAGAAAGATATGTAACGGAGGCAGGATATTTTACAGTGAAACAATGAACTTTATTGTCTAAAATGACAAAAGTGACTCAAAAAATAATGATTATAAATTACACCAAGCATCTTTTTCTGCATTTTAATCTTAAAAAATGTAGCTGGGTATTGAACTCTGACACTTTGATGGCTTTTATGGAAAAATGTCTTGTCATTCGATACAAAATTTCAATACCTAAGGAATTAATCTCATTAGCTTCAGTGAGCCAGTGAGCCAGTAAGCATGCAGCATGCTTGTTGTGCCAAGATCTAATAATGCTGGGGATTGGCTGGAAAAACACTAGGTTGCACACAGAGATGGGGAACCATTATCCAATTTAAGGTGTCTATATGGTATTTTTTAACGATATCCAGCCATATGTCTATTTCCCAAAATCTTGAACAATTAATTAATAGTTTGTAGATGTTTATTATGCAAACATTTCCTAAAAAAACAGTGTTACATGAAATTTAAAACTGGCAAACGCATATGAAGCTGGACTGGGGTAGTAATCAATCATAGGAGTACCAGTTGGCATAATCTAATGAAACTATGATGTCTGGTCTGTTTTGTGCACTGAACCTCAGTGGAGTTAAACATGATGAACGGACGAGCTGGGGGTCAGTTGGGGCCCACGGCTAATTTTTGTTCCCTGGGGTTAATCCAGGGCCTGTTGGTTTGCTCTAAGTTGTTTTGTGATTGTTCATATAATATACAGAGGTAAGAGCAGAAGTGGTCAGGAAGCATCTCCTCAATTCAATAGTTTTAAAATCAGGCAGTGAATGGTCAATGGAGAAGGTCCTATAGTTTTATATGCAGCTGCAGAGGAGGGGATAGGGGGTCAAAGGTTCAGCGTTATTGAAAACAACGCCATGCTGTTGTAGCTTCAGGCTGTAACCACATATTGACCAGGTCTGGATCAGGCCTGGATTTCATCTGTGATCAATGTCTGGTCAGTGAAAACCATCCCTCTGGAACAGCGTGTTTGGTAGGTCTGGATTCAGCCCGTGATGGCAGCTGATCAACACGAGGCAGGATCTCTGGGGAGGAAAGGAGGAATGTGTGCGAATACAGCTGAGAAATGAAACTGAATGTGTGGGAGTGCGTGTGCTTTTTTTTTTACGTCTACGTACTTGCTTGCATCATCACTGCGATCATCAGTTTCAGACCCATTTTAGGAGCCGGCTTCCAGACGTTTTTATGATTGTTCATATCTCCCCCACTGCTGCTAATGCAGATTGCAGTTCATCATTTCAGTCACATACATTCCCTGCGCAAGACAAGAGACCTGACAGTACATATTTATCAGGCTCATATTTACAATCTCTGATAAACTGTGTTGCTTTAGAGTCAGCTACCTGCAGCTTCCGTCGCCTCACTCAGCCTGCTGAGTAAATAATGCGAGCCGAGACGCAGACACCTGCCTCGAAACCGCCGCCGAACAGATTAATAACAAACACTCCCTCCTCCTCTATGCCATTTGCTTTAGTGCTTTTTCTCACATTTCCAATCAGACTGGTACTTTCTATCCTTTTCTTTGTTTTCCCCCTCAGTCATTCTCACATACAAACACACAGAGACACACACACAAACACACTATAGTAATAACTAAAAGCCCAAGGGTATGATCACTGAAGGGGGAGAGAGAAAGAGGGGTGTAATATGAGTCTTTCTGGGACTTATCAGCATTTTGCAGAGACACAGACACAGGAGAGAAAAAAGCATTTGAATCCCAGCACAACGGATAGGGCCGCATGCACTTAGCACGTATCAGAATGAACAGTATCTGTTGACTAAAGAAGCTAGTTGTAGCAGGAGAGTGTGTCATTGAGCCTGCTGTACTCTCAAAGCTTAAACCACTGAACGGCCATACATGGTTATAGGTCCACGATGAGCTTTTGTCTTCTGAGTCAGAACCGTAGCCCATCTGTGGTAAGTCATTCATGCAGACGACAGATGGCAAGCCACGGTCCTCTTTATATAGACAAATATTACCCACCAAATGAAAATTTATGTCCCATTTTCTGTACACTGTACTACTGCAGGAGCTCATCAGATAAACCAAAATAGCAGTAGGGTAGTGGAGATGTGATGAGAATAATGGAGGTGGTGGCAGAAAATGGGAGAGAAGATGGAAAAAATAGGAGAAGAAAGAATAAAAGATAAGAGAGCTAAGAAAAGGTAAGCAAAGGGGAAAGCAAGCAAAATAACAGAAAGCAATAAAAATAGAACGGATCGAGGGGTGAAACAATAATCTCGCTCAAAACAGCCAAGACGGACCTCTCGGTTTGTTTAAGTTTCTCGCTCCGTCTCTGCGGATCTTCTGTAATGGCCGTGCTCAGAAAAGCAAGGCACGGCACAGACTCTAACTCATTTTCTCTCCGCTCCCTGGACACATTTTAGGGGTAAAATGGATTGAAACTCGAGCGCAGAAAGCTTTTCTGAGACACAGAACTGCTTTAACACCGTGTTCCTGGTCTTTGGTGGTGCATAACGGTGAAAGAACTCAGGGGGGGACAGAAAACCTCAAAATGTAGCGGGAAGTCTCTCTGCACTGGCTTAACATAAAGACCAGGCTGATTTTAGTTGTGATTCTTGTATGGAAATATGTGTAATAAATTAAATCACATTAAGTGTGCTAAAGCCATTTCATTTTTATGCAGGAATTTGTTCGACAAGCTTTAATCCAAGGTCCTTTCTCTGCCATGGTGGCATACATTTTTTTTTGCCTGGGATGCTTCAGTACGAATATAGCTGCTTCATACAAAGCCAGACTTTCCATACTCAATATTATGCTCCTTTTCTCCCACATTATGCCACCATGAGTTATGTACCTGCATCCGGTACAAGTGTTTCTATTTATTAGCAGTTGAGTGTGTCTTTGACGTTGAGCTGCACAAACAACAGTGGTGTCACACTGAGACAACTCCATGACTGCAGGCCTCCAGGGAACGAGTAGGTGTAAACAACGCAGCGGGAGTTTTCCAAGCTTATGATTAAGCACATTTTTGACGGCTTCATAAGCTTTTGTGGATCAAAACAGAAACTTCTTTGATTAAATAAATCTCTTTGCCTGACTTGAATTCAATGAACCACCAAGAATGCAGATTTACCGTGATGGCTTTAAAAAAGAAAAAGCACATTAAATAGTTTGTTTGCCATTTTTAGTGTTCTTTTTATGTGTTTAGTAACTTTCGTTATTGCATTTAGAGAAAACTAAAATAATATGTATAGGCTCAGTCTACATGTAGAGTTGTTCTGTTTGGAGCACATACGATGGGTTTCCTAACGAAAGAAAAAAGCATTTGTATCCCTTTCAGTGTTTTCCACACATAGACTTTCGTTTGAGCATTTATTACTTTTATTTGTTATCCGTCTCAGGGAACGACGGCAACCACGAGTGATTAACTTGTGGACGATCTGCCCTTGCCTTACCCATCCCGTCGACTGGCATTTGCGCATACTCTACAGAGAAACACAGCGAGAGAAAGACGCTCTCTGGTATTACATCCCATCTGTAAATGCATTTGTGATGCAGCCTATTTAATGTAGCCCGGCCTCCTCATGCCATTGTTTCGTACAAGCTGGTAAGTACACCAGGTTGTTGCGATGTGATTTGGTGCCAGGTTGGTTGGACACATACGGGCTGGCAGTTTGTGTGCAAACAAACTTTTAAAGCATTTCTGAAAAAGATTGTTGATTTTTGAGTCTCATCCTCAGGGAGTCAAGTATCGACCAAATACCTGCCCAAATACATGGCCGTTCTGTGGGAATCACCACCTTTGTTAAAATGACCTCTCTGTTCCTCTTTCTTTTTTATCAGGAATGAGCTCTCTTTCCACTTGAGTGCTGAAAAATCAGAAAGGGAAGTAGCACATGGCTGCAGAGTGGTTGTGAACAGACATCCCACCATGTCAGACGAAAGGAAAAAGAATAATGGCATTGCTTCTTTCTCCTTGAAAAATAGAAACGCCTCTTTCCATTGCAGTGGTGGGAAGTTTGTGTTTGTTGCCAGTTTTGAACTTTTCTCTTTGAAGCTTTTAGTCGTCTGGTCTCGAGGAGAAGCTTTGCCTCTGTTGTTCTGTTGGCAGTCTCCTCAACCCATCTCTATATATATTTTGACTTTGTGTGTGGCTTTTGATGGTAATGTTTATTTTCATGGCAATGACTCTGTCTGAATGGGGTGCTGTCATGGTATCTGTCGTGGAGAAAACCCCTCTCGCGTCTATTTAGCCCCACCTCATTGGAACTTTTTAGGATTGTTGTTGGACAATTAGGTCATAGTGATCCACCCTGACATACTCTTTGCTCTTTGTTTGTGCCATGAATTTAGACTCTAGCGTTACTTGGTTACAAAAACCTTCTCCTTTTCAGTCATTTAGGTACGATGATTTGTTGGGTTTTCCCAGTAAATTAAATGCTTATTACCAGATGAAGGGAAACCGTGCTCTGCAGATGGACCTTGTGCTGAAATGTCAGTCCTTTCACTCAAATAACGACTAAGGAAAAACCCAAGTTCTCCAGTTTCCATCTTGGCTCAACCTTTTTTTTGTTGTATTGGTCTCTATGGCAGCATCACCGCCAGTAATCCCTGTTCAAACATTTCATAACTGGCCTTCGAGGGTGTTTATCTCCGTTCCACTTCTCTTTGTCTGTGCCCGTCACGTCTTCTGAAATGAAGCCGTCTTTGAATACTACACCTGTTTACTCACCTTCATGTACAAACAGAATTGACCAGAGAACTCACTGCACACAAGAATCAGGCAGCACTTATTAGAAACTTGTACACCACAACCTCTGTCACCCCACCTCTCAACACCACCCGAGTCCTCTGCAGCTGTGTAATAGCTGTTATCTGAGGGGCCAGGAGGTGATATCATTGGTGTGTCTGAGGGTGCAGCTTTCGCTATAAGGAGGACGGACTAATCCCGGGGTTCGAAAGCTACGTTTATGATAGACTGCAGGGTCACCTTTAGCTGTTGTGCTCGCCGTTTATATTCTTGTGATTGAATTGTTCTCCCGCTGAGCTGCTTTTTGCCTCAAGCTCTCCCGCCTCAGGACCTCTGACAGATACAATGCCGTGTAGCATTAGCTCACATATGATCGCTATTCCATTAGGAGTGGATCGATCGCTGGACACTTAAGTGATTCTGTCACACCAATAACATGGCCTTTAGCTTGCTAGCTTTGAAGTGCATCAGATAAATGTATGAGTGAGCTCTTGGCCATGTTTGAAGGAGCGGATCACATTATTTCTTTTCCCCCTTCAGGTTTGTGTTTCAAAAAATGATACGACAGACGTGAAGTGATCAATAATCCCCCGGTAGGACTGACAAAGGGCTCTAATGCTCTTACATCACCCCGATGATCCAATTTGTTGTGCCGTGCTAAAAATGTATACAATCATGGTTACGTTTGCTGTTTTGGTTCAAAAGCAGGCTCAGACGTTTTAGACGTTATTATTGGAGATACAAAGATTACTGCGGGATTTAAAACTTTTCTATAAGCTGAGGCAGTGTGATTAGATCTATTCTATTTTTGAAAGTGACTTATGAAACATTTTTTCATTGCCTTCTGTACTGTGATTTCAATTTAATTTCCTCGGTTGGTTTGATTATTTTGGAATGATGTATGGCTCTGCAATAAATCAAATTAGATTCTTGTAAAATGTAATTACATTACAATGTGCATAAAAAGTTTATTTTCAGTTAAAGATTAATGATGATTGCTGGCTCCACTGGCAGTCTTAGTCCTGCAATAAAGGACTTTTTTTACCACTTGGGGGCTAGTCTCTAACCGTCTGTATGCTGATTGGCCATGAGCAGATGTACAGTGGGATTTTAAAGATCTTTTTCACTGAAAACGGCTGCCGGCTGCTTCTGAAAACAACGCCTTCAGAGCTGTGAGAGTGAAATCGAAATGAGCTCAACCTCACTTTAAGGCCCTGTGAGGCCGAGAGGACCTTCAGATTCAAGTCATAATTCTCTGTAAGGTTCATCTCCACGAGAAACTGCCTTCACATTGCAATTTTCAGCTCTGAGACTGTCATGACTTCTGGCAGCTACGTGGCTATCTTGTAGTGAGTCTAGCGGTGGCGTTTATAAAGGGAACAGATGGAGTAAAGACACTGCACTGTGATCTGCGCTTGCTGTGTTTCTTGACAAGATATTATCTGGGAGAGATGAAGCCATTGGAGAAGACTGACTTTATTTTTTGGTCCATCCCCAGCAATCGCTCTGGAGCTAACACTAACTAGCCTGTTGTCTAGAGATATCAGGCTCAGTTCCTAAGGAGGATGAAATACTCCATGTTTTGAAAGCCATGTTGAGCTGAGCCGCGAAAATGAACTGAAATGAACATCAGTGAGCAAAACCAGACCTGTTTAAATTGCAGCAGAATTTGGAGATATGGGAGGTGAGTAAGAGGTAGTTTCAGATGAAATAATTGTCTTTATAATGGTTTTTGTCATTAGCTTGTTAAAAAGGAGCACTATGGAAGTGTAAAACTCTTCTAATCATTGTAAAGTTCCTCCTTAAGTCAAGAATTATATTCGACTTCTTGTTTGAACTGTTGTAGCTCTCTGCCTTTGACCTTAATCTCTCGTAACATATTCACTGAGTGTGTTTCTGTAGTCAGATGTCAGCGGGCCAGACATCACTGCGTGCTTCTTAAAAAATCCAGAGAGAACTATTGATGTGTTAATATAGCCATGATCCGCTCAAAAGCTTAGCCTCCCATTGTTTTTAATTGAAGATGATATTTTGAGGATTTGCCGGATGTGGGTGTAGGCAGGGAGATGCCTGCTCTGCTGCCTGTGTGTGAATGCGGCGGAGGATAAGGAAGTGGAGGGTTTATTGTCTGTGCATTGAAATTGGCTCTTTTCTGAGTTGGGATTTCATTAAAGTCAGAGAATAGGGCTGTCAAACAGTTCTGGCAAGGTGACTGATGTCTCCCCAGCAAATAAAAGGAATATATATGAACTTTCCTCAACCTGCATTCATAGCTCAGCAAAAATGCATCTTGCATTTTAAACTGCTGGTGTCTGAACGTGATAACAAATTAAAGGGACTGTTCCTCCGAGAGGTTATTCTGCTTATCTGTACATGTGGCGTCTGCAGGCCCAGTTATTAAATTAGAATTTAGGAGGTCTGTTGGTTTCCATGCTTGCTAATGGAAGGCAGAGCTGCGCTGTTTTATCCATTTCATTAAGTGCTTCTTTCATGATTTATGATTTAAGGACAGTAAAAGGCATCGGTGGTGGTTTGTAGTTTTGGTTCAGAAAGCGGCAGCAGACATTTATATTTGGAAAATAATGAATCGCGACAATAAATGCTGCCATTTCTCATTAATTTCACCTCATAAGCCTGCATCACACTAAATCAAATTAAGCCACAACACAAACGTTTGGTATGCAAATTGAGTTTGATCAACAGAAATGTAATAAACGAATTGGTTTTCGTTGCTGTTTTCTGTGGAAATGCTATTTTGAGGGGGGTAAAACAGGCACAGCCAATTCACTCGCTGACAACATTTGGCGTCCAAATTAGATTTCCACTCCGGAGAAGTCACAAATTTAAGATGAAAGCAGTGGAGAGGCTGATCATCTGTGAGTTCAAAGGCTTGCCTCTGTGTTTGAAGAATCATAAGGGGAAAAGGAAGGTGTTTCAAAGCCGGCAGCCTCTATACGAGGGGATCAGTAGAATTTGGAAAATGGTCTGAGGCTCTGCCAATGTGATGATAAGCCATTAGTGAATGTGCATTTCTTTCAGTTCATCAGCAGGACACACGGGATTTTAACACTCATGACTCATTACAAATGCTTTTCTGTTTCCCATCGGTGTCACTCCTGCCAGTCGGTGTGAGCTGTCGCAATTTAAAGTCTAATGAATGCGGTGCAAAAGTCTGGAAGATGGTTCTGTATGTTTTGGATCTGTGTCGATAAGAAATAAATCCTGTGTGTTTATTGTAAGCAGCACTGTGGCAGATGAAACAACATTAATTAATATACATGAAATACAGTTTAAAGCCTGTGATAGAGACTTGAGCGAGTAACAATAAGGATGAGATAAACAACAAGTACCCTTCGTCTCACCCTCCCTGTACGGCGGTCGCTGTTATTTGAAAATTGAGTATATAATTAGTTCAACGTAAACAAATCAAACTCCGTCAATACAATGTGCTCTAAGCTTCACGATGAAGAACTACTGTGATATAAAGTGTGTTTGTCCTCAGCTGAACCAAGTTGCCTTCCCATACAAGGACACGTTTTCTTTGTGACGTTATGTTGCCTCAGCACAGGATGTTCTGTGTGAGAAACAGATAAAACAAGTTCAGTATTTTCTTATCGTTCACCCCTCCTCGCTCTGTGTCTTGGATACCGGTGGGACTGCTTGTGTGATGAAAACATGAAGAGTATATAAAGTGCTGGAAATTTTGACTTGCTGCTCATTCTCTTATCGGGGGTGAGTTCATATTCACGTGTCTCTGAGAAAGCACAGTCTCGGCAGCAGTCGCTAAAAATGTGAAAGGCGTTTGTATTTGGTGAGTCCATTCTAGGCTGGTGGACTCATAGATTTATATAGAATAAATAGAAAGTGAACGAAGATGGCGCCTCTTCCGTCCAATGAGAATTGCTCGCCGAAGTTTTCTAGCCTTTGGGTTTTCAGTAGAGTTTCTCCCGCCTGTGAGTTCCCGCTCTGCCCGTAGACTTTACATTGTGATGACGTCACATATTTTTAAATCACGCTCCTCGGCTCGAGGAAGATTTCACATGCATAAAACCCCGATGGATCAAAAATTCATAATAGAAAGAGTCATAATTGACCTAGTTTGCCATTTGAGGTGTCAACAGTTCTACAGACGTCTCTTTAATAATGGTCGCCAAAAATGGTGGCCACTGCTTCCTCTGTAGGTATAAACGGCTCATTTTAAGGTAACGAAAACACAATTATTCTTAGTTTCAGGTGATTATACACTATTGAGAAGATAATTCTGAATATAAAATCCTATTTCTGCCAGTCGAGCCCCTTAAATCCTACGCATTTGGCCTTTAGTCTATAATTTGTTTAGTCAATTGAATTTAAAAATATTAAAAGCAGCCAACTTGTGATGCCAAAGTGATGCCTTGAAATTGCTTGATTTTTCTGACCAACAGTCTTAAATCCAAAGATATGTAATTTAGTATCATATTCAACAAATAATAAGCTTGAACCAGCAAATGTTTGGCATTTTATCTTGGATAAATTACTGACTCAAGTTTTGGATCATGAAGACAGTTGATGAATTGCAGCCCTAACATCCCCCTGGATTCGCCAAGATGACTTTTTCTTTCTGTGTGATTTGTCTGACCAAGGGAGGCTTATAAGATTTTTCTGGCCACCTTGTGACCACAGTGTTTCTCTGTGGCAGTAATGGGTGAACCTGAAGGCCTTTCTCTGACTTAATGGAGCAGCACTGCAGTCTTAAAAAAAAAACAGACTGACCACAGAAAGACGAACAGCAATGCCTCGAGCTCTTCACCAAAGCTAATTATTTTGAGAAGGCGGTGTGACTTGGTTTGTGGTTGCTCACAGAGGTAGATTTCACTTCAATCTGGCACGCTTCATACTCTGACAGTCTGAGTAAAATGACAAAGCACAGAGGGTGAAATTAATCTCAAAATCACACTTAGCAGGTGCCACTATGGAAAAAAAAAGCAGGTCAAGAAATGAACTTCTTCTTGTCTCCTCATTTTACCTTGATAAATCTAATAACGGTGCTCCCTTTTTCTCTCCCTGGTGTATTTGAGCTCGATCTACTTGTACGTCTTCCTCTCAAAATAACTCCCGGTAAAACTCTTAACTCTAACACCTTACAGATGGGCGGTGAGGCCTGTGGTTATTGTTTGAACTTTTCTCCAAAGGGGGGGAGGGATTCATTTCTAATAATCACTGTGGGCTCACCATCATGATCCTCACAGGACACTGTGTGGTTCCCAGAGTGGAACCCTATCCCCGGGCAGACCACTCAAATTGGCAATTTCTCGCAGACAATTTATTTTCCCACTCCTCTGTATGTCCTTCGTCCTTCTCTCCTGTTCCTATCCTCTGCCTTACTCTTTCTAATAACAGTGCAAAAGCTCTGTAATGGTTTGTATTTACTTTCACTAACCCCTCATTTTCCGCATCGTCCCTGCAATCTCATTACTAGCTTGTTTTTTGAGGACAGAGGCTCCTGTCAGCAAGAAGAGCGAGAGGCAGCAGGTTAGAGGTTTTCTGGAGGATTATCGGGTGCAGCGATATTTCGTGTGAAAGTTCCCCGTTACTCCACCAAGTTTGGAGACCACTCAGCTGCCCTCCGCTCCTTCAGTTTCCATCAGCTCTTCTGGCAAGGTCTATTGATTGCGCCCGCTCAGTGATCTGGGGAAACTGAAAGGAGGGAAAACTGTTTGACTCGAGCCTTGAGAGCTCTAGTGCAGACAAACATCGCTTTGGAAGAGAATTCGCCGAATGCTTGAACGAAGGAGCAGCGGTGTTAATCCAGTGTTTCAGTCAAGTTGTCAGTCTAAACAGGGACGGCTGTCGAGGCTCTGAATATGCAGACAAGCAGTTCACAGTGTGTGTGGCTTCTCACATTTACTTACTGAAAACACTTAGGGGACTTTTTTTCTAAAGAATTTCTTTTTTTCTCTTTATGCCTGAAGGATAAGTTCACCAAAAAATGAAAATTCTGTCATTACTTAGTCACCTCTATGCCAAGGTTTCAAGGTTAAAAAAACATTTCTGGATTTTCTTCACAGCAAAACAGTATTGCAGCATTCTTCTAAACGATGGAGACTTGTTTTAAAAGATAACAACGACTAAAAAAGAAAAATCAGTGGCTCGTCCAATGTTATGGGGACTCAATTTGAGTGTACGCCCACTTGCATTACGTCAGAAGACCTTTGCTGTGAAGCTATAGAAATGTTTTGTGGTCTACGAATCTTCACCCGACTTTCCATCATGCATGAGGGTGAGTAAAAAATGACAGAATTTTTATTTTGGGGTGAGTTTATCCTTTAATCCTGCATTAATGTATTAATTAAACATAGATAAACATGCAGTTCTTTCACCTTAAAAGTTGCTACAGTTGACAAACAGTCGCCCGTTTACACATTAAACATACAAAAAGCAACACTAGAATTAATTTGATGTCATGCGTCCGGCCACCTTTGCAGTTTTACAGTATAACATTTAACATTACGAGTCGCCTGTCGCTGCAACTTCTGGGAGAGAGTCAGAGAGTGAGGAAGGAAGTCGGCACTGAAATGACACTGATGTGAGCTGCGTGCTACTTTTCTGCAGGATCATTACTACAATTGACGTTTCTTTACATTATATGGTAGTTTCATCAATTGGTAATAGAAAATATTGATCTCTTAAGCTGCAGTTCCTTTGAAATCAATTAGACGCTGCCTTTGTGACTGTGACTGTCTCGACGGTGGTGATCCAAACACCTGGCGCAGATTTTTTCTCTCTAGTCTTCAGGCCTGAGCAAAAAAATCTTATTGTTAACTAGACAACCGTCTCCATGTCTTGTCCTCTTTCTGCATGGCTGTCTTTACAACAGCTGGTTCGGACTGTTGCACACTCTGTTACCTTTGACCCTCTCTGGCTGATAAACCTTACAGTGAGGAGCAGAAGGTCATGTCAGGGCCCACATAGCCTAGCATGGTTAGGACAGCTCGACTGGCAGATTTCATCAGGCAGTTCCCTGTGCTGTGAACCACGGTTGGAGTTTTACCCTAGAATCGGGGAAGTTTCCGCCGTGTCTGTTGTTGCTCTGACGTGCACTTTTAGGGGGTCATGATGCCTGATTAAGTGCCTGAACGATCAACGACCTTGATCGCGGATGAGCAGTCGGATTTCTGGCACGTCATAAATTTTGGTCCACTGTCTCCCAGTTTGAGCAGCTCAGCGGCCTGATTTCCCATGTGGCTGCTGTCAAAAGGCTACAGCACACTGTAGTCTTGAGAGTGCTGCCATGTGAAACTGAACTTGAGGTGAACGCTGCAGGACAGAAGGACCATATTGTCTGCATCCTCCAGCCCTCTGCTGCTCCATATTCTACTTTCCTCTGACTTTCTATTCATAGTGTGGGTGTATATCTGTGTGTATATAGAGATATTTGTGTACAAAGAGGAATGTATGAAGTTTTGGGTAGTTTGTTGAAATGGCTGTAATGTTTATAATGTTTGAATGTTGATATAGCAGTTATTTTTTTATGTTTATACTGCTTTAAATGTTTGAAATTTATCATTTTAAATTGGGGTGAGTAATGTAATTGTATTTATTTATGTATAAGGCATGTGAAAGCATGTGAATACATTATGGACTCACTGTTTGGTTAGGTTAGGTTGGATAATTTGAGTTCAAATCAAAATTTTACTTACTTCAGTAACTTCTGTAACAAACTTAGCTAGATAACTTACAGTAAGTAACTTACATTACCTTATATACGTGATGTAACTTCACTACGTTAGTAAGATTATTTTACCCTGTCCTCCTCCCTATATCGACCCTATATTTCACTCTATATACTACCTCTCCTGACTTCCTCCTTTGCAGCTGCAATAATAACTACAGCCGCTAGAGGTTGCCGCCTCACAACAAATGTAAATATAGGTCGTAATAAGCTGCTTTCATTCTCAAACTATACGGTCGTTTTTTGGATAAGGACGGGCTCTGTGATCTTTGACAGAATAACTTGAAATATCTGTATTTGATACAGTGTTCAGCATCAAAGTGCCTTTGTGGACACACTCTGAGAGAAGTGAGAGTGAGAAAGGGCAGCAGGTGCAGTACAGGTGTATCGATGGTGCAGAAAATGAGCTTTTAAAAAGCTTCAAATATTCTGAAGCAATATGTATTGGTAGCTGATGCCTTGTAACAGTTAACGGATATCCACAAAAACAATAATCTATAGTACAATTGCACAAACTAAAGCTTCCTTTTTCTTTCTGCCAAGTTTGTTTAGGAAGCTGTCATCTTGTTTGAATAAACTTTATTGTAATTGTCCAAGGATAGGAGCGACCAGTGTTTATGTTCAGTGTGCCGGTCGATTGGTCCGTACAGTTTGAGTATAAAAGTCACAGGTTCTGGTGCTGAGAGGCAGATTAAAACGTGTAGTAATGATAAATAATTAAAAAACACAGTGTCGGCCCACCTGAAGACAAAGTCCTAAAATGTTCAATATGATTCTGATACTAAATTCCTCCAGTTCAGTTTTAAAGCCATAATTAGGCCTATTTCAAAACTCTATTATCATATCTCTCTTTCTCGTCATTACTCATCATCTGCTGGCTCCACTGGGGCCATTTAGCCATGTTAATACTCCAGGTCTACCTCCCCAACAATTCAAGTCCGGTCCAGACATTTTAATGGGCTCCTTGTGGCGATTCTCTCTCTCTTGGCATGAATCTTTCATGGCGCCTCGGAACTCTCAACCCACCAGTGGGAGACGCTCGGGAGACGACTTGGCACCGGCCACATATCTCTCCTAATGATCCGTTTTTGGAGAGAGCGGCGAGGACACCTGCGAGAGAGAGACGGAGCGAGAGGGGACGCAGGCAAATGCATATGTAAATACACGTGTGCACAACACCGCAGTGGATTCACATTGTGAAGAATAACGCTGATTTAAATTCCATTAGATGAAAAGTAATTTATGCCATTTTAACAGATGAATACTGAAAGTTAGCCTTGGAAAAAATACAGACATCGGATAAACACCACAGAAGCCATCTCTCTGGGAATGATATGCAAAAACAAAGCTGACGCTTGCAGCTCAAATCCAGGTGTCCGCATCAGTTGTCAAAGTGATTTGCTCAAATTATGTGTCTTGCAGCTGGGTGTGAGCGTTTTTGAGTGTACCAATGCTCACTGACTCAATTATTGTTAATTGCAAGGACGGTGCAGACATATTGTAATCAGAAATATGCTGTGATTTTGGTGTACAGTCAGTTTGCATATTTTGAAGCGTTACGTAAGAGTAGGAGTTGTGAACAGTCCTTCAACAGTTTTTGCTCTTCTCATTCCTACTCGCTAATGAAAAAGCTTCATCACCTTTATTTTTTCAGGTTGGTTTTCTTACTGAAGTCTTTATGAAACCTTTTCTTTTGCTGTCCAGCTGCTACAGTCAAGATGAGAGATAATTTAAGTCGATAAAAATGTTAATACACTCATCTGAGTCGCCTTCAGTTATTATTCTAATGAGCAGCAGCGAGTGCTTTGCTTTCTATTTTTGCTCTGTGTTTCGCCTCTCAGGCTACATACAAGCTGCCCGAGCTTGTTGGTGAAGGTCGTTGGAGCTGCGTGCAGACTGAAATGAATACCTTCAAACGAGGGGCACACATTTTAAGCAATTCCTCTAATTTATAGTCGGCTGTCGGCTATTTATTATTATATAATATATGAAATATGTTGGACATTTTTCCATTAGAAAACTGTTACAACCATTGATGTGACCTTTGTTTGATGCTGAATCAGAGTAGGCAACAGCAGGTGTTAAAAGAACAGAATAGGTACACACCAAGTTACTTGAATAAATAACTAAATAACACAAAATAATGACTTAATTTTAACTGTGGCGCTCCCATCGGTCGCTGTTCAACAACTGGCCCCAAAAACAACCCATATTGAGGCTACACAATGTGTTATAATGTAATAATATCAGTATTTTAAAGATTGTCTTGAAGTATATGTTTTAAAATACAATAACTGTCGGTTAATACATTTTTAAACGATGATGAATCGATTAATCATTAATCATTAACATCCTTACTGCAGACACTACTCAGGGCTGAAAACAGGTGCTGGCAACTGTGTATTAAAATAATGTTATATATGTTTTTCACCCGTCGCTAAACTTCTGGGGAAACATCAGATGATACATCAGAGAGTGAGGAAGGAAGTCAGCAGATGTGACTAAACATAACGTGAATAAAACATCAAAACATTCCTGCCTGAGTCACATTCGATAGATTTTCATCAGCAATAGAGACAAAGACATCAGCTCCCATGATCCTACGCTACTTCACAACATCAATTATGTCTTAACAAAAGTTAGATACGGTCTGTTTATGTAGGATTAGCGGAGAGGTTCACATAGCATTTCTATTTTTCGCTGTACGACCATTACTCTTTGAAGCGCCTTGTATTCATGGTCAGCTGATTTGGGGATTGATTCCACACAACCATTAATGCCATGCATGAATGATCCGCAGCTCAGTGCTGCCTGGTTGCCCAACTTTTGGCTCTTGTTCTGGGACTTGCTTGTAATTGACCACAGTGTTGTGCTGACTCAGGATGAGACTCTCGTGGCCTTCGGAGACCTACAAGGCTCCGTCACCACTCACCGTAAATGTGGTTTTAATAGGCAGGAAATGGCTGTGCTCCAAAACGGGTCTGACACTGGAAGCTGGAGGAAGCGTGAGCGGGAAATATGTGCGAGTTGAGGTGAGAAGTTCACGGGGAAACGGCGGAGGAAAGCTGATTCCTGTGCCTTCTCTTGCCAAAGGTCCCCTCGGTTTCAGGTGATGACACAGCACCTCGTTAAAGCAGCCGCCTCTCGTGTTGCTGTGCCGGGTGAGGGGGTGATTTATTATCCATGATCCACCCAAAGCCTCCTCAGATTAAAGGGATGCCACGCTCATGGAACCAAACATAACAACTGCATTACAGAACGTGGAGGGTGGGGAAGTGTCAAGCATTCATTAGCATGCCTCATGTATATTTATAAGACTCTTGTTCATGTGAGATGATCCATGTTGTTTTAGCTAAGGAAGAGGAACCGTGGTCAGCATGGTTTACACAGAGCTTTCTCAGTGTTTTTAGAAGAGAGGCCATATTGTGCAGTGAGTTGGCATTTTGCAAACTACACGTAGAAGCACTCAGTTAGCTTGTACAGAGCAAAAACAATGAAATATGGAATCTGCTTAAAGGATAAGTTCGCCCAGAAATGAAGATTTAGCCATTATCTACTCACCTCTGGTGCTGATGGAAAGTCAGGTGAAGATTCAACATTTCAGGAGCTTCACATTAAAACAGTGTCGCAGCATTCTCCTAAACAACCGACGTAGCTTGGGACTTCTTTTAAGACATACTAAAAAAACAATCCAGAAAACATAACATTTCTCTGTACAGTCTGACGTAAACCAAGTCCCCAGAAGCTCTGATATTCCCAAATCGCTTTGAAAAGACTTTATTTACACCCTTTTTTTTTTTAAAGCCAGAATTTTCACTGTAGCTGCTGAGCTAAAAGCGTTAGAGTGCATCCAGTCTGAAGCGGGGGCACAAGCTCGACCACGCATCGAGGGTGTAAATAATGTCTTTTAAAAACAATTTGGGATCTTCAGGCATCTGGAGGCTTTCATTTTAAACCGTTTATGTTTTTTTCAGTCCCCTTCTACTTCAGTTAAGGAGAATTCTGCAAAGCTGTTTTGCTGTGAAGCTCCAGAAAATGTTTTGTGGACTACGAAACTTCACCTGACTTCCCATCCACATGGGGGATGACTGAATTTTCATTTTTGGGTGAACTAATCTAAGTATTCTTTCACTATGTATTATGTTTTTTTTTGTATTTATTTGGTGATATTCTACTTTCAGCACCTCGTCCCCGTCAGAGTAAAATAATCAAAAAGATGACTGATCGCTGGCAGATGCTTTCATTTAACCCTGTCATCAGACTTGGATGCGACTGCTGTCATTTTGTTTTTATACAGCTGCTTCTCCACGTGGTCGTCTAGTTTGTTTGGATGACCTCAACGTCACATTACTTACTGTGATCCTCTGGTGTCTTTGCTTTCTCCAGATGTGTACAATAGAGTTTGACAAGTGTTTTCTCTCCTCTCACCAGGATGGCTTTCTGCTGCACTAGAATAGATAATAAAACCTGTCAGTCAAAGCTGAGATCGATCAGTTTCATTTCATCTTCTCTACTAAGACACACATCACGTTTACAGGCAGTCGGTCATAATAACAATAAACTTATATATACTATATTGCACCTTACAAAGTTACAAAGTGCTTTACGATAAGAACATACTAAGTAAAGTAAACGCAATAAAACCCAGAACTTAAGATAAAAGATAATTAAAAACAATGAATAGCTACAGTTAAGAAAAGGCCAGACGATGATTTGACGTGATTTAAAGGAAGTGAGTTTACCAGCCTGAGATTCTCGGGCAGGGAGTTACACAGCTGAAACGCCCAGACAGCGAAAGGCAGTCACTTCTGGTCACAAGTCGAGATTTTGAAACCATTAGAGGATCTCAAGCAACGTCTAGGCTCATAAGGAGTCGGCAAATCACAGATGTAGGCAGGAGCCAGACCATTCAAGGCTTTAAGAACAAGAAGTAAAATCAATTCTAAGACTCACTTGTAGCAAGGATCAGTGTAATTTAGTTGACTTTCTTTCTTTCTGGTTTTGTTTTCTTTGCTGTTCTCTCGTTGAAACGTGTTGAAAGCCTGGCAGCAGCATTTTCTAACAACTGTCAAGAGAGTGGACGCACAACGAACTTAAGACACTTGTACCGAGGGTTGCTTCCGGTCTCATGCTGCATGCTGTTACTGGATGCTCTTATCCAAAGTGCCAGACGGTACCACAGTGTACTTTCAACGTGGACGTTCCCACTGGGACTCATACTCCTAACCCTAGAAGTATATGGCCATGTTGTATGAGCACTAAACTGTGCCGGGGCTCTTTTTTTAAGGCTGTAACACATACATATTACATATTTCCTGAAGGCTTTTTATTTTTGTATCTCTTTTAGCATCTTTCTTTTTCTCCCACAAAAATGAACATCTTGTTTTACTGGTGAGAAGTGAACCATATCTTAGACCGACTGCAAGTGAGACATTTGCTTGTTTTTTCTATTATTTTTCATATTTTTTTTACAGATAAGAAAAATAGCAGCATCGTTCTTGTCATCTACACCAGCAGAAGTAATGGTGCTGGCTTAGATTATGCTGAGAATGTGTGCTCTTATTCATATTTGTTCTGCTTTTCTGTCAGAAAACACAGATAGTGCAATCCTCCTTAATGAGACTTTTCTTACATTTTATAGTTTTGTATTGTGCGAAAAAATCCCACCACAAAATATGTTTCACACATATCTGATAAGTATCTTTCCTGTGTGAAACATTCTCTATCATTTTATCAGAAACGTAGTGTGCTGCGAGCTACACAGCGGGGTCCTTTGAAGAAACCCACACAGCTACAGAACGCGGTGATATCAGGGGGGAAGAGGACTGTTGCTGTGCCTTAAGCAGAAGATCTGCTCTAATTAGTTGTCCAGAACAAGCTACAAGTTGTTCAGCCCACGAGTTAATCTCTGTATATCTATCTACCTCTCCTGGGCCACGAGGAGGCCACTGAGTCCAAACCCAGCTGCCAGTAACATGTTTAAGAAGAACCAGCGTAGTGATCTCCACTGGTGGTGCAGCTCGATTTCAGCCCACACTGTTAGCTAATTATCTATAACCACAGTGGATATGAATTCTCAAGGCAGCCCACCACAGCTACACAAATCTGCTCTTCATTAAATTAAGGGTTTTTTCCCCCACATTTTTCTTTAAAAGATATATTCTGCCTGTGTGTAAAGAAGCTGGTAACTCATTTATCTTCGTCCAGTTTCACCAGTGGTACACTTCACTCTATTTTTCCAGCTCCCAGAGCCCCCCATTTTTTTTTTTTAGAGTTTTTTTTGTCAGGGAACCTTAAAAAAAAAGAAAGTGTCTTTACATCACTGAATGGTGTATTGAAGTCAGTGAGAAATGCATAGAGAAACACAGTTAAACCCAACATATTTGCGTCGTATGACTTCTGATGAAGAAATGCCTCCAGAAAATGAAAGAACACACTTAAGAGAGTAGATTAACAGCTGATTCCCCCACCCGCCCCCAATGATTGACAGGACTAATAACCAAAGGGGGCAGGTCCTGCCCAAATATCACTGATGAGACTGCAATTGCACTGAAAACAGGAGCCTTTCACAAACGAAATTGAAGGACGAACAAAAAAAATCAATTGTTTACCTACTCTCTGAAGTGTGTTCTTTCATTTTGTGGAGGCATTTCTTCATCAGAATTCATACGACGTAAATAGGTTGGGTTTTAGTGTGTGTCTCCTTGCATCTCCCATTGACTTCAATACAGCTGTCACCACAGTCTGGCACCAAGGCCAAATACAGTGACGTAATGACCCTCCAATCTTTTTTAGGTTACTTGATTCTTGTATGTCCGCATTCAAGGACACAAAGAGTATAGTCGTATCAAGAGCCGCTCTCTCTCTCTCTCTTTTGAATCGAGTGAGGGGAGTTTCGCCAAGACCATTGGAAACAGCAGATACACAGCGTCAACTCTCAACTACAGCAAGTCATGAGGGAAAAAACAAATCCTCATTGGGAATAACCCCATGAGGAAAACCCTTGTGCTGACGATTACGACTGTACGTCATTGAGTTTGTGGTTGACTGTGGATCGCTGTCGGTCAGATTATTAAAATAGTAGCTCAGTGCTCACCATTCACGAGACTTATCTCTTCATCTGAACTCCAGATTCAAACCGTCCTCTCTGGCAACGTCTCATTATTCCGACTTCTCTGAAACTTCACTACTTTTGGTTTCGAAGTTGCTTGTTATCTCTTACATCACTGCCTCAAAGAAACCTCAGTTCAGATCGTCTCTGCTCTGTTCCAGATGGTTCACTGCCTCTGCGTCATTTCCTTGAAACTGTTAAACATGGACCTCGTTGGATAAGTCTCAGTGACGGATAAAACAAGCTTTAAAAGCCTCACTTGTGACCCGATGTGAATATGCTGCCAGTTACTGTATATCCAAATTAACTGAAGTGGTTTGAACTCTTACCAACCCCAAAAAAGGACCCAATAACTTTTACTTTAAGATCCTCAAGCTCTTGCAATAAACAGTCCTTTGAAATCCCTTTCCCCCGTCCATCCTCCATGACTTTTCACATATCAGCTGTCGTTTGGCATTCTTATATTCTGCACCGTTTTGAGAGTTTCTGTAGTCATGGAGGTAGCAAATCTGGATCCAGCAGACTCGGAGAAACAAAGAATGGTTGATCATATCCTTGAGTTTCTAAAACACACACATCTATCAAAGAGAAGCACCTTGTCCTTAGAGGGAACAACACGAAGATCCACACATTCAGTCAAACAAAAATCGGTTATGTAACCAAGGTTTCTTCATTCACGCAAGCACAATTTCTAACCCTGTGTTGATTGTAGAGGTTGTACTATTGACAGAGTCTGACGCACGCATAGAGATGATGTTTTCCATTCTTTTGGATCTTAGAAACTGTCACATGAATACCTCTTTCACCCAGGACAAAAAGCCCGCAATAAACCCACTTTACACCCACCAACATCTGGCTTTTATCCTCAATGGGGAAGGGTGCAATCAGGTATTTATCTGCTACAGCTCCGATCAGCTGTGATGGAAACATGACGCCCATTTGACATGCTGCTGTAACTATTGCCCCTTTTCCATCGTGATTCTGTGAGGATTGTTCCAGATGTTGGCATGTCAATACTTTTTTCTGTTCAAGCAGCACTGGGACATTTAATTGTTGGCGTTGAGTTTGAAAGAGACTGAATTAAAAGACAAAATACGGACCCACTGTAACATGGTCACTGACCTCCAGGCTGCTTATTGCTGTTTCCTGTTTCTTGACGCCATGTGTGACACACAAGGATTAAAACAGATGAGCAAACTCTCATCAGAGAGCCTTACTATTATTCGGCACAATGCAGAGGAAACAACAAGAGACCAAGAGGTTTGGGTGTGCGCTGGGCTTTTTCCAGGATGGAGAGGACTAACACTGAGCTAATTGTACCATCCTGTGGTGTCATTTTCTCGAGTGTTTACGACCCACAGTGGAAACATGGGTTATTTACAGATGACCAAAGTATAGCAAAGAGTAGCTCTTTTTTGAGAGCAGACAGATTCATACGGATACACTTCAATTGCGATGCCCTTGCAGTGACATTGAGTTCATTTTAGAAAAATAAGACATTATATCTTGAGGAAAGTAAAACGAATATTGCGACAGCTTCAGGTTTTTCTTCCTATATTTATGCATAGACTTATGAAATATGGATGGAGCTATAGCCAGCAGGGAGCGACTCCACTGGTTAAAAAAAATACTCTGATAAGCTTAAAATGACCCTACCTCTCTCTTTATATCTCAGTAAACACTTCCTAATGAGTTTATGGTCTCATTCTCTAGTTTCAAGTCTTCTTCAATACATCATGATGATCATTTTTGTTAATGATGTTCCCCTTTACAGTAGAAATAACGATAAAGTAGGGTATGTTTTAGGGAGCGTGGACCTTGTGACAAGTATCTATCAGGCGTGTCCTCTGGTTCTCAGTCAGCTCCACAATACCAAACCTGGGTTTTAAGGATTCAGAACAGTTGTCCACAAACCAATGCGAGACATCACGGTGGGTTTAGACTTAATGTAATCACTCATGCAACTTCATGTGTCTCTTTCATGATCTGGTTGGTGTTGTATGATCAACAGAGCAGGACTTCTGACCTGCGGTCTTGGTATTGGCACGTCGTATCCCCGATCAATCCCTGATTCATTTTAATCACTAGCTCCGTGTTCAGCTATTGATCCTCTCAACCTAAGAATCAGCCAATTAGCTTAACCAAAGGACACTCAGTGTCCTGTCAGATCGTGTCTGATCATGTCTGTGTTTGCTTTTTGTGCCCCAGGAAATGAATCGTTCACCCACTCGCTCTCTTGGAGAAGCCAGCATTGGGGGCGGCATGCCCGGCTGCGGCTGCAGCTATCGATTAGCGCTGTGCATGTTGTGTGCTGTGATGATGTGTTGTTTCACCAGCAATCCTATGGCTGTTTGACCCCGGTCCTCCCACACTTTAAACCCTCCGCAGCGCACAGCAGCAGGGATGTGAAAATACAATGCCAGATATTGGTTTCCCTCCAGCTGAATGAAACGGCTTCAGTGTGTCACAGCAGGAAACAAAGACAAATATTCTCATGGAGTGTGAGTTTGATCGTGCTCACATTTTGGCACTGAAACAAAGCTTTAATGCAGGATATCTGCACGTCATGAAAACTCTTAAAAAGCAAATCTGGTTGACTCAAAAAAAAACCCTGGAGGAATTAAAAAGTCTTTCATTTAATTTTCACATCTTAGATATTTACCCTCTCCTGCTTTAGGCAGCAATGTGAGTTTTGATATGTTTTTTGTGTACGACTGTGGACGCTGTTCAATCCTTTTTTTTATTTCTTGAAGTTTCAATCAGTACCAACAGACCTTCAGCACACACAGAACTATACAGGACATATAGCCCCAACACAGACACTTATCTTTACACAATATTTAATTATTTTTGCACAAGTTTTGTTTGAACCCAGCCTGACCAGTTGGGTCATGACGGGTTCGGGTCAAGTATCCATGCTCCAGTACGATGCACCGATAGTTACATTTCTGTCCATTTTAATTTGGTGCAGTTGATTCTCAAAACCAATTTGTTGAATGACAGAGAATGAATAGCTGACAACAGTTTTGATCACAGATTAACCTGATTAATCATTTCACTCATTAGCAAATTGTGAACAAAAAATCATTGGTTTCAGCTTCTGAAATGTCACGATTAACATGATTTGCTGCTTTTCTGTCCCGTGTATCATTAAAATGAATGCTTTTGGGTTTCAGATTGTTAGCAGGACACAACACGTTATGAGACGTTTGACATTTTCCAGATAAAACAATAAGAAAAAGAATAGATTGATATTAAAGTTAAAGTGAAAGTTAAATTTAGCTGCAGCGCTGCTTGCGTTCACTTCTTTCTTTTGGCAACTTTTAAATCATGTCATCACAGATTGATGCTGCCATTTTTACATTTTCTGTGCCTACAGTCAGGCAGTTTGAGCGTGCCATCTGCCTGTTTCCTACTTTGCCTAACATTTATTTTAGAATAGTCATAAAGGCCTGCCTCCCTCGCAGGTCCCATCGTGTCTTTTGATCATTTTTGCAAAGACATACTGTCTGAAACTTCCTTCAAAAGAGACAGAGAGCGACACATTCTAGCATTGACCGGATCCTACATGTTGAGCAAACGCTTCCTATTACTTTTGTTCCTTTGTTTTTAAAGCTGCCGATGGAGCGAGACAGGCTGGCATTATAAAAGATGGTTTCAAATAAAACTTGACACTTTCTGGTTTTCATTCCGCGGGGCAAGGCGCTCTGTCGGGTTACAATCAGACCCGGCACTATTTTTGTTCTTTCAACACTTTGTGCAGAAAATGATTACCTTCTGTGAACATATTTCCGCCATAAGATTCATTGGTGCTATTCCCTTTAATCATATTGTGTACTTGCTTTTCACGCTGTGTGAGATTGCTACTGCATACATTATATGTATTTGTTTCTATAAAAAAAACAAAAGAAACTCAGTTACAAGTGCTGCTTTCTCCGACTTGATTACAGACTCAAGACAAAGAAAAACAACTAAAGAAAACAACAAAGATGATGCAGATGAAACGGGCTGTAGCTTCAAAATATTTTAATGGCAGACAGAGCAATTCACCTGTAATCAAACCTCAGCTCCGTCACCCCAGGTCTCTGTTGTCCTGACCCTGCAGGGCATTCAACATTTATTTCAACAACGTGTTGTTTATGGGCACTGTTGTTGTTGAGTGTGAGGAATGGCTGCAGCTCTCTCTCCTTTGAGGTGTCTATAATGAGCTTTTTAGGGTGAGAGGATTTTCTGCTGGAGGCCTTGTCGGAGGTAATCGGATTCATGTTGTCTATTTCTCACAGGCTTATGTGAGCCTACCTCCTGGAGAGCGAGGAGTCTCATGCAGTATTGATAATAGAGATGACATCGTGTTACGGTGAAATCCCGACAGGGGAAAAAATGAAATCCTGGACAATCTGTCTATCTCTCTACAGATTGCATGAAGGATACCCACTTTCCTCATGTTTGTTTTATTGTGGTGAGGATAATTGAATTTCATGAACATGTCACTGCTGAAAGCACTCGGGTCAAGTGCACTCTGGAAGTGGAACTGGTTTGTTATTCATTTCAATACATTTTTCATGTGTGTGCATCTCTTTGATGAAGATGTGCAGACAGCTTTCTCTCATTTCTTTGAAAAATGTAATCAGGCTACTTGGCAATGATAGCGGCTGAATCATTAGGACACACAGATACTCTTCTACTGTCAGACACGAGAGACACCAATGGAAACGAGAAGATAAAAAAACCAATAAGTGTGTCTTCATCTCAGCTCATTTCCATAAGAACGTATCTTCATAGTCTTCATATCTCACACATGTGGTGGGAGATATGAAGACTTTGTAAATTGAAACCTTTTTATGGTGGCTGACATTTCACAATTCAACTTTCACAGTAGCTCATCCCGTATTTCAAGCCATGGTAGTGAAACAGCTCTCGTCCAAAACTGACAAAAAACCTGCAAAACTAATCACAATCCCATGGGCTTTGGCTGTACTTTATATTTAGTGCTAAGTAGCAAAGCATTAGTATGATAACACGCTAAAAAAGTGAACATTGGGTAAGTTTTTAAATCAAATCGGACGCTCTACACTGAAACGGGAGTGTGGTTGTTCAAAGTAGCAGAGCGTGGGCTTTCAACTGCGAGAAAATGGATGAATTATTTTATTTAATTCACTCATCATTTGCTACATTTGGCCAGGACTGCCACATCACCTGTACACGAAACACTGACTGCTCTCGGCCCTCTACTGCTCCGAGAGCGTCGTGCTCTGAATAACCCAACTGTATATACTCCAACACAGCACATTCTCACTCTATACTCGTCAAACACAGCAGCTTGTCAGTGTCCGTGAGCTTCAAACTGTGACACACTACTTGACCTTCCAGCATCGGTTGTGCACGTGAACGGCAACAATAAATACGCAACGTCTGGGCAGACTTTCAAAATAAAGCTTGCTGACAAACATTTCTCATAATATGACTTTTGGACTGTTAACGTCCAAATGATGATGTGAAAACGGCCATCATCTGGTTAGGTTCAGGCTCCGAAACTACTTTGGTTTGGACTCTCTCTTTATACTACTACACTAATTATGGGAATTATGAACCCTCAGGGACAGAGTGTGCTCACACCACTTGGAGTGATTGTTTTCAAACCTGTGAAACACAAGCCATTGACTACAAATTGCTTGTTCTGCTTTGTAATGTCTATTTGACGATGCCTGTCAATGATCTCTGATAGATGGACACGTTGCCCTGTTAAATAAAATAACATTTCCTGGGGGCTATCACATACTGTAGTGTGAGCTCATGCTTCTCAGCCAGCTGTAGCTGTCCCTGTCCTGCTTTGTTTTAATGCATATAAGACTGTTTCATTCCTCTTTTACAAATTACGTCCAGATCCCTTTCTTCAATGGCAGTTTGGGAAGAATACGGAGCGTCAATTTCAAAAACACTCTCTTCTCCCAGCTGTGTTCTTATCTATTAAACTTGCTTTTCATCTACCGGCATCATTCAGTCTTTAATTTAGGAGGACTAGCTGCAGGGGAAATGTCAATCTTATCGTTCAGCGGTGTGGTGTTTGTGCGTGTTAATTGCATGCTTGTCCTTAATCCAGTCTGATCAATAAACTATCATTGTCTTTGCCTGTAGCGATACCAATTTAATTACATCTCGGGTTTGGAGGTATGTTGTTCTGCTGTCAGTCGAGTGACCGGTATGTTTGTCCTCTCTGTTTATGTTGCAGATGATGAAGTTTGCCTGGGACAACTACAAACTGTACGCCTGGGGAAAGAATGAGCTGCGGCCTTTGACGAGAAACGGGCACTTGGGCAACATGTTTGGTGAGTGTCTGCCTTTTGCTCGAGGCTCAAAGGGTCAAAGAGGTCAACTAGCATAGTTTTCATGACCTGTTGACCTTTCTTTCTGGAGAGGTTATGTACACTAAGACAGAGGAAAACTACACAGGGAGATGTGGACCATTTTCAGGTGAATGATCTAAACAGCCATGTACTCTTTCAGCCTTAAAACTTTAGTAAAAAAAGACTCAAGATCAACAAAGTCTTTGTCTGACATAGATGGACAACCACTGCCTTCTTCAGCAAACTCTCACAGGCAGGACTATATTGGACTTTCACTAACACCAACAGCAAGAAAAAAACGCCAGGAACAGCAAGTTTAGATGAGATGCAGTTTGGGAAAGTTTGACACACAAGTGAAAAAGAAAGTGAGGCTGAATTTCAAGTCGCCGTAAAAAGAATCTGCTTCCCTCAAGCGGAATGCAAAGACATTTCTTTCCCTGCAACTGAGGAGAAAATATGGGTGTCATTAACAAAAAACAAAATAGCAGCAATTTGCAGGGTACTTAAAGCACAAAAGTTATGTTATTCATCACGCAACACCGATAATGTGCGAGCAAAACAGACTGCGAGGACATTAATCGAGCCAAGCGAGGAAAAGCAAACAGACAGCCGACTCCCTTCAAAGAAAAGGAATCAGTGAAGCAATTTGAATCCTTTATTTATTTTTTAATGTGCAAACTAATCTCTGGAACGTATTTGTTTACATGATGAAACATTTTTAAAAATAAACCGTATTCATACAGCACTTTTCAAAACAAAGCTACAAAGTGCTTTACATAGTTTAAACGGTATGAAAGCAATTCAAGATTGAGGCAAATACAATCAGACAATTCAAATAATACAAAAATAGAAATATTTTCATGATTAATTATCAATGAACAATTAGGATATTGAATAATCATCAAGCCATTTATCAAGAAGAATACTCCAAAGTCCAAATTCTACCACTTTAGCTGCTCAAACCTGAAGATTTCCTCTTGCCTTTATTGCCTTGGGTCATTATTCCCACCTGAAAAGCATCTGAAGATGTCACCTTGGGCTCTGGGAGATTGTGACAAGCATTTTTCATTATTTTCCGATGTTTTACAGATCGGATTATCATTGATTAATCCAGAAAATTATAGTCAAATCAATAAAAACTCAAAATAATAGTTAGTTACAAGGTCATTGTAATCTAGTAGGTCATTATGCCGTAGCCTTGTTTTTACCCTAACTGTTTTTTTTTTTTGGTTTTTTTATTTTGATAAACCTGCACTTGAAGGGTAATTCCACCAATTTTACACATTGAGGAGTAGTAGTGCACATGTGAAAAAGTAGTGTAAAGCTCCAGAGAAGATTCAAAAGGCGATATCTCTGATTTTCTTGTATCGATTTTGTGTTTTAAAACTGTCCATAATGAGTCCAACAGTGTTGTAGGAGAGCAATGCTAGACAAGTGGACTTTTCAAAACCTGGCGCCTACATTACCCACAATGCAATTAAGCCAATGAGTGACATCACTGGAGGTACTTTATCAGATTAAATGCAGCTTCCTCTGGAGCCACAAAAGGCTTTATACTACTTTATTTCACATAGGCAGTAGTACTCCCAAATACGTTAATGTGGAGTTATCCTTTAATTTAAAAACAATTGGGAAACTAGTTCCCAAATAGTTTAAGAAAAAAAAAAGAAAAACTCAAAACAAATCAGAATGAATGAAGTCACAAAAAGATCCTCTGTTTTGAGCTGTCAGTTGAAAGAGAAGAGGGAGCTAACATGTCTCACCTGTTCGCGCCTCAGTAAGCTTTTGTCACCACATCTTCCTCACTTTTCAGTCAGCGCGGGAAACCTTACAACCTGCCATCGGCGTCACAGCCTCTAATTGAAGCCAGATCCGGAGAGGTCCTCAGGTCCTCTGCAGTGAAGCATATCAGTCAGTTCACACTGCTGAGCCAGAGGGAAATCCCATAAAGAAGCCCTTTAATAAAAGGTGGATCAGCGCTTAATAAGACTTGGACGGGTACTGTCTTCCTCCATCACTTCTGTAGGGAGTCAGGATTATTAAGGCAACGATGCAAGCTCCCTTGGAAATACAGTTTGTGATCTCTCTGCTTCTCTCGTTTCCCCGATGTCGCCAAGTTCATAGTTGAAACCTTTTTCAAGTACTGTCCTTAAATCAAGTGACAGGTGTTCTGGTTCAAAGCAGCATCCAGAATTATCTGATGAAATCTACCCAAAAACATCACACGAACCCTGATTTTGCCTGAAGTTTCGAGCTGCTTTTAACAGTCTGTGACACTTCAATAAGTATCCTGCGTCTGGTAAGATCGCAAAGAGCATTTCTTGTTCCAAAAAGGTACTAAAGGATTTGTCACCCCTCATAGTCAGGTAGATGAACAAAAACTGAACATATGCCTGTAACAGTGTGTGAGGCTTTGGTCCAAGCTGGTGCTGAGTTTTGAGATTTGATGAAGGCACAGAAAACCTTTTTAAAAGAGATCTGCCGGTCTTCCTTCAGGTATTGTCTCAAGATGAGTTATCGAGGCGTATTTTACTTACACCACTTGTGATGTAAAGCATCATTAGGAAGGAATAGCAGCTGGGGACAGTGAAAGTTAATGGACTGTGCTGTTGTCAATGCTAAAACTTGAGGAATAATAGAGACAATGATCGAGTCGGTCGCTGTGATTTGTTTGTATTAATGCTCCATTAAGAAATGTCTGACTGCTGCTGGAGGGCAGAAACTCCAAACACACTCCCAGCAATGAGCTTTGACATCAGCTTATTAAACCTATATGGCGAGCACATTAGCAAACAATCACGATATATTACTTACAGATCGAGCACAAGCAGAGCAATATCAGCGTCCCATCGGTTTTCGTTCTCACAAGCTGTCCAGCTCCAGATTTGTGCCGCTGAAGTTGTATTTATACTTGATGCAGAGGGTTAACGGCACTCCTCCAACAGATACCTCTGCTTTAGGTTTTGATTTATAGGTCAGCGTCTGATATTACCTTTAGATGTCATGTTTGCAGCGCTACATGGCTGTGTTTGTACCGCTCTGACCTTCTCCCGATGTGTTTTACTGGAAAGGGGAAGATTACTGAGGCTTCTCCGACTTTCTTTATGTTGTCCTCTGTATCAATAATCTCCACAGGCATCGACAGTTGAAGGAGAGAACAAACAAGCTGAGCAATCACAGACACCACATATATACCACTCCACCTGGTATCACCATAGAAACCTGTGTTTTTATGTGCACAGGCTCCTGAGAAAAAGACCTCGGTCTCTTTGGTTTGCTAAATACTTGGCTTTCTCCACCAGCTACTCATTTACATGAGCTGTCTCCCACTTTTCTCTTAGTAGTTAGTTTGTGTTAAAATGACCTGAATAAAGGGACAGTTCCATTAATTTTTTTCTCCCTTTCTTTAACATTGAAACCCTTAATGTCTCAGGGAATAATGCATGAATCTTCATGAGAAAAAAACAGGTGTATTTAGGTCTTTGCAATGTGCAAAATATTGACCATATTAGTCAACCATACGTTAGTGAGCTGTTCTCTGGGTGTTGCTAGGCCCCATATAGATGCTCTATAGCTATTATTGTGTGTGCATGCACATGAGTTATGAATCAAATTGTAATAGAAAGTCTCATTTTTTCCTCCCACTGCAGATATCTCACACTGAAGCGACACTTTCTAAATTATTCTGCTGTTGGGGCCAAAGGTTTCTCATAATGGATAGTACAATTCTCAGCATCTAGCAGCTAAGTGCCATCTTTATCTGTGCAGCGCTGTGGCATACCTTTACTGTAGATCCCAACCGATAATGCAAACAATAAAAGCTAGAACAGAATAAGCCATTTGTCTCTGGCAGTCGAGAAGTAGTTGACTTTCCAAGTGTGGGGGAAGAGGAACGACTTCATGGTTAATCCCATAAGCAAATTTATTTCCAGTCTGTGTGGAGCCAGCATCATGTTCTGCTCCTAACTATCCTTGTTTGTGACTCAGTGGGTTATCTATGAGCAGAGAGAGCGAGGGAGTCAAAGGCAGGGGAGGAGAGAAAGGACATCATGCTAGCGAGTAAATGTCACATTGTGTTTGGTGGTGCGGGAAGCCAGGTATGAAATTGGATGCTGTGTTCTTTAATTTAATCCCCAGAGTAAACAGACATGCGGCGAGATTGGATCTACAGTTAGCGTTCGTATCAGCGGCTCGTCAATATGCTGAGAGTCACCAGAACATCCCCTGTGCTCTACACTCAAAGACGCACAACACAAACCACAGAAAGGCGTAGAGAGAGGCGCTTTGCTGCTGTTCCTCACTCGGTACTCCACTTCTCTGGCACACTTTCACTTTACTATAATCTCCCTTTGAGTCTTTCTCTCAACCCTCCATTTTCTTCAATTTTAACTGTAATCCCTCTCTTCTTCCCTTTGTCATGGCCCTCAAGGCTGAAAGCGGCTCTCTTTTATTCTTTCCTCTTAACCAAAGTTGGTTGCGATAGACCTTTTCTCTCATTTCCCTTTTGTCATTTAAAATACAGTATGTCTTTTTCAGCTTATTAAAAGTTTCTTTTGCTGAAGGCAATTAGAAAGAGAAAAGCGGGCTATTTACAGTACTTTCAACAATTCTGCCTCCTCGTAAAACTGTGTGGGGGTCCCCACATAGTGAGGAGTATGAGCTACTGGACAAGTTAAAATATGTGCATTCAGGTTCTTTTGTCCTTAAGGGTAAAAAAAACATACTTTTGCATTATTCAGCATTATATTATCATATTTTTAAAATCTAGTGCTAAAATATTGCACTAGAAAACCTTAAATATGTTTCACAGATAAATTATTGGTTTGCTGATTGGTTAAATATCAGGTACTATCTGGTAGCTCCATCATGTTTCCCGTTCCCCCTTGATTTCATTACATAACTTCGTGTCAGGGTAATCATGTCATGTATTATATCTCCTGGAGCATTATCAATCTAAGGAGAGCAACATGTTGAGAACAAGGTCAGATTCTAGTTCAGTGACACAGATGTTCCATTTACTTTGTCTCCAGCTTCAGAAATAGTCATTAGTTTTGGTCAAATATGACAGAAATACAGGAACTCAGTGCTGTACATGAAGAGCTGAGGCTACCAACAACGCAATATGTATCCTCAGCACCTGAGCATAAATACCACATGATGTGAAAGAGGTTGCCAAAGTAAAGTTTTATGGCTAATAGAAGCTTGGTTGTGTTTATCCACGGCACACTGACCTCTATGTTGGGAAGCTAATCTTCCTTTAAAGAATAAATAAAAATGTGTACCTCCACTGTTTACCACGCTGATGTAATGGGGAATGAGTTTCTGGGTTCATGCAGGGTTTTTGTTTTCTATTAATAAATTACAGTGTATACTTAAGCTTAGAGGTGAAATCAGTTGTGTGTGTGATGGATTTTTTGTCATGGCATAGTTCAGTGTTTATTATTTGATATTTGAGTGTGGAAGTGACTGAAGGGATTATCTTCAATATTTAGAGCTGATATTATCAGCAGTTTCCACCGTGACTGACATAAATCACTGAGGAAGGTCAATTGAATGATCCGCAGGGTGTCTTGCGTGCTGCTATTGACTTTCAGTAATAATAAATCTCTGAACAGGAGGCGCTTACCCGGTATTAAAACTGAAATGGTTTTGTCGAATCCCTGTAACTTCAGGGGTCAACGGGCAGCTTGAGATCTCAGGATAAATTTTCCACTAAGCAGAGGGTTTTTAAATTGCATTCCTTAAACCGTCAATAAATGATTTTTTTTTTAACAGCCCGGGGCTTGGAAAAAAGTTGCAAACATAACATTGATCTGTCATCATCTCTTAAGCTGATATTTGGCTAAATTAAATGGCAAACAGTCACTTTAAGCATCACACATTTACACATCCAGTAGTACAGAGCAACATTATCATTCAACATTCATATCACCGTAAGTCCAATATTCACCGTCTTTTAGCTCTGTTTTTGGTCTCTACCAACACCAGAAGGAAACGTCAAGCTCTTTAGCTGCTTAACTATCTACTTTTTACCAGCTAACTGTGTCTGTCTGCCGTTTGGTGCTCAGCAGATCCTGCACAGTGGGTTATTAGAGCTTTTTTGCTGAAAATGGTTGCCTGCTGCAGCGAAAATGACACTATAGCCCTTTTTACACAGAGATTCCTCAATAGCAAAACCGTTAAATATCATATGGATGCTGTTATATTGTGTTGTGATTGAGATCCTGACTGACCATGCATCATGGAAAGCCACAAAGATACGTTTTTTGCTTGAAATTACATCACATAATCACCATCAGTAAATAGTGGACCCTGTCTGGCTCTTACTCACTTACTGACCATTGAGTTGACTTTTCCACATTAAATTTGGTGATTTTATTTTCTATATAAGTTGCCAAAGACAGTAACTACAACAACACAAAGTTGGAAGGTTACAAAGACATGAAATGTCGTCACATAATGGCTGTAAACAGCTGGAGCTGCCTGGCTCTCATTGCCGAGGACAGACGCTGTTTTCTGGGCCGAAGTGTGACGAAGAGTCGGTAGGACAGACGGGGTGACAGCGACTTTTCCACGTATAAATCCTGCATTTTTTTTCCTCATATAATTTGCCGAAGACACCACCTGCTACCACATTACTGTTTTTTGGTCGTGGGTTGAAGTGTGGGACATTTCTCTTTTACTCTGAGCGATATCCAGTGAAGGATCTTTTTTTGTTGTCTACCATCCCGCCTCTGTAACTTTTATACAGACAGCGAGGTGGAATAATGGCAGTGTGAATAGGGCTCATGAGAACTTGAGAGTGAACCAAAACAGTTAAATTGTGGACCTGACAGCAAGACAATGAGCTTAAAGTTGCTATTATGCTCAGTGACTCCGATGGGAGCTTCGGATTCTGGTGATAATTCTCACTTGGTACATCAATATTTTAGCAATATCAATTATAGCAGCTTTAAAAATGAAAGTTGAGGTTGTAGTTAGATGTTGAGCATAAATCCGGAAGACGATCTTTGTTGTTCTTCAATAGCTTCTTTCATCACATCTGATAGCTACAGCACTCACTGTACACGTAACCAGCTTGATAGCAGTACTGTACCTTGTCTTTTTACTGTTTTTGTCTCAGTTTCAACCTCTCATCTCCCTGCTTTGTTTGATTCCACTTCCTGTCTTCTTTGTTTCCTCTTTTTTGTTCATCTCCTGAAACGTTTTCTGTCAGAGAGATGGGCTTTTGCCATTATTTCATATTGAAACAGAATTTGGGCCCGGAGGTATAAGGAAGGTGAGAAAAGACTCTCCTTGGAAGGGAAAGTCAGACAGCTCGGGGCAAAGGAAGAGGTGAGGATGTTAGGGGCTTTTAAAGACCTTAGGCTATTGGGAAAGACTTAACTCCCATGTGTGGATATGAACAGATTTTAAAGGTTGTGAGAAAGTGATGCGAAGTCATTTTGGGACACTTGTTAACTGTGCAAGTCTTGCGAGCCAAAGCCCTCAGTGCTGTGAATTATTTTCAATGTTTGGCTCCCAGAGCTCTCGTGCCCTACTTTTATGGTGGAGAGCATTAACTTGAAGTATCAGTAGAGATGGTTCTATATTTCCGACGTATCTCAAAGCAAGACCGAAAGAAGCCCTGAGCCTTGAATTTAAATGATGTGAAATGCAAACAGGATATATACTTAAGAGGTAATATATGATTCGTAGAAGTACTACACACTCAAGGCCCAACCCTTCAAACCCAATCAATAATCCCTTTTGATGTCTTTGTTCTGGATCTTTATTACATTAGTTAGACAAATAGATGCATGAATGTTGGACCTGAATACTTTTCTTCAACTAAGCCAGTTTGTAGCCAGAGGAACACCTTAAGAAGTCCGCAAGACTTGTCTGTGTGTTTACAACATCTATCTTCATCCTTTGTAAATCTTACCCTTCAGCGCTGTATAACTGGAAGCAAATCAGGTTGGACGGATTGTTATGTTATTAATCTTTTACTGCCAGACCTCTATAAGTGAAGGCTGTTCTCTCTGATCCGAAAAGAAAGGCGATTCAGTAAAACTCTTTGGTGAAGGAGGAGGGTCTGTGGCTCTTGGACAGTGTCCAGGATGCGTTATTCTTCTTTCCCTTTTGTTACCAGTCTGGGAAAAAGCTGGAGAATTGGTCCCCCAGGTCAACTCTGTCTACCCATCTAGTGTCCTTGAAACCGTAGTTGTACTTTACAATCCCTTTCGGCTACAACAAAGATGTGGGAGGGAGATTAATTCGCCTCCTGTGCTAACCCCTGTTAGATCAGAGGGTTAGGCATAAGAGTTTCAGTACGAGTGGCACAAAAACTCCTCACAAAGACTGACCGACCCCAAGATCAAATCTTTACTTTGTCGACCCACCGCATGCAAGAAAAATACGGTGAAATGATGAGCTGGTCCATTTATGGGTTCTGTTTGTGATGGAAATGACCAGGGGCACCGCCGTATTGACTTTGTGGCATTGAGATCACTTAATCTGCAACATCAGAGAATAATCTTAAAGAGTGATTTCAGAATTTCCACCTGTTTCACCAAACTGCCGTCTCTCAGGTCCTGTGACAAATGCACACCAATTTTGCCATCATGGCTGGTGTGATCCCATCACAGGTTGGTCTCTAGTTTTAACCTAATGTTAAATCCCAGAGAGACTCACAGCTACAGGCACAGCAGCTAGTGCATGTTTTGGTCCAGTGGAGCTGGGCTGCGTACACAACTGGCCATCATACGTAATCAATGGAATAAGTTAGAGCCAGATTGATACTTGACATTGATGCCAATACTGATATTAAGGAATAATACATTCCAGTATTGATGTATTTGCAGATATTCAATTTTATTTTTTTTTCAAATATCCCTTCAATGTTGTTATCAAACACTTAAGACAAAGACACATAGTGGAGGCAGCTATTTTACAATTTAACCATAAACTTTATCATCTCAAATGACTTCACTGGGAATTTGATCAATATAAATCACCTCTGGCATCTTTTTCTGCATTGTTATGTTAAAAAACAAAACTATTTATCTGAACACTTATCTCATACGTCGATACCAATATATTTGTGATATTTTGTTTTTATCAGCCTCTAGACCTCAACCTCTAGAAAAGCGCTCGCCAGTCGTGCAGTACAATAGGAAAACAATGTTTTTTCTGGCAATTTGTTTCTAGAGATGATTCTTGGTGGCTTCTCAGAGTGGGCAAGAATGATTGAAATTGGGATACAGGGATCTGCAACTTAAAACGAATGTGGGCCAGTGATGTAAAGTGGGGAGCCGATGGCCACCACTCCTTCTGGCGCCCTCATTTGGACCACACGCATCTTTGAACTTGTTCCTCATTTTGATCTCAGCTATTACAGCTACAGCCAGCAGGCAGCTTTGCTGAGTGAAACAGGGGGTTAAACTTACTAATTACAATGTTGTATCTCATTTGTTTGTGCAAAAATCTAAATGTCAAAGTGACATGTTTTGCTTTAATGGTTTTTTTTGTACAAATGAGTTATAGTGTCTTAATTAGGGAGCTTCAGAGGTGCTGGTGGTGGTGTTGCTACCTTTGGGCAGAACTAGTCTAGCTGTTCCCTCCTGTATCCAGTCTTTGTGCTAAGCTAAGCTAACTGTCTAGCTGTAGCTTTATGTTTATCATACATACATGGTATCTGAATGGGTCTTTACTCCTCAACTCGGCAAGAAAGCGAATTAACTAGACTATTTCTTTAACGAGATGCAAATCCATGCAGACCGTTGGTGCCAACTTGTGGTATTGTACTTGACAGTTTTCTCATTTCAGCCTGTATTAGTATGTGTGATACTCAGCCCTAAGTATACATCATCAGTTTTGGCCAAACCAATGCTTATAGTAAGAGCTCTCAGGCATCTCACAGTCATTAGGCCCCTTTTCAGATTTCCTTTTCTTCCTTCTTTTCATAAGACTAAGTAATTCGTTCTTATTAGAGCTCTCACATACTGTATCACTTTCTCCTCTCGCTGTGAAGTGAGAAGCCAACCAGTCCCAGAGCCTAAATGGAGGATTAAAGAGATGTTCGTGCCTCTGTGAGCGACGTCATTACCCCCGTGCCTGCATATGTGGGTCACTAACTGAAGCACACGGCACATTAAATGCCAAGCCAAAACCACAGCCCAACAGATGCTGCGACAAGGCTTGTGATTGTGCTGGGGAGAGAAAAAAAAGAAGAAGAGAGCATTACATTAGGTGTCACAGCTGCCCCTCCCGCACTCCAGAGATTTTTCATCAACAATAGATGTCCTATGGCTGTTAAGGGGATTGGCCACATGCCGCTATTCACAATTCCTCTCCAGCTCTCTGCCCCTCGACAACAAATGAAAGAGTAAAGACCTTTTTTCTACGCATGGAAAAAAAATGGTTTTCTCATTTTTTTTGTCCGCCTTTATCTCAGGATTATATAGACTTTTCTTTTTTGCAACCCCCCCCTGCGTTGCCCTCATTTTTTCCCTCCTCATCCCCAAGAGTTGCAATTAAAGAGCATAAGGTCACCGGTTTTGTGACCAGCGAGTTTTCCTGGAATGCACAATGAGCTAGCAACACAGGCCGAATCCTTCAGCACGGCGCGCCTGGGGACCATTTAAAACCAGTGGCGTTTATTAGAAAAATCCCAAGCGTTCACCGGGTGATGTAAAGCGCTGCCAGGTGCTCTTACATGATGGAGACCAGAGGAGGATGGAGGAGAACTTGATTTTGCTCGGATCAATGCCCCAAATGATGGAGCCGCGGGTATTTATTATTTAGTCGTCCCTGGCTGGAGGTGCAATTGAAAGGAGAGATAAATGTTTTATAGAGCAATTGGTGGCCCTCGGGGTCCTTGGAGCCCCTGAAAGTGGTGAGGGATTTTCACCAATTTTCACTGTCATACATCATTATAATCTTGTACAGCAAACAAAGCAGTGACAGAGATTTCTGCTGAGACCACAGACTTGCAAAGGAGGCGCTGCTTAGAAATGACTCATAAGGGACTCAGGCATCGAATATCCATGTATACAAACACATACATATTGCTGTTAGCTCTGCGAGGCTCAACCTTGAGCTCTTTTCATTTGCAAACTCCTCCCCTTTGTGCCATAAAAGAAATGTTTCTATTAAAAGCATTCAACTGCCAGTCACTTCAACTATTGCCTGCCCTCTTCTCTGCCCACACATTAGGAAGAGCAGACACGTTTAGTTTTTTTTTTTTTTGCTTCCTTTGCAGTTACCTCCCAGCAGGCCTTGTGCCTGGTCTCAAAGGGGGGCACTGTGAAGGTTAGAGAGAATGGAGGAAGGAGTGGCCACCTCCCTTGTCATTAGGGTTAAACGACTGGCTACGCAAATGGTTCCTATCACCGCCTGTCACATTAGAGTCACAAGCGGAGTGAAGGGTTGTCACTAGCCACCCACTTTCCATTTCTACCCCATCCATTTCTATATCCCATGGGCTCCATCATGGTGCAGAAGAAATCATCTGTCTCCATAGCAACCAGCGCCAGGTGACAAATCAGGATCTGGTCCCTCCCCCCCACGCATCCCATCCCTCCACTCAGTATTGCCTATTTGTTCTGGAACCAATAAGGCCTCAAACCGAAATTGCTGGCTGGACACGTCACATATCATCATAATTGTGAGACCTAAAGCATTTTTATCACCGTGGTAATATAGAGCAGCAGTGTGGGAGGGCAAATGATTTATACATAAGATGGTGCCATTAAGATATGTGAGAGGGTGCATCGTGGAGCTCGACCGATATTGGATCGCTGAGATAGATACTAATATCATGACTTCAGAATAATAAAAATGCCATATACCAATATAGAGTTTTTTACATTAACACATAACAACAAAAATGTAGAAAAACATGTTTGATAATGATGTTATACAATAATACAACATTTATTGCTCTGCAATGTCTTTTTGCATGTCTGCCAACATCCACACCTAAAACAATATGTATGTGATAACCTGATATCAGATGATGATATTGGTCGAACTCGTCAATACGCCCTTATACAGCATCTCATTTGAGTAATAAGGCCTCATACATTTCTCCTCACTCACTGTGCAAGGAAATATAAATTATATAGATTCTGTATTTATATCGTTTTAAATTATTCAAGAGGATAAAATTGTATTTGTGGAAATGGCTTCCGGGCTTCAGCCCTCTGGGTGGGTGTTTCCCGTGGCATCGGTTGACTCACAGCTCTGACAGCAGGAGGCTCGCTGTTCATTTCTTTGGTGGACTGTCTACTGGAGAATTTCACAATATGCAGACGAAAACTGGATGCAATTCACAATTAATGGTAGCAATTAACATGTATTAATCATTTCTTTATTGGCCATATGTTTAATGCTGCTGGACTGTGAATTTCTTTGTAAAGTAATGTGACTTTATGCATGTCCTCGAGTTCCTCTTCTCAGTGCCTTGCTCTCTGCTAACAGAGAGCAACAGTAGTGAAGGTTAGCTTAGAAATGGAGTCCGCTAACATAAACCAACAACCAACTTCCAGCACAACACATAAGTTCCACAGAGCCCATTAAAGTTCTGACCCTGTCCTTCAACATTCGGGAGGACAAATCACGATTTTAGAATAACTATCCAACTTTGCTTATGATAACTTTGTAAGGTTTACTTAATGGACTCAGTGAAACCTAGAGATCGGAAGAAGGGAAATATTTTGCCCTGGCTGGGCGTGCATGCTGGAGTATTTAAGCTGCGGGCAGATGAGGAAGTTGACAGCGAGCTTCTGATAATGCACTCATGGGGCGAACCTGCTGTCAGAGCACGCTTCATCCCGCTGCATGAAATGATGGTCCTGACTGCACAGCTCTGCATCTGCTGCCGGTGAAGCAGCAGCAACTGCCTGGAGATCACAGCTCAGTGCTTCACTCGCACCAAGAGCTAGCAGGCCGAGCTAGTGACGGGGCTCTAAAAGCATGGATGTGTTAAGATCATGAGGGGTTTCTTAAGGTTGGATTGCTGCTGGAGAATGCAGCGCCAGGCGAAATAAAAAAGCTCAGAGACAGACACAGCTTAGATGACAAGTTAAGGGTGTTTTATTGTATCAGTGATCTGCTGTGGGGGTTTTTCCTTGCTGATCTTGTCATCTGACGTAAAGAAAGTTCTTATGTGTCAGAGCTATTGACGCGATTTGCTTCCTGATATTTGGCAGCAGAAAAGAGGATGACAGGACATGAAAGCGAAGCCATCTTTCATCATCATCACCACCAAATTTCTGCTAGGATTAGAACAAGTCCCCCTCAGTGGCCATGAGTACATCATCAAGCCTCTGCGCCGGGATTATAGCCAAGATGATGAAAAACTGGATGCAAAATGTACGATGAAGCAGGAGGATTATCAGGGATTGTACTCTATTCTACTGTAACGATTCAATCGCTGGCTGATGGATACAAGGGCGAGGGTCAGACTCTCTGTATCCGGATAAAGCCCCAAACACCCTCATGTTGTTCCCGCTTGGTGTTTTGTACCGTTTGGAATCCTTAAACTGTGTGTTTATGTAATCTGGGATCACGGTGACGTATTGCCGGAGTCACTCTGAACGATGACGTCTCTGCAACCCGATACATGCCGCTTGTTGTGTAGTAATCAGTGTTTGGCAGTTTTAATCATGAGCGTTTCCTGCCAAGCTCTTAAGCTCGTGAGAGTATAAGGGAGCAGATTTTGCTTCATTCACTTATTTTAGGGACTATTAATATACGGTACTTTTTTTAGCTCTGGCTTATTGCACTCTCTACTCTCAGCCTGTTTTCTCCAGCTGAAGAGTCTCACGATAACTCCTCCTCAAAGTGCTGAGACACCCAGCCATCTTTTCATCTCTCATCTTTGAAACTGTCCAGCGTTACTCATCAGATTTCCAATCTTCTCAATCACAATCCCCCTCTTTGAATTCCCGTGTCTGCCAGGTGCAAAAGGAACATTTGGATTTGTCTCTGAATTTCATCACTCTCCCGCAGCTCCTCTGATGTTGCCTTTTGTGTTCCATGATAGCAGACAGTCGTGTTTACTTTTCAGAATATTCTCTGTCAGGAGTCAGACTTGCTGTTGTCTCGCTCCTTACACATTCGCACGGAGCAGAAATCTTTTTGTTCCTGCGGCAAGCGTCGTACCTTGAAGTGTTATAACTCAAAGACATCACAGTAACGCAGGTTGACCTCTGCAGCCCGTAGTGTCTCTTAAACTCATGCACACAAATCTTCACCTCTACTTTTTTCCTCTATATCATCCTGCACTTAGTCTGCAGAAAATACTTCCATCCTGTCTCATCGCTACACAGCAGATCGCTGCAAAGTGGGGCTCAGGTTCTCTGTGATGACTTCTGACTCGGAGCGCAGGGAAGGAGGAAGGTGGCGGTGGAATGAATAAGTAAAATCGCATGAAATGAATTCCCTCTTTTGGTCTATCCTGCCGCGAGGGTTAGAAGAACTTTCACACTGAGCTCGACGGTCCAGGCCACACTTCACAGGTGGTGAGGGGGCTGTGAGTGGTGCTCTCAGCCTCTGGCATCTTGGAAACATAAGAGACTGAAATAAACAGAGGAACGGGCAAAGCACTGAAATAGAAATTGATATTGAGTAGCGCGGACAAGTGTTTCAAGTTGCCTAATTCAAATTACTCTTGGAAATATCGTTAGAAAAGTTTGTGTTGCCGCTGTAATTGAGTGTGAAATTGCAGGTGAGCAAGCAGCAGTACCTTTCCGCAGAGAGACAGGTGGTCTCTAACTGGGCTTTCCACAGATTGATTAGAGGAGTGGAAGAGTTCATGTCTTTTCCTTAATTAAAATCTTCTCTTTCAATAATCCCACACTTTCATTTAACCAGAAATGTCTGACGCTCCAATTATTTCTTTACTGCCTGATAAAAGAGTTGTACTGTCCTCCAGACAGTCGTTCAAAGACATGATGTACAAAACAGCACATGCATATAATCGTAACCTGTAGATGTTTACTCTTGCACAGCAGTGGCTTCCTAACTCCAGGTTCTTCCTCTGCCTTTGTGTGCCTGCGGGGCTGCACAACTGAGGCGAAGCGGCTTGCTCTTTTTAGATGGCTGCTTTAATTTCTCCAGCTGACGGTTGCTCTTCGTCAACAGGTTATTAAGGCTCTCCTAAATTGGTTGGGCTGCACATCTTTTCTGTGTGTAACTAGTGAGCTAGGAAGCTCCATTCAGATGAGATAAAATCTGGGAGGCAGGATGGGAAGCACTGCCTCTTTTTAGCTATAGGAAAAAAAAAAATCAGAGATTAAGCCTGCAAAGTGGATTTCTATCGAGGTTAAACCTGAAACCTTGGACTGAAAAATTAATGCATTCTTCCCCCTGCAGACCTCTGCTGCAAAATAAGGGTTTATTAATTACTGGCAATATTCTAGGCTTTATTTTTCTATTTGTCGTGCCCCTGGATTTAAGTCGGATGACCTCACGACGGGCTGAAATGACGCTTCAGCACTGCGCCAGAGTGTCTTTATCAACCGCCTAATCAGAGCATCTAGCTTTGGCTGTCATCTCCAATCAGATGTTGTGGGTTGACAGAGCATCAGATGTATGATCCCCCTTCTCCTACTGTGCCGCGTGTCTGTTGATCAATGCACGGGAGGCAGTTTGGGGAGAGGGAGGAGGTGAGGGGTTCGATAACACTGACACTGTGTGCGGTGTGTAATCTCATCTGAGAGGCTGTCATATCAGACAGGGCTGCTGCACTGACACGCTACGCTCTCCCAGAGTGGCAAATTAGATTGCTGCAATTAGATTGACGTGTGTACCGCTCAAAGTCTGGAGCCTCTCTAATCATGTCTGGACAGTGTGCATTTTGTATTTGTTTGATTAGATTAATGTGTTCAGAGGTGTGTTGATTGGCTCTTTAGTCTTTGGCACTTTGATGGTTTATTGATATACCTGTAAAAGCCAATCATCTCACATTTAAACCCGTTTCCAATGCTGTGAAATTAACTTTGGTGGCTTTTTAAAATAGGGCTGGGTGATATGGTAAGCACTTGATATGATAGCAAACACAATACATATCTTGATATTTAGAAATCTTCTCACAAGTGCTTGATAAAGCACCAGTAGAGACGAAGGCTGACAGTTGCTTCGCTTCATGTTTCCTGTGTGTCGGGCAAAAAGCTGCACTTAAACACATCGCAAAGACTGCAGCTGACAACTAACTTGTACTTGGTAGGTACTTGCACCTGCCTCGGAGGATATACCTCTCTATACCACCTGGAAGTAGTAGTTAGTATTCATCATTCAAAAAGGGGACACATATGACTCAGGAATGCGGATATACAAATAGTTTTTACAATAAGGTTTTCTGACACCAATCAAGCTAATAAAGCCACTTATAATCAAGAATATGTCATGCAAATGTCACAAAGAAGATGAAAAATATGGAGAAACTGTGCTATATGAGTGAATTCATGGATACTCCAGCAACATGCTGCACTGATCACTCAGCTGAACAGCCAATCAGAGTAATTCTAGTTTCTCAGTCGGGCGATGAGGGTTGACTAGTGCCAATGGTGGCAAACGCACTTTTTTCTGTGTGTAACTAATCGCAGATACTTTTGCTTTCGTTTCAGCTGATTCTCTTTCACCTTTAACAAAGAAAGCACAGAAACACTGCTGTGCCAACATCACTAACACAAAAATAAACACCAGACCACCAATACTAGAGTACAGAGAGCTGTGCCAATAGATTTTTTTTAAAGAAAATTGGAGGCTTGCCTGAGAAAGTAGAGGAAAAAAGAAACTTACTGCATCAAAATAAAATACAGTACCTCAGAAATCAGTGACAGATTGATAGTGTCTCCCTCTGACAAGTATTCATCAGCTGTCAGAGGCAACATGAAGAGACTAAACACTGATATTCTCCAAGACAAAGGATTCCTGCTGTCCATAGCTGAAGCCTCTGGCTCCGTCCCCTCCTCCTCTACAGGCCTCATAATGGAACAAATTTATTTTGACTCCAGCTCTAATGTGCCTTGATCTATCAATTCTCTGTCCCTTTCTCCGTCTTGCCAAGCAAGTGCTATCGCACTGGAAGGCACAAAGAACCATTAGATGCAAGTCTTTTTAGCGG
Source organism: Pagrus major (assembly GCF_040436345.1). Taxonomy (NCBI): domain Eukaryota; kingdom Metazoa; phylum Chordata; class Actinopteri; order Spariformes; family Sparidae; genus Pagrus; species Pagrus major. Next base: position 23,989,674 of record NC_133231.1, on the reverse strand, counting down.
GGCAGTTTGACTGTGTGATTACCATAATGGTGAAAAAGGAGACACAGAGGGGAATAGAGGGGAGGGACTCTGTAGGGTGAGACGGGGTGCAATCAGGACTGGTTGCCTCTAATTTTGTGCATGTCACCCTTAACTGAGGGGTTAGAGATTGCAGTCGAGGGGATTTATATGCGAGTGCTGGTAGCCATGGCAGCAAGGCAATCATACAGATGTATCCGCAGAACAAGGAGTCCGCTTAATTTCTCGGACACACAGCACTGACTCAAACTGAAAGAGAACAGTAAAAAAAGCTGATATTCAATGCTTATCTGAGCCATTGGCCACTGGAGGAAAAATAGATAAAAAAAATTAAACAAAAAAACAAAATGTTTAATTTAATCATGGAAACGGTGCCTTTCGTTTGGCCGCCTGTCGCTATCACTTCCAGGAGAGAGTCGGCGAGTGAGGAAGGAAGTCGGCAAATGTGACTAAACATAATGTGAACATTTTAACAGCAGGCGGTTTTTAATAATGGAGATAACAACTCCCGTGATCCCACGCTACTTCACTTGAGAGTGAACCGACCAACCAAATGCGATGCTGCCATCCTTGTAGCCGGGATCCCACGCTACTCACATCCTTTGTTGTGTTTTGATTTAGAGACCCCCGGTGGCAGAAATTACAAACTGTGTGCTTAATTTCATAGTGATGTAGTGTATTGTAACGTCAATTTCGTCATATTCAATTCCTCCCCAACACATCTACAAACAGTATGGGTTTTAGCTACATTGTATCCGTACTTTGTCACTCCACTGAGACATGAGCTCTTTCCTGAGCTGTCCCTTTTTCATTTTCACCGCTCTTGTTTGGACAGGAGTGCTACATCAATGTCCAACACAACACAGCTTTGCATATTCCTTGAAGCAGGGTCAGCTTTGCATAGCCTTATGACTTAAATAATGCCTCTCTGTAAACAGACGTCGCCAAACAGATCCGTCTCTGTGGCTGTCACCTGCTCCTCCAGGCTGTCTTTAGATATACAGCTGCAGAATTACTTGAGACCAGATCTTCCCAAAGGTTGATTGGAGAATCAGGAATGCGTCGCAGGCACAATTTGTCCCCCGTAAAGAGAACAAATTGTGCAGTCTTGAGTGAAAGCGAGGATTCAATTGAACACATTTAATGAGCCCCATGTATGCACCCTTGCTCTGTGGAGTAACTGCTAGAACAGTCTTTACATTTATAATCAGTGGGATTAGTTTCCCCCACTTACATCTTGTAGCGAGGATAGGATAGGATCTGGAAGTAAGGGTCTTATATGTGCAGCTGCAGGAGAAGGTCTTAGTGCTACTTTCCTCCGATAGTGGCACTGTCAGTTTCAGCTGGCTTATCTTTGGACGGGTGCCCAAGCTCTTTGGGCCTCGCAGTCAGAAATACTTTGGGGTTTGTTGGGATGCCTACCAACACAAGCTGCTGAAAATGTATGCAGACAAATCTGAGGTGGAGCCGAAGTGAACACGCCGACTTTACTTCGGTTGCATCTCACTTATAAATTATCTGCGCAATAAAATTGTGTGTAATCTATGTAAAGGATTTTAACTGTTTATTAGTTTATTAGGATCCCCGTTAGCGAATGCCATGACGTCATCTGGTCTCCCTGGCTCTGAGATATGTCCAGAAGATCGGGGAAAAAACACTGTTATATGTCAAAAATGTTTAGACCACACTAAACTGCAACTTTAGATTTTCAGAAAGTAATTTGCTGTGTCATCCTGAGGTAGCAAGTAGGGTTTCGACAGTATGAGATTTTCTGTACGATAACCATCTCAGAATATATGAGGGTTTCACTGTATCACAGTATAAGGTATTAATTCATATTATCATTATTAGTTACAATGACACAGACATTTTTTGGGTCGGTATTCGATGTGAATGACCTGAGACTGTGACTCAAAATCTTCTCCTCTCCTTCTACCTCATCTTATAGCATTTCTATAAAGTTGCAGCAAAAACACACCTTGCATTTTGAATGTTTTCACCCGTGAATCTGTTGTCACAACAGCAGGTGAGCCACCTGTGGAGGAAGCTTGTTAATTGTGAAGTCGATCAAACCCGAGGTGCACCGAACGGCATCGCAGCAACCAGGTGCACTTACATGTTTGTAAAATGGTAAATGGACTTGCAATAGCACTGTTCCTGTCTACTGGAGCATCATTTTGGGGTTCGGTATCTTGCTCAAGGATACTCCGACATGCAGCCAGGGGAGCTGGAGAATCGAACCACCCGCTCCACCTCCTTAGATACAGCCGTAGCAAGTAGGCCGACATTTAATAGGAGAGATTGCATCGCAATCAGTGCATTTACAGGAGGGATGTAGTGCCAGGGAGTGTCTCGGTCTCTGTCTGCAAAGCATATATGATTGACAGTAGACAGAAGAGGTCATCCATTAGTTAATCGATTGCGGATGGCGTCATTCTCTTGGACGGATTTAAAAAATAAAAGTCTAAAATGCCAAAATGGGTTGCCAAATATAGCTGGGCAGCCATTAATATACCTGGACGGCCCGTCCAAGTAAATATTCAGTGTTTCCCACATATATATTGGTTAGATTTAGAATGTGGTTTGGTTTAAAATGAGTACTTTGCTAAGTTTGTGGGACGTCATCGTTGGTTGGCATGCATATGCATTCCTTATTCCTCAGCTGTTACTGACGTTCCTTGATTTATCAGACATCTGCTCCTCAAGGGGACCAAAGCACCATCTTAGTCCATCTTGATTGATCGACATGACATTTCTGACTCTTAGTTTCTCCCCGTCTTCTTCTTCATGTTCTGCCCGCTAACCCTGCTTAATCCCACTCCCTCTGAACTCACTTTCTTCTCCCCGACCGTTACCCCATCAGAAGTCCACTCGCCTACAGTACAGTCATCTGCTTAGTGCATTTTATCGCCTGTGCTAGCCGTGTGCCTCGAATAGCAAACAGCTAGATATCGTTAACATCACACAGACACTCTGGCTCGCTAACCCTGTCTCTCTGGTGCCAGGTAGCATTAGCGCTAACAAGACGCTCATTGCCCTGGCGATTGATAATTGGATACTGCCAACCAGTGGTAACAGGGAAGTCTAATTGATGTGAATCCAGCGTCTGCATCAGTTAGATTCAGTTTGACGACGCTAACAGGGTGACTTATTGACCACATCTTTAATATTTGATTCCTTCAGCCATGAGTCACAAGCTTAAAATGAGAAATGTATCGCTCTGACTTAACTCCTGTTTTCCCATGGGTGTATTAAAACACTCCATCTCTGAAATCTAATTATTCTCATCTGTTTAAGTATATTGCACCTTTAATGTACTTAGTCAATGGAATTTACAATAAACATCCGCTGGCTTTTCAGGAAAATCAGCATACATTTTGCATGCGAATCGAACAGAATGCGAGTTAAATAAAATTAGAGTAGAGTAGAAATGTTGCGTCCCCTGAGGGATTAAATAAAGGAGTGGTTTATCCTGATACATATATATCACTAGTGTGTGTGCGTGTGCGTGTGTGTGTGTGTGTGTGTGAGCACGTTAAGAGAAAAGAGAGGGAGAGAGAGCGAGGCCAATAATATCACAACACAAACGGGCTGCAGCGAGCGATTGATCATGTGGACTCTGGCCGTCCAACGTAACCTGCCTGACCGACACTGACTGGCCTGCGACAGCCATGATAAATGAACATCCACCGGCCAATGTCTCACTAATGGCTTTCCTTGTACTCTGTGTGCCTACACACACACACACACACACACATTCTTGCGCACACTTCTCACTTACGCCTAATTTGTACATTGGAATACTGATGCCGGACGAGTGCATGTTAGTGTATTCGTGCACGCTTTTAGCAGCAAGAATGTAATTAAATACAATGAATGTAAGAAGTTCATGTTTAAGAGGGGTTAGATAATATTTTGTACCGGGTAATTACTGCTTTCTGTCTTTTCGCTTCTCTCTGAACTCTGATCCTTATTCTACAGTGTCAGATTACAGTTCACATCATTTTTATTATTAATAAATGTAATGTGGTTGTAGACACTTAAATGTGAAGATCTGCCCCATTTTTCATGTTTGTTATTTTTTGGATTTTAACATTTATAGACGATAGAATATATTGATTATGAATCAGAAAAATTAAGAAGTACTGACAACAATAATTAGGTGCAGCCTTAAATAGGTTATGTATTTAGTCTGTAGCAAAGACTGAAGATTAGGGATCGATTGATATGTTTTTTTCAGGGCAAATGTGGATACCAATTATTAGTAATCAAGGAGACTGATAACAGATATACGTTTGCATTCTTGGTGTCAAAGTTTAACCAGTGATGGAACGTAACTAACTACAATTGACAGAAAGAGGTAGCTGCATCAGAGCCAAAGTAGTGCAACATATCAACAACTGGCCAAAAGAACAACAACAAAAAAATTAAAGCATGTGTACCGATGATTAAACAAAGATTAAAATTAGCCTTGGTAATTATGGATCCAGCCCTACTATGGTTAAAGCACTACTGCACAGTGTCTTCACATCAACCCATGTGTTGTACCACAGACTTATTGTCTGGGGCATTACAATTGCCATTGTTAGAGGTCGCTGGGGAAAAACTGCTCTGCTGCCTTTGAGTTCGCATCAGTAAATATAACATACATCTTTTGAAATATGCATCATGTGAGCAGAATGTAATAAAGCTCTAAAACTAGTTTAATACACAGTGTCCCTCTGCGAGGCATGGCCATGAAATTAGCTGAAAATGCAGAACCCGTCTCAGTTGTTATTGTGCGTTAGTGGTGCGGATTCCCTGACAAATTTTGCAAGTAATCAAATTACCAAAACCAAATGACATGCAGTGAACCTAGGACCCCTGCACAGTTGCCCTAATTGACCAGTTCTGGGGATGGTTTGTCATTATTTATGGCCTGAAGCTCCCTGTACAGTATTTGAGGCTGATGCTTGTACTTTTTATTTCCTGTAGCTTTTATGAGTCCAATAAATGTTGTGTTCTCAGTGTGATACATCAAATAAATCGTAAATACATCATTCTTACTGTTTAAGTCATTATCTGATGCATCCTCAGTCCTCATCCTCCATAAACATAGAACATAAAAATGCAAGGAAAAGTCATGTGTGTGCATGTTTATTAGTCTTTATAAATACACAGTGGAGCACACCTATTGCCCTGTCTTCAAACGATCCCTCCGGGCTCCTTCCATTTTAGCAAAGGGCTACAGAAATAAATAGGGTCTTAGACCATGGAAGTTGAAGGAGTACACCATGATGGATTGATCTGCTCCATCAATCCTCAGAGTCAATCAATCATCTTAGCCCTGGTGCTGGTCGCAATAGGAATTTTCCACACTCGGCTGCTGCGCCTGCAGCCTCGCAGCGCTACCTCTGGGGTTGGATAACCAGATTACATTAGATATCTGACTATACCCCTCCTCTCAGTTGTCACCATCACTATTTGTCATCCAAGAGAGATAAGGCTGCTGGGTAAGCAAACTGAAAAACCTCCTTTCCCGCAATAATAAGAGTCAAAGTTTGAGTTAAAATCTGCTGGATTTCCATCCTCTGTAACATAAGTAGAAGCAGGAAGTCTCTCTGATGTGATACACCAATACACAGTACATCTGACATACAGTATGCACTAGGACATGGCTAACAACCTCAGCAGATGGTCCTCTCCAGTTATGTAGACTACATGTGTCTTGCTTCAGGCTAGCACTACCCTCTCACTGACAATATGAGGTGAACTGCCAGCAGGCAGACGAGCTTTCAAAGAGTGGGGATGTGTGGTAAATTTGAACTGAATACCCATGAAAAGCCACGGCACGGCAACTTTACCAGGCCTACAAGCTTGGTATGAGGTACTGTACCAAAAAGAGGAAAAGCTAATGAAAAGAAATTACTTTTGAGTTATAAAATATGGCTTTAGCGAGCTTCAAATAGTGTATCTCTGCATCTGATACTATTTATAGTGCTGGATTAATGGCCAAAGCATATGGCACGCATCATTCGGCCAAGCCAAGCCAAGCCAAGCCATTGATCCTGCTCTGGCTTGCACTCTGACATCCTGGCTGACCTTGTAAACTAATCCATAAAACTATGGAGATGAGTTTAAGAGGTCAGTGATAGTGAGAATTTTGCTCTCATAGTAATTACATAAAGGCGGTTACAAGTACTACAAACCCGATTTCAAAGAGTTGGGATGCTGTGTAAAATATAAATAAATACATTCATCTCCTTATTGTCCCACTGTGTTTGAAACATGTTGCTGGGATTAATTAATGAACTTGATGAGTTAAAAACCTTAAATATACCATCTTTATACTGTTTTCAATTGAATATACTGTATGTAGAGATGATGAGCAAATTATTACAGCGTGTTTTATTTATGTTTTAAACAGAGTCCCCACTCTTTTGAGGTCAGGTTTGTACATGTACAGCAGTGGATACTGAATTCAGAATCAAAATCCTCAAGGGTGACAGTAAATATTGACGGCGAAGGCGTTTGATGTCTGTTCAAAGTTTTTTAGATCACAGTAGACACCTCAGCAGATCTGCACAGCATACCTGCCAACATTCAGCTGTGGAAAAGAGGGAGATTTTCTCGGCTATGGGCAAAGCGCCACTGCCCCCATGTAACCCTTCATCCATGGTTATTTGCGCATGCTTATCTCTGCCTCTGGGTTGGGTTTTCAGGTGTCATGACACACATCCCACACAGACACTGAGAAACACCCTTTTCATTTGTAAAACTATAAAAATCCGGAGATTAACAAGGGAACACTGCGGAAGAAAGGGTTAAAATAGGGACTGCGGTGCAAAGTCTCATCACAAAGGCAAACATTTTAGCACTAAACAGCATGAAAACAGCAGCTTTATACAGGTTACATCAAATTTGGGTGCCGGCATAATCATGAAGGAATAATTCATTAGTCGTTGTCGGCACTCATTAAGCAAAAATGCTCAACTTTTAGCTTTTTCCAGGTGTGTAAAAAAAAGATTAGCTTCCTATTTGGGCTGAGCTTCAGGTTGGAATGTCTTCACGAATTTCTGACATTTTATAGACTTAAAAAAAAAAAAGAAGCTCATTAAACAAAAAGATGTTGTTTGCAGCTCTGCATAACTTCTCCTGAAGATGTGGAAAGAGAGACTTGTGTGTTGTTGCCCAAAGCTATGGTTTCCATTTGCATATTTGGTGAGCTTTAACAATAACTCCTGATAAGAACTGCAGACTTTGATCTGCCAGGTTGCTGTGTGGTTGCATCAGATCAATCCAGCCATCTAATGTAAGCTCGGCAGTTCTCGGGGATGAACATAGAGATTTTTCATCACTTCTCTCGTTTAACCAGGTCAGTTTCCGCGCTGTTGCATTTTTTCCAGTCATCTGCAATGTTGGCCCCCCCGAGCAGTTTGATTCACAGTCTATTTAGTCACAGCTTCTTGTTATTAAACTTCCAAACCACAGTTTGCCCTTCAACTCTTTTACAGTAATTCATTAAGGATAATGTTTATTTTTCCTTTGTGCCGAGCTGTCTCTGAGAGCTTCACTTTCATTTGCATAATATTTGGTCATGTGAGAATGAAAATAGGCCATGCAATTTCTCATAAGGCCACCAGGATGGAATAAACACCCCTTAGCATTTCTCATTTAGTTTGTGAAAAGAAATGAATAGCTTCAAATGAGATTCATAAAGGCAGACGCTCATACATACAGAGTAACTGCGCACACAAAGACTGATTTTACACAGCGAGTTAAAGAAGGGAACGTGGAGTAGACGCAGTGTGTTGCACGAGCAGCTGCTAAAATGTTTTGCTACAATCAAACGTATCAATTCCTTTTTTGTACTATCCGGGAAAAAAGATAATGGTTGGTTGGTTTCTAAATGACTCGGCTTTCATCTTACAGCACAGTGACTGATGCTTTGTAGCTGATGCTTTATAATCTGGCAGAGAAGATGCCTTTTATCTGGACCACACAAAGCTGTTTTAGTATTATCACTGAACATCACTGCAGCAATTACGGAAGCTCAGCATGTGAGGGACTTTAATGTTTTACTTTTTATCACAGACGCTGTCAAGTTACTGTTGCTAATCAAAACATTAGAGATCCGGGGGTTAAATCTGAGTAGTCATCTCCCTTTGAGTAGCTCGATTTATGTAACAGTCAAGTACCTGACGAACTGTCGTCTATTCACGGTGCTCATTACTGTGTTTATAAAACTTCTTCTCAATTTTGACGTATTTAATGTAAACGCAAATCCGGTCTCAGCATTGCGGCAGTTTTTCTACAAAGGAAACACCATCTGGGTGGGTTCACTCACTTCCTCAGGGATTAGCGATGGAAATGCTGTAGCTTAGCATCCCTTTGATGCACTTTAAAAACAAATACGGGAAAACACAGCATGCTGTTAGCACTTAATCAGTTTGCAACTTCCACAAAACAGCTTAAAGTCATGTTAAGACCGAGCAGGCGCTAAATACAGGACATGTGGAGAGAGAGAAAAGTCTTTTGAAGTGACGTGGAAAAGGTAGCTGGTAACAAAGTTGAGTGTCCCTCGTTCCCTGTCAATCATTGGTTGCGTGTTGTGTGTGTTTGTGTGTGTTAGACACCATCTCTTCTTGTGTTTTCCATCTTTTATGTACCAAAAAACTCAAAATCTTCTCAAGGTAAGGTCAAAATAAGGCACAATCGCCTAGAAAGTAACAATGTGGGGCGATATAGGGACTTTTTTTTTTAGATAGTGTTTACTTGGCAGATGTTTTCTACCTATGACAAGCAAGAAACACCTGTTTTCATTGTTGTTTACTTATTTTTAAAGTGCCATTTCTTCCAGTGATACCCACACTTACCCTAAAATGATAGCACTTTACTTTAACCTCCACCATTAAGTAGAGGTGTGAATCTTCGCTGGCCTCCTGATTCGATTCAACTGTGTGTCACCTGTTAACGATTCAAATGCACGACCATTTCTCGATACATCTTGATGCATCTCATGTCTCACATACTCAATTTTCTGTATCACCGCACATGACTACTTTTTCATGATTGAAAGTAAGCAGTGAGATAAATCTTAAATTCCCTTTTTATTTAGAAAGTCCTTTAAAGTCGTACTACAGAAGTCTACAATATAAAAAGCCTCTTACTCGATGCTGATATCTGCCTCCTTCCTAAATGAGTAACGTTGTGACGTAACTTCACGACTTTATTATCCAGCACAGGCCAGAAAAACAACAATCAACATAGGCTGCCAACCCCCGATTATTTAATTCATTTCATTATACACCTCCTCATGAAACCTTGTGTCCATCACGTGCAGAAAAAACGTTTCAATCGACTCATCTGGTCCACAGACGTGTCACCTGATAAATTCTCATAATGGTAGCAGATGTGACTTTAAAGAGACAGTACGTGAAAACATGAGTTTCACATTTTAGATTACATGTTAACACATACTTCATGAGTCATATAGGCACATATATTTCACCTGTGCTTTTTTGATGGTTTACAACACAGTGGAACAAAGCTGTGAGTTAAAATTGTCGACATATACATGAATTATATAATTCTGATTTTATCACATGTGAAATGTGTTAACAGGTACTTTTAGATATGAAATTGATTGTGAAACCTTTTTTCCACACTTAGCGAATGTGTTAAAAATGTTGACAGATTCATTAATTACCTCGTTAAATGTCCTTATATTTGCTTACAGTTACATAATAGTGTCTCATAAACTATATTTCAGGTGTTACCACTGCTTAAAAAGGGGCGTTTAAATAAAATGTTACCCGTGGAGTTGACTCTTCTCTGTTTGAAGCAGCTCTAACTCAGTTCTCATGTATTTTTCAGGTGGCCTGAAGGGAGCCTCCATCATTGATTCACTGGACACACTATATATTATGGGATTGACGGACGAGTATAATGATGCCAAGGAGTGGGTGCAGACCAGCCTGGACCTAAACTCGGTAAGAAACTCATTTTTGCTCTCATTCTAGTTGGACACGTTTTTTTTATTTTTATCGCTTACTTTTTTATGCTGTAACTACTTTAAAGTCTCAGTTAAACTCGTGGGCGACCACGTCATCCACATAATGAAGTTTGCAGCAGCGACCTTGCGTGCTGGATCGATTTTAAGCTCTGCTTTTGTGCCTTAACACCAACGCTGTGTCCGGTGAGTTTGACAGTTTTCCAAAGCTCGGGACATTCCAGCAGGAATCAAAAGCTTCCTGTGTGGGCACTTGCCACGCCGTGTTACCGACTGATGGGATTCTCTGCCTCTCTGAAAGGTCTCTATGGGGCAGAAAATGTGATAAATAAAAGAAGGAGAGGAGGGGAGGGCTCAGAGGGATGTTTTTGGCGGAAAGAAATTGAGGGAGGGAGGAGGCAAAGAGGCCACAGCCCTTTCATTTATCCGTAATGACACTGTCGGGAACAACTGACGGGTTTTTGTGTGGTTTGCTGCTAACAGCCAAGTGTAAGCCACTTTGTAAGTGCTTTTATGAGTTTTGTAAATGATAGAGGTCATTCCTGGGCCACGTCACACTCCAGTTTCCCCCCAGTTGTAATAAAACGTGGTTTACATAGTGCAGTGTAATTACACAAAGCCTACAAACTCCACTGTGTCATTATGACTGTCAGCATCGTACTGTAGACGCTCTGCAATAATTACACCAATTCACTGCCTGTTATGACAAGGTGTCACATGTCTCATGTTTGAAAAGATTTGTTTGCTGACAAAATTTGCCTCAATTAGCGTTTAAAAACACTTGTTTGTCTCAGGTCTCTTGCTAAGAAAACATCCCGACTGTGTTCAACATGTATGGCATGGTGCACATGATGCCCAAAGCACCTTCGAACAGCACACCCTTGTGTGTGAAGAGATGTTATTAACCTGACAGTTGTGCACACATTCATTCCACTAGGAAACAGTGTGTTTATAATGTGCTTTTATCTCGCGGAGCCCCGCAACATGTTTATCACTGCCAATTTTGAGGCCATAAAGAATCCTCAGTGAGCTTCACTTTCTCACACATCAAAGAAAACATCAGTTTTAAGCAGCTCATGGCGCAAAACACACACACACACACACACTCCCACAGATACATATGCACGGTGAGAGGCAAACATGGAGAGAGGCGTGAAGCTCACACATACACCCTCACAGCTTTTTCTGCCTCCCTGAGGCCAGTCTATCCCCCGTGGATGCAGATGGACATTAACTTTGAGAGGAGCTGTAGCTGCCGGCCGTGGCAGCCCTCGCACGGACAGTAATGGCAGCCGCTGACACGCAGCCGCGCTGTCACCAATCATAAAGACAACAAACACAGATTTACACTTCACACTGCACTTTGTCACGGCTTATCTGCCACAATCCGTCAACTTTACTCGCTCACGCCTTCATCTGTGGTCTCTAGGGGTCACATCCACCACAGGGAAACCACTCCATCTCCTGCGGGACAATTAGACATAACATATTAGTGACAGTTTAGACTCGTTCTCCCAATGGTTTAATATTTTAAGGGCAGATATTGTACATGTTCTGTTGGAGGGGCTGTTTTCTTTCTGTCAGATTGTTTTAAAATCTAATGACCACATCTTTGGGCAGCAGTTATTATTAAATAACTATGCAGTGATTCAAACATACTTATCCATGCACATTTGTGAATTTGATACAGTGTTTTTTTTTTGCCAGCATGGTGAATCTAAATCATGTTAGATCTGTGTAAAATGAGTGGAGACGCCGAGTGAGTCGAGGCTTGTTAACACAGAAACACACACACACTCTGTACTCACATCGACTGCACACAGAGAAGTGGTGTTTTCTAGGTATCGAATAACTGCAACACCTCGGAGAGTCTGCGGTACACTTGACAAACATTTACGTGTCACTGACAGGATATCATCATTTTGATACTGGAGTGCAGTTTGTACGTCAACACGCCTGACTCAGAAAGAATTACACACTGGCTCAATATAAAGACTGTCAGATGCGCTTGGGACGCACTTCCACCAAGCTTTCCAAGAGCCTCGGGACATTTTCTGATGTCCTAATTTTTATCAAAATACCACTTAAGGAAAGACACGGAGTACAAGAGCAGCTACAGGGAAAATGTAGCACTTGAAGGATGAATTTGATAAAAAAAAGGATGAATTTATTTTTCTGTAGGACGGGAATCTTACATTTTAAATTTAAATTGTATCATTTTATATTAGTGTTTTCAATCTTACAATATAACCGGATGATTAAAATGTGTATACACAAAGTATAATGTGGTTTGTAGAATGACTCACTCCCCTGGCCAACCCTCATTTTCAATTTGTAATAGATCTCTTGAGTCTGTTGAATTAGATTAATTGCATTCATATAACAGAATTCATTATTTTTACCCTTCTGGCGTCTTTTTTTCTAAAGTCTTTAGGTTTCAACCTCTTTTCTGTCAGTGCTTACTCTAGATGTGCACAAAAAATCCCGTCTCTGACAGCCCCTCATTCCCTTATTTTCTCCTCTGGTGATTTTGTTCTTGATTTGATTCTTACTCGATACTGAATAAGATGTACAACAGGTCATATTTCAAAGAAACTAGTAATACCTTCAAATTTGTAATTGATTTACTTGGTACACACAGGAGATATAAACAACACCTGCTCAACAACAAAACGCCTTCAGCGATTTTATTTTGGATTAATCTTTTAATTCACCTCGTGATTCTCACTCTCGTCCACTTGACTGATCTCTGCAGTGTGCTTCTAAGAATCACAATTAGCGACAAATATGGTTATGAATAAGAATAGTAATAATTGGGCCAAAGAAATCGTTTCTTGGAATATATTAGGTGAGTTATTTTGTAATTAATGTGATGTAGTGTTTGTGCCACTGGAAGGCGGCGCATGAGTTATCCTGCTCCTTGTGAGGTTGTGTTACTTCATATGTCTACTGTATAGAAAGACACGCACAGCAGCATAAGGAAGTAAAAGAGGGAGAGACACAATATTCTTAATTACAACGGATGAGCGAGTACTACATTATCTGTTCAGCCAGCTAAATTATCTGTATCTGTATTCGTCCTCAGAAACGGCGGAGCATAAACTGAGAGAGGATGTTAACGTAAGCCTAAAATTGGCAGTGCTGGAATGTAACTAAGTACATTTACTCAAGTACTGTACTATTAAGAATGCTGAGGAACTTGTACTTACCATGACTATTTCCATTTTCTGCTACTTTATTTTATACTTCCACTCCACCACATTTTGGAGGCAAATATTGTACTTTTTACTCCACTACATTCATTTAATAATAATAATTATAGTTACTAGTTACTTTTCAGATTCCAGGCTACATCAGATTAGTTGATTTTCTCTGCATCTGGATCATAAAGCAGCAAACACTGACCCCAATAATCTGAAAAATACTGAATATTGGATCCGATAATCAGTCGACCTGTAATATACAGTATGTACAATTTACTTTTACTTGTGCTCTTGATATTTATGTACATTTATTATTACTTTCAAGACTTTAATACATTGAAGTTCTGATATTTAAAGACTTTTACTCGAGTACTTTTCATATGGGTGACTTTTGGGTACTTTTTACAGTAATAGAAATTTGCATGGGTGATCAGAAGTTGCTTTATTTATTATTTATTAGAAAACTATTTACAGAACAGCCTCAGAACAGAGCTGAGTTACGAGAGCTATTTACAGAATATGTTTTTAATGAACTTAAATGAGCTCCCAATGAGGATTCTCCTTCATCACGAGTACAGATATCAACACATTTTACTCAGATGATACTTGCACTCATAAAAAGTACATTACCCTTAGTAATACCCGAGTATTACGCTCAACCCTAGTAATTACATTTCAATGTCATCAGACGCAGTCACACTGCAAATCAGCGTGTTAAACTCACCTGTTCAAGCCTGTCTGTCACCCAGAGCTTGACACATAATTGCAGCCCGTCTTTGACTTGTTAACATTGAAACAAGGACAGATGTAAAAGAACAGTGTAGTACAGATGTAGAAGTATTTTCCGTGTGTCTCTGACATCAGCTGCAGCTCAGTGCGATTAGTTCTCACAAAAATGTTGTTCTCTCTCTGCGGTAATGACAGCAAACACAATTGCCCAGTTCTCCACTTTTATTTAGATTTCAACTAATGGGCTTAGCATCAGCAGACACAACAGATTTTAAAAACCCCATGCCAAATGAACAAATTCCATTCGGGAGATGAAATGCGTCTTGATCATATGACTTTACAACAAACAACAAGCTCCTGATGCAGAGCCGCTCGACAGACTGGCCCATTCTGATGGCAGAGCCAATCATCAAAGACGGGAGGATGTTTATGCCAGTTCTAGCTTTTGCCATATTCTCCTACAAGCTGTTGTTGCATAAAGCTCAAATATGTGGTTGGCATTTTTTCAGACACTTAGCATTATGGGGTTTCTCAAGTCTGACGAGGAGCTGAAATGTCTCTTTAGTATTTCGGCGGCACAATGAGCCACATATTACCCTTTTCTAAGGATCTTTTTTAGGTAACAGTTTGGTCAGTGCTGTATGTCTTATAAATTGTGGTCAAGAGCTTGTCGTCTGGCAGTTCATCAGCTTTTCTTATTTAAGAGAGATGAGTGTGGAGTGATTAATGAGCGCTTTAAGATTGGATTTTATTCCCTCATGTCGCCTCCCAAATTGTATCACTCCTCTAGACCTCCCTCCTCCTCCTCTTTTACTCTTTAAGTCACTGTTATTTCAACTCTCTCCATATCATATATTGTGTCGTTCAGCACTTCTCTTCCATCATCAGGAAATGAGCTAGATTAAGGTGTGATAAAACCTCCTTTCATCTACTTTCTATCACTCCCCCTGTACTTTAAATGCACGCTCACATATGATCAGAGCTCCTATCAGGGTTTGAAATGAAGATAGAGGAAAACAGAAAGTTGTGATTGGTTTATTGATGGTGGGTTCTGAGTAGAGGAGGTGTCTTAAAGGTTACAGGGTTATTCTGCACACTTCCTACCTCAGTATTTGTTCCTTTAGTTTATGTGATGGAGGTTTTATTGGTTTTGAAGAGGGCAAAAATGAGTTTAAAGTAATAACAGATAAAGGAAAACATCCACTGAGGGAGAGCACAAAACTCACATTACCTGAATTGTTATGGGTCATGGACCTTTTGAGATGACTCACTCAGAGATCCATGGAGGACTTAATCCAGCTTCATACTATGAATGAGGGAAAACAGCAAATAACACAAGAGTACATTTTTACCATTCAGACTTTCTTTTCTCTTCTTTCTATATAAGTGTAACTTACCCTGATAGGCCGTCACTCAACTAGGCTTATTGGTCCATCACTGTTCAACTCTTTAGAAAAGACAGATAAGAAACAGTTTGTTCTTTGTAGCTGTGTTTGTTGGAAGAACTGAGCTCACAGATTGACAACTGGGACTTCATTATGCTGCTGAAGAAGTTTTAGTCAAATCACACATAAGCTGATCGTCAGAAAATGAATAGCAAACTATTTTAATGATCACTGAGTTGTCATCTTTTAAGAGATGCCAAAAAAATCACTGGTTTCTGTTTCAGTATCTAGATATTAAACTGAATATCTTTGGTTCTGGCAACCCACTCAGCAGAATAAATGTTGGAAATGCAAAGTATGTTTCTGCACACCACAGATCTGTTTGAACTTCACCTTTCTTCATGTTGCAGTTTTCAATTTTATGGTTTCTCTGGTTCGGTTTAGGCAAAAACCCCCCACTTGGTTAGAGTTTGGAAAAGAACATGTTTTGGCCTAAAATACCTGTTTTGGTCACCAGTAATACAGCTGGAGATGTCCCGAGTTCTCATTACAAACTAGAATGGCACTCAATAGAGTGCGCACCTACAGTACACCAATTCCCAACTGACTATTAAATTGAATGAAGCCTAATCCAATATCAAATAAAAACATATTTAAATCCGCTAGATCCCGTTTTTTATCATAGATACCAGTCACCTAAATACCAGGATCAGCACCAAAAGTTAATGGGGTCTGTTCTGGGCTGAGACCCATCTTCCATCCAAGTTTCATGGAAATCTGTCCTGTGGTTTTTGTCTAATCCTGCTGACAAACCAACCAACAGATAGACACAAACAAAAAACCTCGCTGGCGGAGGTAAGTACTGGTTTTGTCGCCACAAACACAGAGATGTTAGCTGCCAACATTGTATCCTGGTGAGCTGACTGCCTTTTGGCTGTTAGTCAGACAATGAACTAAAATGGGTTTTTGGTAATTATGATGGAGGCTTTTGTTTTGTTCAATCAGGAATCTAATGGACGGACTCCTCTATGGTAAAAATAAAGGCAGTTGCTGCCTTACATGGTTTTATAGATGCTGTTTTGCTGATGCTACATGGCTATTCAAGGTTGTTCTCTCACTCAAGACAGTTATCTCATAACGAATGTATAATTCATGAGCTAAGTATTTTCAGCTTGATGACACAGAATGGTTTAGCGTGCAGGCTACAGTACAGGTACACTGTGGGATTTGAAGGCTTTGTTCTTGCTATATTTTCCCTAGAAAAATCCAACCACATATTTTATTTATGTGTTTTTCTGCCATGTGATGTTACCATGCGGAGAGATTAATAGTATCGCAGGTGACTTAATCGTATCCTGTGCATTACTGTGTAGGGCTGTCACACTGAGCGATCTTGCACAGAAGCTGAAGCGTGCACATCTTTCTCAGAGAAATCTCATCTAATGTGATTTTTTTACAATCCGGGCTGTTCGTAGTTTAAAGGGTCCCCGTGTGTGTTTTTGTTGATTGTTCCCATGAAGCCTCTTCAGCGTAACAAGCAACATGCGCTGGCAATAACTCTGATACAGCACAGTGGAAACCTCCAGAGCCAAACCAGGCCAGCAAAGTGACTGGATAATTAGCACAATCAGGCCTATAATTCCACATCTCAGGTGAGATTTAAGTGGATGTGAAGCCTCGTGAGTGTTAGAAAGAGAGACTGAATAAAAAGAGCTGTGTTTGTTTTTTTTGTCATGGCACGTGCTGCATTTTTCAACCTGCGAGCAATTCTCCAGTGCTGATGCTGGCATGTGTAAGCAAATTGCCACAAAATAAAGAGCTAGCAGAGTGTGAGTGGAGGGGCTGTCAGGGAAGTGGAGAAGGTGACAGTGACATCAAATGTGATGGACCAGAATCACACAGGACCAGGTAGCCATTTTTAGGCACCGAGCCATGGTAGACTTGGCAACATGGCGGTTGGTTGGTCAATCAGTTTGGTCCAGACTGACATTTCTCAACAACTATTGCACTGGTTGCCATGACAGTTTTGTTGAGACATTCATGTAACTCTTTCTGATCTGTGATCTGCTGAACTGTCCACGTATGATCTCCATAATCAGATCAAACTTTTGATTTGTCCAATACTTTAGAAACCTGCCAAAGTAATTATATCCCATCATCCTTAGCTGTATCTTATATTTAATTGCACCACAGTATGTAATGCCAAGAGGTCTCTCAATCAATCAATGACAGTGATGGAATGTAACTATGTATATTTACTCAAGTACTGCACTTGAGTACAATTTTGAGGTACTTGCACTTTACCTGAGTATTTCAATGTTCTGCTATTTTCTTCTTCGACTCCTCTACAATTTGGAAATACTATACTTTTTACTCCACTACATTTATTTGATAACTTTAGTTGCTAGTTCCTTTGCAGATTACATGTTGCATCAGAGCCAGAGTAGCACATTTATAAATTAATTTATTTCACTGACAATCAGATTGAGGAATGATGAATGTAATATAAAATCTATATGTATAATTCACTTTTACTTGTACTTTTGATACTTCAGTACATTTGATACCAGATGCTTTAAGAAGTTTATTCAGGTGATATTTGTATGAGTTACTCTCACCAAAGTAGTATCTTACCATGTTAACTAACTTTTATCCAAGTAAGACTTTTGGATACTTTTTACAACACTGATAAGAAATGACATAGTTTGATAACGTTGTTTTATTTGTTAAACATCCATCATGATAAAATATCTATCTGAAAATATCTATCTATCTATCAGGCAAGAATATTCTTGGACGAAGTAATGTTTTAAAGTTTTATTTATGTTATGTTAAAGTTATGTAAGTTATAACAACAGGCGACCATATGAAACATCTTGAGTAAAATTATGGATTTATCTGTGTCGGACATTGTTGGAAATATAACACACAAAGTACACAACTCAAAATAGAAAACAAAGATTTCCGAAGTTGTTTTTAGACATTTTAATGCAGAAATGTCTCATATTGTATCTTTAATTCTAATGAGCTATTGTCTGCATGCTAACATGCTACACTGAGATAGTGAACACAGTCAGCATTTTACTAGCTGAACATCAGCATCATGTTGCAGTGTTTCATTGTGAGCACGCAGACATTAGTTTTAAGCTCAAAGCACCGCTGTGCCTGAGCGCAGCCTCACAGAGACACCTGCCTGGCTGCAGCCTCTGTCCTGTTTGTTTTGGGTTATTTCATGCCTGCACTTATTTTATGTTTTGGCCACTTGCTGTGAGCTTGACAGTGCTGACATGTGAAGAAAGGCACAGTTGGGGCTGTTTCAGTAGCAGAATGAAGCAGAATATTGTATCATTTCCTTGAAACTGTGGAGGAAGTTATACATTGTCAGAAGCACGCTCTTGTATCTCCCTGCAACTTCCCAAACAAAAAAAGTTGTTAAATCTCCCTGCACAGCAATTCTGCCTGTTTGAGATGTCTGCACACAGAGAAAAATGCCTGAGCTCGAGGTCTCAATTTCTGAATTGCATTCAACTAATCTTTGCAGCGAGATAAAGTGTTTAGATTGAAAATAGCTCAAGTGTATTTGTGTCAGTGCCGTTCTAATCCTGATGTAATTGACTTTTTTGGTAGAATGAGCGGAGATACATTGCGTATTGTTATTGCTGTTAATCTTTTAACCTCAGAAGGGTGTTGGGCCCAGAGGCCACAAAGAGTTCAGACAGACACACAAGACACACTCCTTTCACAGAGGGGTAAAAGTTTGGTGAGAGAGCGCACTTGGGAGAAGAACATCAAAATTGTCTCGCAGACTGCCAGAAGCATCTCGCCAACTACTGAATGATATTGTGTGTGTGTACAGAACCGTGACACACATGCACACCACTGCTGGAAATGGAGAGAAATGTATTGGTAACTATTTGTAGCAGGATTGCAAAGGAAAAAAATTATGTTGACTGAGTTCAACCGTGCGTACGCCTCAGGCAAATATAAAGTGCATGTGTAGGTTGTTATTCTGAAATATTTTGAGCAACCCAACATTCAGAATTTCTCTACTTAATATCCATAATTGCAGTTTATATTTTAAACGGTATATATTCAGTGTTTGGCCATTCTCATCCATATTTATTATGTCAGAGCTTCTAAATGAGCCCGGTTTTAATAATTTGTTAATGAGCTGTTTTTCCAAATGTACGCTCACGTTTGAGGACAAGAGAAATTGACATCAGTTCATAACAGGGAGGACCTCGAGCAGGGTTGCTGTTTACCTCTGCAGAGATGTTTTTCGACCCCCGGTGACCTCCTGTCTGCGCTAAACGAGACCCAACTTGCTCCCAGTCATGCAGACGTCTGAGGGAAAACAGTGTCATTTACGGTGCCGGGAGATGCTTCAGTGAAGACGCCGTGCCCTCGAGCTGAGGTCAAGCTGAGCTGACATTCTGTCTCGTGATGTGGAGGGCAAAGGACATTTTGCGTGGGTGGTTCATGATTACGGCTATTTACCAGCAAGCTTTACATCATTCATGAATTTAGAGCCTCATTTGGAGGAAGGAAATTCTCCCATGAGAGTCCCGCTGCTGCCGATCGAGAGCTTCTGAGTTACCGAACAAGTGAATGGCTTCAGGTGTTGATGTGAAAATGGCCAGAATATTGGTTGATGACCTTGAGACAGAGAATTTTTAATAGAAAAAGCCGAGTTACTCATTGTTTTGATTTTAGGACTCACAACTTTACCATTTTGATTCACTTTCCCCATTTCCAGCCACAGCAGGCAGCTGTTTTAAGCAAAAAAGCTGTGATAAACCCACTTTACACTACCTTCACAGTACAAACAGCAGATAGACAAAAGTTAGAGACTAGCTGTTGAATAAAGTGGAGCTTTTAGGAGCTAAAGAGACAGATATTTCTCACAGGAGTTGGAACCGGAGGTAAAAGGAGAGTGAATATTGGACTTTCATTGGTCAAGTTGGCAGGAACAGGACTGAATGAGTGCTATTGTTTCACCGAGGCTGAGGGATGTGTCGAAAGATAACTGTGTGCTAACATGTTCACCATATCAACTTTATAATGTGATAACATGTTAATGTCTTGTTTGGAGCTTTTTGCACTTGTTGTGCCCAAAAACTCAATTAATGAAGGTTTAGCAGTTCACACCACATGACACATATCGTTTTCTTTCTGACATTTCTTGGACTGAATTATTAATCAACTAAGGGAAAGATATCTAAATATTAGTTAAAAATGAAAATAGTTGTTATAGGGGCATAAATGTTAGACTATCAACCGATGGTTTTGGCGCTGTTGTGCTGCTGAGATATCTACTGAGTCCAAAGCTCCAGTGCGGGCACTAAAGCACCAACACTTCCCAGGTGCCACGAGCTCCCAGTCCAAACCGCTAGCCGCACTGCTAACTGATAGCTAACAGCATCTACTGTTAGCAGCAGCAGTTAGCAGTTACTCTAGTGATATGCTGCCCCCTACTTGTTTTCAATATGAATTCAACAGGTGGCCAGTTCTTACATATTGCACCTTTAACTGTAGCCCCAACACAGTTACTTAAAGGTCCCATATTGTAGAAAATAATAATTCCATATATATATATATATATATTTTATCTTAAAGCAGGTCTAGGTGCTGTATAAATACTGAAGGTGCATTCAGAGACTGTTTCTTTAAACAAGGCGTCAGGACTTGAGGTTGTGATGTCAAAAACTATACAGTTACCACCCCACCAGCACAGCAGTGGTTGCAGAAACACCTGCAGAGCTGATGTTGATAAACACATTAGGCTGTAAGAGGCCTCAGGCCTGTAAGAGCTGACCAATCAGAGCAGACTGGGCTTTTCAGGAGGGGGGCCTTAAAGAGACAGGAGCTAAACCAGAGCATTCAGACAGTGGATGAATAGAGGCGCTTCAACAATGGATAGTATGAGAAAAATAAAACACAAAATAAAAGTATGAACCTGAAAATGAGTATGATATGTTATCGTTACAAACAAGACACAATAGGAGCCCAATCAGCCGTTAATACTCAAGTTTGAGTCTAATTCAGCTGATGTTATATGAAGACAAATATACCCAAACAGAAATGTTTATAATTGATGCATTAATTAGCTCTGTTAATGACCTCATCTGCATAACTGAGCGTTTAATGTATCTGTGTGAACGCAGTGGAACATCAGGCGGCTCGAGTGCCTCCTTTTTTTTTCTCTGTCGGCAGTTTGGGAGCAAGCAGCCTCCAGTGCTGCTGAGACAAAGTGAAGGATGTGGCTCAGTCAGCAGGGCCAAATACAGTGGGAGGTATATGATGTGAGACAGAGGCAGGCAGTTACACACAGAGTCAGGATGTGGGAAGATGGACTGTAGCGGGTTGAATAATAATGGCAGAGTGAGAGCGTAGCAGAGTCCCACGAGACCCGAGCGTCATCATAGAGGACTCGATGGGGAGCTGCTGCATCCCCCAGGAGGGAGCCAGAGACCTGTACACCGAACGCCGCTCTCCCGATTCTGCATGTGTGTGTGCGTGTGTGTACGGATGTGTAGAGAGAGCATCAAAAGACGAAAGCGAGCTCTGAAAATAGACAGACACAGATAGATGAATACTTTACGATGCAGAGGATGTGAGTGGAAAAGACGGAGGGATGGCGGGCTGGGTTGTAATTCAGCTATAATTTATCATCCTGGCATATTTGATTAATTATTCACCAGGCTGTTGATTTCCAACTTAATGCATTTAGTGGAGATGTTTATGACACAGAGTACATTCTCTATGTTGTGTGTACGTGTCTATTTAAGAAGACGTTAACGGCTGATTAATTACCGGATTTCAAAAGATAAAAGCGATCAAGGAAATAAATTGTAAATGATACCTGGTGAGATTCAAACCGTTAGCCAAGAGTTTATCTTAATGCCTCTCTGCTTGGACCATTTAATCAGTGTTTATTGGTCTGAGATGGGAATAGGTATTCACCGAAGCGTGTACCGACCCGCCTTGTAAAGATGCATCATGGGAATGAAACAAGAGCGAAGCAGTCAAGTAGAAGAAAAAGAACTTGATGTATCATGACTGATAACCATTACCGTCTAATGTCAGTCAGTTAAAATGCTATTTGAAAAAATCAGAAACAGTCACTTTACATTTCAAATTACCGCCGCGAATAAAGGCTTCGTGAAAAAAAAGAGACAAGACTCCCTGATGTTTTGATCGTTGCTGAAAAATTAAAAGGAAGCGTCTCACTGAAGGAAACACAAGCTCCCTTTGATTAGTTTAATTATTTATTTTATGTGTCGTTAGGGTGGGTTAAAAGAACAACACTGAAATGGGAATAGCAGTCTCTTGCACAGTGCACAGTTGAAAAAAAAGCCTCATTAACTTTATTATATAAGCCTCTATTTAGTCAGCAGCAGTTGAATAAGTTTCAAAGCAATCTTGAAAATGCACATATCCATAAACAAAATTATGTAACATGTCACCACACTCCAATCTATTTAAACTCAAATCAAATAATATAATAATATAATGTTATCGCTCACTCTTTACAGCTATGGGTTGATGTCACCCACCTAAATATTGAGCTGTGCAGGGTCGTCACTTGTGAAGTCCCTTTCTTTTATTGGCATGAAGTTAAGAGCTCCCTCTCCATCAGGGAAGGCTGTTCAGCATGCTCCAGAGGTTAGCGGTCATTAACGCTAATGTCAGCTACAGCTCTCACAGCTTGGACGCTGATCAAGACTGTAATTACTGTAAAATGTTATAAAGAAATATATATAAAAAAAAGAGCAGCCACAGCTTTCTGAAAGTAGCTGGGTGTAGACGGGCGGCCTCGGAAAAACTCCTTTCAGCAGCTTTGAGTGTGCAGCATGCTACGCTGACGGCAATTAGAGCCGCGAGATCTAATCGGTCCCTTTCATGATATCTCCATGTGAATTAGCGATGTTAAGTTAAATCACATCCAGTAAGTGTGAATCACCAGCTCTGGTACGAGAGGCGATCATCTGCTTAATTTTTATCCTTGGCTCATCGGGTCATTTTTTTCTGTCACATCAGTCTAATTTGGCTTTGAAATGTGGGAGCCGGTGGAAAACCTGGATTGCAGCGACGCTGGGAGTCATCTGCCCAGTGACAATGATGCCTCTTTATTAGCAGTAAATCATTACATTAGCGTCTGAGCAGGACACACCACTGGGCAACAGTCTAGTCAGCTCTTTGGCACACAGCAGCGCGGCGGCCATGCCAATCAGGCTCATGTCCCAAGCAAATCTGGGCTGAGTCCGACGGCAATCTTTGCCATGTCCGCTGAATACTCATCAGCCGAGGAACCGGCATCAAACACTGTCAGCAACATTGCATAGTGCTGCTGAGGCAGAACACCTACAAGGTGTGACAGGAATGTACCCAATGAGTCGTTACACTCATTAATTAATCTTCTCTTCTGCCGTGGCTCCTCCTGTACAATAATTACATTATGTAGAGCGATTAAAAATGCTAATTTTTCTTTTAGTATCGTGCATATTTTAAATACTTAAAGCAGTATCCGGCTGCCTGTGCAGTTTTAGACCGTTATCGTTCAAGTGACCTTTCGGAAATCATAACATAGAGCACTTGTAGTTAAGTTCATTTGGTCCTGACTAAATGGAAAATGATTGCATTTTAGTTCTGCTCTGGTCTTGTTTACACTGACTTGTCTGAAATGAACCAACGTGTACAGACTTACAGGTAGCTCACTGATTCATCAGGACCCAGAGAGGGAAATCAAATACAGGTGACAGCAGGTCATGCAGCCGTTTGATAACGGAGGAACGATATGGATTTTTTTTTTCAGCTGACACTGATAACTAATGGCTCCTCTTAGCCGATACCGATAAGATAACAGATAAGTTTACTTTCACCATGTATAAGTAGAATTACCATGTATTTTATGCACACCTGAGGGTAACAAAGGTTCAGATAATATTCCAGAGCTTTATTAAGATTTGTTGTGTTAATGCCTCTTCCCTCCTCTTTGAACTATTGTGGAACATGTATTGCAAATAGCAATCGTGTTGTCTTCCCCTGAAACTATAAAAATAAAAACGCTAACAAGGTAACAATATTTTTAGCTCTCTACTCTACACTGTGTGGCTCTACCCAGGTGCGTGGCAATAGCCTTTTCCTCCTCCTCCTCGTTCTTCTTCTTCTTCTTCTTCTCCTTCTTCTTCGTCTTCTTCTTCTTCTTCTTCTTCTTCTTCTTCTTCTTCTTCTTCTTCTTTTCCTCTTCTTGTTCTTGTTCTTCTTCTCCTTTCTCTCTCTCTGACCGTAAATTGAATGTCTTTCGGTTGTGGACAAAACAACACATTGAAGAACAAAAATGTTCGGACATTTTATGGACCAAGTGACTAACCAAGAAAAATAAGTATTAAATTAATCAAGAAAACTATCAACACATCAGTCAATCATAAAAAATCGTTTGTGGCAGCCCTCAATAAAAATACACAACAGGATACGAGCACAACAGACCACAATAGATATTGTGGTCGGTCCGTTCACTTTTACTTTCACACCACAAAACAAAAACCACACCAGGGTCTGCTTGGAAGTGGTCTCTGCCCAGCTGTTATGTCTGCACCAGGGTTCGATAGACTACTTTCACACCACCCCGAATGAACTGTAATAACAATGAAACCCACCAGGGTTTGTTTAACTGAACCATAAAGGTTAAATATGAAAGCACCCATAAACTACACGAGGCAGCGAGGGAGATATACAGTCAAGAAATCCCTCACAAGTATTTATAGTAGATATCAGCTTGTTTTCCCTCAGCACCAGAGAAGCTTCATGTCTAATATGTTTGTGTAAGAAAGAGACTGTTTGTACTTTAAGGCGGCAACATACAGATCTGGTGTTGCTGTCAGGTAATCATCCCTCAGAAAGTCTCTGCTCTCACCTTCCACCACAGCAGGCTGAGAAATAAAAGGTAGACAAAAGAACTGGAGTTACATCTTGGTCCTCTGCTTGAGCTCTGTGAAAAGAGAGCAGTAAAAACAGATGTTCTCCGCTTTACCTGATTTCTTTGTCAGACTTGCAGGCGAGCAGCTGCACTCGATGCACCAAGCTGTAGCGTGTCTCGAGATGCAGCAGCGCAGTTAAATTGAACTCGGCACTGAAGCATTTAGTGTCCTAGTGGGAATGGATACTTTCACAGTTCCTTTTTTAGGATAGTTTTAGGAATCCATCCTAATCAATCCTTTATGTATCATGTATTTGTAAAATAAATCAAGCCTGTGTCAGACGGTAAAAAAACTGAGATAACTCCGCACATTGATGATGCAGAAATGGCCGAGCAACATTACATTTAATGAAACTGAATGATTTATGTTGTCATTTCTCATAACCGTCTTTGATCTGCCTCACAGTTATTTGTTTAGTCATCTTGAATATCACTTTGTGCTTTCCGACAAATGAAAATATGCGTTTTACCATAAATATTCAGGAACTTCATTAATCACTGAAACTTAATAATGCATTTTAGTTTGTCTCAAATTCTTTTCAACTTTATTAGAAAAATGAAAAGAATGTTATGATATTTAATTTACCCGCATGTGTCTGATGTGTGTATTTAGATTAATAAAAAGCTTTGAAAAGTGGGTTGAAACGTTGGAGAAAAGCTGCTAAGATGTATCAGTTCTTCATGAGCCTTTTTCAGAGTCAGATCTAATCTATTGTGCAGTTATTCCACTTCACCTTCTGTGCAGAATTTTTATATATTCATATGAAAACAGCCTCTCAGAGGACTTTGACATAGTTTTTAATCTTCTGTCTTGATATCGTGCTTATGATGTGATGATTGAATCGATTTATGTCAGTGTCAGTTTGAGTTGGATTGTTTTGCGGGTGTTGTCAGAGCCCCGGGGCTCGCTCTTTTAGTTGATTTAATGGAGATGCAAATCTGAACCGTTGCCCCATTTGCACTGAAGTAATGTGTTAGTTGTTCCTGAAAAATACATCAGATTAAAATACAAAAATCAATAAAACCCTTTTTAATATAAATTCTGCTTGCGGGCTTGTGTTATATCCAAATGCACTTGGTTGGAACTTGAAATGCTGCATTTTTATGAGCTGAAGTTTTATGTACAGCTTGCTGAGTGATGTATTGGGCCTGTATTGGGAAGTAAAAGTCTGATTGGCAAAACCTGTGTCAGCATCACTTGTCCTCCCTCACTGAACCTCCTACCTGTCTTGCTGAGTGCCACTATCACAGGTGATAAATAGATGGTCCGTTCCTAATCACTGCCATCGCAGTGCCATTACTGAATGGGCCGCTCATTTCAGGCTTGGCAAGACAGCTCAGCTCGGCCGCCCTGCCAGAAGCATCGGTGCTTTGTCTCAAGAAATGTCACCCGCCCAGGGATGAAGCCAGCACCTTGGCTGTACTACAGCCCGGCTGTTATTACCTCCTGTATAGAGTTACATAACAGATGACAATGCATGTTAAAGGAATAGTTCAACATTTTAGGAAACATGCTTATTTGCTTTCTTGCCAAGAGTTACAAAAGAAGACGTCTGTATGCTAAATATGAAACTGAAACCAGCAGCTGGGTAGCTTAGCTTTGCTTAGCATAAAGAGGGCGAAATAGCTAGCCAAAGATGACAAATCAACCAGCATCTTTAAAAACTCACTAATTAACACATCATATGTTGTTTGTGTAATCAAAAAAGCAACAGTCTCTCTGCGGCTGCTCGCTACAGCTTCATATTTACTGAACAAACACAAGAAAGGTATTGATCTTCTCATCTTACCTGTGGCAAGATAGTGAATAAGTGAATAAAATTAGTTTTTGCCAAGTTGGCGACATATGGAAAAATCTTCACAGAAATATTTAGCTGACACCATCATGTTGATTGAAACAAATTTGTTGTTATTGATGCCAAGTATTGATTTAGGTTAAGTATAATAATGCAAAATGGGATTAAGTGTATAAAAGAGAAGATATATATGAGGAGATAAATGATACCACTGAGCAGATGCCAGTGACTCCTCATTTTTATGCTTTTCCGCAGAGTGGAGCTAATTGCCCTCTCTGGCACCCAATTACAGTTTCCTTATCATCCACACTTGAGATAGCAATTTCCTTCTCAATGGGTCTCCAAGTCAATGAGCTGCAGTCTGCTTCAACCTTCAGCTCGCGTAAGTCCGTAATTATGGTGACATATTGAGACACGCGGTTTTACCTCTTACCTCATATTTCATTTAGGGTAGAAGTAGACTAAATACATTTAATGTTGGCAAACAGACACAACTCTCCTCAGAAGGTTTCATAGTTGCAGCATCAAAATATTAGATATTTCTGCAAGAAATACAAAAGTTGGGCTTGCAATAACAAAAGATATTTATGTCTGAGTTGAGTGAAGGGCTCTCAATAAATACAGCTTGAAATTACCTGTACTCTAGTACCACACTTGATAAATTCAGTATAGTCTCCACAGCACTAATGCTAGCAGTGCAGCACCAGAGTCATGTCATTGGTCAAGTTTCCATCGTGATGTAGCACATTGTTAACCGACTTTCCAGCAAGTCGAGGAAAAACTTCAATCCACTACAGCGAAAAATTGGGAGATAAGCAGCCGGTAGTGGTAATTCTCCAGTCAGGTGCCATCAGAGCATTGCAGAGGAAGAGGGTACAATGAGATGACATAATTTAAAGAGCAAATGGGCAGACAGATTGTAAAACATGACAGAATTACATGGAAAACATTTATGTTTGTTTCATATATTAATTCAAAAAAGGTCACAGTATCCTCACTGCTCCACGCAGAATCTGTCTTCTCTCCAGTGGACTAAAAGTTCGCTTCGCTACCGTCGGTGAAACTTTACACTTGTCAGATTCTCTTTGACAGTTCAGGTCAATACAGGTTTAGCCTCTATCGGAGAGAATTTCAGATAGCCTTCAAGGTATCTATCTAATTATTCTGTCAAATACTAGCTCTGTATTACTTGTGAGGGTTTTTATGTAATCAGTCGACAAACAATCTTAGGGAAGCCCTGGTATCTCACCTGGATGAGCACATGCTCCATGTACGAAGCGTCCTGCAGGTCATGCCCTCTCTCTCTTCCCATTTCCTGCTATTCTTCAGCTGTTCATATCAATAAAGACAAAAAAAATCCCCCAAACTCTTGTGCTGATCTAATACAAGGGAGTACTCAATTGAAATTAAGTGACAAAAAGAGGAGCAAAAGATGACATTTTAAAGAAAAGTACAGCAAAGGGGTTTCAATAAATTCTACTCGAGCCAGTAAACTCACTCTCCATTAATCAATATTGCCCTTTCGCTGTGAGACATAAAAGAGGAAACAAAACACTGGGGAACATGATTACATGGCTTTGACTTTCTGGCCTGACTTTTTTTGGAGGCCGGCCCGGCTGGTTGATTTCTTTGGAGAGGGACTCTCCATTACAAGAGGACAGACAGCGGAAGGGCAGCATGAGAGACTGCCTCATAAACAGAAGTTCACCCGTCAACACGCGTCCATCAACACGACGCTGAACTTAAAACAACACTGACTTATGAATACGCCCCGATTTCCTAATGAGGGATAATAATAAGGTTAATCAATCAGCCAATCAGCAGAGGTTTTGTAGTTCTGTCACATAATCTCCTAGCAACTACATCGGCTGTTGTCATGGGGATTTAATGCCGACATACTCTAAGGTAAAAGTCTGATGAGGTCTGTTTCTTCCCAAATGTTGGTTGCTTTAAACAAGTGAAAAGCGAGATGAAGCTCAGTAAAGGTCCTTCATTGATGCTGTAAATACTCATTAGACCATTAAACATGTGGCCCCCCCAAAAAAGCACTTTATACTCCTGTTTGTGTAATGTTTGCTGAACTCTACGTTGTCCCGCTGTTCAAGGAAATAATCAAGAATTCTTCAAAAATGATATCCTTTATGGACATCCGCCATAGGAACAAACTGAGAGTCACAGACAGGCTTCGGAAGTCGATAAGCACTGAAGGACAGAATAACGCATTGTTGGTTTAAGTCCTGCCGTGGGGTTGGTAGGCAGTGGACCAAACCAATTAGAGGCATATGAAGAAACACGTTGTTTTGCATCTATAATAAATGTTTTCACTGCATAGTATAATACTGTATTTAAAATTATATGTATATAATTATTCAATGATATAGGCTTTTGAGGGGGACAACTCTCTTTTTTTCCCAGGAAGAGGGGAAAGAGAGTTCTCCAGTACATATTTTCACATATGTACAGTACATGACTGTAGAATTTGCAGTTTGTCAAGTAAAAGTCTGTGTAGTGAATTTGCTGTCAATTACTTAAAGGTGCAATTGACCACTTGTTGCATTCATACTCAAAACAAACAGGGCAGCATATCACCAGAGCAACCGCTGACTGCTGCTAACTGTAGCTGCCGTTAGCTTGTTGTAGTGGTCCAGACTGCGGAGTGTTGTTCACACCACCAGCACAGAAATGTTGGGCCAGAGTTGGCTGATCCTAGCTTTTCACTGTAGCACGCTAACTTCAGTTGATATCTCTGCAACACAATACAATGATTGTTATGTATTAATATTCTGTTGATCATTTCAGTTCATCTTTACATATTGCACCTAAAAGTTCATATTCATATAAATGTAAGTCCATATTGTGATATTTGGTACTGTGCTACCAGTACTGTGCATAGTAGTTGAATTCAGACAAGACGGCCATATGCCCAGAAACACAAAGAGCGGCCCAAGGCCTGATTCAAAAGGTACAAGTCTGCTGTTGCTCTTTATGTGGCCCTTTTCCAATCAGCACCTTTGTACAGTAGGTGAAGCTAAGGTTAGTTTTTCTTTTTCAGAGTCGCTACCGAGCCTCCACTGACTGAAATATAACTGCTCTTTAATCACACACAGTGCAAAGATGTTTCTTTTCTGTTCTCTCCACAGGTGTAATCAGAGGTGTAGTGTTTTAATTGGCACGTCGTGTTCTTGTGGAAATAAGTCAGAAACATTTGATGCTCATTTTTACATCTCAGAACTGTTTGTGCACAAGTTTGTTTTGTCTGTCCGCCACATTAAACAGAATCATTGTCTGTATAACAGTAAAGTTGCTCTGCTGTTGCCTTTGTTGTTTGTTTTTTTTATAAATCTTGAGGCAAGCTGCCCCTAGCCACCAATAACACTACTTCTGCATTGACTGTAAATCACGCTGAGTGAATAAACACATTAGTCGCAGTGACAGGTTAGGTCACAGTTAATAGAAAATGGCTAACAAGAAGCCAATGTCAGTGTACTCATGGCGTCTCAAATGTGTTAAATGTGTTTTATATGCAGTATTTATGAACACGTCTGCTATCTCTAAGAGCAATTAGTCTACCAGCTATCACGCTTATGATTTACATTTGCACTGAGAAACCCACAGCTGAAGTAATAACGACAGTTTATGATGACTTCAGCGTATTATTATTTGACATAACACCACCGTGCTGCTTTAAGTCTGACTGAGGCCTTGGTTGAATATGACATTTGACAATTTGATCTCTCTCTCTTGGTTCAACAGAACGGCGAGGCATCACTCTTTGAGGTGAACATCCGTTACGTTGGCGGGTTGCTGTCGGCGTACTACCTGACAGGAGAGGAGGTAAGATTAATAGATGTCTGTTATCCCTCTACTCTAGTGAGATCTGCTGCTTCCTTTATCCCCAACCTGCCCTGCAGTTTGAATGATGTACAAGCTGCCTAAGACTGTCACTGCATTTGTGTATGTCAGCGTGTGTGTGTGTGTGTGTGTCAGCGCATGTGTTCGTGTGTGTGTGTGTGTGTCACCATAGTTCCCGTTTCACATCACAGGTTTTCCAACCACAACAATATTACTTGCTTACACAGTATACATGAGGCTCTTTGTTTTGGATTTAAATTACTTTCACTGGAATGAATAAGAGGCATGTTGGTATTGTATAATGTTCTCACGTATCCAGAAGTTGTGTTTTAACATTAGGTACCTTTAACAGTTGAACCGATACTCACCCAGAACTTGGTCCTGGCAGTTCAGTGTACCTTTACCACTTGTAAAAATGCTAAGTCAAGACAGTGGAAAAAGTCCAGTTAGCTCCAACAACTTCCCCAACTAGCTAATTAATTACTCTAAGGTGTCAGTGAAGATGTTGATGCCTCGTCTCGTATGTCTGGTGCTAGTGCTGGTTTGGAGTTGGTTCCACCTGTAAAGTTGTTTTGTTTCAACAGTTTCTCATTATCTAGTTTCCAGCTTCCTTGATTTCCCCAGCTATAAATGCATAGACAAAAAAAACAAAACAATTAAATCAAGTAGCTCAACGCTGCCAAGCTACATTCTGTCACATGCTCTGTTAAATGTTGAAAAATGAAAGTTAAAGTTTACAAAGTCGAGAAAACAGAGAATACAGTCTGCTGCTAAAATCAATTCACTATTTGATTCTGGTTTTATTTTAGATGAACAACTATGGTGAGACTGCAGCAGCAAGTAGTGATTAAATGCTTCACCACTCTCTGACAGGCTTCTCTGCCACAGCACCGGCAGCAGTGGCTAATTTGTATTCTAGCATTTTAAGCCAAAACATGACTATTAACTGAAATAAAGTTAGAATAATTCTGGCAGTCTACATGAAACGATAGTGTAGTTTAGTTATCTAGGAGAGTCCTGTGCTTCCGTGTTAGGTAACAGAGAGGATATTGTTTCGAGAAATATGCTTCTACTGGCATCTAAGAAGGAGGAGGGAGGAGAGTAAAGTGTAGTTTTAATGACCTTAATCCATTAACAGGGCCGTTAGTGGACCGCACTTGTTTATAAATTTGGGCTTTTTCAGCCTTATTGCACATGTAATTTGTTCCATCTCATAAAAGTTTAAAAACTAAACAGAAAATAATGAGCTCTAAGTACACATTGGTTTAAATATGCCCTCATTGCATTATTGTTGCAGTATTGAAGCATTAAAGCGGCAATATTTAAAGGCTAGGGATGAATAATCAGAACTGAAAGGTCATTTGCTTGAATCTGGAAGTCAGAGTGAATGAGAATTGCTTTTCTCTGCTTGAAGAACCACCACAGTCGTGTCCTTGAGGAAGCTGTGGTTACAATGGACAGATACCAGGTGTGAAGCTGTGAAACTTTATGAGGGTGAAGCTCAGCCTTGCCAGAAACGAAGCACGAGTGGTCTGTAAACCTTGGCTGGATAAATAAAGGTTTAAAAAATTGCTTTTGACAACCACACAGCACAAATGGCCCAGTTCATTATCAGTGCATTGTGAAGTCACTGGAGGTCAACGTGTCACCGTAATGAGCATCTGCCTGTAGCAGCCTCCTGGAGCGTACACTCAACATACACTGCAGTTTGTTCTCTCTCTATCCAAGAGGCTAAAATCTGTGCAGAAGCAGCATTAATGGAGAAAGGATCCGGTGACATATGAACACTCAGGTCTGTGTAATGGACATTGATTTGCAGGCCGAGCGAGTTGAGGGGAAAGCAGCATAAAATCATCCACCGCTGCTGGATGAGTGAAATATGAATACATTGGCGGAGCCGAATATATTGTTGAATCCATTATTCCACATTTGCGTGCCATTAATGCCAGGCAGAAAATGTTCTATTTTATTCACTGGTCCATGGACGTTACTATATATGGCATCCATAATGACATTTTCTAATCGCAGTGTGTGTGTGTGTGCTGTGAGTGTGCAAAGAAAGAGTGTATCATCCACGGTGTTTGCTCTTATCTTGCTGTGCTTTTCTTATCACGTCTGCCTATAAAAAGAGACACCATACAACGGCCGCCTTTGAGCACCTTTACATGTTGTAGTGTGCAGAAATAATACTTCTTTATACCATTATATGACTTATTGAGGGGGGTAAACATGAAGTCATATGAAATGATCGGTGTCATCCTGCATCATCATGGACAGGGGAATAAAAATGCAGATTCTAACAATAAGTCAATAACATCTTTGTGAATGGAGCTGAACTTTATATGTCATAAACAAGGACAAACAAGTATTAAGAAGATGAAAAACAGACTTTTGTACTGTAATAAATAGGATTGTGTAGGTTCCCAGTTTTGCCAGTCTGGTCCAGCTTGCTGTACGAGCTTAAACTGGTTTGATTTTAAAAAACTCACGTTGGTTTTGCTTGACGCTTAGGGAGATAAAGGCTCATCAATCACCAGCAACAATCAGTGTACAGACAATCTGCTCCCACAAATGGACTTTTCTGTCTCTGTTATGAGAGTTTCTGTCTGATAAAGCTCAGGACAGACAGGCACAGCCACAACAAGCTTCTCCTCGATTTTCTGGATTACCAGGGCGACAGGTGAAGAGTCCCGACCAATCTTATATATGATTAGTTGCCTGAAAAAGAGCAACGGCGACACCACCAGCGCCTTACTGAGAAGTTGCAAGATTTTCATTTCATTAGATTTCATTGCAAACAACTGAAAAAAAGTGCTGGCAGTCAGAAAAAAAGGTTATGTGGACACAAGTCCTAAAGAAGAATGTAGCCTTGTTTTGATCCGCTCTCTGTTGCCCTGTTTAAGTTACTGCATTATGTTGGTAATACAAACTTAACACATCCGTTTCAAATGAAAAGCCTTCTACCGTTTCAGTGGAAAGCTATCCCGTCGTTTCCTATCAACGCTTTTATTGTGAAACATTTGCTGGAACATGTTGAGGAAAACTCACAGACTTGCAAGGTTCCCATACACAGGCACTTGAAATGTATCTTCTGCCGTGGCTGAAGTGATTTTATTTGTTATTTTGATGTTAAATTTTAGAAGAAGGAAAGTTAAGCTGAATGGTTATTGTGAGAAATAAAAACACAGTTGTCCTGATGGATTGTGATGCCGATACACTCTCATTCATGGGCTATCATTATGTCCAAGTCATGAGCAGCTGAGTCACTGCCTGGTCCGATATTGGCTTTATATCATCCCAGTTTGAAAATGTTTACATCGACTCAAATCTAGTAATAAATCCAGGGATAGGTGTGTTGTTGCTTCATTTCATTCACTTTTTATTGAGGAACAACTAAAAAATGAGCTCAACACACCTCGGATGACATGCACGCATAGTTACAAAATGATCTTGCATAATTTTGGTCTATCATCACTCATTACAGATTGGGAGGTCGCGTTCTTAGCAGGTCATTATTACAAATGGGATTTTTAGTAGTGTATCATTTGAATTTATAGCAGAGTTTCACAGCTTTCACACCAGCCGAAATGAAACATGCAAATGCACCAGTTTCTTCTTTTGTTTGCCCTGATTTCTTCCTCTCAGTGCATCATCAGGATTACTCTTGCCATTCATCTCTATTGCTCACTAAGTTTTGTTCAGACGACTGCGGTTCTTTTTTTCGGTTTGGACTTTCTTACCATTTATAGTACAGCACAATCTTTCTCATGAGATGGAGCACACCATCCCAGTTTCTTGACAGACGTATCAATACCCTTTACCCCGTCGCAGTTATCCATCACAAGGCTCAGTTGTGTGCTTTACGTGAAGGGTCCCTGAGAAGCGAGATTTATGGCTACCTGATCCCCCTCCCCTCGATCCCCCCCCATTAGGGTGTTTTCCTGGGAGTCTGCTGCTCCATCCGAATGATAAAACCGACAGATTGAAGGTCTGTCGCTGCTGCAGGGACTTAAATCAACCGCGATACAGTGTGGGAGACTATTACCAGATTGTGGATCCAGTTTGACCAGAGGACATTGGGCAGCTGGTGCCGCTGTAAATGATTGCTTGGGAGCGGGTGATGATAATGGCTCCTTGCGGGATGCAGTTTGCTGGTGAAGTGCTTGGAGCAGAACAGGAGCAACACCTGACCATTAATAACCTCCTGTTGTTTTGACCGTGTGTGTGTGTGTGTGTGTGTGTGTGTGTGTGTGTGTGTGTGTGTGTGCGCACTGTTTTTATGTGTGTTTTCTTGGACCACCAGAAGGATCATGGTTATTCTTTATGGAAGCAGTCCCCCAGGTGAAATGTCTTGTTCAAACGGGTCCGGTCACTGTCACCCCGGCTCGTT
The DNA here is from genome assembly GCF_040436345.1 of Pagrus major. Lineage (NCBI taxonomy): Eukaryota > Metazoa > Chordata > Actinopteri > Spariformes > Sparidae > Pagrus > Pagrus major. Next base: position 23,954,331 of record NC_133231.1, on the reverse strand, counting down.
GTGCTGGTGTTTCATCATTCACCGTCACACACTCCCGGTCAGGCCAAATGGCGCCAACAGAAGTGGCAATTACAGTGGAGCAGGTGTTAGGTGTGTGTGTCCGAATATGCCGACACTTCTTGTGTGGCCATTTGTCTAATCTTTTGGCCTGCATTACTATTTCTCTTTGGGGTTTTTTTTGTTGTTTTTTGGATCGTAATATGACACCATTTATATAGAATTTTTACTAACTAGTATCATAAATGTTTCGATCAGATAATCAGACGTTGGAAGCCGATGCTGCTCCAATAATGTTTCTCTTCATTGGTCTATCCGTTCTCTGCTGGTGAAGACGTGTGAAATCAGATACAGTACAATTACATCCTGTTTTGTCTCAATCACTGTAGTTTCTGTGGTTGCCATGGTCACACAGCAAGTCGTAGCTGTAAGTGCAAAGCCATCATATACTCTGAAAGCAAATAGCATTCACAAGGACGTCAGCCGCCCTCCTCTTCCTTACTGCTGCTAAGGCGGCAGCAACACACATCCACAATTATGTCAGATCCTTCTGTCTTCTGAAATGCTTTTGTTGGAGCATCATTTTTACTTAGGCTGGTTTGTCATTGTTGATTTGTTAATTTAGTTTTACTGCAGTCAGTTAACTTCATTATGCTAGCTGTCAGAGGCTAATGTGTTGCTAATTCAAAGTAACTGGTAAATTAAAGGTGGGCAGACTGTTATGTTTTATGTTCTCTTTACTATTACTCTCATGGACTATACTTCCTGTGGGGCCTTACTGTTTTTTTTTCACTGATTATACTTTGTTTCTTGTTGACATGAGGGATAATGTGACTAACCTAACAGTCTAATCCAATTGTGAATGGTAAATCCAATTTCCTCGTTACTCTACTAATTGTATTACTACTGTAGCTGCTGAGTTTACTCATACCTAAACATCTGAATAGATCCATTGCCAGTAACTCCCAAAGCAACATGAGCGTTACAGCGTAGCGTTACAAGCGACAAGGTACCGGACGTTTGTCGTAGGCTCGCAGTTTGGTTACGTTTAAGCATGAAAACTACTACTGAAACTTAAGTACGTTAGCAAGTCAAAATTAGTCACCGTTCACTTTCTCCTCGATCAAAGTTCTGTGCTTGTTTGACCCAACCATTCATCCCCGTCCTCCTCCCTATACAGACTTGTCTCTCTTTGTTCTGCTTCGCCCGACTTTCTCCTTTGCTGCTGTAATAAATACCACGACCACTAGAGGTCACCGCCTAACAACAAACGTAAAGACGGGTCAATATAAGCTGCTTTCCCATCCATCTACTGTATATGGTGTAAGTTAGCACGCTCCTTAACTTTTAGTTAAAATGGTTTATTAAAAAGACATTTCAATAAACTCGAGTCTCATAACTGAGACTGGAGTCTATGTCTAACATATTCTGCTGGAGACAGAATACATTGAATAAAACCACAACACATATTTTCTTGTCAAAGTCCACCAAATTTGAATTCATCCAACCCCCATTACTGTCCAATATTGTTTTCAAAGTTTTACAATTGCTTTCAGTAAAAACTTCAACTACGGCCTTTATTGGAAATGTTTTGAGCTTGCAGCTGTGCATCAACATGCATACTAGTGAGGGCAAAGAGGTGATGCCTCAAATTGCTTGTTTTCGCTGACGAACAGTCCAAATGCTGAATGCAAATGATAGAAAACACAAAAAGAAACAGATACAGAACAGACTGAGAAGCTGTTATTTGCCTCATAAATTACCTCAACTGTTAGTGGATGAGTAAAATAGTTGTCAGATACTCGTCACTGGGTACGATCTGGACTTGGTCCCCTGGCACTGTACGGTGGCTGCCTCAAGGATGGGTTAAATGCAGAGAAATTTCACTACGTTGTACTGAGTATGATAACGTGATATGCAATTTTCTCCTCTCTTCCCTTCTCAAATGTTCATTGACTAATTACAAAAAAGCATTTGTGCAGTTTTTCTTGAACATTTCCTCATTTTAATTTTATCATAGCAACATTGTTTTTTAAAATATTTGATGCAGTTTGTGTGCAGTTCTGTGTCTTTGTCTACACACACTGCATACAGTATTTGTGCATTAGCATGTGTGTCTTTTCAGGTGCTTGTGCATATTCAACGTGCCCTTACCTTCCCCTCTATATAAGAACATGCGTGTTTGTATGTCAGCTCGACCTCAATTTCTCCGTGGAGTGTTTCATTTGTCACTGTCCATTTATATGCATATGAATGCGTGTGGTGGTGAGACCTTGTTGTCTTATCCCCTTCCCTTAGCAAGAACAGAGAACGGTGGAGGAAGAGGGGAGGGGGGGAATTCAATCAGGCTTGTGTGAAAATTGCCCGCGGGCTGAGCTAAAGCAGCGGGGAGAGGGGGAGGCAGCAGCCGGCAGAGGAGAAGAAAGACGTGTGTTCATATGCTCATCAGCAAGAGGAAAGAGGAGATGAAGGGTGAGAGAGGGAGGGCATCGGGAGAGGTGAGGAAGTCGGATGAAGTGTGTTCACATGCAGATCGGCGAAGGTGAAACTTGAACTAAAAGTGTTCAAATAAACTCATTTATCCCCGGTAGTACTGTGATATTCACTCATACAATATAATAAATACACTCTAATTAGTTTTTTAATATCAAAGTAAAAGAAAAAAGTTCCATTATTGTTTTTGTCATGGTCCTTAGTTTCAGTTTTTTTCATTTCCTGTTTTATGTTGAAAGCCTCTCCTTGTGTTTCACATTTCCTCTCTTTGTCTTTTTCCCACCTTCTGTGCTCACCTGTGTTTCATTTGTTAACTGAATATTTAAGTCTGTGTTTTTGCTTCACTCTGTTGGTTCATTGGTTTCCTGTGTCTCTGCGCATGTCCTCTCTGTGTTCCTGCTTTTGTTCCCCATGGCTTTCTGGTTTGTTCTTAGTTTTTGTATTTGTCTGCAGTTCTGTCTTGGATTCTCTTCAGCCTGGGTTTGTTTCCTGCCTTTTTGTCGCCTGCATTTAGACTTTTTGGATTTGTTAATAAAACTTTTTAGGCTAAGACATAAAAGTTCTGGTTAAAGACCAAACGTTTACAGTTTAATAGTAATTAATTCTGCTGGCTGCTCTCAACAGCAAGAGTTCGTAGCCCTCGTAAAGAGAGAATCCTCCTCAGTGCAGGATTGAAGAAATCCTATAGCCACTTTGAACTGTATTTGAACGACGTTGGTGTAAAGATGCAACTCAGTCTGCAGACTTTGTCGTTGGATATTTGTGGTCAGGGCCTCTTGCTGCCTTCTTGTTTCCCCAAAATTCAGAATTCATTTCTTGGCCTTTCACCCAGGGTGGGGACAGGCACAGACATTTTGAGGGGCTGTTGCTCTAACCTGAAAAGAAATATCCTAACCCATTACCAACAGCTTTGCTGCATCATTTCTCCCTGTGTTCCTTGAACCATTACCACTTGGCAATGTTTAAAGTGATTAATCTCCTGTGTGGGTGAATTAATAAAAGGGTTCAATATTGTACTTTCAAACTGAGGCAGACAGTGCTAAAAATATCTAAATGGAAATCAGACAAATTGAATCACAAAGTTCTTTTGCAAGGACGCAACTGTTTTGTCAGGCCTTTTGTGCTTTCACAGGATGGATTTTGTGGGGAAATACAATAAAATTATCGCTCTGTTATACTATTAAACTGGTCTGCACAAACATCCAAAACCGTTCTTTTGTCAAACCCCCCAGTTTCCTTCGATTTTATAGGATAAACATGTCATCTACCAGCATTTAGTGTGGTGATGCTAGCCACACATGTAGCCAACAGCTTTAATAATACAGGGTGGCTGTGGCTCAGCAAGTAGAGGTGTTGTAGAGAATCATCTTTTAATGGCAGGATCGATACTGTGATCCCTGGCTCCTCGTGTCCACATGTCAAAGTGTCCTTGGGCGAGACTCTAAATCTTAAATTCCTCCCGATGGTTTGGGCAGTGCCTCGCATGGTAAGTCGCTGCCATTGGGGTGTGAATAGGTGAATGAGAGGCGAGATTGTAAAGCACTTTGGAAGGATAAATGCAGTCGATTTAATAAGACTGGAAGGTAAGACTAAAATGCAGAAAAAATCCATAACTTCATAGCAAAACTTTGTGAAAAGATGGTGATCGGTCCCTTTATAGTGGCGGGGTTGTTTGGCCAGCAGCCAGGTAGGATTGTGAATATGTTTCCCTCAAAATCTCACTGAGGTTTCAGCTGCAGTTCTGCCGTTGTTGAGAGCTGTAGGATCCTGCAGCAGGTGACGATAGACAGCTGTCAGTCCCCACAGAGGTGGGTGCACATGTTTTATTTATAGATATAAGCAGCCTGAGACTGAATCCAACTCAAGAGGTAGACAGAATATGTATTCTGTCGTTGGTTTATAAAGGAAAACAGTCATATGGTGCATAAACAAATCCCGTTAACATATTAACACAATAATACATATTCCAGATTGTCACCTGAGCTGGAGGAATTCTCATTTTTTAAATTTCACTTTGTGGTCAAAAGAACAATTCGGCCACGGCAAATCAAACAGAATTGAAGGAATATGTCTTTAAAAAGGAAAAGGAAGGACCCCCACACTCCCCATTTAATTGGTCCTCTCTCATGTGTGACGGACCATTTCTGCCCATGAAAGATGCACAGAGGCAAAGGAGAAGAAAGACAGACAGATGGGGAGGAGAGTCAGGAGAAGAGAGTTGAGAGGCAAACAGGCAGAAAGGGAAGGCATGCAAGACAAAGTAAGGAGAAGAAAGAAATATGAAAAGCCAGAGAGGGAGACTGGGGAAAAAAATGATAATGATAGCATGAAGGAAAAGACAGAAAGGAGCCAGAGAAGAGAGACTGCGGTGAGAGAGAGGGCTATATTTTCCTGCTTATGGCAGGTGTAGGATTGGGAGTCATTGTTACAATCATTGGTAGCATCCACGTTATGAACCTTTTTTTACAAAATCTATCAAGCTAACAAATCAAGGTCAAAACACTCTAAAAATACACTTTCTGCTTGACTACTCATATCAAGGCTTAGTTTTTCTTAAAATTGAAATGCCGCTGCTGTTCTCCTTGAAGGGAAATAAACACTTTTCATATCTTGTTACCTGCTTATTTCCATTCTGGGTCAACCACACACATCCGTGCCTGCAACCACCTCTTCAATCCACCTATTTTGCGCGAGTCTAAGGTGAAGGACGAACTGTTGGTGAATATTTGCTGGAAAGGTAAAAGCAATGAATCTAACCTTTTCTAGTTTAGAGTACAATAGCTGAACACTAAAGAACTGTGACATTCCAGTTTGTTTTTTTCTCTCTACCGAAGTTCATGAACCTGAATCTTTGTTTATGGCCTGTGGGTCTCTTTTTAAAACCTGGTGGCATCATATAAATACCATAGATTTAGATGTTTGTTTGTGAGGGAGCGTGGTGGGTGAGGGGCTCAGTGTTTGCACCAGTCCATGTTGTTTTCCTTCTAATTTGGGTGACCCACTTCCGTCTCCAAATATGGTTTTATTTTGGGCCATAACACGGGAGAGCACTCACAGACTCGCAGCCAATATAACACATATCACATTGAGAAGAATGCAGGAAATTGTAAATTCCTCTCAGAAGTGACAGCTTCTTTATTTATCTCCGTTTGGGTGATTTTCTCCCTGTCACAGCATCATTAAGTCACATCATTAAGTGCCGAGGGGGAAAACTCAGTTGTCATGTTAGTTTGCAGTGTGTGCCGCCTGCATTAACGGAGGCGCAGAGTTTGTTCTTAGACTGAACGTTTTGACCTTTACTCGCCTGCTTGAGAAGATCATGGAAAGCAAATTAATATTCATGACACCGCTAATAACCAGCATGTCTTAAGACTCAATCACAACCTGATACGCTGGATGAATATGAAAATAATCTGCCCCTGCACGTCTGTTTTTCTCTCCGAGTCTCTCATTCCTCCAGCGCCTCCAGAAACATTTCCAACTCCCTTGGTATCTTCTGTAGCTGAATTCAAATTGAATTATACTATATAAGTAGTTTTTTTTAATATCTCTGTTCATATTATGATAAATGCAACACGAACATTGTATGAAATTGATATATTGAAATTTAAATATATTAAGTTGCAGTGCAGTGTATGTGGTGGAGCCTGTTTACAAGTGAAGTTGCATTTCTGTCGGGCACACCCGAGCTTTTTTTTCGTGCCCGTTTTAAAATTCTGTGACTGGCTTAAATCTGTTAACTTCACCACACTGAAGTGGGAGGAGTGGCACAGAGAAGCTGCAGTGCTGATTTGGAGTCGAGGATTACGAGGATTTGTGCTGCCCACCTGCTATGGCACAGTCATGTAGTATCCAATTTTCGTAGGGTAAAACAGTGTGTTCATAAAAGATATGTGGGCCAAGTTGACTTGGAGTCAAAGAAGGACCTCATTTTACATGCATGTGGTGTCTATCATGGGCATTAAAATCATCGACTGTGTAGACTGATACAAGACATGGATGGAGTTTTCCAGTCTGAAAAGTGCAGCCAATTTAGAAGTGATTTAAACCTGCATTCTTTCTAATGGCCAGCAGGGGGTGACTTCACTGGTTTCAAAAAATAGTTCCTGTTTTGAGCAACATTTCTAGTGTTTTTCAACCTTTCATTTACCTCTGCTTACTACCTTGCCATCACAATGAGCTTATTAGCTTATATCTGATCACGGATGACGTGCAGGAGGCTGAATCAAAGTAAAGACACTGTAAAGACAAAACCAAGTATTCAAATTTTTAAATTCTGTATGATAGTGAAAGTATTACACAATGTGTTTTCAACATAACATTTCATTTTCAAAAAACCTTTCTGGGATATCTCCACATACCACCTTAGGGAGCTTGACAAGTCGCTACCACAGTGTCCTCGGGTTCTCAGTCAGGTCCAATCAGGATATCCTCCCAAGCTCCACCCTCTCATCCAAATATGGTCAACAACTGACTCCAAAAATCAATGGCCACACTCATAATGCCAAAGGGTAGTCAACAAAGCAATGTGTGACGCCACAGGGGGTTCACACATGATTATAATGAGCAAACATACAGTTTAAGGAGCTGAGCCTCTTCTCTGGACGATGGAAACCTTATTGTCCTGCAGCCAACTGACCCTGTGGTTGTTTGTGTGAGTCTTTGCTTTAAGACACTGGACTGTTTCTTCACTAAGCATTGAACATTTCACTTTGTACCAGAACAACATCAAACATGTCCTTTAAGCTAATTTAATTTATGAATATATTGTATATTACACTCACTGCTGATTCTGCACCTCCCACTCAGGAACATAAGAGGTACACAGAGCGCTCTGCAACAAAAAACTAGTCTTTTGCTTCGTCATGACTGATGCCAGGCCCTGCCACACCTTCTGGTAATGTTTCCTCCTAATTTGACCTAATTTCCCACCGCGCTGCAGTTGCACCAGTCGCCGATGGTCACAGTATTACCCAAATGTCAGCTGCCGGGCCATATGCACCTGCACCATGCAGCACTGACTGTGTGCTTTGTGCAAATGTGACCTGAATAAATTCTTGTCCACAAGCAACTGGGTGCACTTATGTCTTTTTCATCAGTTTTTACTTGTTTGGTGGGACTGTGGTTTAAGATTTCTGACTGTTCTTCCTGTGGATTTGTAACTTGCATTGTTTGATTATCAATAAATCAGTATTTTTTTCTGAATTTGTTGCGATTATACTACAATTCTTCGAATCAAAACAACAAAAAAAGATGTAAGTAGCGTTTGATCATGACCACTATTGCTAATGTAAATCCATCTATGTGACTCAGGCAGAAATGTTCACGGATGAGGTAATATTGAAAAAGTTTTAGTGGTGTTAAGTTCTGCCACGGTTGCCGACTTCCTTCCTCACTCTCTGACTCTCCTGTAAGTTGTAGTGACAGGCTACTGAATGAAACACAGTTATCTTGAGTAAAATTATGGATTTCTGTGCGTTTGAAAATTGTTGAAAACACTTGGGATAATTTAAGCACACAATTCAACAAAACATACAACAAAGGTTCAGTTATTTTTAAACATTTAAACACGGAAATGATTCATATCATATCTTTAAGCAGCCAATGACGGCACTTTGTGTCTGTCTGCTACTATTAATCTCCCTCCCATCACCCACCGCAGCAGCCGGCAACAGAAAAATTATATCATCCTCCCTGGTGTGACCAAGCATCCCAGTGGAAAGGGTTAGGTTGTAGTGGAGATAAATTTATGCCAGGTGATTTTTTCTTTTTTTTCCACAGTACAGTCGGTTACTGTATACATGGAGCCAAATGGAATAAATCTGAGCCTCAGTGGTTCAGCCGGTGCTGATATTCATCAGGGTGTGCGAGGAGAGGATCGCTTTTCAGCCATTCTTTGCAGAGAGACAGGGATATACTCTCCTGCCAGTTGAAGGGTACAGTGCCTTTTCTGACACCCCCATCCCCCATCACACTGGCTGCCTCTTACATAAGCCGCGCTGAGAGGCAAAGAAAAATGGGAATATGAAGTCCAGGTGAAGTGGGAGGATATATGGTTAGATGGTGCAGACGGGGAAAATTGAAGATGGAGATGATATATTGTGTTGACGAAGCAGGATGTGTCTGTATGGGGGTTACGTAGAAGAGTAATGCCTCCTGAATGAGAATTTAATATTATTTGTGCCACCGTGATCTTTGATGTCACCTGAAATATGTAATAGTTTTACTTCAAATATTTATATATGGTGATACTGACTGTAATTGTTCCGAGTGAGTGTTATTACCATCTACGTACGGTCTGTCTGACTTGGTTCAGACTGCAATATCTCAACAACTATTTAATTGGTTGCCATAAAATTTGGTACAGACATTCAAGAGCCCCACAGGATTAATTTAAATGACACTGGTGGTCTCCTGACTTTTTTCTTTAGTGGCCCCATCAGGTCCGGTCAGAGAGGATGCTGGAGGATTTACAGGCGACAAGGCTGCCAAACCGCCAACCGCAGTTCAAGTCTGCGTTTCAGCATTTGTGTTTTGGCGAGTGTTAAACTAGAGTTTCAACATTTGTTAGCGTGATATTTTTAAGGAGACCTCCAAACAACTTTCAGCTGTGTTTGTGGTGACAAAAAACTGATATTTTGACGGGAAGTCAGAACATCTGCAGTCGTGTTTATGGCGACCGAAACAGCCAAACCATGATGATTCCCTTACATCAACGTAGTTTTTGGTGTCTAAACCTAACCAGTCCATAAGCACATCATTGTGAGAAATAGGAAATTGAACCTAAAGAAACATAAAGTTTCTACTTATGTAATTTGTAATGTTTTACTTTGTGTTTAAATACTAAACTAAGATGTTGAACATGGAAAACATTACACGGGCTAAGCATCAGCGTACTAGCCGTGTGGTATGGTCACATTAGCATTTAGCTCAAAGTATCGTCAGCCTCATAAAGCCGCTGACATGGCTGTACTGTACACTCTTAATCTTGTTTTATCCCGGGTAAACAATACAGTATAGGTCTAGCTGTGTTGATTATTTATGGTGTCATACATTTTTTAAATATAACTCATTACCTCAGAGGCTTTGTGAACTTACACGAACAGGCACTTTCTGTTAATTGCATCTGCAGTTCATGTCATATTAACTCATGTTTCTCTAAATGCCACCAGGATTGCTAATTAAGGCAAGTGTTAGCTAATTAAGGAATTTTTCTGCTTTGCAAAATAAAAACTGGGATCCCGTTTACACAAAGCCTGCAAGTTCATACTGTAATTCTGGCATCACAACAGCTTTAACACTGGAGTTGAGGAAAATAAGTTAGTACAGTGAGTGTAAATGAGCCTGAACTCACACACCAGTCTGTTTGTATCATGTTCATTTACGTGTGTGTTCTGCTGCCGGTGTGTGAGCATTGGCTGCCTGTGCATTTTATCTGTTTGTCTCCTTTTTTGCTGAAGTGGTCTTGGAAGAAATTTCATTTCCTCAGATCAAACCAGATCATCATAATCGCACAGTAACCTGCCGCGCTCTGTAGTCCCGCCGCAGGCTTAGCCGTGAAAGGAAAGCTCCCTATCCCGAGCCCTCATTCTGCTCCCGTGTACAAACACCTAATCCCATTTGTGCAGAGTTAAAATAACTGTGCGCCGCTCCACTCGTACACCTTTTCAGTTTTATTATGGAATTAAGAGGCACTGGGTAAGAACAACATCTCATAACCAGCAGCTCACACATCTCGCATTATAGCTTGTGTATTTAATATTTGTTTGGGTCTTGTATAGTCTGTTAATAATAACTCACCGAATATATCTGTCACTCAGTGGTAAGATATCTGCTTGTTTGCCAGAGCCGGGCGCCTAAAGATACGTTTCTTCGGCTGATTTGAATTATTACATGATTAAGAAAGCGAATACTGTTTTCATGCTGCAAGAACAACACGGTATATCGTCGCCCTTGCTGTGTCCCCACCTTCCCTTCATCTGTCTATTAGTTTCCTTCCTATTAAAACTCCTCAATTAGTCTTTTTTTAGCTGTACATAACAACCTTGCAGGAGTAATTGGACTCAGTCTGGAAGAACTTTGGCAAAGTCCCAAATGAGCCCAAACCTCAATAGAAACCATGTGGAGAGACTGATGAAATTTGGGTGTTTTTTTTTATTCACAAGTCTCTCCGGTCGGTAGAGACGTGACACAGGCCAGACAAATCAAATCCAGGGGATCATTAGGCTGTTCTTAATGATCTCAGCCGTGTGGCATCCAGGCCTTTTTCATTCAGACTTTGCCACAGGGCCTTATTTATAAGCTTCAGTGCTCCTCACTGTCCATCAGCAATTAAAGGAGAGAAAGAGCCTTTTCTGGCCCCTGAGGACGTACGGAAGACGTTTGAACAAAGTTCAAGTATTCAATATATACTTTCAACTGACGGGAGACACAAAGAAATGCAGAGCAAAACGAGTTTTTCAGCTCAGAACATTTTTCTCTTTCACCTGAGGTAAGGATTCGTTTTGGGTGTTCCCTCAAAGACACAACAACTCGATCCAGTTAAAGGACGCCTGATCATTGCTTCGGAGCACCATGCAGCGTTATTTAAGGGGTCAATGAGCTGGCTCTTCACAGTGAGGGTATCGATCCCGATGGCTTTGGCTGCAATCAATGCCTTCCTGGAAATAGAGAGAGAGTGTCTGTGTGTGTGTGTGTGTGCTGGGACTGGTGGCTGTCACTGGAGAGGTTGGAAGACTATGAGATGCATGCAGATCATGTAGTTATGCAGTCAGTGTAAAATAAAGAAAAGAAAAACAAGAAGTCCCTCGTTAGCAACCAGAGTTAAATAAAGGATTTCAAGGCTGCAGCATCTGTATGCATGGAGCTCTACACCGTCTGTTTTCTGTGATTTGTCTGCTTTCCAGCATGAGTTGATGAGTTGTGTTGAAGCCAGTATATAATATCAAGTGCAGAGTTAGGATATGAAAAGAGCTCGCAGCCGAACTGGCAGTGAATTTAAGTTTCGCCAGGAGTCTTGCCTATATGGTTTTGTTGAAGCTGAAAAGGAAACAGAGAATAAAATGGAAAATTTGAATTGATAGCAAGCCTAAACACACACACACACACACAATGGCTCAAACTGCCAACAGGGTATTTTGAATTCAAACAGTGTTCGCCCATAACAGCTTTTTATTCAAAACAAGACCCCATGGTATTGGTATGGGCCGCAGCCTCTCCAAACATGAGCAGGAGAGATAAACGCGTGTGCCAGCGCGAGTTTGTACATCTTTGCTTGTGTGCGTGCGTGTATTGTTTGTATACAAAACAATAACTCTTCACCAAATATGAGAGGTGCAGCGCATTGAATACGATGTCCCACACTCCGGAAACATCAACACACTGTCACAGAGAGGAGACGGGGCGGTCGCAGCCTCGGCACAAACAAGCCGGAGCGGAGCAGCAAAGATTGTTGACAGCTAAGTTGATTCAAAGTGAATTTTGGGTCAAGAGGAAAACTTGAGCTGCTCTGTTGCCTCAGAGGCAGCATGACAACAATATGAAAAATAGTCCAATTTTGTCTGGAAGACTAAGTCTATCTTGTTGAATTCCATTTCGGCTGATTAATGTCTCCGTGCCGTCCCCAGCGCAGCGATACAGCATAAACTGCCGCGGCTTTTCAATTCCAGATGTAATTGACTGTGTGTTTTTCATGGAGCTGCAGTGGCCATTAATTTAGCACATAAAAGCAACACATTAATTGTGGGACAGGTTAGAAAGCCTGCTTGCAGTAATCAATTAGATGATAAATAATGAATGAAAATGCAGCCCGGCGAAATTCAATTATTTATCGTCGTCACTTCTTCCCTGGAGGAACTTCCACATCTGTGTCACAGCTCAGGTAAATTATTGGCTCAACATCTTCACCACAGACGTCTGCAGGCAAAACCACCAGCCACAATGCACATATTTACACATGCATGGGTGCTATGCATGTTAGAATGCACGTTATCTGTCTGTCCCGGGAAGAGGCGGTAATTGATCTGTTTCTACACATTAAGTGCAACACAGCTAGCTAATGGGCTGGGCCTCTTAGCAGTCATGCGAGCAGAGATTTCGCAGCACTCCCCTCAGAGCAGATGATTGGGGAGGATGAATGGCCACCAGGGCCTGGCCAACTGCTCCTCGCTCCCCGCTCCTCCTCGCCCACAAATAGCCCCTTCCTGACTTAAATGTATCATTACGGCTGCAGTGCATGTCCTTTTGCTCGCTGTGTGGGTAATGGAGCCCAGTCTCGCTGGCAGCCGAGACGTCCTTCAGCCGTCAATCAAAAGAACGTGTCCAGGCACTGTTCCTGGGAGATGCAATGATGATATACTGTCGAGTGTAAAAAAAACTATATTGAGTTTATGCCAAAGTTGCAGTCATGACTTGCAACATTAAGTTTTCTCTGCTCAAACTCTGCTTTCACCTCCTTTTTCTTCCTTTTTTATCTAATTTCTGTCCCTTTTCTGTCCTCAGCTTTATGTGCTTTATCTTGGTTGTAGCATAATTCCATCTGCCTGCCAGCTGACTGCATGGCTTCTCTCTCTCCCCCCTCCCACCCTTTGTATTCTGGATTGGTGCTACTCTAAGCTGCACACAAAGTGAGCTTGCCCTGGGATAAAGGAGTCAGCTCACAAACTCCACCTGAGGTAGTTACGCTTCACTGTGCGTCTGGAAAGAGGGGACGCAAACAGAGTGTTCCCCCCGGGCCTGTGGGAGAGTCTGTGTTCACAGCATGCCGCCGGCAAGGGGAGTTCATACATCTTAGTGTTTGGGTGACAGAGTTCTTTCTCTCCATCTCTCACTCTCTTCTCTGCCTCTGCAGGCGATTGAAGATCACATACAGTACACCACCAATCAAAACACTATGCCTGATGAAGCGAGCCGGAGATATCGGTGCCCTCTGTCATTTTTTCGCTCCCTTTCAGTCTTCACAATGACCATTTTTGTTGCAGTGTCTCTCGAATCTGAGTTCATGGTCCCTCGCGGCTGCAAGAGGCAGAAGCATCCACACAGAAACTCTCCAGGGCTTTTTCAAAGAAAGCTTCCATCTGTCCCCTGACGATGAAAAATAATCCAGTATGTAAATGAAATATTGTTCCTTTCCAACTCTTTTTTTTATCTGCTATTAGGAATGTCATTTGTTCTTTTCTCCCTCAGTTATGAAGGGGTAAGATTAAAGAATGGACTGCGATTTCCCAAGATTGATTGCTCTCAGGCGATCGCAAGTTGGAATTATGATTCCTTCTGTGAATTCATCCATTTGATTTGATTCTCTGCATGAAATGCTCTCAATACCCACAATCCCACGGTGCAGTTAGGGACTTAAAAAGCAGCGAGGACGAGTATGACCAGCAGTTGACTGACGGCTCACTGCTGCTGCTGTTGTGATGCAGCTTGTGTCGTATGGCTCATGATCAGCCTGTATTACTGTTCTGCGGTCGATGCCGTCGCTGTAGGTGGTGTTGTGAAGTCGGAGAACACATTCAGATATGGCAAGCGAGATCAAACGATGATGGCTGGACAAAAACAAGCCCTACCTAGGAAAAACCGACGTTCGCGAAAATCAATCATAAGTGTTTTACAACTGTGCATTGCAACAGTCGCTGCCTGGGTTTTTGGAAATCCATTCGCCTATCACTCAGTCACTACCCACGGTCTGAGCTTAAAGTCTGCCTGCCCAGTCATGCAGGAAATACAATATCTGTGTGGTCTCGCTGTGCTTTATAATCCCAGGGAAAGACTGTAGTGTTCAGTACACACATTCTTTTGAAGTCATTTGCAGCTTCACAGTTACACATGCTCACGCAAGCTACAGCTCAGGATGTTACACGTACAGGCTAGACACGTTAAAAACACTATAGAAAATATACTGTGTACATGTGAGCCATATTGTGTAACTGCGAAGCTTATAATGTCAGAGAGGTGTTAATGCAACTTTATGAAGCCCTAGTTTGTGTTTTTTTCATACAGTGTTTTGAATGTAGACAATAAATCATAGATTAAACTTCTTCTGTTTTCCTCCAAAAATGTCAAACACTAATGAGTTCCAGCTTCTTGGGCGAGAAGATTTGCTACTTTGCTTCTTTTTGAATCTTGTGATAGTAAACTGAGTATGTTTGGGTTTTGGGTGTGCGGTGTGCGGTTAGGAGGGGGACCTTACAACATAATGCCAGGCTGTACACAACCTGGCCTACACTATCGCCTCTCTGAGGCAGTCTTAACCAAAATGCAGCCCTCACTTACTGTCGCTATTATGTATTGCATGGATTGACGGATTATTAGACAACGGGCCCCTGAGAACAG